>NC_091465.1:19263750-20463750 GCF_027789765.1 Dendropsophus ebraccatus
TTAAGTTCAAGTTCAGAAGAGTAAGCCTCATTAAAAGGCTAGCCAAGTGAAGCTGAAGTACTGAGTCAGACTGTATATGGTTGTCAAGTTGCAAGTTTCCATGTTGAACGTTTTCAAACTAAGAAAAGAAAGGATCTAAAGGAGGAGGCTGCCGTGGCCTCTGCACACAGTAAGTCCCATTTAACATAACATTAATTTTACATGGTTTAAAATGTTGGCGACCAAATATTCTATTTGGCGCCTAAATTTTTCAGGTTAGGAGCCAATGGCTCCTAGGTAAATTTTTTAGTCTGGAGCCCTGTGTCATGTTGTCTACTAGTCAGGAAACTGCAAAGAAGATGCAATAGACATCAGGATAAGGGATGGCATATGGATGTACTATAGATCAAACACGAAACACATATGGATGCATCCGTATTTAATCCCCTTCCATAGGCTTCAGTGGGTGTTTCCCATCTGCGAAATGAATGAAAGTAGCACATGCTACATCTTTAGATTATCAACAGCTCTGTATCAAACAGTTGTAAAATATATACAAAATACCTTCATGTTAGAGCGGCATTAGGCAAGTACTTAGATGGTCACTGTTGCTTCATACAGCTGACGCCTCTGTGATCTGTAACTTTTGTAAATTGCTTCATTTACCGGCTCCTTACTCCAGAAAAACACTGCCTATTGTTATGGGGAGTCCGTCTCTATTATCAGATGGATTAGCTATTGTTATGAGGAGGAGAGGGGAAGTGCAAAAGAGCAAGCCTAAGCTGTATGCCTTAAACCTGTAAGCCTGTCTTCCTTCCTCAGAGGATCCACACTGTCCCTAAAAGTTAAATCAAGGATTTCCTCAGCAATTCAGTATTTGGTGTAACCCCTTGCATTGCTGATATGGTTTATATTATTTCTTCTCACATAGGACCATCTAAAGAAGGACAGTGATCCCTCAACTTACAATGGCCTCAAGATACAATATTTTTAACAATCAATGGTCCTTTCTGGACCATCGTAACTTGAGACCAGACTTAACAAACAATGTTACGGACAGTCGGGGTCTGCAGCACATGTAACTAACTAGATGATCTACCAATGAAACTGGGCATTTTACTGGTATAACCCCAGTATTACTGAAATTTAAACACTGGTTGGCTGTCTAGTGGTGATTCTCTAGAGCAGCGCTTCTCAAACTTTTTCTACTGGAGCCTCACCCAACAGACCAAGGCAATGCCTGGGCCTCACCAGAATGACCAAGAGGGTGCCTGGGCCTCACCAAAGTCTATTTAAAAGCTAAAAATAATGCTAGGGCTACCTTTCACCCATCTTTCAAGCTCTAGATACTAATAAAGCAAGTAATAAATAAATCAATAATGTTGCTAAAATGGAGATTTTTGCAAACAGCAAAAGGACTGTGCAGATTATAGTTACTTTTCTGAAAACCTCACCAACAACTAGGGGGCGCCTCACCGGTGAGGCCTGCCTTACAGTTTGAGAAGCACTGCTCTAGAGTATAGTGTGATACTACATGTCTTGTGCTGCTCTGTACCTGGGCCAGTTTTCCATAGAATTTTGGTCTCAACGTACAGTATTGTCAACATACAATGGCTGTCCTGGAACCAATTAATATTGTATGTTGAGGGACCACTGTATACTATAAATCATCTCCCAGCACAGTGCCTGCTTGTTCACTCAAGAGCACTTTCATCAGCACTATGTCATGGCATAGCTGTAAGGAGTAGGTGCTGTGCGTGAATGGCCAGACAAGTAATGGAAAGGAAGAACATATATATATATATATGTGTGTGTGTGTGTATCACTAGCAAAGGACGCAGCTTTGATCATGCTCCCTGAAATGTAAAGTATGAGAAAAAGCTGTACACCATGAAGGGGGGCTGCCAGGGACCGCTCATAAACGGCCCAATCATAAACTGTAAACATGCTGATCCCCGGTGTCTGCAGCTCTGCTTTCTGTTCCGGTGTTTGCACTGACAAGCCGCAGCCGCTCGACCAACCACTGTCCGAGACCGGCCACGGCCAATGATTGGCTAAGCGGCCTCAGCCTGTCAGCGCAAAGACCGGAAAAGAAGGCAGAGCTGCAGACACCAGGGAAGGCTTCCGAGGACACCCAGGAATGTGGTAAGGCTGGGTTCACACTACATTTTTGCAATCCATTTTTTTTCATCTGTTTTTGCAAAAAATGGATGGAAAAATGGATGCATTTAAAGAGGATGTACCACCCGGTACATCCTCTTTAACCTGAACCCACGGATCGATCAGCGGCTTCCCTGTGCCAATGCCGATCGATCCGTGGGTTTAGGTTATAGAGGATGTACCGGATGGTACATCCTCTTTAAGTGCATCCATTTTGATCCGTTTTTCTGTTTTAAAAAAAAAATAGATCAAAATGCATCCGTTTTGTTAACGTACGCAAAAAGTAGCTGACCTTATTTTTGTGTATGTAAAAAAAAAAAAAAAAAAAAAAAAAATGGGTTTTGATCCATTTTTTATAATGTAAGTCAATGGAAAAACTGATCAAAATGGTGCACACACATGCATCCGTTTTTTTTGTAAAAACTGGTAAAAAAAAAAAAAAAAAAAAACACTGCAAAAACGTAGTGTGAACCCAGCCTTAGGTGAGTTAATACTTCATTATTCTATACTACAATTGCTGATTACACATTTCTATTACATGTAGCAATGCACACTTGACGCCCAATGATTTTAGGTCTTAAACTAAAGAAACGATCATCTGATGATCGCTTCATCAGCTGATTATTCTCTACGGAGCTGATTCGGCCCATTATCGCTCCGTGTAATAGGGCCCTTACAGTTCAGGCAGCATTAAAGTGATGACAGGTTCCCTTTACATGGGCACAAGTTGGACCAGACTGGTGTCGGAGCACGGGAATAACACTGTGCAGCGGGAACGTGATCAGGCTGGGTGAGCATATGCGCAAGCTTGATCCCCAATTGAAAAAAAAAAGCGGACTGCTTCCTTAATTTATCCAATGCAACAGCTTCCACCCAGGGATCTTTGGAACTTGCTGTGTGTTCTCCAGAAGACAGCAATGCTAAAAAAGTTAGTAAAGTCCGATGTCTCCGGAAGCAAAACAGATACTATAAAGTATGCTCACGTTACTATAAGCACCGCCATATAATGTTTAGGACCAGTCACTCTTACAACGAACCAACAAAAAAACCTAGAATAGAAAAAAAGCCACCGCCAGGCAAAATGGTATTATTAGAGAAAACAAATGCTTAATTGGTTCTAATAGTTCTATATGTGCAAGGAACGGCTCGGCTCTCAATATGTTCTTTTATATCCTTTGTCTCCGAAGAGTATTTAGATTTTAGGACAGAGACAGTTTACATCTAATAGACAAAACTAAGTGACCAATTTATATCTCAGAATCCATTACCGGGAATAATGAAAATCTTGCAGCTGTTACAGGAATTAATTAGCGCTCGCTACAAAGTAACAACGCATGGAGGTAAATGACAAAACACCAAACTACTATCGCCCCATTACGCTCCCAATACGAAGGCTGGGTTGTGAATAACAGAGTTGTAAAAGTCTGTGGATGAGCCAAAGTAAAACTTATGACAAGTCCATCAAACTTTTATTAGGTAGTAGTTTGCAGACGAGAACTACAGTAGATGCATCCGTGTTGCCTCGTGGACGCAGGATTTCTGCAAGAAGCTGGCTGGAGGAGGGCGGCATCCCTATCATCACTTCTGCTTCAACACTAAAAGTGGGCATCTTAAGCATGCTTTTACTTTACATCCACGTCCAACTTTGCAATTTTTTTTCTCCCTCTAATGCATGTATATGGCTGGTTTCACACTGCGCTTTCTGCAGTCCGTTTTTGTCATCCATCTTTTGTGTGCATCAAAGAACCTTTACCGATAGAAGATTACATTTAGGCTATGTTCACACTTCTTAAGTTACATAGTATATACTCTGGCCGGGATACCTAGCGGCGCTGTAGAAAACTGACATGTCAATTTTCTGCGGCCGCTATTCATTGAATAGCGGCCACAGAAAACCCTGTCAGTTCACACAATGGAACGAGCGGCTCCGGCCACATGCTCCATTGTGTGCTGTGGGGAGTTCTGATGCGGGAGCACACTGATGCGCCCGCAACAGAACTCAGTGGCGCTAAAGATCATCCGGCCGCTACTGCAGTACCGGCCGGGATGATCTTTTCTGAGACCAGCCGTTCCATGTCACGGAACGGCTGGTCTCATACTACGTGTAACCATAGCCTAAAACTGCATGGGAACAATAAAGAGACATACCTTCATCCTCAGCGCCCTGAGTGCAATAGGGCACTATCAGCAGGTTAGATTTGTCTAACCCTGTGCTTCTCAACTCCAGTCCTTTAAGCATTTCCTTAGTATTTCATACTAATATAATTATATTCAGTGCATCAGGTATTATCATGTGATCTTTGTATGGGATATCCTCGAAACATGACCTGTTGGTGGCTATGAGGACTGGAGTTGAGAAACACTGGTCTAACCTGCTAATAGTTTCACTTTAACTTTTCTGCAGCTTGTGTTAATTTATTTTTGACATGTTAACTATAATTTGTCAAAAAATTTTCCAAAAGAGTAAAGCTCCAATTGTGTTTTGATCCATTTTTCCAATATTAAAAAAACTGATCCTTTCCGTAAGTTTGTCCATAATTGCAGATCCGAAATTACAGGCAAATTTAGGGCTAAGTAAATACAGACCCCATAAATAAATATGGACCCAGACTTTCTATTTTAATACCCTTTAAAGTGTTATTTCCATTTCATAAAGTAATGGCATAGATCAGGGATGGGGAACCTTCGGCCCTCCAGCTGTTGCAAAACTACAATTCCCATCATGCCTGGACAGCTAAAGCATTGGCTGTCCAAGCATAATGGGAATTGTAGTTTTGCAACAGCTGGTGGGCTGAAGGTTCTTCATTCCTTGCATAGAGTTAGGATATGGCCTGGTTCTAGGGATGGTCCGAACCGGGTTCGGTTCGGGTTTGTACAAACCCGAACTCTCGGTAATGATTCCCGCTGTCTGCTCGCTCCATGGAGAGGGTGGATACAGCGGGAGGACCGCCTGGAAAACTGGGATACAGCCATAGCCAGCGGGAATCTGATGCCGAGCAGTTTCGGAACATCCCTACCTGGTTCATTCCACTTGATATATGTTGGATTGAAGGTCAACTAACTTTATTTATATTTATATTTATATATATATATATATATATATATATATATATATATATATATATAGCCAAAAAACTATAACTGCTGAACCTGCTGGACTTTGGCGGCCTGTCCAATCTGCAGGTTACGTAGCCCACTGTTGGGATGAACTTCAAAACAGCATGGGGGCTGTTAATATGTTTGTATCATAAAATTTCCAATAAACTTGGGAAAACAAAAAAAATTGGGGTCAGAAAAACGTTTTTATCAGGGAACTGTGCAGCACGTAAATTTCTAATGGGTGCTGCGGACTGCACATATCAAAAGGAGGTGACAATATCACTTTAACTATGCTCTAGGTAGATCAGGATCTACTGTAGATCTGGGTGTCATACGCAAGAGATTTCCTTTTTCACAGTTTGTTTTTCAGTCTGTGCAGGTTGTTGTTCTGGATGACAACGCTATAACTTCTGACAAGTTGACAACTTGAGCTTCTGCCTGATCTGCCATCTGAGCCTCAATTGATAGGCTGCAAATCTGTTGTCTGGCATGACTGCATCTGACAAACTGCAAAAAATCCAACTTATTAGATAAGATTTTTTTTTACGTATTTGTGTCTCTCGGTTGGTGTTTAAAGGGCCTATTACATAGCTGAATGGGCAGATATTGTAGACAACCCAACATGTCAAATGTTTTGATCAGTTGTGTCTGGTTGTCTTTCAGTTGCTAGAACCAGCATGGATATATGTTTTCTAAGTACGGCCTCACAGCAGGAGACAAACCACTATAGAACTCTATGGGACCATCTCCTGCAGCAAGACTCTGGTTCTAGTGATTGGTGGGGGTCTGAACATCCCAAAACGTAAAAAGTTCTTTTAAATGACAGGAATACCATTAAGTAAAGATAATTCACATTAAATAGAATTATTGTAAAAGATTTAGTAAACCATATATTAAAATTCTGGGCTTTTTTCTGACGGACATGTGAATATACTCTAAGTCTGCCTGCTCTGTCCTTGCAGCAGTGTAATGTCCCACTAGTAGTGCTTTGTGCACCTGTTGCAAAGTTCTCACTCCAGGTTAAGTGGTGATGAGGTGTCAGTATCTTTTATATGCCTATGTTCTTGTCTGCACGGCTGAAATTAGTAATGGGTTAGTGTTGTTATACCATGTGTTCAGGTGCTCTCTCTTTCTCAGCCTATCCCTGCTCTGACCGAGTCAGTCTATTCTAGACACAGTGTGTGGATAAATGCAGCTAGAGAAAACCACTTCTTTATCTACTACCACTACATTCAGTATGCAGTGCTAAAAGCACTTTAAAGAGAGAGGAGTTCAGGAACACCCTAACCCATGCCAAGAACATGTCTAAAAAGCGCAGGGCGGTATCCTGAGTACAAGAGGAACTAGCCTGGATAGGACAGAGCTACCATAAAGAAGGTCTACGTATCCTATCTCGCAGTGCAGGTAACTGAGACACCTATGGACACTAAGGTAAGCCCAGATAACCACGGCTGGGGCTTGTAGTATCCTGACAGGACGGTACCTCGACACTGTAGGGCAGAAAGTGGTCAGACGCAGTCTAAACACAACTACAAGTATAAAGTCGCTCTTCAAGTTCCGTCAGAGTACATTGCTACACTGGGTTGGGGCTCCAACTACAAAATCCTCTACTCTACAAGCACCTCTACAACTACAAACTCCTCTACTCTACACTCTAAGCACCGCTACAACTACCTCTCTTCTACTCTACTTCTCCAGCACCTCCTTAAGCACAACGAGTTTAATTACTAAGAGTTTGCGTCAAAGATTTATCTATTATGTGAAAGTGTACTGTTATCCTGAGTAACTTGACAGTAAAGTTGTTATACTTCGTGCGCACCAGCACCTATACACACAAGCTGCACACCATGGGTTATTTTTCCCCTTTCTGTGGGTGGCAGTACCCGGGTGGGTCATTTGCCACTCAGGACTACCGTGACAAGAGCCCAAAGGACCCACACAAACCCAGCAGGTCACCAACCATTGGGGAACACAGCCAGCCACATAAATAAAGCAGGTACCAACATCATACCTGTGTGCTGGACAAGCACTGGCGTCACAACATTATCATCTCTGGCTGAGCTGACACAACTCGTTCACGACACCACAGCAGTACCATTATATATATCTATAGGACCGTCTCCTGTCACAATTACGGACAAGTCCTTTCTTTTGGCGGAGTTCAAATTGCTTGTGGTGCCCAAAGCATCTGCATCAGATGCCATGGTATCTGTACCAGAGGCCCACAACGCCTCTTAGGTCGAGACCAGCTGCATCTTTAGGTCACATCGGCGCAAGTGCACAATTGAGTTGACATCAGGGAGGAGAATTTCGCCCAAGGGGCAACACTTGAGAGAAGGACGGATTGAAGGAAGACCTAAAAGGCATGGCAGGCCTAGGGTGCAGATTCTCAGGGCCCCCGCCTCTTTGACACCAAAGAGACAAAATAAAAGGTGTTTTTAAGCGAACAATTGCATCAGCAGCCAGCAGACTCATAGTATAAAGAGATCTTAAAGGGAAATGGAAGAATCTAGCCTGCTGTTATGTTTCCATAGTGCAGGAGGCTGAGGAAGAAAGTAGTTTTCTTACTTCCATCCTTAGCGCCATTTACTTGCGATCCTAATTAGGCAGTATGGTGCACTGGGGTCAGTACTACAGCCCTTGGTACACCAATCCACTCGCCTGCCTGTCCTTTTTTATTAATATTTATGCAACGCTATAAAAGCTTATAAAAGTTTTTACTGTGCAAAAAAAATAGAAGTTGGAAACACCGCATTCAATCTTATTTTTATTGCGCGTTAAATGGACGTTAAATATTGCACATTATTTGCAGTATATGGAGTTTTATTTCTTTCATGATAGGGCAATTGTGAGATGTACTTGGCACAATCTATCAATCAGTTACGTCCTTAGAGTCCGAGCTTTGTTGTACAAAATGTCAGTCACATGGGAAACTAAACACAAAAAAAACCCTCCACGTGCAGATTTGTTGAAGTGCACCCTGTCTCGTTTATAAAACTTTCATTTGTAACACTAGCCATGGTACGGATTCGCTGGTGTCATGTTATGCTCCCCCCCATGGGTCATCGAGAGGGTCGGCACTACAACAAGAACAGCTGATGAAAACAGCTGCCTCCCTTAAGACAAGTCCGCGGATAAATGTGACGAGTCATCTGACCTAGTGCATAGCCCTGAGGTGTAGGACGCCTTCCACCAGCGGAATATTTAGCACTTTGGGAAAAACGTTAGAAACTGGTGGAGTAGAAAGGGCAGACGGGGAACATGTGGATAATTATTTATGCATGATTCCACAGTTCTGACTTCTATTTCAGGCACTGATCCTTTTTGCATGGTGAAAATAAACTTTACTAGTGAAAGTGATACAGACCCTCATCAGGGCCCCATACTGAACGTCCCAAATGCCCTGGTACGCTCTCCCCTGACGAAGCATTACTTACATTCCACATAATAGAGAGTCCCAGTCTCCCATTTCATAGTCTTTCCTTATGCATCCTGTAATGCACCATCTTGCTTGGAGCGGCTCAGCGTTTTGCTCAATAAAATCCTATAATAATCCTTTACAACGGGTCTATTTTAACGCTCTCTGTAAAAGGGGCATACTTACATTCATTTTTCCCTTTGGATATGAACAGCTTTTTCACTGCCAATTGTTCACTCTTCTCTCACAATAGTAAATTATGGCTGTAACACGTACCACCAACAGGCAGGGGGGAAAAAATTGTAACGCCAATATGGATAGGTTCCATCATAATGGAGAAGCTGTTCAATCAATTCCTTGTGTTACTCGATCAGCCCCCTCCCATAACCTGATGTTTGGGTTGGTATTATGACTGTAGGGGGCCTCATGAAGGTCCCTGTGCATGCCACCTTGATATTCCTATTATATCCTCTCTCTCCGGAAAAAAATGTAATAGGATAATGGCAAAAGCTAGACATATCACAGTACAGAAGTAGTGCAATGTTTAGGCCCAGCAGCTACACAATCAAAGTTCCCATGGGGATAAAAAAATTTGTAATAAAATTTTTTAAAGGGGTTTTCCAGCGGACACTGGTGGACCAAGTGGGGATAACGGTCAATCAGCGCTCACTCTGCTACAGACGGACGTGCCTGCAGCGCTGGTGACACAGACAGCTTGCCCTAGTGTTAGGTTTATTACAATGCTCTCATTAGAATAAATGAATAGACATCTGGCAGTCTAGAGCAGCCCTGCAGTTCCTGACTCAGCCATTTGTGGCAGCAGAGGGGCTTAGTTGCCCCTTACGTAAAAACGTGTATATATATATATATATATATATATATACACACACACACACACACACACACACACACACACCTTTTCTTATATTACAAGTTATAAATATACTCTATTCTAGAAATGTAAAAAAAAAAAAAAATCACCTAATAAAATTCCCCTAAATGTAGATAAATAAGCTAAAAACATTCCGTTTTCTTATTTAGCTTGTAAGAAATGAACATAACGTTATACATACACCAAAATGGTACCAATAAAAAGAAAGATGCCCTTACACAGTTTCACTGAAACAAAAGAGATATCAGAATTCATTTGAAGGGGAACTATCAGCAGGTTTGACAAATCTAACACGCTGATAGTTCTCTAGTGCGCGCTGAGGATAAAGGTGTGTCTCTTACCTTCATCCTCTGCACCTTTTTTGTGCAGTTTGTTGTGAAAACCTCTGCCCGGTAAGGCAGTTAGGAGCACTGGAAGCGGGGCTACCGCACCCTGCCATCCCAACCCTTCTAATGATTATCAATGGAGTGTTCCAGATCAGTGTTCCTAGTGCCCCCAGCAGCCTTACTAGGCAGAGAATGTCACCCAGAAATTTTCAATATACTTAACGGTCTGTCGCCCTAGCTCAATACACACCCCACGACTGTTAATGGATTAAAAGCATTTATATGAAGATGGTGAGTGCCTCAAGTTATTTCATATCTCCTGTTCTGTGAACTGGATGCTATGAGCACTATATGGTCATGGGCCCACTGCATTACGTGTCAGCGAGCGTTCCGTGAAGCTTGGTTGAATAACGCACATATGTACGGTTAGTGCCAAGGTAACTGATTGAATACTTAATAGTTCAACTATCAAATACAACTTGTATAGTAAAAGGGATCAGTGCAGGTCCCAGAGGTTGGATCCGCTGTTGATCGGTATGTTGCCGCAAATAATTGAGACATGCCATAAGAAAATCTATTACCCTCCATGAATAAATCAGCTCGTCTTCTATTGACTACATGACCTGATGTTTTAGTTCATCAGCAGGGTCCATGTTGTATTGCCCCCTTCCCTGGGGAAGCAACCAGTGCCATAGTATTAAGAAGTCTCTGCCATTAGACTGCAGAATTGCAGGGTTTTTTATAGAGTACCTTCACACTTTTAATGTACAACAAGATGAATGTTTGTGTCTTTTGGACTGGGATGAAACCACATACGCATAGAAACTCAACAAGGACGCAATTAATCCCCGGGCTCCAACATTGCCGAACAACAATGTTACCACAGTGCGACCATGTTTGTTTTGCATGGTGGCAGCTGTGTTTCCCGGCTTGTTATTTTCACTGTCAGTACAATGCTTTTCTGTTATTACGACCATAGGGATTTGGGTTTATAGAATTGCAGTACATTGATATGTGCCAAAATAAAGTTTTGTTTTTATTTTATTTATTTTTTTCTCTCCGTTACATCAGAAGCCGACGCCTCATTAACACAATGTAACCGGGGGTCTTTTTTCCTATCCCGGCGTTACGGTGTGAATTACATCACTCACCTTCATGACATAACTTTTTGTTGTTGAGATGATTCCGACACCCCACGACTTCCCATCCACCAGGGAAACATATGTCGTGGCCTATCGCCATTCAGTGTTTTGTAAATATGCCTGTTACTGTTGCATTGGCTTTTTTTTATTGGAATACTCTCCCTTCATTCCGTGCCGGTCACGTCTATTCAACGTGTAAAATACACACGATTTTACACAGACATCAGCGCAATTTCTTTTCTAATTAGCCTCTTGAAAACAGCCAGTGTTTTACCGTGACAGATGGAAGGACTATACATAGAGCTGCCGTTCTTGCAGTTGTCATCTCAAAAGCGTAAATGAAAACACTGGCTCGTATTACCTGGATAGAACAGATTTCTTAGTATTTACATGATGCAGAGATTCCTTGTTATACTGGTCGTGGCCAAATGAACCCCCTTCGCGTGTTAGTCCCCGGGCCTGCGTCTGCAGACACGGCTCAGGAAGAAAAATGTCACATGGAAAGAACGGAGCCTTTGGATGGGCGGGGGGGAACTACACAGTGTGTCATTGACACAGTAACCATGTTAAACACACAATTATTAAGACAAACTTCCTTGAAATACGCCTGCCACGTTAAATCATTAATTAGATTAATACAAAGACCGTCTTGTTGAGATCACTCGCCTCGCTAACTGCCGAGCTCTCCAAACAGGAAACAAAGGGTGCAAGTTCTGTCTGGTGTAACCTCCAGCTCCGCATCAACAGCTAGAGTATGGAGAGAGGCCAATGTGTAGGCTTTACCAGGTCATCTCTCCATCCTTACACCGAGATGGCTCATTACGGGACAGTCCGGACACGAACTGGTTAATTGCAACACAACAGGATGCAGACGGAGAAAGTTCTAGATGTTTTTGGCTGGTACAGTAGCTGCAGTCATCAGGCGACACTTATATGGAGCCACTCATTTCACAAGCACATGTCTGTAAATCATGTCTGCGTGTGCACAGCGAGATCATTGTGCTGGCCGGGCCTTCTGATAGGTCATTTAAATGGACACATAGGAAAAGGTGCCTATATTTCATGTTGCAGAAAAGATGACTAGAGTAATGAACCCTGGTGTTGTTTATTGAAAAGCACCCCGTGGCCTAAATTTCATCTTGGAATATTGGATTTAAGCTTTGAAGGAATTAAAAATAAATAAAAAAATAAAAATAAAAAAAACACGCCAAACTTAGTGCAAGAACCTAGTTTCCAATGCTTGGCCGACTTAATCAGTTAGTGTCCTATAGTATCCTCCTATGGGCTATAAAGGCAATAAAGTGAGCAGAAGACTATATACTCAGTGGGACAGGTAATATTCACTCCCCTCCTCCTCCTCTAGTACTTTGGATTAACTCTTCTTAGTATCTGCCGCCTTTCAGCGATTTATATATTTTATCTGGATGCTTTTCATTGCTCAGCACAGTGTGCCAGTAAAGATTTTTTAAGTTGAAATTCTGATTTGCAAACCCAAGCCCATTCACACTAAATTGTCCTTTTTGCCATATAGAAGATTATTTATTGGTTGCAAACAAAGACATAGTGATAAGTTAGTTTAGATTGCGAACTCCAATGGGGACAGGGCCCAATGCAAATGATTACTGTATTGCGCTGTAGAATATGTTAGCGTTATATAAAAAATAATTAAAGGGAATCTGTCGCTAGGTTTATTTCACCTTAAATGAGGGCAGCATAAACTAGTGAAAGAGATGCTGAACAGATCAGTGTATTAAATTATTTTGTTCAACCGTTCTCCTAATAAGCAGAAAAATAGGATTCTTGCCACACCCCTCCCCCTGCCCTCCAGCTGCTGATTGACAGTTAAATGCCTATCCACAGCATGGATAGATAACTGCCAATCAGCAGCTCATGAGTGGAGTTTTCTGATTCTCATGAATATCCAGGACTACTGGGCTCACGCACATAATAGAGAGGACTACTTCTTGTCCATGTTATTCAGGAGGATATCTCTGGATCAGCTGCACAGAACAATGTTAGTGATACATGATTCTGTTCAGCTTCTCTGTCACTAGTTTATGCTACCCTGAAATAGGGCAACATAACCCTACTAACAGAGTCTCTTTAAAGTCTCTATGGCTCTGATGGGTCAGGTTTAGGATGCCCATTTATAACTTTTCTTTTGAAATGAATGGGAGTTCTATAGGGTTGCTTAAAATGCCTAACATATAACATTATAGTTTTATAAATACATGTTGGGTCCCATGGGTGTATGTATCAGTGTAAAGGCCCTCATAAACAGGTTATAATGGATGACAATATGGATAACATGGATCACAATATTGATGCTTGTCATCTTTCCTAGGGGTCTTCTGGAGAAAGGTATAGCTCAAGCTCTTTTTCTGTATAAAAGTCGGGAAATCTCCCAGCATAGACTTAAATGATAAAACTAAGGCGTCTTCTTGACATGGTAGTCCACATGTACCCCTGTTAAACAAGCCTAAAAGAAGCAATCAGACTTAGGGCTTATTCCCACATCCCGTATTATGAGGACCCTACAAACAGGGAAGCCCTCTAATGAAGAGTTTCCCCATCTGGCGTGATATATCAATATCATGCCGGGAGCGGGGAAACTGTTTGAATCTGTGGCTCTGTCATTGCAGTGCTGCAGAAATTCAGTTTCCCTGTTCCCAACATGATATTGATTTAATGATATTAATGATATATTTATCGATATAGACATTATGCAGGGCGGAGAAACACTCCACTACAGGGCTTTCCCATCCTTAGGGTCAGCAAAACACAGGACATGGGAATAAGCCCCTAAAATGAGTTTTTACTATATGGTAAATACCAATAAATTGAAACCTAGTGATCAACTCATTATTACTGTTGTAATGTTTTTACTTCCAGCATTGCTCAGCTTTCATGGCGAACAGTGCTGCAGACAGTGGGAGCAAGGGCATCAGGCTGATCAGGCAACGGCAGCACCAGATTTAAGCAGGCAATTGCTAACCTTAGTTGTCTGTGATTGTTACTCCTGCGCTTCCTGCGATAACCTCAGTTGTCTGTGATTGTTACTCCTGCGCTTCCTGCGATAACCTCAGTTGTCTGTGATTGTTACTCCTGTGCTTCCTGCAATAACCACAGTTGTCTGTGATTCACACATATTTATCCTGCTAAATGAAGCTATCTAGCTAACTGATACAGTTAGTGATGTTCACATTGGTTTCTGACCTCGACTGCTGACAACCCTGCCTTTACCAAGTTAGAAAGGGGCTGTCCGCAGTTGGGGGCCATCACCTAGAGCCAGGGGCGTAGCTAAAGGCTGATGGGCCCTGGTGCAAAATGTTAGCTTGGGGCCCCCCCATCTCACCCGATCAGGCAAAGTCATATCTAATGTTATATCCAATTACTCTAATGTGCCACCATGTTCTAATGCACTGCCACTGCCTCCACCTCATGTACTGCACTACTGCCCCCTATAATTAATGGACGGTACTGTGTCATTGTCTAATCATTGTACTCCAATCTTTGACTCTCCAGCTGAAAAACTACAACTCTCATCATAAACTGCCAGTTGAAAACGATGGGGGTTGTAGTGCTGCAACCTGAAGAGCCACATGCTGCAAAACTACAACTCCCATAATAAACTGTCAGCAGGGCACAATGAAGTTTGAACTTCTGCAACCTGGAGAAGTCACCTGATATCACCTGCAGTCCTATGTAACACCACAGATAACAGTGATATCCCTCTGAGTACAGATAATGTAGTAGTCACCTGCAGTCCTATGTAACACCACAGATAACACAGTGATATCTCTGAGTACAGATAATGTAGATGTCACCTGCAGTCCTATGTAACACCACAGACAACACAGTGATATCTCTGAGTACAGATAATGTAGTAGCTGTCACCTCGGAGCGCCCCTACTAAATGATGTTCTACAAAATAAGAAAAGTGTCATACAGGGACTCACAGGTGACGTCTTCTTTGATCTGAGGCATCACTTTCCCTTCTCCTCTCCATCCGGCCCAGACCTCCATGATGATTTCTTCCAGATACATTTAATCTTTTCAGAACCTGCGAGACAAACAATTTAGGCTCCGCACATTTCTAGCAGCTTCCTTTCCCCCTCCTGTCGGCTCCCAAAGTAACTGCGCTGTTTGGTGTTATGTGCAGTAAAGCGAGTAGGAATGTTGGATGCCCCCTGTATGTAGGATCCCCTGCTGTGCCCCCTGTATGTAGGATTCCCTGCTGTGCCCCCATGAGCTAATAATGCCCCCAGAGGTGCCCCCATGAGCTAATAATGTCCCCAGAGATGCCCCCATGAGCTAATAATGCCCCCAGAGGTGCCCCCATGAGCTAATAATGTCCCCAGAGATGCCCCCATGAGCTAATAATGCCCCCAGAGGTGCCCCCATGAGCTAATAATGTCCCCAGAGATGCCCCCATGAGCTAATAATGCCCCCAGAGGTGCCCCCATATACTAATAATGCCCCCAGAGGTGGCCCTCATGAACTGATAATGCCCCCAGAGGTGCCCCCATATACTAATAATGCCCCCAGAGGTGCCCCCTATGAACTAATAATGCCCCCAGAGGTGCCCCCTATGAACTAATAATGCCCCCAGAGGTGCCCCCTATGAACTAATAATGCCCCCAGAGGTGCCCCCATATACTAATAATGCCCCCAGAGGTGCCTCCATATACTAATAATGCCCCCAGAGGTGCCCCCCATGAGCTAATAATGCCCCCAGAGGTGCCCCTAAAAAAACAAACATCATACTCACCTAATCCGCGTTGTGTAGCTGCAGGCAGCAGCTCTTCCTCCTCCTCGGGCTCCATCTTGCGAGCCGCAGGGACGGGACTTCCGGCAGGCGTGATGACGTTACATCATCACGCCTGCCGGAGAGGTCACGGCCCGGCGTCACGGCCCGGCCTCCCATAGGCTGCTGGTATGAAGTGCCGGCAGCCTATGGGAGGGAATATAGGAGTAGGACGCTGACAGGTCCTGCTCCTGTATTCTGATCACTTTAATGTTCCGCCCGCTCACTGTGCTCACTGTGCGTGCGGAACATCAAAGCGATTTCTGCATCCCAAGAAGCTGCGCGGCCGCTGCTTCTCGGGATGCTCAGAGACAAGTGGCAAGGGGGGCCGTGCGGGCCCCCCTAGCGTAGGGGCCCGGTCGTCATGGCGACCGCTGCAACCCCTATAGCTACGCCACTGCCTAGAGCAGATACTCCTACTAGGTAAGGAAAGGGGAGCAGGTGATTAAGGGCTGTTGAGGAGAAGGAGGAAAAAAAAAGACAACACCACTACTTCTATGGTCTAGATGTCTTATAAGCCTTGTGGCAGCTTTTCTGATCCCCGCCATAAATCCCTGCCATCAAATGCTATATTACCGTGTGGCAGAAACATAAAGCTGACTGTGCCAGGAGTTCAATGACTTAAAGGGAAGTCCCTATTGCTCTGCATATTGCTTGCATGTTGCTTGCATAGATTGCGGTATTACAGGCATAAATTACAGGCATTGTTTGAATAAAATAGTAGGTTCAGAAACAAAGTGGGGGCAATTCGACATTGACAGGGGTATTGGAAGCCAAACAGTATCACAGGCCCTTAGTTTTGGAGATTGGTCAGGGGTCACTACTACTACCACCGAGATCTCTGGTACTAACACGTCATGACCCAGATTGGAGTTGGGCCGCAATTGCCGAAAGCCAGGGATCACTGTATAAGAAGATGTTGCAAATAGTCCATATTTTCAGAATTGGTGGAGGTCCAAGAGGTCGAAGCCCCATTGATCATAAAGTGATGGGGATACTGCTATTAGTTTAGCATAACTAATCTTTATGTAATCAAGTCTTTTTCTGTTTTTAACTCATTTACATTTTGGTGAATTTCTTCAGTCTATATTTAAAAGTTTCTTGACTGGGACGCACGCTCTCATCTCCGTGTTATCTTTCTTTTTTCTCTGCCTCCGGGATCGAGTGCGTCTCTCTCATGTCTGCTAACAGTCCCTGGCATGTTCTTGGCGCAGTTGACATAAACAGAAGGCTATATTTAAATGGAAAAATTAACAGCTTGAAACAGTAAAAATATAAACCTTCCCACAGAAGGATGCACAACTACTCTATAGAATTTTATATACGCCGTAAATTAGAGCTTAGAAAGGAATACTGCTCCACTCATTTGTAGAGAGGAGAAGGGGGGGGGAGATCTTAGATTTATCGCCAGGGAGTATTAAAATGTCTGAAGCCGCTTACATACACCATCCCAGCGTGAGCTTGCCAGGGGACAGGGAAAATTGTAATTGCTGCTTTAAAACCTAAAAGGAAAGCTGGAACCAAAGTATCTTAAAAGCTTCACAAATGGCCGTAAAAAAACTTTCCACAAACTTAAAATGGCAACAAAAATACGTAACTTGATGGTCTCCACAGGGGCACAGACACAATGAAGAGACGCTCATTCTTTGTCCTCTCGACAGATACAGTCTATGGCATTGGCGCATATTTGCTGCCTCCTGCAGAGCTGTTATCATCATAGAGATGGAAACCTGACCTACACATTAGAAGTCATTGCTCTCTTCAGTGTCCCAGTGGCCCACCAGAGGACCGAAGAATCCCTTGGTGGGCCCCCAGCTTTAGAACCTGCACAAACACTGACTGACATGTCTTTTCTTACTGGTTCTTCATTGTTGGGCCCTCAGGATCCTTTCCTCTGCTGGGCCCCTGGTACCAGAGTCCGACTCTGGCTCTCTTCCAGGGTTTAGGATCCATTTCACAGTGGATCTATCAAAGATGTCACAGTTCAGTTAACAGTGGAAGCCATGATACTACTGGAAATAGAGCCTATGGGTTAAGGCCCAAATTATATTTATTGCAGCACATTAATTGTCACCAACAATCAATTATTTAATTTTATATATATATATATATATATCTTTCCATTTGTCTAGTATTTGTTAAACAAGCAACTCCACTTTTTGCCCATATCATGCGCACTCATCATCAAAAACACTAAAAATGTATATTAATATACTGCTCTTATATAGGAGACCTGACCTGTCCTGTAATATACTGCTCTTACATAGGAGACCTGACCTGTCCTGTAATATACTGCTCTTACATAGGAGACCTGACCTGTCCTGTAATACACTGCTCTTAAATAGGAGACCTGACCTGTCCTGTAATATACTGCTCTTACATAGGAGACCTGACCTGTCCTGTAATATACTGCTCTTACATAGGAGACCTGACCTGTCCTGTAATATACTGCTCTTACATAGGAGACCTGACCTGTCCTGTAATATACTGCTCTTACATAGGAGACCTGACCTGTCCTGTAATATACTTCTCTTACATAGAAGAACACACCTGTCCTGTAATATACTGCTCTTACATAGGAGACCTGACCTGTCCTGTAATATACTGCTCTTACATAGGAGACCTGACCTGTCCTGTAATATACTGCTCTTACATAGGAGACCTGACCTGTCCTGTAATATACTGCTCTTACATAGGAGACCTGACCTGTCCTGTAATATACTTCTCTTACATAGAAGAACACACCTGTCCTGTAATTTACCGCTTTTACATAGGAGACCTGACCTGTCCCGTAATATATTGCTCTTACATAGAAGAACACACCTGTCCTGTAATATACTGCTGTTACATAGGAGACATGACCTGTCCTGTTAGTCAGAAGTAGCCAAATCTGAAAAGCCTCTGGACCTTTCTTCTTATAGTATACATTGGTTCTTATTACTTTCTTTACGGGTTTCTCCTTTTTTCACTTTTCTTAACCAAACCGGTGATCAGATTAACCCTTCGGTGCCCCCTGTCAACACAAAGGTTGGGTTTCTCATGTCTCTGCTCTCCCGTAATTGAGAGTGAAAGGTATACATCCCGGCAATGCCAGAACAGAAGCTTCTAATTTATTGATACAAGACACAGGAGATGAGGTTTAAGGTCGCAGGGGCTGCTTGTCTCTTCCAAAGATTCTCTTCTCCTGTTCTCAGATGTGCTGTGCATTGTAACAAGAAAGGGTTAAACTGCAAATGTGAGTATAGTGTATGTGACCATGTGTGGTGGAAAGGTCTATACCTGCCTGGCATGTATACGTAGGTAACTAGAACGACCACCCCACTTCTCTTACCCTGTTTTATATACTAATGCACATGGATCTGTACAACCTCTGGATTGAACTGAACTGGAATAGCTCTATCCTTGAAAACAAGCTGGAGTAGGGAGTTTTATAGGTCAGGCAATGCTTTCTGGGAAGATGGTATGCAAATTTTCTCTCTTCCAGAAGAATAAAAGTTGGCTCTCTAGTGCCATGTATTGGAAGAAGTTACCCTGTAAGTCAATGTATGACCTATAAAAAAAAGCCTTGAAACGTGAGTAGAGGTTATCAAACAAACTAGAATTACCTTTAGGTATATGTGCCCTACCAATACTGAGGTTTAGCTTAAAGGGGAGATATGAGCAGGTTAGAGGAATCTAAATTGCTGATAGCCCACTATAGCGCCAGGGACACTGAGGAGGAAGGTATGTGTGTTACCTTCCTCCTCAGCACCAGTCTCGCACGGTTAGTCAGTGAATCTTCAGCTGGAAGCACTGCCGCGCACCCACAGCATCATCCGGCCTGCCTGCTCTAATGATTATCGATGGATCTGCGCCGAGGAGGCAGGCAAGACACATACTGTCCTCCTCAGCTTCCCGGCGCTATAGGGAGCTATCAGCAGGTTAGATTCGTCTAACCTGCTGATAGTTACCCTTTAAAGAAAAAGCGTCCATTATTAGAAAATATATATTTTTTTTTCCCCTTGTCATTACATTGACTTAAAGGGACACTTAATATGGTGGTTTCCCTACAGGGGCCACCCCTTGGCTGGATCCTTCCTGGAGGGATATCTGGCTAGTCCTGCATTTCAAGACTCTTATATGAGGCTCCACAGGCTCTTCTTTTGCATATTCATGTTTCCCAGGTGGCAATGCACCTAGGATTTCATAGCATTGAGCGCTTTAACCAGCAGCCGGCAGTGTTATCGTTTGGCTGGTCTCCCTGAGATCAGCGACCTGTTTTTCTTATGACTCTATTAGGCATTGTTCCCACTTAGCCAGAATACTGCTCCACACTGATGAGGGGCAACAACCCGAAACAGCTGTATATGGATGGATACCTAGCCTTGGTTTTTCCCTTGTAATTACATTGACTTAAAGGGCCACTTAATATGATGGTATTGGTGATTTCTGTACAGGGGCCACCCCTTGGCTGGGTCCTTCCCGGAGAGATATCTGGCTAGTCCTGTATTTCGAGGCTCTTAAATGAGGCTCCACCGGCTCTTCTTTTGCATACTCATTATTAGAAAAAACTTTTGACATGTCTAGGTTTCCATTGGTTGAGCTCTGGATGTCCAGATCCACATTGATATAGCCGAGAGAAGTGCACACTTATGAGCTCTGTCACTGCAGAAGGCCGTGCTAAACATTCATGCAATTTGGGGAGATGGGAGAGAGAATGATCTTTCGGCCGATGCTCATTGAATGTGTGTGGCCACCTTTTGCACTCTCTCAAAAGTACAATAATTGCAACAAATTATGGAGTGCAGTTCAACATACAATCAATAAAAATAAAGGAGAAAAAAATCTGGTAACAATATAGTTAGGGAATCACACATAAATAAAACACCAGAGGATACATGGCTCCAACATGATAACAAAGTCACTAAAACAAAAGTTGCAAAAAGCAAGCCTATCCATGGATCCCAGGTGATGGGAACCAACCCTACTCACTGGGTAACCGTGTGTATACTCACAAGTCCTTACATGACAAGTTCTTTAGGTGACATTATTTCCTCACAGGTCAACTTATAGGAGAAGTCTGGCCATTAGCATAATTTCTGAGCTGGCGGGGAGAAAATAACAATTAACCATTGCTTACCTCTACTCGTACATGCCTGACCAGCTCCGCGACCCCCTGGAAGGCATTTTCCCCTGAGTTTCGATTACGTCACGACTTGGGGGAAAATGCCCTACCCACTGATAGACTGGCCGCTCAGCCAATCAGTGTCCCACCCCAATCACTGACTGGCTGAGCAGGTGTCCATCAGTTGGGTCGTGACATCGGCTCTGCTGGATATCCTAGAGCCCTGCAGGGGTTCCAGAGCAGAGAACCAGCGCTGGAGAGGCACAGTGAGAGGTGAGTTGGTATAGTTTATGTTCCCCCCATGGGTTACAGTTAGAAAAAAAAATCGCTGTGGCCAGACTTCTCCTTTAATTGCAAACTGCACTTGAACTGGAGACAAGAGTGGTGTTGTCTCTGGAAAAAAGTGGCTGTGTTTTGATAGCGCTGGATAACCCGTTTAACTTCATCACAGCACAAACAGATATGCGCTGCCGACTACCAATGATTTAATTGTCTGCGATCAGCCGACAAACAAGCATTTTCTGGTTTATCAGCTTATCACTGTCCTCTTTACACGGAAAGACTATCGGCACTCAGCTTTCCTTTCTGCCAACAAAGGACCTCTACTTGTTATAGGGCTAATAAGATTGTAAGCTCCACTGGGTACAGTAATACACCTGAATGCATTCTCTCTACAGAGCTGCAAAAAATATTAGCTGCATATAAATAGAATAAAATCGATATTTTCCTATATTTAGGAACGGAGGGTTTTTTATTATATATTGTGGTGCTTAGATATCACAGGGCAGATTCGGATACGTCTGCCCCAATTATATACCCGATTCCAAGCAACAACTGTAGCTTGATCTCGACAGAAACAAAACAGTGAACTTAAGTGACCTCCAACTCTCCTCATAAATATGTAACCGTTCCATGGCTGGCTATGTAGCCGCAGTGCCGGTTCACACACAGTGCTGGGTCGAGGCTGCTGGGTTCATTAAGAAGTTCTGTATCTCATTTTCCATGTGAAGAATTGTGCTAATTTTCATCCACTTGGCTTTGTAGCTTTGAATGTAACTCATGTTGATGTTTTTTTCCCTGTTTCACTCCGACTCAGTTAATTTATGTGCATTTGAGTTAATTCCAAGCCATCTGTCCAGAATTCTTTGAGCTTCGTTGCTCTGTCAATTTGCATTATTTAGAAACAAATGGAAAAAAATAAGGCATAAATATTTCATTCTCCTGGACGTTCTACCAGCCCCGTATTTCCTCAACACCTCACCAACTCGGGCCCTGGGCTCGCCCCCATTTTCCTGCCTTACCCGCTTTTTCCTTGGAATGATGTATTTGGTAGCTCCAGCTGATTATGTTCTACATGATAAAAATACAAACACACATGGTAACAATATGCCGTCTCGCTCGAAGAGCTGGATATCTGGATACTTTCCCAACCACTATTTAAATACGATTAGGCCGTCATTAAAAGAACTGGATGCTACAAATGAAAGCGTTCCATATTAATGCCACTCATGTTACCCACCATCGGCCAGCCATGGAAAAGAACTACAGTTCCCGCCATCAGAGTGTCAGACAATGTGTTTATCACATAGGAAGCTAAAGATGTCACCTTGTTTAACACTGCCTACTATACCACTGTGCTGCTAAATTCTAATAAAGCCAATAAGAAGCAGTTATTTACAAAGACATTACCTTAGTTCTGTACCTTGGATGATATAATTGCTTGTGTAAAAGCGTGACAAAGATGGCCTCTTTCAGTTGTGTCTTTTTCACGTACTAGGGCTATATTCACACTGCGTAAAACTACGTCCGTAGTTCTCGCCGCAGAACTACGGCTGTAGTTTTGCGGGGTGGGACATAGCCTATGTGCAATGGGATCTGTGCGGCGCCGGAAAAAAACTGACAGGTCAGTTTTCTGCGGCTGGAATTCAGTGAATTCTGGCCGCAGAAAGACTTGTCAGTTCACACAGTGAAGCGAGCGGCTCCGGCCGCTCGCTTCACTGTGGGCTATGGGAAGCTCTGATGCGGGCGCACGCTGATGCACCCGCATCAGAGCTCTGAGGCCGGAAAGATCATCCGGCCAGTACTTAAGTACCAGCCGAGATGATCCGGCCAGAGACCGGCCGTTCCGTGACCCGGCCGGGGTCACGGAACGGCCGGTCTCATACGTAGTGTGAACATAGCCTATAATTGTATTCGATGAAACACAGTCCGAGGTTTACTACTGCAAAAATTCCACATTTTACATTATGTTTTCGACACTTAAGTTGACACTTTTTTTGTTGGGTCGAATAGGAGGCATGGGTGTAACAGAACCAAATTTTGTCAAACGTCTAAGCCAACTAGAGGTTGGTCTAAACTTAAAGTGTACCTTTTAAAGTATAGACAGCAAGTGCAGCTGAACGGCGCTCGCTTACTGGGTCTATTACACAGCTCGATGATCGTTTAGGAAGGGCTGCATGGACATCGTTAGCAATGTCCGTGCAGCCCTTGGCCTAAGCTGTTATAAATCACCTCTCCACGCTCCTGGTCTTCTCCTGTTCTTTGCTTTCACTCCCGGCAGCCTGTCTGAGCTGACAGGCCGCTCAGCCAATCACTGGTCGGGACAGCTGGGAGTGAAAGCAGAGGACAGGAGAAGACCGGGAGTGTGGAGAGGCGATGTATAAAAGTTTATTTAATCGTAAGCTGATGGCTGCGCATCACTATCATTATAATTTTAGATCCAGGCCTAAGACACGATAAGCTGCTGATCATTGTCTCTGTTACAAGGCGTGGTAATCAACCGAATCGGCCTGATTTGACCGATTATCGCTCCATGTAATAGGGCCCTAAGCTTGCACTTATCTTAGATGATTTGATGGTTTAAGTAAATCCGGGAAATCTGTCTGTAAAGAAACATTCCCAGTGAGCCCAGAGTCTTTGGTCATGAATGGCCAGCCAACATAGAGTACGGTGACAAAAATATTGTTCATTGGTCATTCCAATATATATGGCCACCATAACAATTATATGCAAAGAAATTACTCTAGCAAGTATAAAAGGTGATTTTTGATTGTTCATTGGGTAATACACCAATTGTATACAAATGACATGTAAATATTACACCAGCCTGCAACATTGCATCCCTTGGCCGAACCCTTCTACATCTTTAACCACACTTACAAATAGAAATAAATCAGATGCACCTTCCATCCAGACACTAAATAACATGTAGCATGCAGGTGCTCCAAGTCTACTCCAAATCACAGAGTACAACGATTATTCTGAACACGCCAGCTTATTCCCTAATGCTGCCGACTTCTCGCTGGTGCCGCACTGTACTTAATGACTCCATGACCCGTATCCGTGTTCTGTAAATAGCATACACAAGAAAACACCTACAGACCTCGCCCCCAGGCTCACGCTGGAGCACTATTAAAACTAATACTTGAGTTATGGCTTTACTTGTGTCAACATTCGATGACAATAAATTCAGCCACAGAATACCCAACGAGCCATGTTCTCAGGAGCGCTCAGGCATTGCTGTTTATAGAACACGGAATAATGTTTGACTAATAAAGTAAAGAACTCTCACTGTAAACCCAGCAAGCTGTAAAATATGTTTCATGGTGCTCGTGGCACCCTATTAACGTTAAAAGCTAACCCGTAACATTAATCATGGTTACACCGCACTTTGTTCCATGACACTTTCCAGAAATAGAAGGCTCTGCTTCAATCTTTGTTTCTCTGTATCAAACACGCAGAGAAACATGAAGACAAGCAGAATTAAAAGGATTAGCCATCAAAATGTAGAGGGATTTCCATTTCATGTCCCTGTTAGCCCTGGGTACACTGTGTCATTTTCCACTGAGTGGATGAGCGAGCGGCGCTCAGCCCTGTCTTGCTGCGCAGATGTCATAGGTAACAGATGGAGTCTTCTTAACCCCTTTTTTTCCGTAAAAACAATTCACTATTGATCGCTCCGGGTCCTCAGAGCAGAGCAATAAATATAACATCTATGTATTTGTGGGGGGGGGGGGAATTATTGGTCTTGTATAAAGAATATCAATGAATATAGATATATACTATATACTAACTATTCCCCAACCTGCGGCTCTCCAGCTGTTGCCAAAGGCCGTCCGGTTATGCTGGGAGTCATAGTTTGGCAACAGCTAGAGAGTCAAAGGTTGGGGAACACAATGCATGCAGTAGGAATAAGCTAGTGACACAAGACAATTGCATAGGTCCATGTCATGCTAATCCTGGGTTGGATAGTTTACAGTCTCAGCATCATTCCTATATAACTCCGTCCATTGCACAACAGTTCAACCAAGTTACTGTAAAGAGGCAGATAGAGCCTTCAGGTCATATGTATTAATTTATGTAACATTTTATGAATGTAAAAGATATCAAGCAATCCATGCAATACAGCCAGCTATCAGACAACAAACAAGCAAATGCTCGCTCATCAGCTTATCACTCACTTTAAGGGCCCATTCACACTACGGAATCCGCGCAGAGATCCCACTCAGAACCCCAGCCTGCTTTGTCTTTCAATGGGAGGTCTCGCACGCTTCCACTCTCTGCGCCTTTCCGTTCAAAGAATTGACGTGTACAGTAGTGTGAACAGGCCCTAAACCAGTCAAAAATCAATGTTTCCCGCACATCTCTCCATCATGCGATAGTTGCCGTGACATGGGTAACATTAGGCAACTATTGAGCATCTCTTGCAACATGCACCAAGCTTGTTCCATTGAAGTAAATAGAGCCAGGTTGTAATACCACAAACAACCTGAGGACAGGTGTGGTGCTGTTTTTAAAAGAAATCAGAATTTCTGTAGAATGCCCGCTTGGCGCGGAGCATGTAATGTATGCCTGCAAGCGGTTAACTCACATACTCACAGCGGGGCGTCAATCCCACTGCGAGTATGTGCTCTCATAGGGATGAAAGGCACTGGATCCGCTGCGGATCTGGTACGTGTGAAGGCACCCTTAAAGAGGTACTCTGCCATTCATAAAAAACTGCAGAGGCTTCAGAGACGTTACACACAGGGCAGCAGTACAACACTACTCCTACATCCTGTATATGTATGTTACCTCTTTTTGTCACACCATGGCTTCCTATGTACTCCTCTGTGTACCCATGACTTTAGTGGCAGCATTGTGTTAGCAGACTACACTTCCCATCATGCATTGCTGCCCTTTACTCCTGGCTGCTGAAGAGGTCTTTACCTTCTTGTGCAGCTCATATTGTGCTCCCCCACAGCTGAGCCTTTCACATTGGTTCCTAGTTACAGACTTCCCATCCTTTGCTGTTTCATTCTCCTATAACTAATGAACTTCCAATGAACTAAAGCAAAATGGAGGGTTGTAACCATCGGCAACAAGCTATAAACATCACATTTTGGTCAAGTGTGAGAAACTACTGAAAAGATTTAAAGGGAACCAATCAGCAGTATTGAGATGATACGCTTCCCGACTACTGAGCATACCAGCCACGTCTGCAGCAGTAGCTATACATGGGGGAAAAGATGTTTTATTACACCGACCAAAGCCAGGAGAGGGGTGGTAACTAGTCATCTGAGGGGGTAGCTGCCCGTGACTAGTCAACGCTCTGTCTTTCAGCACATAGTGCAGGGATGATTGACAGACAGAGGGACCCAATAGTGGCAGACAGCCATGACTAGTCACGGACGGCGCCCTGCCCAGATGATTAATTTACTGACCTCAGTAAAAAAAAAAAAAATTCACCGGTATAAAGTTACCCCAACAGACGCTGCTTGTATGCTGGAGAAGCTGCATCCTAGGGTCATGTTCACACAACGCATCTTTTGCATAAATCACAGCCATTGTCGTAATTTGCAACAACAGCTGTGATTGAGGGTACAAACACACACACCGTATATGCTGCAGATACGCAGCAGATCTGCAGCAGATTTGATGGTGAAGACTTGATGCTGTGTTGCTGTGTTCAGTTATTTAGATCTAATCTGCTGCATATCTGCTGCGTATCGCAGCAGTAAATACGCTGCGTATACGGTGTGTGTGTGTTTATACCCTTATGCAGAAAATACTTTGTATGTGAATGAATGGAATCCCGTCTGGAGCGTATACACATAGTATAAGCTTTGGCCGGGATTTCAACTGGCCGCACGAGAAACTGACATGTCAGTTTTGTGCAGCCGCTATTCATTGAATAGCGGCTGCAAAGAACATGTCAGCTCACACAATGGAGCAAACGGTGAATTGGGATGTGGGCGCACACGGATGCTCCCACATCCCAATTCAACGGAAATGAAGATCTGCTCTTCAGTAACACCAGCCGTCACTGAACGCAGTGGGAACATGGCCTAGATCTGTAGGATGCAGCCAGGAGCCATAGCAGCACACTCATGCTATTTGGTTCCCTTCATGGTGCCTTTACACAGAGAGATTTATCTGACAGATTTTTTTAAGCCAAAGCCAGAAACAGATTTTAAGCAGGGAACAGGTTATAAAGGAAAGACTAAAATTTCTTATCTTTTCAAATCCTTCCCTGGCTTTGGCTTCAAAAATCTGTCAGATAAATCTCTCTGTGTAAATGCACCATTAAAGCGATAAATAGAGCAGCTTGTATATTGCAGTGCTGTATGCTGTTCACCTTGGACACCTGAGCAGAACATGCTTCCTGGATGGGACGTAAGGATGCTTGCTACACAGTTCCCATATACTTGCAATGTCTGCATGGAGGTCGAATCAGGACAAGGTGCGGCTCATCATAAAGCTGCATTCTGTCCTTATACTATTGAGCAATATTATCATATAGTAAAAGAGACTGAAGGGAATGTGGCCTCAGAAAATGACCTGTTGTTTAAATAGAGTTTTATCATGAAAAAAAAAAAAAACAAGTAAAAAAAAAAAAAAGAACATGCTGCAGAAATATATAGCAGTAGTTATCTGGCCCACCTCTGAAACTACCAAAAATCCAATTTTTTTGGCGATCTTAGTTCTGTACTTGAGCTCTCTGTACTACAATTCCCAGAATGCATTGCTTTCCCTCAACTCTTCATTACAGTTCTCCCACCCCGCCTACCCGCCCCCAGCTGTCTGGGCACTTGCCCACCTAAAGCTGTTGCAAAGCATCTAATTTTATTGCAGACATTGTATTAGTGAGATAGCAGCACCTACTGCATTCACTCTCTAGATTTTCATTCTGTAGCATCATTCATCGTAAGGCAGCATGCTGTAAACGCTATTCTCCCCAAATGTACCATAGAAAGATATATATGTATATGACAGGGAGCAAAGTGGAATTGAGGGCCTCGTCAGAGACAGGATCCAACCAAGCCTCCTATGACATCAGAGGATGCTACCTTGTCTGTGTAGAGAGGGAGGAGCCAGGGAGCTGGAGACAATACACATTGGGCCACATGTATCATCCGGCGAATGGATGATTTTCGGCGGAAAGTGCCGATTTGCCTCTTTTTTTAAGCAAAAATGGCGGATTTGCGAATAAAATATTCGCAAATCGGCACTTTCCGCCGAGTACGCCAGGGGGCGGAAAAGGGGCGGAGAGTGGGCGGAACGGAGGGCGCGGACTCAGAGTCCGCGCGATTTATCATCCGTTCCGCCAAAATGTACGCCGAAAACCTACTCCAGTCCTCAGCTGGCGTAGGTTTTCGGCGGTGCGCAACGGCGCGCACGGGATTTATGTAGAGGCAGTCCGCCTCTACATAAATCTCCGTAGCGCCGGAGCTGCGGGGGCATTTTTACGTCCGGAGTAAAAAACGCCGGACTTAATAAATGCCTCCCATTGTGTAGTTCTTCTCTTTTCAACTTCCTAGCAGCAGTGAATCCACAAAAGCCGCTGAAACCAGTACTATTAGTGATTACATTAGTAACATATATCTTGGGGTGATAGTTTTATTTAAATAGAATTCTCTGACACCGGAATACCACTTTAAGTTAGGAGACAATAAATGGGTTGTGTAACATAGGCCTTGGCTAATTGACGTTCAGCGTCCTACTAGGACATACACTGGCATTAAAATACTATGAATAATGTTACGCACTATGTTCTCAGTGTTCTGGTCTTTATGTGATAGGACATTAAGTTGCAGCTAAACTCTTAAGTGGAGCCATTTCTTGGGCAGCTCCGAGCCCCACCAGGCAGTCACAATTCCTTACATACATTCAGCTATTCTTCTCCAGTTGCTCTTTTCCTCCTGTCTGACTAATGAAGCCATGAAATAACTAATTACAGGTCATTTGTTTTAAACAGGATACAAATTCCAATAACCATTAGGAAGTCTGATGCCGGGGTGGTAGGAACATACTTCGCCGTCTCTCCAGTGCTTTAAGTGATTTCATTCTTATCAGCGAAATCATTAAGACCAGAGATCCATTGAAGAGTGGCTGCATGTTAGTGACAAATTAAAGATCCGATAGTTTTAAGCTCTTGTTCTCATTATCAACTTTCTAGAAGTTAAATGAGCTTGAACACTCAAGTACTTTGTGCTGCGAGGCTACTAATACCTTCGTTCAGGCAGACATTGTGTAGGCCCTGTTCACATCACATTTCACATTACAGGCTTTGTAAGATCAAAGTATTTTAGGACTGATGCCTAAAATAGAGTATTTGCCACCATATGGATTTTTCTGGCTAACATGGTACCTTACTATCTTTTTCTAACCTTTGTTAAAAAAAAAGGCCTGATGTATAATGCAACAAAAAGGTGCTAAGGACCCTATTACACGGGACGATTATCGTTCGAAAAAAGAAGACAATTGTTTCATGTAAATGGAGGCAACAATCAAACGACCAACGAGAAATAGTTCATCATTCATTTGGTGCTGACTAGAGATGAGCGAACCGGGTTCGGGTTCGAGTCGATCCGAACCCGAACGTTCGGTATTTGATTAGCTGGGGCTGCTGAACTTGGATAAAGCTCTAAGGTTGTCTGGACACATGAAAACAGCCAATGACTATATCCATGATTTCCACATAGCCTTAGGGCTTTATCCAACTTCAGCAGCCACCGCTAATCAAATGCTGAAAGTTCGCTCATCTTTAGTGCTGACACCAAAATTATCAATTATCGTTCGCTAATGGTTCAGTGTAATTCCACATTGTTCATTGATCAGATGGATTGGCAAATACTGGACGTCTTTTTTTTTCCCCCCAAACATATTTTTATTGATTTTCCAAAAGAAAAACATCATACCATTTCCAACATACAAAGGTACCAGCCATTTTCACAACCATGTAGATAAAACACAGGGAATAGACTGACGTACATTTCTAAACCCTGTGGACATGAATAGGGGAGATATACCGGCAAGACAAAAAGAAGTGGGTAGAGTCAACAACGTTGTGAACTAAGGGTCCTATTAGACAAAGCGATTTTTAACAATTAATAATCGCATACAAGATTGTTTATCGTTAACCTGAAATTGTTAATTGATCCAGGTTTTCCTTACAGTCCTTGGGCTGCATCCATCTAATCTAGACAGCGGGATTCAAAAGCCAATCATCTGGGTTTGTGCGAACCCAAACTTTCTACAAGTTGACTCATCTCTATTGACGTATAGAAACCTTACATTTGTTTCTACAATTTTGTTCCAGCATTGTGCAGCCATTTACCATCCTGACGAAGACAAAAATATTACATTGAGTAAAATAAGTGGCAACTTCATCAGAAGGCCTGCAATCGGGCAATAATGATATTCTTCAGAGTCTGACAGCATTTCAATGTAATGAGGTGAGTGAAGGTTAAGGGTCTATTACCCGGAGACAAGAAGTGTCCATCGCACTATAAGTTAAGTGGCCAAAATGAGATCTCTCAGAATTATTTAAATTCTCTCTACAAAATATGTATAGCGCTTTATGGAAATATACAGACTGTCATATACTGACAGGGCAGGGCCAAGATTTACCACACACTGTAAAGAAAATGAGCAAATAAAAAAAGGCAGATAGAAGGAAGTGTGATCAAAGGATCTGACTACACAGGATTTGTTTGTAGTCTGTTACTATGGAGACTCATAGGTGTGGACAAGAGTTCTAAAACCAAACACTATTCGTAGTTTAAGGGATCCACAATAAAAGTAGGATATGTTCAATTACGGATTATAATTATGCACAGGATTAGCCAATAGAAGTTACAGATGTGACACCCGTAACGTCCGCAAGGAAATACAGACTTACATAAAAATATGGATTCCTTAATAAATGTCAAGGGCTGAAAGCGTACACGTGACCTTTTTTAGGGATTGGGCATTTTTTTATTAACCAGTTCAACTTTATTAACTAGCACTGTACAATTTTTGTGGATCGGCAAAAAAGATGCATTCACCACCGGTGATTTTTCTTTCTGTGCTGACAAAAAAAAATCACTGACTGTGTGAATGAGTCTTTACATAGTAGATAGAATGGGTTTACTAACGGTGCAGAGTATTTCAGGAGAGCAGTGTGGGGTCTATATAGCAGGAAACATGTAACATTTTCGGAGGAATATTCTAATGTTATTTGTGCAGCATTGAAGATTTTTTTACTCTTTCCCTTCTTATAGTATTGACCTGATTCTCTGCTGCGCACACGATCATTGCTGTTTTCCTGCTCGCACTATTAGAGCAGTGATGACCCTGTATATAATAAGACCGCCAGATGTGCGCTGCTCTCCGCTTCATTTGCATTGTCAATTTTCGTGAAATTCATTGATAATAATCAGCCCTGGATTGTGCAGACGTCTGACCTTCCCTAATGTTATTGCCCTGACGTTCTTAGCCTTTTCCTCTTCATTTCTGTACAGAATTCAGCTGATTTTTTTTTTTCAAGATACTGGACAGACCCAACCTTTCATTGTCTGTCCTCCCATAACCTTTAGGTTTTTATTAGTTTATTGCTGCAGGACGCTGAAAAAACATCCACAAATGACAATTCTGGCACAATCTATATTTCTTGCAGAAAGGCTGATGATCCTGTGACGTGCATGTAAATGAATGCGGCCCACTGTCTCTGAGATTTCCTGCTTTGTGAACTAAATCAATGCATTACTATTTCAGATCTCTTTGATAAATTTACACTAAGAGACTCATTTTAAATGCCTCTCGGCATCGGTTTAACTGCAAAAACACTGTTTTGTGATGCCCCATTGAGTTGCAAATATCTAAGCCACACTACACAACTTGAACATAAGCAGTTTAAAATTGTGTGAAATAAGGCCCCATGTACACGAGCTGTCTGAAAGGAGCAGGATTTGTTGCCGCCACTTTGGAGTATCTCGGAGTTAACTCTTAGATCAAATTTATTTTCTATTACTTCTATGAAGGTGGACATGCAGCTTTACAGACAGAAGACCGGGCCTGTGAGATGGAGAGTTTGTGTTAACATAGTTTTACCTCCACTTTAAGATACCACCATGTAACAATCACTTTCCCCTACAGGACAGATATAAAACTTGCAACCTCTAGCTTTTGCAAAGCTACAATTCCTGCCACGCCTGGAGAGGGAAAGCCAAAGCTGCATTGAAAATAAAGCTGTATACTCACTTACCCCACTCCCCTGCCACTGCCAGGTTCCTGAGTGACTGGTTTCAACTGTGGTCCTCTTCTTCATTACTTATAGTCATGTTATGTGTAGGCAGGAAATACCTTCTCAGTATAGACAGCATAAAGATAAGCCACTAAGTGGGCATTTCCTGTCACTGAAAGTACTGAAGAAGAGAATTGCGACTGGAAGTCAGTTGGGTAAGTATACAGCTTTGATACTTTCAATGCATGGGCCACGGTTTCAAAGACTTTCTATTGTTGTTTTCAATTTTCTATATCACTAGCTAACTTTAGGGCCTTATTTACACATCCCGTGAAACTGATAATTTGTCCCCTAAAATTTATAATTTTAGAGGACATTGAATCCTATGAGTCTATTTATTAGATCTGTGCCGTGAAAAAATAGGATGCCATAGTGCAGAATCACGGCACGGATCCCCCAATAGAATCCTATGGGATCCCATGTCACCTGTCACCGCTCCTGTCACACCCTTCCACACCCCGCCAACAGCTGCTGGCAGTGCATCCCTTGAGCCCGAACCCCCCCATCCTGTGTACAGGAGTGCTCGCCTCTATATTGCCCTCCCTTCTGTCTGGACCATTAGGGGAGGTGGCAGTCGGGGCTGTCAGGTCAGCAGACGTATACCCTGCATACACATATAGACCTGAATCAGCGTAGTAGTCCACAGATGTTTGCTTCTTCCGGCTCTCCAGTGCGTAAGTGACATCACTAGTGAACTGGGAGAACAAATGCCAGGGGACTATGTCGGTTCTGGTCAATATGTATATGTGTATGTATAAAATACACTGCCACCAATAGAAATGTTAACAGCCATAATCAAGAATGGTGCAGAACACATGATAAACAACACAATAGAAAAACATAAATGAGAATGGTCCAATCCGTCAGATCTCCCATCTGGGGGTCCTATAGAATATATCCGGGAAAAGAGACAGGACTGGCCTCCTACCACTGCCAACACAATGGTTGGAGAAAGGGTGTTCTGTTTCAAATAAACCACATAGATAAACACCAAAACAGGGAAATAAGAAAAAAAAAAAAAAACAAGAAAAAAAGGCCAAAAAAAGAAAGACTACAAAGACTACATAAGAAGTATACTTGAAACTACATCTACATGTTATGAGCACATCTCATATGAGGCGAATTCAGCATGTATGACAAGCCCAATGTAGCCCTCAGCAAATGCCGTGGTCAGCCCCGACAGATGAACAAGGGCAATGTTGAAAGATGAAGGAGATCACAGGCATGAGAATTATCCCCAATTACTGGAACGTACTATAGGCTTTGGGGGTCGTGTGGCTATTTCTGTTCCCCAAGGAAAGTAATTGACAAGTGAGGAACGTTTCCCCGTGAGGATGTCATCGTCATTTGACTTAATGTATCCTGACATTTCCCTTCAAACAGGAGGAAAGACACTGAGGCAGTCTGGCACGGAAAATAATTGCGGCATAAATTATTAGAGGTGCCGTGTAAAATTTAATTAATGATTCTGAGATTTGCCGATTCTGTGTTCGAGACAGAATCCTTCATCATTTCCATTCATGTTAATCAACTGATTTGGATTCCTGACTTAGCAAATTAGATCCTAGTCAGAGGGACCCTGCTGGAAGCATGCGGGAGTGCTGAGTGAGAAGAGGGAAATGTGGTTTGGAAGCTTTCCTCCTCCCATGTATTGATCATCCCGGAATGAACTAGAATACATAACATCACGCGGCAGACAAAGGAAGGCTCTGTGCAGCCAACAAGTACTACTTCTGTGGACTCTACACCGCTCCATTATTTGTCACCAGAAAGCAATTCGATTTATAGCAAGCAATGTTCATTAGTCGGGCACAAAACTTTTTTTTCCCGTAAAGACAAACATGAACTTTTACTAGAAAGTTTCTCGAAACCACAAACTAATCGTAAAAAAGCCAAACTATTTCACCCTCTAGACATAAAAGTGAGGCCGAGTGGTCGGTGGAAAGAAGGTCAGTTGCTCAAGATCTTGGACCACCCAGAGAGATAATAATTGCAGACGATAGGTCTTACATTGCAATGCATTATGGGATATGCATTATACAGCTAGATTGCGGGTATAGACGGTATTCTTTATTAAGTGTCTACAGATATGAGCACCAAATGGTGCAACCAAAGGAAAGATGGAATGACAGTATACAATGTAGAAGTGGAAGAGTATCACGATGGCTGAAAGTAATACATGGCAAATTTATCATTTTTGTGCAAATTGGGAGATAAAACAGGGAAGCGCTGTGGCGGTCTCTATTATGGCAGCACTGTGGCGGTCTCTGTTATGGTAACACTGCGCCCATCTCTGTTATGGCAGCATGTAGCCATCTCTGTTATGGTAACACTGTGGCTGTCTCTGTTATGGCAGCACTCTTGGAGGTCTCTGTTAAGGCAACACTAAGGCCATCTCTGTTGCAGCAGGGCAGTGGCCATCTCTGTATGGCAGCACTGTGGCCGTCTCTCTTGTGGCCCACTGTGGTGGTCTCTGTTACATAGTTAATACGGTTGAAAAAAGACGCATGTCCATCAAGTTCAACCAAGGAGGGGATGGATGGGGGACGCATCATGATAGGTTCTATACATATGCATTTATGTTATTTTGGTCTAAGAACTTGTCTAAGCCTGTTTAGAAGCCCTCTACTGTTATGGCAGCACTGTGGCAATCTCTGTATGGCAGCACTGTGGTGGTCTCTGTTATGGCAGCACTGTCGCCATCTCTGTTATGTCAGCACTGTGGCCATCTCTGTTATGGCAGCACTGTGGCGGTCTCTGTTAGGGCAGCACTGTGGTGGTTTCTGTTATGACAGCACTGTGGCCGTCTCTATTTGGGCAGCACTGTGGCGGTCTCTGTTAGGGAAGCACTGTGGTGGTCTCTGTTAGGGAAGCACTGTGGCAGTGTCTGGTAGGGCAGCACTGTGGCGGTCTCTGTTAGGGAAGCACTGTGGCAGTGTCTGGTAGGGCAGCACTGTGGTGGTCTCTGTTATGACAGCACTGTGGCCGTCTCTATTTGGGCAGCACTGTGGCAGTCTATGTTAGGGAAGCACTGTTGCAGTGTCTGGTAGGGCAGCACTGTGGCGGTCTCTGTTATGACAGCACTGTGGCCGTCTCTATTAGGGCAGCACTGTGGTTGTTTCTGTTAGGGCACCACTGTGGCAGTCTATGTTATGGCAGCACTGTGGCCGTCTCTGTTATGGCAGCATTGTGGCTGCTTTGACAGGCAGCACTATGGTCGTCTCCATAATTGAGAATTGTGGCTGTCTCTGTGTGGGTTGGGAAAACGATGTGAGAACTGTGATTGTATAGTGGGACCATTGTGACTGTCTCTGTAATAGGCCCCTGTGGCCATCTCTGTTATGAGAGTGCTGTGACTGTCTCTGCTGTAGGAGCATTGTCTGATGGGGGATAGTCGGTACCCAACCATACAAGTTAAGAAGATGGCTGGTCTTGCCAAGATCATATGGGTGTACTCCGACATGAAGACGACAGTATGACCACATGTGGTGGTCAGTGAGTACACAGTTGTGCGGGTAATACCCCGACTTCTCAGCACCACCTGGTGAGCAATCAATGAACTGCACAACTACAATTTCCATCATGTCTAGACAGCCAAAGCGTTAGCCATCCAGGCATGATGGGAAGTGTAGTTTTGCAACAGGCGGAAGGCCAAAAGTTCTTTATCCCTGCCCAAAGGTTTTCTACGAAATAAGACGTCCCACTCTGCAATATCAAGCTTTATCTTAGACATCTTATAATCTTACAAAACCCTTTCTGAATTATACATTTCATTTTCATTGTGGCAAATGTTAATATGAATGTGAGATACAGATCAGTATGTTATTGTTTTCAATGTCATTCAGTTGAATAGTGGGGGTGGGGGGCTTGGTTTAGGAAGACTCTGCACTCAATAATCTGACTTGTATTAGGCCATGTTTACATGGCGTATAACACCGGCTTCTGTGACCCGGCTGTGAATGCAGTACCGACCGGATGATCTTAATTTCTGGTGAATTGGGATGCGGGCGCACCCATTTGCGCCCGCATCCCAATTCACCGCTGCACACAATGCAGCGTGTGGCTGGAACCGCGCGCTCCATTGTGTGAACTGACATGTTCTGTAATGCCGCTATTCAATGAATAGCAGCCGCACAAAACTGACATGTCAGTCTTTCGTGTGGCCGGATGAAATCCCAGCTGGAGTGTATGCTATGTGTATACGCTCCGTCCGGGATTCCATTCATTCCAATACAACGTATGTTTAGCATAAATCACGGCCATTGTTGCAAACTGCAACAACGGCCATGATTTATGCTAAACATACATTGTGTGAACATGGCCTTAGTATAGATAATTTATTGCCAATTCCACCCATAGAGTTACTGCTGTCTACGCAGAGGAGGATGAAAAGCATAAATTCTGCTATTTGGTCCTTACAGTCTACATCTCATCTAGCGTCTATGCTAAGCTTTTATATCTACATGTGAGCAGGTCAAGTTTAGAGCTGAAGGAGATGAGATGTTTGAGTTGACAACCTTGTTTTTTGCTTTTGTTTTACCCGGCATGTCCGTGAAGCGTAAGGACGTTGCTGTAGTAGTTGGCGGAAGAGATAATGCAGACAGTCTCAGGCTTTCATAGGAGCAGGTGACATTGCAGGAAAGCGCTGTTCTGTGCAGTTCCCATCTTTACAAGTCCCCAGGATCTAGCGTTACAGTAACGCATATTAAGTAACAGCACAATCCACTGACCAATGAAGCCCACAAGTTATTTTAAACCTCAATCTGAGTAACTTCACCGGCAGACACAAAGCAGTATTGCCTCTTTACTGAGATCTGTGCTTTCCTTGGCTCAGGAAACTTGGAATGCCAAGGTCAGGATGACGCACTTCGGAAATGCAACACCCCCTTACTTAGATAGAATAGAAGCTACATACATTACTAGTCTAAAAGCGATAGATAGTAATAGAGCACATTGTAACCATCTTCTCTCTACCAAGGGATGATGGGGTGGTCTCCTCACAGAAAACCCCTGTCACTTATGTTTATGCAACAAATCTCATCCACATATTGCAAAAAAAATAAAATCTTGCCGACTTGTTGTGGATTTTCTCCACTGACAATAAGGATATTAAAAAACCTGTGCCAAAATCCACACAATGATGGTGTTGAGGAAATCTTATATCTGATAGTTCACAGTGTGCCAGAAGAGCCACAGTTATTTAATGGCTGCCATTGGCTGTCGGCCGCACATCTCCCCATGTGATAGGGGATGCATGGCGACGGCCGATTAAATGGCCTGGAGAATAATCTAGCGATTGTGCAGCCCTGTCCGCACGATCGCTGAGCCGTGTAATAGGATCAGTAAATGAGCACCGATCAGCTAGATACTATGCACATTGGTCATGTAGTACAACCCTCAGGTGGCACTCTCCAGGTATGAGTAAATCTGCCCCGGGGTGTCTCTTTTCTGTATGCTTCTTTGATATCAGCAGATATATTGGCCCAAATTTATCAATCTGACACCAAAACTGTCTGGGTTTGCACATAGCCACCAATCATGGCTCAGCTTTTATTACACCTGATCTCTTTAAAGGAGAAGTCCAGTGAAATTGAAAAACGGGAGGAAGGCAGGGGGGTGCAGGAAAATAATAAACTCACTCCTCCCCATGCCTCTGTAGAGCCGCTTACGGGTCACGCTGATGGCCCCCAGATGTCATTATCGTCTGGAATACAAGTACATCACATACCCAGCTCTTTCAGCTGCAACGTCACAGCTAAGTGATTGTCCGCTTAGGCAGTTAGTGATTGGAGCAGTGTCCCATCCCAGTCACTGATTGGCTGAGCAGGCAATCGATCACCTGGTACATGATGTTTCCACTGGAAGAGCTGCAGGTGACCAGCGGCTGTCAGCAAGACCTGTGAGCGGCGCTACGGGGCTCGGGGATGGGTGAGAATACTTTGTTTATTATTTTCCCTCACCGCCCCCTGCCTTGCTCTTGTTTTTCAATTTCATGGGACTTCTCCTTTAAGTAACAAACCCTGAGCTGTGATTGGTTGGTATAGGTTAAACCAGACAGTTTTGGTTCAGACCGATTAATACTTCTGGGCCATTGTTTTTGTAGGGATTACTCCTTGTACAGCCGGGACTAATGATAATGAAGGAAATTTACATGAAATCCAAGGGATTCTACAAGGAATCCAAGGGAATCTACAAGGAATCCAAGGGACTCTACAAGGAATCCAGGGGAATCTACAAGGAATCCAGGGGAATCTACAAGGAATCCAGGGGAATCTACAAGGAATCCAAGGGAATCTACAAGGAATCCAGGGGAATCTACAAGGAATCCAAGGGAATCTACAAGGAATCTAAGGGAATCTACAAGGAATCCAATTTTCCTATGGTAGCAGCCTATGTCAGCCGTCTATCATAGATTCACATTGAAACAGCAGGGAATTCTCAGAGGGCATGCAAATTTATTATAGTGTTTTCTCTTATATTGGGCAACTGCTATTTATGCAATTATAAAATATATAAGTGCAGGTTTATCAAATCTTCCCGGTGATTTATTCACCATAGCTGCCTCCCAACCGACTATAAAAAAAACTGCTTAATATCTGTAGGTAAGAATCAGCTGAGAGCACAACCACCTTAATAACTGTGTTTAGGAGCCAATGTAGCTTTTATGTCAAGCATTACATTTTAGCGCTGTTCATTGCCTGGCGTATGAAGCCAATATGCTACAACATGTTGGATAATCGTATACTTTACATGGAAAGGCAGCAAAAAAGAAAAACCTTACAACATTTAGGTTATGTAATTCCAATAAAATGTCAAATCAACACAAAAATGGGAAAAAAGGGTATATTTCTTGTCATCCATGGTCTCAGCCTCTTACTGCCAGGATGTGAGTCTTATCGGGGGAGGCATTGTGTTGTGCATGTAGAGAATAGTATAATTTACCTTTGTCTATACACAACCTTTAAAACAAGAGTAGTTTTAGACCATGTGCTGCAAAAAAAAAAAGATTTCGATTAATACTGTTTTGGCCGTATCCATACATCATGACCACATGACCATCCTGATTCATGTACCGAAAAAAAATGTGTGGGTGAGGCCTTAGGACCCTATTACATGGAGCGATTATCTGCTGAATCAGGCTGATATCTCTCTGTATAATAAAGGCAATAATCAGCCAAGGAGCCGATAGTCTGCTGATTGTTGTCTCTTAGCTTGGTCATCGGCCACCGGCCGCACATCATTACGTGTATTAGGTAGCATGGTCGATGGCTGATATGTAAAATAATAGTGTATATAACATAATAAAGTTTATACTTACCTCTCCAGGCTCCTCCAGTCTGAGTGAGCTGCCCTCCATGTATCCCTTTTTCCCTATCTACAGTCTGTCTGTGCTGCTCTCCATGTATGTGCTCTCCCTATCTACAGTCTGTGTGACCTGCCTTCCAGGTGTGCTCTTCTTCCTATATACAGTCTGTGTGACCTGCCCTCCATGTATGCTCTCCTCCCTATCTACAGTCTGTGAGACCTGCTTTCCATGTATGCTCTCCTCCCTATCTACAGTCTATGTGACCTGCCCTCCATGTATGCTCTCCTCCCTATCTAGTCTGTGTGACCTACCCTCCATGTATGCTCTCCTCCCTATCTCTGTGAGAACTGCCCTCCATGTACAGTATGCTCTCCTCCTTATCTACAGTCTGTGAGACCTGCCTTCCATGTATGCTCTCCTCCCTATCTACAGTCTATGTGACCTGCCCTCCATGTATGCTTTCCTCCTTATCTACAGTCTGTGTGACCTACTCTCCATGTATGCTCTCCTCCCTATCTCTGTGAGAACTGCCCTCCATGTACAGTATGCTCTCCTCCTTATCTACAGTCTGTGTGACCTACCCTCCATGTGTGCTCTCCTCCCTATGTATAGTCTGTGTGACCTACCCTCCATGTATGCTCTCCTCCCTATCTCCATGAGAACTGCCCTCCATGTACAGTATGCTCTCCTCCTTATCTACAGTCTGTGAGACCTGCCTTCCATGTATGCTTTCCTCCTTATCTACAGTCTGTGTGAACAGTGGCGTAGCCACCGTGGTCGCGGGGGTCGCCGCCGCGACCGGGCCCGCCACAAGGGGGGCCCGCGGGGCCCCCCGATCAATCACTCTTGTGACCGCAAGCATTGTTTTGCTTGCGGTCACAAGAGTCTGGCTCCGTCTGTACCACGGCTTCTGCGCGGCTGCCGGGGGTGTCGCGTCTTACCCCCGGCAGCGCGCGCATCCCAGAACTCCCTGCGCGCCTTGGGCCCTGACTTCCGGTTTCCGGCGCGCAGGGAGTTCTGGGATGCGCGCGCTGCCGGGGATAAGACGCGACACCCCCGGCAGCCGCGCAGCAGCCGGGGACAGACCAGGAGGAGTGAGGATCAACGTGGGAGCGCGATGTCAGGTGAGTTAAGTTTTGTTTTTTTATCAGCCTGTACGGGTGGGGGGAAAGGAGGGGGAAAGGAGGGGGGCATCTATGAGGGTGGGGGGAAAGGAGGGGGCCATCTATGAGGGTGGGGGGAAAGGAGGGGGCCATCTATGAGGGTGGGGGGAAAGGAGGGGGCCATCTATGAGGGTGGGGGGAAAGAGGGGGGCATTTATGAGGGTGGGGGGGAAGGAGGGGGGCATTTATGAGGGTGGGGGGGAAGGAGGGGGCATTTATGAGGGTGGGGGGGAAGGAGGGGGGCATTTATGAGGGTGGGGGGAAGGAGGGGGGCATTTATGAGGGTGGGGGGGAAGGAGGGGGCCATCTATGAGGGTGGGGGGAAGGAGGGGGCCATCTATGAGGGTGGGGGGGAAGGAGGGGGCCATCTATGAGGGTGGGGGGAAGGAGGGGGCCATCTATGAGGGTGGGGGGGAAAGAGGGGCCATCTATGAGGGTGGGGGGAAAGAGGGGGGCCATCTATGAGGGTGGGGGGGGGGGAAGGGGACCATCTATAAGGGAGGGAGGAAGGGGACCATCTATAAAGGGGGGGAAAGGGGACCATCTATAAGGGAGGGGGGGAAGGGGGCCATCTATAAGGGAGGGGGGGAAGGGGACCATCTATAAGGGGGACCATCTATAAGGGAGGGGGGGAAGGGGACCATCTATAAGGGAGGGGGGGGGAGAGGGGGCCATCTATAAGGGAGGGTGGGGGGAGAGGGGACCATCCATAAGGGAGGGTGAGGAGAGAGGAGGCCATCTATAAGGGAGGGGGGGGGGAGAGGGGGCCATCTATAAGGGAGGGTGGGGGGAGAGGGGACCATCCATAAGGGGGGGGGTGAGGAGAGAGGAGGCCATCTATAAGGGAGGGGGTAGAGGGGGCCATCTATAAGGGAGGGGGTAGAGGGGGCCATCTATTTGGGGGGGCAACATAGGGGGAGAGGGAATACACAGAGGGGGCATATATTGTTAGGGGGTCACATAGAGTCAGGGCTACCCACTAAATGAGGGTGTAAAGGGGACAGTACAGATGTGCAGTGTGTATATAGATGAGGATGGTGTCAGAGTGTGGAGCCTAATATGTCTGTCTGGCAGATTCTGTGGATTCGTGGCTCGGAGAAGTTCTCATAATGGCCCAGGACAGATGGAGAAGATGGAAAGGGAAGAACACCGATCAGAAAAGACGTCTCCTGTGAGTCACCTGATATAACTGCACTGTAATGTATATGGTGTATAGAGCCTGTGTAGAGCTGGGGCCACCTCTATATGACTGGATGAGGTGATTTAGTATACTGGATTTGGTCAGTAACAATATGGTGGTGATGGTAGTGGTTGTGGTGTGGCGGTAATGTTTCCTTCCTATATACTGGTATTACTGGTAATATTGGTCTCAGTATACAGGATTTGGTCGGTAACAGTATGGCGGTAATAGGTAATATCTGTCTTGGTGTGTGTGTGTGTGTATATATATATATATATATATATATATATATATATATATATATACATACAGTGGTACCTTGGTTTAAGAGTAACTTCGTTTAAGAGCGTTTTGGTTTAAGAGCTCACAGTTTTTCAAAATTGTGACTTGGTTTAAGAACATTGCTTTGGTTTAAGAACTTCCTGTATTGGGTGGGAGCGCGAGTGGAGAAGGGGCATGGCCTGCATAGCGGGGTCTACAACACTGTACTCTAAACACCTTCCAAATCATAGCAGATCCCCTTCAGGCTGGGGCTTACATCAGGGGACAGGACTGTGGGGGGGGGGGGTAATCTCTCCATAGCTGTAACCCCTCTCTCCCCAGACAGAGAGCGCTGCATGTATGTGCCCACATCTGCCCTGTTCATTCCTTCATGCTCCCTGCAGTCTCTATCAGCCCTTGTGTTTCCCATCCTCTCCATTACTGTACAGTACAGAATAATAAATATATTTGGGGTGTGGAACCAATTGTCTGCATTTACATGATTTCTTATAGGAAAATTTGCTTTAGTTTAAGAGTGGATTTGGATTACAAGCACAGTCCTGGAACGAATTATGCTCATAATCCAAGGCACCACTGTGTGTGTATATATATATATATATATATATATACACACACACACACACACACACAACAATAGCATCACTTGGTCGTGAAAGGAGGGGGGGGGGGCCCAAGTTGGCCTCTCGCACCAGGGCCCAGGAGACATTAGCTACGCCCCTGTGTGTGACCTACTCTCCATGTATGCTCTCCTCCCTATCTCTGTGAGAACTGCCCTCCATGTACAGTATGCTCTCCTCCTTATCTACAGTCTGTGTGACCTACCCTCCATGTGTGCTCTCCTCCCTATGTATAGTCTGTGTGACCTGCCCTCCATGTATGCTCTCCTCCCTATGTATAGTCTGTGTGACCTGCCCTCCATGTGTGCTCTCCTCCCTATGTATAGTCTGTGTGACCTGCCCTCCATGTATGCTCTCCTCCCTATGTATAGTCTGTGTGACCTGCCCTCCATGTATGCTCTCCTCCCTATCTACAGTCTATGTGACCTGCCCTCCATGTATGCTCTTCTCCCTATGTATAGTCTGTGTGACCTGCCCTCCATGTATGCTCTCCTCCCTATCTACAGTCTATGTGACCTGCCCTCCATGTATGCTCACCTCCCTATGTATAGTCTGTGTGACCTGCCCTCCATGTATGCTCTCCTCCCTATGTATAGTCTGTGTGACCTGCCCTCCATGTGTGCTCTCCTCCCTATGTATAGTCTGTGTGACCTGCCCTCCATGTATGCTCTCCTCCCTATCTACAGTCTATGTGACCTGCCCTCCATGTATGCTCTTCTCCCTATGTATAGTCTGTGTGATCTGCCCTCCATGTGTGTCCCCCAATACATTGCACAGCTGTTAAATGTGCACAGTTGTATCTGGTGAACATTGAAGATGGAACGCGCTTACCAGTGTGCAGTGGCCCCAGCCGTTAGCTGATCACTGGAGGTGCTGGTAGCCGGACCTCCACCCATCTCATTTTGTTGGCCTGTCAAAGTCATAGAAAACCCTTTCAAATGCTCTGTACGCATCTGTAGCCATTATTTTATTGCTCCTTTGCATCTAAAATAAAATTATGGTGTAATTTGCAAATAGATCAGTCCATCTGTTCCATCTCCTTACTAAACTAGAGAGGAGAAGAGGAGACAGAAGGAAGAGAGTAACACATCACTGCAACATCAGACTACACAGGGATTGTTCAGAGTCTGTAACTCATTGAAGTACATTAGTCAGTGGAAGAGCTGGAGAACTAAAATGGTGCGGCTGTGTTCCTACCACAGAGATTTCATCTTCAGCTTTGGCTGTCCAGGCATGATGGGAGTTGTAGTTTTGCAACAGCTGGAGAGCCAAGGTTCCCTACCCCTGGGCTAAACTCTATGCAGACCTGGTGTCAGAAAGTTATTAAGATTTGTAAATCAGTTCTATTTGAAAAACTCAAGTTTTCCAGTACTTATCAGCTGCTGTATGTCCTGCAGGAATTGGTGTGTTCTTTCCAGTCCAAGACTACGTTCACACAATGTCAAAAAAAGAGAAAATGCGGCCGCTTTTTCTATTTAAAGAGACGTCCAGTATTGCCGCGATATAACTGACTGCAATGTAATGCATTGAAGTCAATAGAATGCCGGACATCCAACGCACACAGTGTATTTTGGACTCAAAATGACAGACATCATTTTAAAAATTATAAACAGACAAGAAAAAATGAACATAGCTTAATGGTGCGTTTACCCAGACAGATTATCTGACAGATTTTTGAAGCCAAAGCAGGAATGGATTTGAAAAGAGGGGAAACCTCAATTTCAATTTACACGACGGCCGTTCTTTTCATAATGCAGTGATTTGTATTAAAGTCAATTCAAACAACAGCCACGATGTATTGAACAATGTCCGTTGTTTGCTACGGCCGTCAAAATAACAATCATGTCAATTATCTCCAGCTGCTGTCCATAGACTTCAATGCAATTTTCATTTAAAACAACAACTGTTGTTTTGAGTGCCAGGTAATGGCCGTTGTTTATATGTTGTGTGAACATAGTCTTAGGGCCTTATTACACCAACAGATTATCTGACAGATTTCTTTAAGCCAAAGCCAGGAATGGATTTGAAAAGAGGAGAAATCTCAGTCTTTCCTTTATGACCTGGTCTCCATTTATAATCCATTCCTGGCTTTGGCTCAAAAAAAATCTGTCAGGGCCCTTTTAGTCTTTTCCTGGCTTTGGCTTCAAACATCTGTTGGATAATTTCTCTGTGTAAACGCACCATGACACGGTGCTCTCTGCTGCCACTTCTCTGTCCGTGTCAAGAACTGTCAAGCTTTACTGGCAGACCTAAGTTTTTTAAATAGTAATAGTTAAGAAATCTGTATAACTTTCTGACACCAGTTAAAGGGGTGCCCCAGAGACTGAACAATTTAATTTTTTTTTAATAAACTGCTTTAAGAAAGCTTAAAAGTAAAACTTTGTAATATAACTAAATATTATAAAATTCATATTTTTTTTTTCATCCATTTTTTGCAAAAAACAAATGCATTGGTTTTGATTCGTTTTTCCATTGACTTCCATTGCAAAAAAAGCGGATCAAAACGGATCAGTGTTTTTTGACGGACACAAAAACGTAGCTGACACTACTTTTGTGTCCGTAAAAAAAAATCCTTTTTGATCCGTTTTTTTTACAGTGGAAGTCAATTGCAAAATGAATGCACAAAAATGCATCCGTTTTTTTTTTCCTTCAGTCTTTTTGCAAAAAACGGATAAAAAAAAAAAAGGATTCAAAAACGCAGTGTGAACCTCGCCTAAGCCTCTGCTTTGTCCTAGCACTGCCAAACAATGCTATTGCCATGCAGAGTAGGGTTTATTTCCCTCTGTGTACTGCATACATGTTCAGGGCGTCCGGAAGGCTCTGCAGGAGTAGTAGCTTCTAGCATAGTGAACAGTGATACTGATAACAATAGCGCTGTGAAATCTGAAGGCGCTATACAAATAAATAAATATTATTATTATTATTACAATCCAGGCTGCTGGATACAGCGATAGTGTAGCAGCTCATCCATCCCATACCCCCCTGCATGTACTGTATATAAGAGTATACAGTACACAGAGGTGAATGGGACCCTGCTCTACATATTGATAGCGCTGTCCGACAGCTCTAGAATAAGGCAGGGGAGCTTAGAGCCCTGCAGTGTGTGTATACATAAATTAAATAAATAAATTAAATAATATATATCTTTATTAAATAATATATCTTCATAAATTCTAAGTCTCCGGAGTACCCCTTTAAAAAAAAAATTTTTACCCTCCAAAATATCTCTTTTAACATGTCTACAGTCAAGTGAGCTTTTTTTTTCATCATATGACTGTAGCCATAGAGATATTACTAGGACTATTTAAAAAATGTTATATTTAAAAATAATTTGAGCTTCTAGAATCCCTCAATATTTCCATTCCTCACTTAGCAGCTTTTAAATTAAATTTTCCAATTTCAGATGTTTCTCATCTAAATTATGAAATTATGACCAGGCGGGTAAGTAATAAGATATTGACTGTGTAGTCACACATGTAGGGACTCCAGCAGTGGAGCATATGTGACCCTCAGTAGTGAAGCCATGGCTCTTCACCCACTCCATCGAGCCCACAGTGTGATCTGAGCCTCACCGTCTTCTGCTGTTACGGACACCTGGGACTTGCGCAATCAAATCAATAGCACACAGAGAAAAGCCGTCCATTGATATTTTATTGATAAGTTACAGATGTAGAACTTTAAGCAACCAAAAAATAAAATAAATTGTTACAATGTTTCCATCCCGGGTTACGAGATCAGCTTCATCTCCGCTCATTCACCTTCATTATTTACCTTTTTAAAGTGAAACCGTTAAAGCGTAAAACTTGTCACCGGTCTGAAATGTTAATAGTAACGCAGACGGCGCAGTTAATCGGAGAAAAAAAATGTGTAACCCCGCGCCGGCCACGAAACACTCTAAAACTCTCTAAATTATTACAGCTGGCCTCCGAGAGGCAACTGGAGCTGAAAACACCACTTAATTTCCGTCATAAAAAACACTATAATTTGCATTTCAGCATAGATTTACTCAGTGTTTTCCTGCAATATATAACGCTACCGAGCGCACAGGAGTCTGCCGGAGCTAATGAAACACATCTTGGCCGAGCACTGAGCTGTTTCTGTGTAACCGCAGCTTAAAATGTTTATGACATGTGGTGAGAGCCGCGGCCCGGGCACACAAGACCATCGCTTCAGAAACAACTGAAAACTTAATGAAATAAAGCGACGCGACAAATGTGTTTTCTTTCAATTCGTTTCCACCAGGCAGAGATATAAAACGTATCGGGGTATACGGATATAAGGTCTATAACCTGCTATGATTAACGGGGGGGGGGGGGGGCAGGCGGTGAATGGACGGCTCATTCCGGACAATTAGCACCGACGTTGAGGTATATTAATAGGTGAGGTCTTAGGTGACGTGTTCATGGGTTATTTAGTGGCGCAGTTGGAAAAATTTATGTGGAAAGTGATATAATATTAGAAATGAATCCATAATCCCATTGGAATACCATTGGAGCTCATGCACATGGTCGTTGTCCTTCAGAAAGGAATGAAGCAACTCTGTTATTTCCAGCACTAGAGAACCACCTCTTTCCTATATGTAGGACAGCTACTTTGCATATTTTTTTCCCAGGGATCATTGCTCGGCCTTGGAGACTCCCTACATCATAGGTGTCAAAGTTGGCTGTCCAGGCATGATGGGAATTGTTGTATTGCAACAGCTGGAGGGCCGTGAGTTTGACGCCCCTGCCCTATATCAACTGGGTGGGACACATTGCCCACTCAAACAGCACAGCCTCCTGTTCTGTTCTTTGCATTATGGCTTGGGTTGTGTTCACACATTGAAAGATTCTTCATGGAGGGGCTGGAAATCAGGAGCTGATCCTTGACTTTGCAGTTCTGTTATAAGCAATAGGTAAATTCCAATAATCAAAATTTGTGCATATTTTAGTGGGAATTTTTTGAATGAATTAATGGATCAGTGTCGGCACAGTGATTCTCATTCCGCAGTCTTTTTTTTAAGCAGTACCTGGTTCCCGCACACGCCGCAGGTCTATTCCTGGGCACCGGCCCAGCAAGAAGCTCTGGAGTCGGGACCGCTGCCCCCACTATGACAATCTAATGGAGTCGGTCTCTTCATATTGGGGGCTGGCGGGCCTGCCCCCAGTGCTTGATGCCAGGCTGGTGCACGGGAATAGACCAGCGGCGTATGCAGGAGCCAGACGCCGGTTCAAAAAAAGGACAGTGCCACCAGCATCCGCGGCACCTGTGCCAATCCATTTATGTAAAAAACTTACCTAGCGGTACAAATGCTTTAAGGGGTTGTCCAAGGTAAAAAAAAACAACCCCAAAGCTTCTTTGTTCCAGAAACCGCGCCACTCTTGTCCTCAGTTGGTGTGTGGTATTGCTGCCCGCTGCATTAGGGTGCCTTCACACCTACCATATCGCAGCACAAAATCCGCTGCGGATCCGCAGCAGATTTGATTAAATGAATGAACACAGCATCAAATACGCACTGTGACAGTGCGTATTTGATGCTGTGTTCATTCATTTAGTTAATTCTGCTGCGGATCCGCAGCGGATTTTCTGCTGCGATACGGTAGGTGTGAAGGCACCCTTAAAGTGAATGGAGCTGAGCTGTATTACCACCCATAACCTGAGGACAGGGGTGGTGCTGTTTTTGGATGAAAGCAGCTGTGTTTTTGTAATCCTACATAACCTTATAAGGCTAATTCCATTGTGTATTGTGAATACTATAAACCCAGTATTACAGCTGATTTGCAATAACTATCAGGAGTAGAAAATAACGTAAATTCCCAGCCTGACAATAGAAATGAGAGTCCGGGGTGTATAATCCTAGTCAGGTCAGAAGATCAGTGAGAAAGTTAGTAGTATGGCGGAGAGGGAAAGGCTTATTCATTGTGGTCAACTATGATGGATTTAATAAATGTAGTTTTTTTTTACCTTTTTATTTTGAAAATAGTTTTCAAGCTTTTTATGTTTATATAAACAGATCGTATCTCAAGTCTTCAAGTACTTATCAGCTGCTGTATGTCCTGCAGGAAGTGGTGTATTCTTTCCATTCTGACACAGTGCTCTCTGCTGCCACCTCTGTCCATATCAGGAAAGAACTGTCCAGAGCAGTAGCAAATCCCCATAGAGAACCTTTCAGCAGGACATAAAGCAGCTGATAAGTACCAGAAGACTTGAGATTTTTTTTAAATAGAAATAAATTACAAATCTCTGGCAAAACTACGCCAACCTACATACAATCATGGTGCGGATTTGCCATTTTGGATTTGTATGTAAAGTTTTGGCAGTAAATCCGCTAAGTGTGAACGTATCCTGCTGCTGCTTTTATGAATACAGTGATTGTGGTTTTTAGTGCTGCGGTTCTCTCTGCACAGAACAAATAATGTGTCTTTCTATAGTCATTTCATTCACATTTATGTAACATCTGGACGCTGGGTTTTCCAAGCTCTGCAAAAATGCAGCCTGGTAATTGCAGCAATGCTCCAAATCTGAACTCACAGCGGAGACTCTCCCATCCTGACTGCAGGCCGATAACTATCCTAAATAACTCGCTGTAACCATATCATTATCTGTTATTTATTATACCCTAAGAAAAGGTAAAACTATATTGAAAATATTCTAACTATATACTATCTATCTATCTCCTATCTATCTATCTATCTATCTATCTATCTATCTATCTATCTATCATCAATCTATCTATCTATCTATCTATCTATCTATCTATCTATCTATCTATCATCAATCTATCTATCTATCTATCTATCTATCTATCTATCTATCTCTTCCTTTGACTTCAGCAGTCAAAAAACAATGTCACCGGTAACTGTTTCGTATCTGTAATTTTGCTGGGTCGTGCACATTTATATGTAATAAATTTAGAGACATCAGTTATATTTATTTATAAAATATATTGCTGTAAATGCAGAGGCTATGTTCACACACAGAATTCCAATAATTCCAAAATACAGCCATAATTTTGAGGGGAAAAAATAAAACAGTATGTGAACAGGTAATATATATATATATATATATATATATATATATATATATATATATATATAATTTTATTTATTTATTTTTGCAAAAACTGATCATAAGTAATGAGCATGTTCTTTATTTTTACACCCATAGGCCATGTTCACACATAGTATTTCTGTCAGTCTTTTTTCAACCAAAATCAGCAGTGGACCTGACAGGGCAAAATTATAATGGAAGATTTGCACTGGTTTTCGTTGAAAAGACTGACAGAAATACTGTGTGTGAACACAGCCAAACTCCAACAAGGCCGTTATTCTATACTGTGTCTGCACTGCCGGCTAATTCCTTATTGACTTCAATGGAGAGCATTATTATATTGAAAATACTGCTGATATCTGATTCCAGTAAACCCATTCACACTTTGTAAATCGTTCACTGAAGTGCGACCCCATTCTAATTCTACAATGTTCTCATGTTTTTTTCATTTTCATTAATGGTTTTTATTGTCACAGAAAATCCTATTTCTTCTAATATGATACTTATGTTATTGATCTGCTGAATTCTTCAGTGCAATTTACAAATAATTCCGGAAACTTCCTACGAAAGCAACATCACCCTTCCTGGAGGACCAGACATGTCCTTTTGGTACACTGATAGTTAATCGATCTCAGTTTGAAGCTATGCAATGCTTTTTTTCTCCTGTGGTGGCGCTGCAGGGAAAATTAACACTTGCTATTCTGACTTTGGGAAACATCCCTAACACATGGATAGAAATGGGAGATGTTTTTCCAGATCTAGTAGAGGAAATCTGGAATCACCTTGTAATTTACATTTCTAGAGCAAATCGCGAAACAAGTCTAAGAAACTAAATTATTCTGCAGGTAAAAGAGGAAGAGACTTGGTTGATTATACAGCTTTAGATGGAAATCAAACATGGAGTGCAGCAGAAGATGCTGGTTGTTCCATATGTAAAATACAGTATAAGGCCATGTTCACACAACGTATTTGTTGTATAAATCACGACCATTGTTGCAATGTGCAACAATGGCCATGATTTATACAACACATACGTAGTATGTGAATGAATGGAATCCCGTCCGGAGCGCATACACATAGTATACGCTCCGGCCAGGATTCTATCTGGCCGCACGGAAAACTAACATGTCAGTTTAACTGCGGCCGTTATTCTTTGAATAGTGTCCGCAGAAGATGTTAGTTCACACAATGAACGGCCGCACGCTCCATTTTGTGCAGTGGTGAATTGGAATGCGGGTGCACATGGGTGTACCCGCATCCGAATTTACAAGAAGTGAAGATCATCTGGCAGGAATGTACTTCAGTAACACCGGCCGTTCTGTGATCCGGACAGGTCATAGTGTTATACATAGTGTTACACAAGGCCTAAGTGTAAAGGAACAGAAAATGATGAACAAGCAATGATAAAAATAGGAGTGGATGTTTGGGGGTGTATTGTAAGAGATGGCGGGAACTTCTGTCTGGAGCCATTTTAATTAAATATATACATATAGGGGGAGATTTATCAAACATGGTGTAAAGTGAAACTGGCTCAGTCGCCCCTAGCAACCAATCAGATTCCACCTTTCATTCCTCAACGACTCTTTGGAAAATGAAAGGTGGAATCTGATTGGTTGCTATGGGCAACTGAGCCAGTGTCACTTTAAACCATGTTTGATAAATCTCCGGAATACCCCTTTCAAAGATTTTCTTCAGGACTCAAGGACATGGAACAAATACCCTGAATATCAATCTGATGGAAATCTAAAACAGCTGAATGACAAGTCTCCATGCTGCGTCGCTGATCTGTCACCGTTCTGTGAGAAAGTTAGAGACGTCTTGATGTAGAATATTGTTTATTATCAGTCGGAGCCTCAGAGAATTCAGTCATCAGAAAGACAAGGAGGAGATCTAAGGACTAAGGGTTTTTTTTTGTTAATTTTTATATAATACTTTCCTCTACTCGATCTGAAGAAACATTGTCCATTAATAAAATCATTTCCTTTCATGTGTGTGAGAAATGTTTCATCAGGCAGGATGTTCAGCTATTAAACACTGTTGTGTGCTATATCTGGGATATGTGAATTCCCCATAAAAGAGGTTGTCCAGGCAAAATTAACTTGTCCCCTATTCACAGGATAGAGGACAAGTAATAGATCGCAGGGGGGTGGGGGGGGATGTGGGGGTAGTCCAACCTCGGTACCGGGCACTGATCACCATATGGGGCCCCCGGCTTCTTTGTTATGGATAGAGCCACAGGTGCGGCACATGACCCGCGTCTCTGTTCATTCTTATGGAGCCACCGGAAAGAGTTGAGTAACACGGAAAGTGCTTTCTCTGCTCTTTCTGGTGATTCCATAGGAATGAATAGAACAGTAGTAGAGATGAGCGAACCTGGAGCATGATGGAGTCCATCCGAACCCGAACTTTCGGCATTTGATTAGCGGTGGCTGCTGAACTTGGATAAAGCCCTAAGGCTATGTGGGAAACATGGATATAGTCATTGGCTGTATCCATGTTTTCCAGACAACCTTAGAGCTTTATCCAAGTTCAGCAGTCCCCGCTAATTAAATACCGAACGTTCGGGTTCGGATCGACTCGAACTCGAACCCGATTCGCTCATCTCTAAACAGTAGGTCACACATCGTACCCATGGCTCTATTCATAGCAAAGAAATCGGGAGCCTGATATGGTGATTGGTGCTGGGTACCGAGGTAAGACCCCCCACAATCTCTTACTTGTCCCCTATCCTGTGGATAGAAGATAAGTTAATTTTGCCTGGACAACCCCTTTAAAGGGAACCAATCCGCCTAATTGGGTGCTGCTGCAGGAGCGCTGTATAAAGCTCCTGCAGTAGCCGCGGCACGAAACGGCCGCGGCTGCTGCAAATGCTTTACACCGAGTTTTATTCCCCAGGCGCGTGACAGGCAGAGACAGGGAGGCAGTCATCTGGGCGGCTCCCTGCTCGTGTCTAGTCACCGCTCTCTGCCTGTCACTCATCCCCTCCAAGCGCACTGACAGGCAGAGAGCGGTGACTAGACATGAGCGGGAAGCCGCCCAGATGACTGCCTCCCTGTCTCTGCCTGTGTCACACCCGGGGAATAAAACTCGGTATAAAGCATCTGCTGCAGCCACGGATGGTTCTTGCTCGAAGAGGATGAGTGACAGGCAGAGAGGCCAGTAACGTCCGTGGCTGCTGCAGATGCTTTATACCGGAGAAAAACGAGTTTTATTCCCCGGGCGCATCACAGGCAAAAACAGGGAGGTAGTCATCTGGGCGGTTTCCTGCCCATTTCTAGTCACCGCTCTCTGCCTGTCACTCATCCCCTCCAAGTGCACTGACAGGCAGAGAGCGGTGACTAGACATGAGCGGGAAGCCACCCAGATGACTGCCTCCCTGTCTCTGCCTGTCACGCGCCCGGGGAATAAAACTCGGTATAAAGCATCTGCTGCAGCCACGGCCGGTTCTTGCTTTATTCAGCGCTCCTGGAAATCATATCAGTCCAATTGGGCTGATTGGTTCCCTTTAAGTAGAAGAGTGCAGTAACGTCGAGGGGAGTTGAGGGTTTTTACCACTGGTTGTAACAGTAACATAGAGACCAGTTTACCATCAGTTTCTGAGCAGATATTTCAGAGGTGACAACCAATATGGCTACAAACTGCAGCTGCTGTAACATCTCCTATATCAGATAGAACTTATCTATCAGGATGGGGAACCGATGGCCCTCCAGGTGTTGCAAAACTATAGTTCCCTTCATGCCTGTCCAGGCATGATGGGAATTGTTGTTTTGCAACAGCTGCTGTATGTCCTGCAGGAAGTGGTGTATTCTTTCCAGTCTGACACAGTGCTCTCTGCTGCCACCTCTGTCCATGTCAGGAACTGGCCAGAGCAGCGGCAAATTCCCTTAGAAAACTTTTCCTGCTCTCCAGACTGGAAAGAATTTACCACTTCCTACAGGACATACAGCAGCTGATAAGTACTAGAAGACTTTAGATTTTTTAATAGACGTAAACTACAAATCTCTGGCACTTTCTGACACCAGTTGATTTGAAATGTTTATTATTTTTGTTTTAAATGGGTTAAAAACAGAACATCTACATTTTTTTGGGATCCCTTGCATGTAAGTAGTAGTTTAGTAGAAGAAGACACAATCACTACTCTTCTTACCCAGTGTATTCCTCCAAAACTCCCAGCAGGGAAAGATGATAGAATCCAGGATCTAGCTCTGCAGACCCCTATGGTGGTTGTTATGGATCTGAAGGCATCTTTTGTACTCGAGCGAACACCGCAGAACGAGACTGATGCCCACCACAGGGACTGTCAATAAAACCATTCATCTTTGGGATGTACCATGATTTTATTAGAACAATGTTCTGAGGACAGATGAAACACAATGAGAACCTTTTGATGTCTGAGCATTGCACCAAAACCTCCTGAGAGGCGGGAGTCATACTAGTTGGGGTAAATTAGGAAACGTACAGCCCGCTCACACACATATGGAGGTCTTTCCGCTACACTTCAGCATCTGCTCATGTGGGGGAGGGGGTTATTAGATCTGTTATGGATCATTTCCATGGACCATGTCCATCCCATGAGCTGATAGATACCTAATGTCCATAGGCCGCTTGTCTCCAGCAGAATTAAATAGGCATTTTATAATACAAATGCTGCGGTCGGTCAAGTGAAACTTCCCCATAACATCCAGGAACTCAGTTCTTAGTCGGATAGGATACAAAACTTCCATCTCTACAAGTTGAATCATCATCTACAGAAAACTTAAAAGGGGAACTCCAGCAAAAAAAAAAAAAAAAATCTTTCAAATCAATTGGTGTCAGAAAGTACCAGAGATTTGTCATTTACTTCTATTCAAAAATCTCCAGTCTTCCAGTACTTATCAGCTGCTGTATGTCCTGCAGGAAGTGGTGTATTGTTTCTAGTCTGACACAATGCTCTCTGCTGCCACCTGTGTCCATGTCAGGAACTGTCATAATCCCCATAGAAAACCTCTCCTGCTCTCCAGACCGGAAAGTTTTTTTTTTTTTAATAGAAGTAAATTACAAATCTCTGCCACTTTATGGTGCCAGTTGATTTCAACTAAATTTCTTTTTGCTTCAATGCTAGGTTATCCTCTAAATAATCAAAAAATGAAGGTTGTCACTGAGGTACAATAATTATGCAGCAGAGAATAGGGGCTTAAAGCCCTATAGACTTGAAGCTTATCCAGTTTATCCAAATCAAAGCACTACTACTCTCATTGCTAGGGGAACTTGGGCTGCTGTATGCAAATCCTACTGATATGGCAGGAGGCACTTTACTAACTAAATAGTAGCTCTAGAGCTCTAATCTGCGATTTTTCCCACTGTTACAAAACTACAACTATCATGTCCAGAGAGCTAAAGTTTTTATATGACAGTGTTCCCCAGCTGTTTCAAAACTACAACTCCCATCAGGCTGTAACACTCTAAAGCATGGATAGGGAACCTTGGCTCTCTAGTTGTTGCAAAACTACAACTCCCATCATGCCCGGACAGCCAAAGCTTAAGCTTTGGCTGTCCAGGCATGATGGGAGTTGTAGTTTTGCAACAGCTGGAGAGCCAAGGTGCCTCACCCCTGGTCTAACGTCTTATATAGCCCTGTTCTCTAACCTGTGGCTCCGCAGCTGTTGCACAACCACAATTTCCATCGTACCCTAATAGTCGGCATTCTCATACGGCCTTGTTCTCCAACCTGTGGCTTTTCAGCTGTTGCAGCTGTTGCAAAACTACAACTTCCATCGTGCCCCGGCAGCCAATTATCTTATATGGCCGTATTTCCCGAACACTGGCTCTCCAGCTGTTGCAAAACAACAACTCCCATCAGGAGCGTAGCTAGGATTCATGGGGCCCCATAGCAAAAAAACTGTATGGGGCCCCCCTACACACTATATATATAAAAATTATACCACACAAAGCTAATTGTTAAAATATATTAATTTTTATTAAACATGATTAAAAAATCAATAAAACCATTAATCTATTTCTAGTGCAAAAGGGAATCCAGCAGTAATAGGTCACCAGACCACCATATCTCAAATGATAACTCTAACATATATCACTATATCATATAAACGTCACAATCAATATTCATATAGCCCTGCAGTGTATCTACACAGCCTCGGATCGCTGATAACAATGTCAGCCTATATCCGCAATATAAGTGATAGTGTAATAAGACGCTTACCCATCGTGGTGTCTGGTAACCGCAACCCCGACGCACGTTTCGCCTTTAAATCGCTTTATCAAGGGGCGCCCCTTGATAAAGCGATTTAAAGGCGAAACGTGCGTCGGGGTTGCGGTTACCAGACACCACGATGGGTAAGCGTCTTATTACACTATCACTTATATTGCGGATATAGGCTGACATTGTTATCAGCGATCCGAGGCTGTGTAGATACACTGCAGGGCTATATGAATATTGATTGTGACGTTTATATGATATAGTGATATATGTTAGAGTTATCATTTGAGATATGGTGGTCTGGTGACCTATTACTGCTGGATTCCCTTTTGCACTAGAAATAGATTAATGGTTTTATTGATTTTTTAATCATGTTTAATAAAAATTAATATATTTTAACAATTAGCTTTGTGTGGTATAATTGTTATTTATTAAAAGCTAATCAACTATGTTGGACTAGTTATGTTATGGTCAATTGATTCCGTGGTGGTGAGACCAACACTGTTTGAGTGTCCATTGGAGCTATTGTATATACACTATATATATATATATATATATATATATTTATATATATATTCATATTCGATGATGTGGCAAAAAAAATCTCTCGTGGCCCCAGAGGCAGAATCCTGCGTGCAGCCACAACAGTGACTGGCAGAGGAGAAAGCCAATGTCTGCTTGTTCTGTCCATCCACTGTATTTAACTATAACAGCGTATTAGGAGCCTCATGGTTATATACATAGGTGCAGGAGCAGGCTACCTTTTGCTTAACCCTTTATTTACTGCAGTGTGTAAGTGACCTAGTGTTCTCCTACATGCTGCAACACAAAGGGTTAATACAGAAGACAATTAGCTCTCTCCTTCACTGATAACCCCGGACCTCTGAGAACAGAGGTCAGAGGTTATCAGAGTAGTGAGACAGAGAGCTAATTATTAACCCTTTTTTGTGTTGCAGCATGTAAGAGAAGACTGGGTAATTAACACACTTCAGTACATAAGGGGTTAAGCAAAAGGACACAGGAGGCTCTTATCTTCTCTGGGACCCCTCCCTCCATGGGCCCCATAGCAAGGGCCCCATAGCAACCGCCTTCCCTGCCTCTATGGTAGCTACGCCACTGACTCCCATCATTGTAGTTTGGCAAAAGCTGGTGGACTCCATGTTGAAGAACACCGCCCAACAGGGTCACATAAGTAATTTCCTGACTTATCTGTCTTTCTGAGCCATCACTTTGCCATCTTATTTTCTTTTATCTCTATATCACAGGTATATTACAATCACCAATTATTCCATGAGAAGACCCTGCCTACAGCAGCCCAGATCTCAGCTTCCTTGAACTTTGCTTTGGACCAGGGGCGTAGCTAGGATTCACAGGGCCCCATGGCAAAAAATTTTAAGGGCCCCCTCTCCCCTACGCTCAACATAAAGCACTGCACATACAGTATATATATATATATATATATATATATATATATATATATACACATACACACACACTCTTACCTTCTCCCCCAGGCCCCCCTCCTGCACGGGCCCCATAGCAACTGCTTCCCTGTCTCTATGGTAGCTACGCCACTGATTTGGACGACTTTTATCTTTCAGGCCATAGGCTTTAGTTGTTCCCCCCATCTATATCTGCAGTCGTAGTTCTATTACAGCCGAATATATTATTCATTTACGTTCGCCTTTATGTACAAGATGACGTAAATCTACCGTAATATTATAACATACTCGGGTCCTAATAGCAGGGGAGCTCAGTTCATCCACAGTAAATATTCCAATAATAGGGGCTATAACCAGACAGGATAGGAGGGCTGACGGATAAAGCCGTGTAAGAAGCTTCTGCTTTGGTTTAATGATTTGTGCTGGTTTGGTTTTGATTGCCAACGGCGGCTGAATAGTCGACTACAGCCGGTCATATTGTGCCTCTGTACGGCAGCAACTGCACCCGGGAGACTAGATCACTGCTCTCATTCCTCTCGTTTCTAAGACGCTAGACTATCCGAGCCCTGGAAATAGAGCAAGGATTACACACAAAGAAATAGCAGGCCCAGAGGAAAGAATAATGGCCTGTAACCCTTTGTGCTCCACTCCACCGCTGTTCCTTTCAATCCCTAACAAGAATGTGTCGCCCACATACAGCAACCTATAGTCTTACTCTTTCTGGCTGCGATTTCTGATTGATAACTTAGAATAGCAGATTATTTTTCTTCCAGCTGAGATCATGATTATTTTATTTACTGTTTTGAATAAGATTATTTTAGAACTTTAAGGGACTTTTTTTTTTTTTTAGGTTGTATCAGTATTGGACTGTATCTCTTTACAGCCCTTACTAGAACTCGGGGTATATAGACTTGGTGTACAGATTGAACCTACACTCGAAGGACCGCTCTCCAGAAACTGCACTGAAAATAAGTCTAGTATGGTATAATAACTCCATGGTCTAGTATGGTATAATAATAGACTCCACCATCCTGTATACTTCTAGAATCAAAGTGTCACCTCCAAACATATATATATATATATATATATATATATATATATATATATATACACTTGTAAAATGCATGATACATAGCGTTACCAAAGTATTATTTCCACGCAGCCAAATACACATAATCTCTGTGTAACATATATCTTCATAGGATAGGTAACTTCTATCTCCATAGGATAGGTAACTTCTATCTCCATAGGATAGGTAACTTCTATCTCCATAGGATAGGTGACTTCTATCTCCATAGGATAGGTAACTTCTATCTCCATAAGATAGGTAACTTCTATCTCCATAAGATAGGTAATTTCTGTCTACATAAGATAGGTAACTTCTATCTCCATAGGATAGGTAACTTCTATCTGCATACGACAGGTAACTTCTATCTCCATAGGATAGGTAACTTCTATCTCCATAGGATAGGTAACTTCTATCTCCATAGGATAGGTAACTTCTATCTACATAGGATAAGTAACTTCTTTCTACATAGGATAGGTAACTTCTGTCTACATAAGATAGGTAACTTCTATCTCCATAGGATAGGTAACTTCTATCTGCATACGACAGGTAACTTCTATCAGTATAGGATAGGTAACTTCTATCTATATAGGATAGGTAACTTCTGTCTACATAAGATAGGTAACTTCTATCTACATAGGATAAGTAAGGTCTATCTACATAGGATAGGTAACGTATATCTACAGTACATAGGATAGGTAACGTATATCTACAGTACATAGGATAGGTAACTTGTATCTATAGTACAAAGGATAGGTAACTTCTATCTATAGTACATATGATAGGTAACTTGTATCTACATAGGATAGGTAACTTCTATATATATAGGATAAGTAACTTCTATCTATATAGGATAGGTAATGTCTATCTACAGTACATAGGATAGGTAACGTATATCTACAGTACATAGGATAGGTAACGTCTATCTGCATAGGATAAGTAACTTCTATCTGCATGGGATAGGTAATGTCTATCTACATTACATAGGCAGGTAACATCTATACACATAGGATAGGTAACTTCTTTCTGCATAGGATAGGTAATGTCTATGTACATAGGATAGGTACTGTAACTTGTGTCTCTACTACCTGATGGACTCCAACATGGAAAGTCACAGCCTGTTCTCAGCCAATTGTTTCGTCTATTAAAGGTTTATATAAGTAAAGCCACTGTTTGCTCAAATCTATAGAAACCCTATACCTATACAGCATATATTATTCTATGTGACAGAAGGATAAACACATTCTGGAATTTATTTTCAATATATTTGAACATTTCATCATCTTGTTATAGGTCGAAACGTATTGTATTCAGATTGTTGTGCTTCGATACATGGAAAACAAACACAAAGTTAGTCCTTTAGTACTTTACAGCACTGGATTGGGCCTCTCCAGTTATGCTGAAACTTGTAGTCCCTAAACAACTGAAAGATTAGCAAGTTGCAGAACACTGGGTTAGATCTATTATTTTCTTAGATTTGGGTTCTGCAGATCGCATTGAACTATTGATTGGGAACAAAAGATTCTACAGTAAAAGTCACGGCCATACTTCTGTGCCTAATGACAGAACTCATAGACTTCCCAATACCTCTGAATGAAATTCTACTAAATGCCGCATGACAGCCCCCTGCCCTAATATCCGAAGCGTCTCATCATGGAGTGCGTGATTTATAATGCACACATCATTTTACACCAGGACATCATTCATTACTATATGTGTAATGGCATGAAGTAACGCTGCCGCAGCCACACTCAATGACACCTAAGGCTGCTTTGTATAATGTATTATTCCAACTCATTAGCCTCATTGGCGTATCAGTGGCATGATAATCCTACAAAATGCCACCCATGTAGCCTGCAGACAAAGTGCTCAGAGCCCAAGTCTAAGCTGAGAAACAAGGAAAAGTTTTGCAAAGTTTTTTTTTTGTTTCCCTTTTGCTCCTCGCACATTGTTTCCCTTCCAGAGCAAAGAAGGTATCACATTATCCTGTCCCAGAACAAAACCATCCAGACCCCCACCACCACCAGCACCCCCCTCCAAGAGCAGATGGAACCCCGTCCACAGCTACACAACACTCTTTCCTTCTTTCTTAATTGCTACAATTAAAATCCTCAGGAAAAAAAAAAAAAAAAAAGATTACCACGCTCCCCATCTGTAGAATGCAAATGAACGCCGTTCGCTCTGTGTATTCTCACAAATTAAGACCTCTATATAACAGAAAAATGGCTTCTTATTGGCTTCTAGGAAGAAACTTTACTACGTGTACTAATTTATAGCTCACAGCCCAATACAGAGCAACCAACTAAGATGCCCTGGCCTTCCCTGTACTGCCCGGATTCTTGGCCCCCTGATCGGATAGGATTATTTTCGGGTTTATTTTTTTTCCAAAAAGTTGGGTAAACTTTTTGGGTAAAAAGTTGCAAACTTTTACTTTCATCTGTGTACACTATCATGAAGATTACAAGGCCGTCTGCAGAATGTGATATCATATCATTATAGGTGATGGTAATATTATATCATTATAGGTATGGGTAATATTGTAGTATTGTAAGTATAGGTAATATTGTATCATTATAGGTATAGGTAATATTGTAGCATTGTAAGTATAGGTAATATTGTATCATTATAGGTATAGGTAATATTGTAGCATTGTTAGTATAGGTAATATTGTATAATTATAGGTATAAGTAATATTGTATCATTATAGGTATAGGTAATATTGTATCATTATAGGTATAAGTATTATATCATTATAGGTGACGGTAATATATCATTATAGGTATAGGTAATATTGCATCATTATAGGTATAGATAATATTACATCATTGAAGGTAAAGGGAATATTATATCATTATAGGTATAGATGATATTAGATCATTATAGGTTAATGTAATATTATATCATTATAGGTAAAGGGAATATTATATCATTATACGTATAGATAATATTAAAGCATTATAGGTTAATGCAATATTATATAATTATAGGTATACATAGGTAATATTGTATCATTATAGGTAATATGTCATTATACTGTAAGTATAGGTAACATTATATCTTTACATTAAGCGGAAAAAAAAAAAAGTTGAGTAAACAAATGCAAACTTTTGCATTTATTATTCTCATTGCCTCCACTATGGCGAGGACAAGAGAACTTAATATTATATCATTCTATACCATGGTGTATTGGAAATAAAGAGCTGGTTAAAGAAGATGCAAACTGTTCCTTATTCTTTACTCTACTGAACAGGACAAGAGCGTCTGCAGAGCTTAATATTATAGCATTATGGTGTATTGGAAATAAAGAGGCAATCTCTTCCCCTGTCTTTACTATAATGAACATGATAAGGCGGACATGATATCATTTGTATTGGAAATTAAGTGCAGGATCAATACTGATGTCAATGAAACAAAGGAGACGTGACAGCGCTCTATTACATTTCTAGCCCAAACATATATATATGTTACACGGCGCAATTGCAACAAACCGACTGGATAAATTGTATCCGAACTTAAAGAACACAAGTCGCTGCAGATTTAAGTAGGAAAGTTGAAACCGCACAGTATGGGATTAGTCAGACTTAATTAAAACAACATGACAGGATCCCCAACGCCTCGATAGACCATGCAGACTCCAAAAACAATGAGTAAAAAGCCTTCACTCAAAACACCGGCGTAAAGTCCAGCCGAAGAGGAGAAAAGAAATATAAGGAAACCTCCATTTCCAAAGAATCCATTCTACAGCCAGATGTAGATCTATGCAAATCCAGAGATGCAAACATCACCCTCTGAATAATTCAAGCCCTCACCCACCTCATCTCCAGGCTTACTAGAATCCAGAATGGGTTTATTAATGGTAGTAACACAAGCCCAGGGAAGGAGGACGTGCATGGGGAAATGCAGACATTACCATACATCACACCTCCACTCTAAGCATTGCATTTCTTACTTCTAATCTGCACCACAACTTCAAGATCCAAGAAATACTAAGAATAAGCCCCACACGACACACACACAACACCCCAGGTCTCAGATCAGAGGAGTGCAGCCTCTCCTGCTTGGTCTGTCATTACCAAGTTCCATTAAATGAACAGATGCATCTGAAAGACACCTCTCCCCGAGGGTAAAAATACAAAAAAAAAAAGTAATAAATAAATAAAAAAATAAAAAAATCTTCTTGTATCAACTTTAAAAAAAGTGTCCATATGTATTAAAATCTATCGACGTGAATGAGCTTGCATATGCATGCATCTAAATATTTGCATGCAGGCGTGTGTATAGGTGAAAAAATATGACTATTGCATTAAACGTGTTAAAATCTGCATGTCGGTATATGCATGTAAATATGGGTGCATGCATGCCTATGGAGGCAGAAATAAATTCCTAGGTGTGAAATCCGCGCTCGCATAGATCCGGGCGTCGAGGAGTGATTGCATTAGCAGTTAAGGTTGCCCTGTGTTGCCGCCTCCTCCTCCTCCTGTGCCCTGTCTGTATGAAGAGCTCCGGCTATGGGACTGTAAAAAAAAAAAAAAAAAAAAAAAAAAAAAAAGAGAGAGAGGGAGAGGCGCACGCTGCAATGAGAGCGCACACACACACAGAGGCTGCAAGCAACAACAGCGACGGCAGCAGCCCGCAGCCTGGAAAGCAGCTCCTGACATTGAGAATGAATGACAGCTTACCTGAGTGCCAATCTTCATCAGACTGACACTGGCGTGACAGCACAGCCTATACTTCCCAGCAAAGGCTGTGACGTCACTGGAGGGGGGTCCGAGCACACGCCCCCTACTTCTTTTGCTTTTGGCTTTACATGGTGCCTGTTTATTGCTAGATGATTTGCGCCATCTAGTGGACGTCCGCGGATCTCATCACTCACCACACATTCCACTACTTGTTGTGACAGCTGGAAAAATGACTCCAGACATTGGATCCTATCTGCAAGGAGCGATTGTTGGTTCATTAAGAAAGAATTGCAAAACATAACTAAGCCCGAGACGACGCCTTTGGGCCGCCCTCAAATTTCCACAGCGAGTAAGAAGAATTTTTTTTACAGTTTACAGGGAGAATTGGCTAGAATTATGCATCTAATGTTAAACAGAAACTTCGTACTAGGGGTGGATGGTGAAATTTCATGAAGTTTGCAAAGTCTGAGAAAATTTTTTATATTCCAAAGATCCATATTCTACAGAAATTGGCAACAAAATTCTGGAATCTCAACACTAGGAGGATGTCATTAACCTGGTTCATAGAATATGGTGCCCTATGTGACATCACCTGTCCTGCCGCTCCCTGTCTCCTCTACCTCCTGGTCCTCTCTGCTCTGCCAGTCAGTGTCTGCAGCCTTGTCCCACCTCAGTCATTGTGGGACCATAACGTCCCATGAACTGGGAGACAGGAGGGACCAGCCAGAGACAGGGACAGGTGAGTGTCACTTTATTCTGTTTCTAGCACCCCCTGCTCACCAGCATTTTTTTTTTATGCCCAGACATCCCCTTTAATATAGAGATATGACGAATGATAGAGCTACTTTAATATAGATTTTCAACATGGATTGCAACAGAAGATGCTGGTTGTTCCCAAAATATATTGAAAGCTTATAGAAAAGTTATAAAGTGAGAACATATGGGTAGAACATGGAAGATGTCAGAGTGGCAGCATAGAAAGTTTACTGTAGTCTAAGAAAAAAATAAATAAATATATATATATACCATATATATATATATATATATATATATATATATATATATATATATATATACAGTGGTGCCTTGGATCACGAGCATAATTCGTTCTGGGACCGGGCTTGTAATCCAAATCCACTCTTATACCAAAGCAAGTTTTCCCATAAGAACTCATAGAAATGCAGACAATTTATTCCACACCCCCAAAATAATGATTTATTATTCTGAATAACATGTAAAACAGATGAAACAAACATTCAGAAACAGCAGAATATGTGATATTATAAGTTACTGTACAGTAATGGAGAGGATGGGAAACACAAGGACAGAGACTGCAGGGAGTATGAAGGAATGAGCAGGGCAGATGTGGGCACATACATGCAGCAGTCTCTGTCTGGGGAGAGAGGGGTTACAGCTATGGAGAGATTACCTCCACAGTCCTGTCCCCTGATGTAAGCCCCAGCCTGAAGTGGATCTGCTATGATTTGGAAGGTGAGGGAGACCTCTTGGGTCAGAGTACAGGGCTGTAGACCCCACTACGCAGACCATGCCCCTCCTCCACTCCCCCTCCCACCCAGTACAGGGAGCTCTTACACCAAAGCAATGCTCTTAAACCAAGTCACAATTTTGAAAAACTGTGAACTCTTAAATCAAAACGCTCTTAAACCAAGTTACTCTTAAACCAAGGTACCACTGTATATATATATATATATATATATATATATATATATATTGATACAATAAAAATATTATGATGCAGCTACCAGGGAAACAATTTTACAAACCTGGCTAGCGCCCAATACACCTACCCTGCGCTCACCCGTTTCATCTGCCTTTTTGGCGTTGGGATCCGTGCATCTCTCCCCCTTCCCCTACCTAAGTTCATCGCAGTGGACCCCATCATTAACTTCGTCTCTGGAAAGACCATCATCAATGGGAAACACCTTGGACTCTCTTGTTACAGCACATCTATTGGACTAGTAATACAACATCCCATTGAGCTGGGACCTGTTTCTTTCCTCTACTGCTACCTCCCCTGCCTTGCCCTTTATGTTATGATAAAAGTATTTTGTAAATGCAAATTAAGAAAAAAAAGTTTGGCAAAAAATTAAATAAATAAATAACAGTATAAAGTAATTTTTACTAAAAATGTGAATCTATATAGAAGCTATAGAAATATTTACATGCTATACTACTGAATTGTTACCAATGGCCAAATACAGAGTCCCTGTGTCACCAGAAGGAATATTCTACGTTCTGATTCCAATAACCCTACACCACCAGGGGCAGCCAGCTATTGCTGTTAGCCTTAGTAGCTGCCGTGTTATTTCCGTGCAATGCATAGGTGGTATTATAGGTTAAAATATGCTGTATATAGTGGTATCATTTTACATATTGTACTTCATGCAGGCATTATCAGTAGTAGTATGGCTGTGTATTATACTATTATTTGAGCAGTATTATGGCAGTACTAGCCTGTTGTCTCATTATACAAAGTGAGAAGGGGCAACAGGCATTTTGTCTTCAAAGACTTCAATTGCAGTTAGAGAGAACCTATTAAAATTTTACTGATTAGATCCAGATAACACCTTCTTCTAATTGGTTTCTATTTTCTTATAGTAATTTTATTTTATTTTTCATACATGGTAATGGGGGCAGTCATCAAGTATGAGCAGTTTAACAGAACAGAGAAATATGATATATCGCAAGCAAGAATTGGAAAGGTTTCTGAGCATGCTCTGTGACATAGACATAGCTTTATAGAGATCTCTCAATAGGGAGGGGGAGGCTGAGCAGTGACCATCATCTATTGGTGTGTAACGCCCGGAGTAGTGGATCCACTGGACCGGCACCAGCGATGGCACAAACCTCACCAGGGAGCGGAGTCTAAGGGGCCGCTGGTTTTCACCAGAGCCCGCCGCAAGGCGGGATGGACTTGCTGCGGCAGGCGACCCCCAGGTCGCTACCCCTGGCTTGGTTGCTGGTGTCGGCAGGCGAGGCGTGGCAGGAGATGGCACAGGCAATAGTCTGCAGATGAGAGTGCACGTGACAGGCTGGACACAGGAACAGGTGGAGTGACAGGGGAACAGGAACCAGGAACAGGGACTAGGGACCAGGTAACGGACAGGACTCAGGAACAGGGACTAGGGACCAGGTAACGGACAGGACACAGGAACAACAGGGAGCTGGGCCAAACGCTATGGGAAGCATGTAGAGGCTCCAACACCTGTAGTGGGGCAGGGCTGGAATAAATAGGGAGTGATTGGTGCAACTGGCCAATTAGGTGCGGACTGGCCCTTTAAATCTGAGACAGCCGGCGCGCGCGCGCCCTAGGAGGCGGGGACGCGCGCGCCGGCCGGCACAGACGGAGGCAGGAGCGGGACCAGGTAAGGCGCCCCCCGGGGCCGAACATGTAGCAGCGCCGGGTCCCTGCACCGGGACCCCGGCAGCTGCATGAGATGGGGGGAGGTCGCGGCGGCGGCCCGGAGCATGGGACGCCGCCGCGGCCGTGACAGTACCCCCCCCCTTTGGCCTCCCCCTCTTTCTAACCTGCAGGAACCTTTTGATGAGATCTTGGTCCAGGATGTTAGCCTCGGGTTCCCAGGACCTCTCCTCAGGACCAAATCCTTTCCAGTCCACCAGGAAGAACCTTCTCCCTCTGACAGTCTTCATGGCCAGAATGTCCTTAACAGCGTAGACGTCGTCAGAGACGGCTTGAGGAGTAGAGAACGAAGATCTATCGGAGAACCGGTTCAGGACCACTGGTTTTAAGAGGGAAACATGGAAGGAGTTCGGAATCCGCATAGTGGGGGGTAGGCGGAGTTTGTAGGTGACAGGGTTGATGCGTCTTAGCACCGAGAAAGGACCGAGGAATCGAGGACCCAACTTGTAGCTGGGGATCTTGAGACGGACATATTTGGCCGAGAGCCAGACTTTGTCACCTGGGAGAAAATTCGTGGCAGGTCTCCTCTTCTTATCAGCCTGGTCCTTCATGCGTTCAGAGGCATTGAGTAAGGACTGTCGAGTTTGTTCCCAGATCGATTGCAGGTCAGATAACAACTCCTCCACGGCTGGGACTTCAGAGGATGGAGAGAGAGGCAGAGGAGGACGAGGATGATGCCCGTAGACCACATAGAAAGGGGACTTGCCTGTGGAAGTCGAGTCCAAATGGTTATATGAGAATTCTGCCCATGGGAGTAGATCGGACCAGTTGTCTTGGCGGCTTGAAACAAAATGGCGTAGGTAGTTGCCCAGAATCTGATTGACTCTCTCCACTTGCCCGTTAGTTTGAGGATGATAGGCCGATGAGAAGTCCAGCTTCACTTGGAGTTGCGAGCATAGGGCACGCCAAAATTTAGAGACAAATTGGGAGCCTCGGTCGGACACAATGTGAAGAGGGAGTCCATGCAGGCGAAAGATGTGTCGGAAGAACAACTGAGCCAGACGAGGAGCAGAGGGCAGACCAGGAAGGGCCACGAAGTGAGCCATTTTAGAAAAGCGGTCCGTCACCACCCAAATAACTGTATTGCCCGCAGATGGAGGTAGGTCAGTGATGAAATCCATCCCAATGTGGTGCCAGGGATGATCCGGGACTGGCAAGGGCAATAGTAGGCCGGCAGGTCTTAGACGGGGAGATTTATTCCTGGCACAGACTGCACAGGAAGCCACAAAATCCTTGACATCCTGGAGGAGATTGGGCCACCAGTAGTGACGGGAGATCAATTGCCCGGTCTTTTGGGCTCCTGGATGCCCGGCTACCAAAGAGGAATGCCCCCACTTCAAGATGCGTTTACGGAGTGCGGGGCGCACATAAGTCTTCCCGGGAGGCAGTCTCTGCAGAGCAGAAGTGGCAACTGGTACTAGGCGGTCGGGAGGTATTATGTGACGAGGAGATTCCTCTTGCCCCATGACATCGGATGCTCGGGATAATGCATCGGCCTTTAGGTTCTTCTCGGCTGGACGGAAGTGGATGGTATAGTTGAACCGAGAGAAAAAGAGGGACCACCGAGCCTGCCTGGGATTGAGGCGTTGAGCCGATTGGAGGTAGAGGAGGTTCTTGTGGTCCGTGTAGATGTTAACCGGGTGTTTAGCCCCCTCTAATAGATGACGCCACTCCTCCAGTGCCAACTTAATGGCCAGGAGTTCACGGTCCCCAATGGTATAGTTCCTCTCGGCAGGGGAGAAAGTCTTAGAGAAGAACCCACAGGTTCTGGTCTTGCCTGATGTGTCCCTTTGCGAGAGAACGGCTCCTGCGCCCACAGAAGAAGCATCGACCTCGAGAGAAAACGGCCTGGAGACATCCGGGCGGACCAGAGCAGGAGCAGAGGCAAAGGCAGACTTGAGGCTATTGAAGGCTTGTTCGGCCTCTGGAGGCCAACGTCTGGGGTCCGCCTTCTTTTTAGTGAGAGCCACTATGGGTGCGACCAGGGTAGAGAAGTGAGGGATGAATTGCCGATAATAGTTGGCGAAGCCAAGGAAACGTTGGATGGCTCTAAGTCCCACAGGGCGTGGCCATTGAAGGACAGCTGCGAGCTTGGCTGGATCCATTTGTAGACCCTGGTCGGAAACGATATAGCCAAGAAATGGAAGACTGCGCTGATGAAAAACACACTTCTCTAGCTTGGCGTATAAATGGTTGGCCCGAAGTCTTCGTAGGACTTGACGCACTTGTGCCACATGAGTCTGCTGGTCCGGGGAGAAGACCAAAATATCGTCCAAATAGACAATGACGCAGACATAGAGGAGGTCTCGGAAGATATCGTTCACGAATTCCTGGAAGACCGCTGGGGCATTGCATAGGCCGAATGGCATGACCAGATATTCGTAGTGCCCATCTCTGGTGTTGAAAGCGGTCTTCCATTCGTCTCCTTTACGAATACGGACCAAGTTATACGCTCCCCTGAGATCCAGCTTGGAGAAGATCTTAGCTCCACGAAGACGGTCGAATAGTTCAGGAATAAGCGGAAGAGGATAGCGGTTCTTAACGGTCACCTTATTCAGGCCCCGATAGTCTATACATGGGCGGAGGGAACCGTCCTTCTTCTGAACAAAGAAAAATCCAGCGCCAGCTGGAGACGTGGATTTACGGATGAAGCCCTTTTGTAAGTTCTCCTGGATGTAGGAGGACATGGCTTCAGTCTCGGGCACAGAGAGAGGGTATACTCGACCACGTGGAGGAGAAGCCCCTGGAAGAAGGTCTATAGGGCAATCATAGGCTCGATGAGGTGGTAGTGAGTCCGCCTCCTTGGCCGAGAAAACATCGACAAAGTCTTGGTAGTCCTCTGGTAGCCCGGATAGAGGCTTGACATTAGCAGGTGACCTTGTAGAGCACTTGGATTGAGGGGATCTCAGACACCGGTTATGACAGTCCTGGCCCCAGCTGAGAACCTCCCCAGTTCTCCAGTCCAGCCTAGGGGTATGGAATTGCAGCCAAGGAAGACCCAGCAGGAGGTTGGAAGAGGAATGGCGCAAGACATAGAAGGAGATCTTCTCCTGATGTAAGGCTCCCACCTGGAGGACTAGGGGTGCCGTCTGGCTGTACACCGCTTCGGTAAGAACCTCCCCCGTAACCGAAGAGATAGACCGGGGTTGGGCTAGCTGGATCACGGGTAGCCGCCATCTTTGGACCAACGAAGCAGAGATGAAACTGCCAGCAGAGCCAGAGTCGATGAGGGCAGTAGTCTGGAAAACTTGCCCAGAGGGTGTCTGGATGGAGACGGGCATAGTCAACCTTGGAGAGGTGGCATTCACACCTAGGGAGGCCTCTCCCACCGGACCTAGGTGCGGGCGTTTCCCGGACGCTGAGGGCGTTGGGGACATCTCTGTCGATAGTGATCCGCGCCACCGCAATAGAGGCAGAGATTCTGGTCCAGTCGACGGTTCCTCTCATCAGTCGTCAGGCGAACACGTTCCACCTGCATAGGAACCTCTGGAAGCGACTGGGACATAGGAGCAACAGGATTCTGGAACACCGGTGCCAGCCGAGGATGGCGACGGGGCAGACTCAGACGCCGACCTTGCCGGACCTCCTCCTCTCTCTCGGAAAACCTGGTGTAGACTCTGGTAGCCAGTAGAATAAGATCGTTCAAGGAGGTAGGCAGATCCCGGGCAGCGAGCACATCCTTCACTTGACTGGACAGGCCCTTTTTAAAGGTGGCAATCAGAGCGGCCTCATTCCAGTCTAGTTCCGCAGCCAGGGTGCGGAACTGGATGGCGTAATCACCAACGGAGGAAGTCCCTTGGGATAAATTGAGGAGAGCAGTCTCAGCTGAAGACGCACGGGCAGGTTCCTCAAAGACAGAGCGGAACTCGTCCAGGAAGATTCGAAAATTGGCAGCAACCGGATCATTACGGTCCCATAGTGGCGTGGCCCAGGCCAGAGCTCTTCCCTCCAATAGGCTGATAATGAAAGCCACTTTAGAGCGCTCGGTGGCAAACTGACTGCTTAAAAGTTCGATGTACATAGTGCATTGGGTCAGGAACCCTCTGCACAACTTGGGGTCACCTCCATATTTACTTGGGAGAGCCAGTCGTAGTTTTGAAGAGGCTGCCGGAGGTGATGACTGCTGAGCTGTGGTATGCTGTTGAACGGCTGCAGTCAGTTGTTGAATCAGCTGTGACTGTTGCTGAATCTGTTGAGCCTGTAGGGCGACCACTCGGGCTACCTCGCGGATATCAGGCACCTCGCCGGGATCCAGGTTGGAGCCTACTGTAACGCCCGGAGTAGTGGATCCACTGGACCGGCACCAGCGATGGCACAAACCTCACCAGGGAGCGGAGTCTAAGGGGCCGCTGGTTTTCACCAGAGCCCGCCGCAAGGCGGGATGGACTTGCTGCGGCAGGCGACCCCCAGGTCGCTACCCCTGGCTTGGTTGCTGGTGTCGGCAGGCGAGGCGTGGCAGGAGATGGCACAGGCAATAGTCTGCAGATGAGAGTGCACGTGACAGGCTGGACACAGGAACAGGTGGAGTGACAGGGGAACAGGAACCAGGAACAGGGACTAGGGACCAGGTAACGGACAGGACTCAGGAACAGGGACTAGGGACCAGGTAACGGACAGGACACAGGAACAACAGGGAGCTGGGCCAAACGCTATGGGAAGCATGTAGAGGCTCCAACACCTGTAGTGGGGCAGGGCTGGAATAAATAGGGAGTGATTGGTGCAACTGGCCAATTAGGTGCGGACTGGCCCTTTAAATCTGAGACAGCCGGCGCGCGCGCGCCCTCGGAGGCGGGGACGCGCGCGCCGGCCGGCACAGACGGAGGCAGGAGCGGGACCAGGTAAGGCGCCCCCCGGGGCCGAACATGTAGCAGCGCCGGGTCCCTGCACCGGGACCCCGGCAGCTGCATGAGATGGGGGGAGGTCGCGGCGGCGGCCCGGAGCATGGGACGCCGCCGCGGCCGTGACATGGTGTCACCTTTTCAATAGATGCTTCATTATCCTAAAAACATCAAAAGTCTTTAAAAATGTGTTATGTGCAATGGGTTATTTTCTGATGACATATTCTCCTTAACAGCATTGAGACATATGCTTTACAGCAGCCACGTGGAATATAGGAACCTGTAAAAACTACAGTGTAAAATCCAGATTTATCACAGTGACACGGTGTTCTTACATCTCTGCCATATACTTAGACTGCCCGCACTATTTGTTAGTTGGCTTACTTTTATGCCAAAAATGTCAGCCAATGTGGCAGTGCGTTTAAACCTTGCCCCTTTTTGTTGTGCTTCTTATCAGGCAACACACAAAAGTGTCTAAAACACTTAAAAATGTGGTAAAACTCATGTAACTCATGTGGTGCACACAGTTAAATTTACGTCCCTCATTGACTTCTATGGGACAGTGTAGTGGGCATGCTCTGTGACTAGTGCAGAGGACATTGAGGTAAGAGGGGGAGGACGTGAGCTGTGACCATCAGCTATTGTAGATTCTGTATTTATCAATATATCAATTTCATTGTAATTCTGTCTGTGATGATAGGGAGGAGACTGTTGAGCCATGATCTCAGAGCAGGAAGTGTCAGCTTATCACTAGGCTTAGTGAAAAATTAGTGTTAAATTTCCGGATTTAAAACAGAAAAAAAACTATGAATTAAAAAAGAAAAACCACGAAAAATCTTTAAAATTATGTTTAGTATAAGAACAATGTCCAAACAGTTGGTCACTTCCTTCTGACATATTCCCTTTAAAGGGGTATTCCAGCAAAAAATATCTTTCAAATCAACTGGTGTCAGAAAGTGCCATAGATTTGTAATTTACTTCTAATAAAAATCTCCATTCTCCCAGTACTTATCATCTGCTGTATGTCCTGCAAGAAGTGGTGTATTCTCCCCAGTCTCACACAGTGCTCTCTGCTGCCACCTCTGTCCATGTCAGGAACTGTCCAGAGCAGCAGCAAATCCCTATAGAAAACCTCTCCTGCTCTGGAAAGTTCCTGACATGGACAGAGGTGGCAGCAGAGAGCACTGTGTCAGACTGGAAAGAATACACCACTTCCTGTACTACATACAGCAGTTGATAAGTACTGGATAACTGGAGATTTTTAAATAGAAGTAAATTACGGATCTCTGGCACTTTCTCTCGCCAGTTGATTTTAATCAAAAATTTTGGGGTAGATTTATCAAACATGGTGTAAAGTGAAACTGGCTCAGTTGCCCCTAGCAACCAATCAGATTCCACCTTTCATTTTCCAAAGAGTCTGTGAGGGATGAAAGGTGGAATCTGATTGGTTGCTAGGGGCAACTGAGCCAGTTTCACTTTACACCATGTCTGATAAATTTCCCCCTTTCACTGTAAACAATAATATTCTAATCATATAAGAGTAGTAACATACAACTAGGCCAATGTGATGTAGCTGCCATACCAGATCTTTATAAAATGTATATGTCTGGAAGGATTAATGGACATGGAATCAAAGGGTCCATTTACACAAAAAGATTATCTGACAGATTACCTGCCAAAGATTTGAAGCCAAAGCCAGAAACAGACTATAAACAGAGATCAGGTCATAAAGGAAAGACTGAGATTTCTCCTCTTTTCAAATCCATTCCTGGCTTTGGCTTCAAATCTTTGGTAGATAATCTGTCAGATAATCTTTCTGTGTAAATGGACCGTAAGGCTAGTAGTGGCAGTCATTTGGCTGGGAGAATTTTCTCATGTACCTCCATGTCTTTGTAAGGGCTGTGGAAATCTGTATTGGAGGTCTGATTGTCAAAAGACGTATAAGGAAATGAATGTTTACAGAATTTTGGATCCATTTAGATGGGAAAAAAATTAAACTGTGATCGGGGTGAACATTCACTTTAAAAATAAGCAGTAAAGTGATCCTGTTCTGCCGAAAACCACCAAGAGGAGCTGCCTGGGGTCTGGCACTTTCCTTCTACAGTGTGTCCAATGGGAGAGTGACATAAATCTTTGTGTGTATAGTGGGATGAGAGGAGAGGTATTAACCCGAGTCTGGCAAAGTCCTGGACTCTTCAGCGTAACTTCTCTGTTTTCACTGAAATGCGTTTTCCAGTCTGTGGCCATAGCCTCTCGGTTTGCTCTCTAATAATTCAGTTTATGGAAGGAGATTACAGGGCCGTTCTCATAACCTCCAGCACATATATCTACTGACAAGTGACATTTTACAAGACATATCATTGCTTTTAATGGCCTCTCTCAGATTTGTTCTAGCTTACGCATTTAAAGGGAAATCATGAAAATCCCTCCTGTTGATCTGGGCTTGGACTCTGGGAGTCGTATCCTCCAAGCTGGATCCGAGGCGAAATATTACGCAAATAAGTGTTCTAGCATAACGCACAGCTGTTGTTTCCCTATATGCCCTTCACTGGCTCTTGTTCTATTGCTTAAACTAATCAGGGTTTTATTGCACAAAATTGTGTCTGAAAGACCAGCAGAATAAAAGGGAATTAGAGTCTGGTGGAAAAAAACATTCAGAACTGTCGGGAACCTGGGGTCTAGTCACTATAGATTATCCTCTGTTTACTGTAGGACCATGTTCCCACTGAATAAGAGAATCTTTCTATCTATCTATCTTGTTCTTATATGATCTGTCTATCTATCTATCTATCTATCTATCTATCTATCTATCTATCCATCTATCTATCTATCTATCTATCTATCTATCTATCTATCTATCTCCTATCTATCTCCTATCTATCTATCTATCTATCTATCTATTTATCTACTATCTATCTATCTATCTATCTATCTATCTATCTATCTATCTATTTATCTACTATCTATCTATCTATCTATCTATCTCCTATCTATCATCTATTTATCTACTATCTATCTACTATCTATCTATCTATCTATCTATCTATCTATCTATCGCCTATCTACTATCTAACTCCTATCTATCATCTATTTATCTATCTACGTCCTATCTATCTATCTACCTATCTATCTATCTATCTATTATCTATCCATTATCTATCATCTATCTATTGCCTATCTATCTATCTATCTATCTATCTATCTCCTATGTATCAACTATCTACTATCTAACTCCTACCTATCATCTATTTATCTATCTACGTCTTATCTATCATCTATCTATCTATCTATCCATTATCTATCATCTATTTATTGCCTATCTACTATCTATCTATCTATCTATCCATTATCTATCTATTGCCTATCTACTATCTATCTATTATCTATCTCCTATCTATCTATCTATCTATCTATCTATCTATCTATCTACTATCTATCTATCAATTGCCTATCTACTATCCATCTATCTCCTATTATCTATCTATCTATCTATCTATCTATCTATCCATTATCTATCTATCTATCTATCTATCTATCTATCAATCTATCAATCGATCTATCTATGATCTATCAATGTATCTTTTTATTTGAAGTGTACCTGTCATTTGAGACATGTCAAAAGTTTTGATCGGTCTGGGTCTGAGTGTTTAGACCCCCATTGATCAAGAGAACAAGCAGGAAAGGAGCGCAGCGCAGTCCTCTCCTGCTCTATTATACAAAAAAAGAGTCAGGCTCATAATGTAAGTCTATGGAGCCCGACTTTCTTTCTTTTACACAGAGCGGGGAGCAAACCATGCTACATTACGTCTTCTCCTGGCTCGATCTCCCGTTCAGTACGGGTCTAAACACTCAGACCCGGGCTCATCAAAAAATTTTTAAAACATTTCCATAGGTTGGAACACATGGGTTAATCCAATTAATAGATTAAAGGAGAAGTCCGGCAAAATTTTTTATTAAAGTATTGTATTGCCCCCCAAAAGTTATACAAATCACCAATATACACTTATTACAGGAAATGCTTATAAAGTGCTTTTTTCCCTGCACTTACTACTGCATCAAGGCTTCACTTCCTGGATAACATGGTGATGTCACTTCCTGGATAACATGGTGATGTCACGACCCGACTCCTATAGCTGTGCGGGCTGTGGCTGCTGGAGAGGATCATGGCAGAGGGATGCTCGGTGTCCCTCCAGTGCCCTGTGTCCCTCAGTGTCCCCCTGCCATCATCCTCTCCAGCAGCCACAGCCCGCACAGCTCTGGGAGTTGGGGCGTGACATCACCATGTTATCCAGGAAGTGACATCACCATGTTATCCAGGAAGTGACATCACCATGTTATCCAGGAAGTGACATCACCATGTTATCCAGGAAGTGAAGCCTTGATGCAGTAGTAAGTGCAGGAAAAAACACTTTATAAGCATTTCCCGTAATAAGTGTAAATTGGTGACTTGTATAACTTTTGGGGGGCAATACAATACTTTAACTAAAATTTTCACTGGACTTCTCCTTTAAGGCCATGTTCACGCTAAGTATAACACCAGCCGTTCTATGACCCGGCCAGATTACAGGACGGACGGTGTTACTGAAGTTCATCCTGGCCGGTACTGCAGTATGATGCGCGCAGCAGATGATCTTCACTTCTCGTGAATTCGGATGCAGGCGCATCAGTGTGCGCCCACATCAAATTCACCGCTGCACACAATGGAACGTGGGGCCGGAGACGCACTCTCCATTATGTGAACTGACATGTCTTCTGCAGCCGCTATTCAATGAATAGCGGCCGCAGAAAACTGACATATCCGTTTTTCGTGCAGCAGGATGGAATCTATTCTTTTACATACAACGTATGTGTTGTATAAAGTGTACCTGTAATTTGTAAAAACTTTTGACATGTCATAGAGACATACAAACAAAAATAGAAAAATGCAAACTGCAAGTGTCAGGAGTCACTCCAGTGTACATACGATAAAAACCTGTTCTAAAGTTTTTAGTTTTTTTTTTGTTATTTATTAATAACAAAAAATGAGGTTCCAACTTGCCATGTTAAGGTAAACCCTCTGGAGGCAGTCCTCCGCACCGAGTGTAACGTTCTGCCCTCCCCTCTGCTTCATTAACCCCTTAAGTACAAAGCGAATTTGCATTTTTGCTTTTGTTTTTTACTCCTTGTGCTTAAAAGGCCATAGCATTTGCATTTTTTCACCTAGAAACCCACATGAGCCCTTATTTTTTGCACCACTAATTGTACTTTGCAATGACAGGCTGAATTTTTCATAAAGTGTGGTGAAATTGTAACAAAAAAACAATTTTTTTTATTTGGGGGATATTTGTTTTTACGCTGTTCACCCTGGGGTAAAACTGACTTGTTATATATATTTCTCAAGTCGTTACGATTACAACGATATGTAACATGTATAACTTTTCTTTTATCTGATGGCTTGTTAAAAATTCAAACCATTGTTAACAAATATACGTTCCTTAAAATCGCTCTATTCCCAGGCTTATAGCGCTTTTATCCTTTGGTCTATGGGGCTGTATGAGGTGTCATTTTTTGCGCCATGATGTGTTCTTTCTATCGTTACCTTGATTGCGCATTTGCAACTTTTTGATTGCTTTTTATTACAATTTTTCTGGATTTGATGCAACCAAAAATGCGCAATTTTGCACTTTGGGATCTTTTGGCGCTTACGCCATTTACCGTGCGAGATCAGGAATGTGATAAATTAATATTTTGGGCAGTTACGCACGCGGCGATACCAAACATGTTTGTTTATTTATTTATTTTTATTTATAACATGGGGAAATGGGGGTGATTCTGACTTTTATTAGGGGAGGGTTTTTTTATTAATAACAACACTTTTTTTTTTTTTTACACCTATACTAGAAGCCCCCCTGGGGTTAGGGTTATTCCCCCTGGGGTAGGGTTATTCCCCTGGGGGACTTCTAGTATATGCACACTGATCTCTCATTGAGATCTATGCTGTATAGTTATACTGCATAGATCAATGAGATAAGCACTGGATTGCTTTCGGCTGCTGCAGCCGAAAGCAATCGAGTGCCGAGCCGGGATCAGCGCCATTACGGCGCAGCCCCCGGCAGGTAACGGATGTGTGGATCGCTCCTCCGGGACAACATCCCGGGGGGCGATCCACCCCACTAGACACCAGGGAGGTAGACAGCCCGCATTTTAAATGTAGCTGTCAACTTCTGACAGCTGCATTTAAAATGCTGATTAGCGGGCACGGCGATCGGACTGTGCTCGCTACATGCCGCACCCGGGACCGCGGCGGTTCACTGGCTTTCCCACACCGCTGCCAGTCTATTGATGTAAAAATCTTAAAGCAATGCACCTGCTGCTACATTCACTTTAAGGCCACATTTGTCGTCCCGAGCCATGCTGTAAATGAGCGTGTTCTCTTAAATCAATGCTTGTTTACAGAGCCTGTTACGTGACTCATTTATCGTACGGCCAGTACTCCATGAACGATCACTAGAGTGGCCTTAGCTTTAACCAGCCATTAGACGCACATATTATTAACATGCCAAAAGTGAGCGATCAGCTGATAAGTGAGTGTCTGCTCATTAATCCGCTGATCACTGGCCCTTTACATGGAACAAATATCTGCCTGATTGGGCATATAATCGGCCCGTGTAATAGAGCCTTTACCCTTACATTTACACCCCTGTGCCTGATTCGCACCCCCTTAGCTTCATATGTACACCCCGCATCCTAATGAGAACATGTGTGGTTTTGCCGCCTGGGCACAATACCGGCAGGTGAATTATGGCAGGTTACTATTGGCAACCCGTATACTGCTCATTACAGCAGCTGCTACAAATAAAGGCCGGAATAAGTAAGATGTCGTGTAAGAGACAATGAACCTGTGATTCACGACATCAGAAGCCCTCATCACGGCCCAAATCACGTCTAATATTAGAGGAGAGGGAGGCATCGGCCAAGGTCATCCAAATAAAATTACATTCCCAGGAAATCCTGTGTTGTTCTTCCTGGAGTTGTTAAGATTTTACTTATTTCATCTTATTAGTGTGTCAGATCTGAAGAAGGATGTGTTCTGTATCTGTGAAGGTGAGACCAAGGATAATATGGAGGAAGGGCAGTCGGAGGTATTTTTGTCATATGTAGGCAGATGGGGGTCGGAGGGTCTGTTCACATCGGGTGATAAAATCGCAGTTTACTTCCACTATTACTAAAATATTGTTGCTGGCACTTTGCAAAGACTACGGTATATCAATGCAGAATTGTGCCAGTGTGAATAAGCCCTTTACGCTTTTTTTCTCTCCAAAGAGTACATTGAGGGAGATTTATCAAACTGGTGTAAGGTAGAATTGTCTTAGTTGCCCATAGCAACCAATCAGATTTCACCTTTCATTTTTCAAAGAATCTGTGAGGAATAAAAGGTGGAATATGATTGGTTGCTAGGGGCAACTAACATAATTCTACTTTACATGAGTTTGGTAAATCTCCCCCATTGTCTGTGTAATTTTACATCTGTATTATGGATGCAAGTGCTGGCCTGACCCAGACTGACAGGTGCCGGATCAGGTCATCAGACCCACGTTCAGGGCCTAATACTCAGCATAATACCATCCTGTATTTTCCCAAGCTTTCTTGATATAGGAAGTTCCTTACCAGGAGTCATCACTTAAAGGGGTACTCCATCGTGGGGGCTATTTTTGGATCTGGCCGGGGAGAAGGTGGCTGAGAGAAAAGACCTCCACTCACCTCCCCGGATCCAGCGGCGGGTCACACTCCGGTCCCCGGTTCCCGGACACTTCCTGGTATCTGACGCGGGCTCGAGACGTGACGTTTCCGTTTCAAGTCCGCTCAGATCCCGCCTCTGTCACTGACTGGCTGAGCGGACTTGAGACGTCACGTCTCGAGCCTGCGTCAGACACCAGGAAGCGACCGAGAACCGGGGACCGGAGCGCCGCGATACGGGACCCGCCGCTGGATCCGGGGAGGTGAGTGGACGTCTTTTCTCTAAGCCACCTCCTCCCCGACCAGATCCAAAAATAGCCCCCCCCCCCGCTGGAGTACCCCTTTAACATTCAACTCAAAGTGTACCTGTCATGTGAAAAAACTTTTCACATATCATAGAGACATGTCAAAAGTTTTGAACGGTCTGAGTCTGAAGGTTCACACCTGTACCGATCATGAAAATGAGCTGAGAGAAGAAGTCCTCTCCCGGCTCTGTGCCACGTGAGTTCCTAATGTTAGAGCGGGGATCGGACTGCTCTGCAGCGCGGTCTTCTCGTTGCTCATTCTCACGATCAGTACAGGTCTGAACACTCAGACTTGGACCGATCAAAACTTTTGACATGTCTTTATGACATGTCAAAAGTTTTTCCAAAAGACAGTGACACTTTAACACACTTTTGTATTCACACTTTTGTATGCAATATCCCTTGGGGGATATCTGACTAGTCCTGTGTTTGGAGACTCGTAACTGAGGCTCCGCAGACCTTTTTGCATATTGATGTTTCCCAATGGGCAATGCACCTAGGAATTTACTGTATTGAGCGCTTTAACTAGCAGCGTACAGTGTCTTCTTTGGCTGGACCAGTGATCTGTTTGCCATAGTGGAATACTAGGCATTGCTTCCACCTAGCCAGAATCCTACACTACACTGATGAGGGGCAACACCCCAAAACAGCTGTCTGTGGATGGATACCTGGCCTTGGTATTTCCCTGGTCATATCATCAGACTTGTAACTGAGTTGGATATTGACTGAATGGGCCACGTAATATGGTGCTTTTGGAAGTCTCCGTACAGAAGCTACCCCATAGCTAGGACCTTTTCTTTGAGGGATATCTGACTAGTCCTGTGTTTTAAGACTCGTGACTGAGGCTCCACAGACTTATGTGCATATTGATGTTTCCCAGGGGGCAATGCACCTAGGATTTCACTGTATTGAGCGCTTTAACCAGCAGGTGACAGTATATTCTTTGGCTGGTCTCCCTGAGATCAGTGATCTGTTTGCCACTTTTGATCTTGATGATATCATATCCCCCTGTATAGGATCTATATACAAAATTAGTATTATAGACCAGGACATGAGTAGCCCTGCAATTCCCCTTACTGCTGCAACTCAATGTAAATATATATAGTATTTACATTATAAGTATTATTAAAGAAATGTTAAGGAAAATCTAATTTTTTAAAAAAATTTAGTTTTTCTGGAATACCCCTTTACGTTTTCATTTGTACAGTAAGATCACTGTGCCCTCGCAGCTCTGCTTCCCGCTCCAGGACCTTCACCAGCATTCTGCATGTCCCACTTCCTCACAACCCCGTTGGTGGATGCCCCGCTCAGGCAGTGTACTGTGTCAGGCAGTGTACTGTGTCAGTGCTTGACGAGGAATCACAGAGTCTCTTTAGCATAAATAAATTCTTATTTACTATGAAGATACTTGAGGTAGGCAGTAGATCATACAGCTTTGCCTTGATACAATACTTTACACTTGATAAGATACTTAATACTTTAGGATCCAGATCTTTATTGAGAGTAGAAAGAGTGGTACAGTCTTGCTGACTGATCTGCGTGCTGAGAAGTAGAAGAAAAGTTCAGAAGAGTAGAGAGGAGGATGTCAAAAGAGTCCCAACCCTTGTAGTACTGTGCTCTGCGGAGGAAGAAATAGAAGAATACTTGAGAAGAGAGAAAATACCTCTACAAAATTCCTCTACAGAGTCTAAAGGCAAAAGACCCTACACTTCCTCTACCCATGTGACTTCCTTCCTACAGCCCCCTGTAAGGTGTGCTGTGAGTGGGTGAGGAGTGCGTAAGTAAGAAGTAAAGAGAGAAATTATAGGTGAGAAGAAGAAAGAACTCTCATTGGCGTACAGATCCATGTGACAAACAAACAAACAATAACCCCACATATTTGCAATAATGACATCTTGTGGCAAAACTCTGGTTCTACTACATCACCACTTACACTCAAAAAGTACAGGCTTTTACGAAGGGTTTACCTACTAGCAACACCCGTGGTGGGACACAACCCTAGGATGCAATAACTGCAGAGAATACATCCAGCAGAAGTCCATTTGTATGTTTTTAAAGGACAATGGTAACAAGAGAAATGTCACAGGCTGATGTTTGATATTTTTTTTTTTTATTACATTAGCAAATTGCTAATCCTACAGTGGTAATATTACTGAAAGATTTCCCTGCTCTGCATATTATAATCAGTAATGATAATGAGACCCCGCTGAGTCATTAGGTGCAGGACGTTATGTAACACAATCAAGGACATATTGACAAAGGTATTCTATCAAGCTCAACATCATGCTCACCTGCCAACAGAAATGTATAGTTTATATGTGTTGAATTCATCTACAGAAAATGTTGTTACATCCTGTATTATATTTCAGAGCTGCACTCACTGTTCTGCTGCTTGGGTCACTGTGTACATACATTACATTACTGATCCTGAGTTACATCCTGTATTATACTCCAGAGCTGCACTCACTATTCTGCTGGTAGGGTCACTGTGTGTGTGTGTATGTATATATATATATATATATATATAACATTACTTATCCTGTACTGATCCTGAGTTATATAATGTATTATACTCCAGAGCTGCAATCACTATTCTGCTATGTGCATACATTGCATTACGTATCCTGTACTGATATATTACATATGTTTCATGTGTCCAGCATGTTGCAATTCCGCAGTTCATTTTCATACAGCAGAATAATCTGTCAGAGTAGAGCTCCCTTCATTCTCTTTGGCACCCTGTGCAGTGAACATTTGTTACAATAAATGTCTGTACAATTTCTGCACCTCCTCTGTCCTTTATTCTGTCCGTCCCTCTAGATGTATCTCATCCTGCTCACTATATTCTACCCACCTTCTAATGCCCTGGAAAAACTCCAGGAAGACAGGTATGCCTAATACAGGGTGGTAATAGTCAGAGGAGTGGGTGCACTTGTGTTGGGGGGTATGGCGCACACTACTGGTTATGCCAGGATAGTAACAAAAGCTTTGGAAAAAGTGAATCTGTCAGTGAACCTGTGATACCTTACTGAGGTCCCGAACAATAAGGAGCCTTTTCACTGCAATGGAATGCCCTAAATTGATATAAACGCCCCCATTTAAAGGGGTTATCCAGGCTTAGAAAAACATGGCCGCTTTCCTCCAGAAACAGCAGTTCGGGTGTGGGTTTTGCAACTCTATTGCACTGAAGTGAATGGAGCTGAGTTGTAATACCACACACAACCTGAGGACAGGGGTGGTGCTGTTTTTGCAAGAAAGTAGCCGTGCCTTTTCTAATCATGGATAACCCCTTAAAATGATGCGTGAGTGTAAAATTTTGATTTACTTTTAGCACAATATTTAAGGGGCAGCCATCTGATTTTAACAGCATTTAGTGACAAACTTTACAGCAGGCCTCGTGTCTATAGACACAATGAACATCTCCTGACCTTTTTTCCTTACCCCACGAGATGGGAGTTTGCATTGAGGAAGATTAAAAGTCATCTTATGTTTCTTCCATTTTCTAATAATTGCGCCTACAGTTGTTGCCTTTTTGACCAAGCGCCTATTGCTCTGTAGCCCATCACAGCCTTGTGCAGTACTACAGTTTTGTCCCTGGTGTCCTTAGATAGCCCCTTGGCCATGGTAGAGAGGTTGGAGTGTGATTGAGTGTGTGGACAAGTGTATTTTATACAGGTAATGAGTGCAGATTAGGAGGAGCTTCTTACCGAAATACTAACAGGTCTGTGAGAGACAGAATTCTTGATGATTTCATGCAATAAAGTGCAAATTAATTATTTAATGAAAACAAACAAAATGTTATTTTCTGGATTTTTTTTTATAGATTTCACCTTTCATAGGTAAAGTGTACCTATAATAAAAATGGCACAACTCTCAAGTCTTTGTAGGTGGGAAAACGTCCAAAATTGTCAGTTTATCAAATACTTATTTCCCCCACTGTATAGTACTCCTATCTCCTGTCTAGTTCCATCAGAGAAGCAGTCTGCACCATCTTTCCAGCAAATATACGGCCTTTCCTCAGCAATTTTCCAGACTGAATAACAGCCAAACTATCTGGGGCAATTATCGGCCGAACCCTAAGAATAAGTACATTAAAAGGGGTAGTTCACCAAAAAATGTTTTATTTCGAATCAACTGGTCCCAGAAAGTGCCAGAGATTTGTAATTTACTTCTATAAAAAAAAATCTCCAGTGTTCCAGTACTTATTAGCTGCTGTATGTCCTGCAGGAAGGGGTGTATTACTTCCAGTCTGACACAGTGCTCTCTGCTGCCAACTCTGTCCATGTCAGGAACTATCCAGATTAATAGCAAATCCCCATAGAAAATTTCTCCTGCTCTCCAAACTGGAAAGAATACACCACTTTCTACAGGATATTAAAGGGGAAGGAACTCCAGATAAGACAAACTTGTTTTCTATTAAAAGTGCATTAAAAGTTATATAGATGTGTCTATATAATGTATTACTGTACCTGTACGGTTCTGCCACACTGGTAGCTAATAGAAATCCAGGAAGTGAAAAAAAAAATGGCCTCTGTGACAATTCACATTGTCTCCTGCTCCTTCTGCTATCCCCCTTAGGAGACAGATCTTCTATGCTTCTGTCTCACATTGTTTGTGTTTGCTGAGATCAGGCTGATGATGCAGACAGGGGGCAGGGTGTGATGTCACAGGAGGCTTGGCTGGATCCCCCAATCCCCTGAGTGATTCACTATCTCTGACCAGCCAGAAGCAGGTGCAGCACTAATTTTACTGATCGTGATAGGTGGGGGACTGTGATGATCAGCTGAGGGAAAGCATTGCATTCTGGGAACTGCTCAACCAGGAAGGACAGAAACACAATATAGAACAACTTTGGTAGTTTCAAAACTGGGATAGACAGGTAAGTAATGCAATATGCTTCTGCAGAAGTTTTGTGTTTTTTTTTTTAACCTCTACCTGGAGTTCCTCTTTAAGCAGCTGATAAGTACTGGAAGACTTGAGATTTTTTGATAGAAGTAAATTACAAATCTCTGGCACTTTCTGGCACCAGTTGATTTAAAGTGACTCTGTACCCACAATCTGAACCCCCCCAAACCGCTTGTACCTTTGGATAGCTGCTTTTAATCCAAAATCTGTCCTGGGGTCCGTTCGGTGTAACGCCCGGAGTAGTGGATCCACTGGACCGGCACCAGCGATGGCACAAACCTCACCAGGGAGCGGAGTCTAAGGGGTCGCTGGTTTTCACCAGAGCCCGCCGCAAGGCGGGATGGACTTGCTGCGGCAGGCGACCCCCAGGTCGCTACCCCTGGCTTGGTTGCTGGTGTCGGCAGGCGAGGCGTGGCAGGAGATGGCACAGGCAATAGTCTGCAGATGAGAGAGCACGTGACAGGCTGGACACGGGAACAGGTGGAGTGACAGGGGAACAGGAACCAGGAACAGGGACTTGGGACCAGGTAACGGACAGGACTCAGGAACAGGGACTTGGGACCAGGTAACGGACAGGACACAGGAACAACAGGGAGCTGGGCCAAACGCTATGGGAAGCATGTAGAGGCTCCAACACTAAGGACAGGGCATGCTGGGATTTATAGGGGAGTGATTGGGTGCAACTACCAATTAGGAGCGCACTGCCCCTTTAAATCTGAGACAGCCGGCGCGCGCGCGCCCTAGGAGGCGGGGACGCGCGCGCCGGCCGGCACAGCGGGAGACAGGAGCGTGGAGAGGTGAGGCGCCCCCCGGGGCCGAGGTGACAGCAGCGCCGGGTCCCAGACTATGGACACCGGCTGCTGCATAGGGCAGGTAGCGGTCGCGGCGGCGGCCCGGAACGCGGGACGCCGCCGCGGCCGTAACAGTACCCCCCCCCTTTGGCCTCCCCCTCTTTCTTGCCTGCAAATGGCACAGGAAGCCACAAAGTCTTTGACATCTTGGGATAGGCTGGGCCACCAGTAGTGGCGAGAGATCCGTTGGCCGGTCTTACGGACTCCCGGGTGCCCGGCCTCCAACGAGGAATGTCCCCAGTTCAAAATACCTCTTCGAAGCGCAGGGTGAACATGAGTCTTTCCGGGGGGTACTCTCTGAAGAGTGGAGGTGACGACTGGTACTAGGCGATCAGGCGGTATAACGTGGCAAGGGACCTTCTGTAAGTTCTTCCGGTGGTGAGAGGACACGACCTTAGTCTTGGGTACGGGGAGAGGGTACACCTCGGCAGAGAAGGCATCCGCCGAGTCTTGGTCTTCTGCCGGTAGGCCGGATAGAGGCTTGGCCGGGACAGGAAATGACATAATACACTTGGTCTGAGGTGACTTGAGACACTGGTGGGAACAGTCCTGACCCCAACTGAGAATCTCCCCGGTTCTCCAGTCCAGCTGAGGGGCATGTTCTTGTAGCCACGGGAGTCCCAGGAGGACCGCGGGGGAAGAATGGGGCAGGACGTAGAAGGATATCTCTTCTTGATGTGAAGGACCCACCTGGAGGACTAAAGATGCGGTCTGGTAGTACACACGGTCGGTAAGAATTTCGCCCGTGACCGAGGAGATAGTCAGGGGCCTGGCTAGTCGGGTCACGGGTAGCCGCCATCTTTGGACCAATGTTGCCGCAATAAAACTGCCTGCTGACCCAGAATCGAGGAAGGCAGTAGTCAGATGATTTTGTCCTGAGGGAGTCCGGATGGAAACTGGCATAGACAGACTTGGAATGGTGGCATTTACACCTAGGGACACCTGTCCCACCGGACCTAGGTGCGAGCATTTTCCGGATGTTTGGGGACGTAGGGGACATCCCAGCCGGAAGTGATCGGAACCACCGCAATAGAGACAGAGATTCTGCTCCAGGCGCCGGATTCTTTCATCAGGCGTCAGGTGAGCCCGTTCCACCTGCATAGGAATCTCAGGAGAGGGTTGGGACATCGAAAGGTCAGGATTCTGGAAAACTGGCGCCAGCTGGGGATGGCGACGGGAACGGGTTAGTAAATGTTCATGCCGAACCTCCTCCTCCCTCTCCGAAAAACGAGTATCAACTCGGGTGGCCAGTAGAATGAGTTCGTTCAGGGAGGTAGGCAGGTCTCGGGCAGCGAGCACGTCTCTCACACGACTAGACAGGCCCTTCTTGAAGGTGGCCAATAGGGCGGCCTCGTTCCAGTCCAATTCAGCTGCCAGGGTGCGGAACTGGATGGCGTAGTCACCAACAGAGGAGCTGCCTTGAGAGAGGTTGAGGAGAGCAGTCTCGGCTGAAGAAGCACGGGCAGGTTCCTCAAAGACGGAGCGAAACTCGAATAGGAAGGCCCGGAGATTGGCAGCAACAGGATCATCACGGTCCCACAGTGGCGTGGCCCAGGCCAGGGCTCTACCCTCTAATAGGCTGATGATGAAAGCCACTTTAGAGCGCTCGGTGGAAAACTGACTACTCAAAAGTTCAATGTGCATGGTGCACTGAGTCAGGAATCCTCTGCACAACTTAGAGTCCCCAGAGTACTTGCTTGGGAGGGCCAGTCGGAGTGAAGAAGCAGCGTCAGGAGATGGTGTGCGCTGGGCAGTAGTCTGCTGCTGTAAGGCGGCAGTGAGTTGCTGGATCTGCTGTGACTGTTTCTGGATTTGTTGAGCCTGTTGCGCGACCACTCTGGCGACGTCACGGAGATCTGGCACCTCGCCGGGATCCATGGTTGGAGCCTAATGTAACGCCCGGAGTAGTGGATCCACTGGACCGGCACCAGCGATGGCACAAACCTCACCAGGGAGCGGAGTCTAAGGGGTCGCTGGTTTTCACCAGAGCCCGCCGCAAGGCGGGATGGACTTGCTGCGGCAGGCGACCCCCAGGTCGCTACCCCTGGCTTGGTTGCTGGTGTCGGCAGGCGAGGCGTGGCAGGAGATGGCACAGGCAATAGTCTGCAGATGAGAGAGCACGTGACAGGCTGGACACGGGAACAGGTGGAGTGACAGGGGAACAGGAACCAGGAACAGGGACTTGGGACCAGGTAACGGACAGGACTCAGGAACAGGGACTTGGGACCAGGTAACGGACAGGACACAGGAACAACAGGGAGCTGGGCCAAACGCTATGGGAAGCATGTAGAGGCTCCAACACTAAGGACAGGGCATGCTGGGATTTATAGGGGAGTGATTGGGTGCAACTACCAATTAGGAGCGCACTGCCCCTTTAAATCTGAGACAGCCGGCGCGCGCGCGCCCTAGGAGGCGGGGACGCGCGCGCCGGCCGGCACAGCGGGAGACAGGAGCGTGGAGAGGTGAGGCGCCCCCCGGGGCCGAGGTGACAGCAGCGCCGGGTCCCCGACTATGGACACCGGCTGCTGCATAGGGCAGGTAGCGGTCGCGGCGGCGGCCCGGAACGCGGGACGCCGCCGCGGCCGTAACATTCGGCAGGTGATGCAGTTATTGTCCAAAAAAACAACTTTTAAACTTGCAGCACTGTGCCAAACGGCCATGGTCTACAGTGTCTGTGCATTAGGCTGGCACACCCTCTCTGTCCTTCTTCCCGCCCTCCTCATCATTAGGAATGCTCCAGGCAGATTGTCTCCTATTCCTCAGCTGTGTCAGACCGGCACATGGGCTGGATCAATAAGGCACCTGTGTAGTTTTCACTGCAGAGAAAAAGGAAAAATAGTGAAGAGGACGAGGAGGAGGGACGGAGAGGTGGTGCAAGGTTAGGGCACAGATACTCTAGGCCACGGCCGTTGGCACAGGGCTGCAAGTTTAAAAGTTGTTTTTTTTTTAGGACAATAACTGCATCACCTGCCGAACGAACCCCAAGACAGATCTTGGATTAAAAGATAAAAAATTGATGAAGTACCCCTTTAACAGCCTGTTTATCTGGGGCAATTATCAGCCGTACACTAAAAATAGGTAAATAAAAAAATGTTAAAAAAAAAACTATAAAAATGCATTCAAATATTTCCATAGACTAATACCTCTAAGATTAGTGCAGTAATAGTCCTTCCAACATGTGGTAATGAATGGCTGCACCACTGCGTTCCCTCTGATCCCTAAATTCTGTGTTATCCGTGCCCATACGTTTCTCATGTCACCACTTAAAGCATGGGTTTATTTTTCATGCTGTCTATGTAATGACTGGTAGAAAACTGCTAAAAAAAAAAAAAAAAAACGCCATTTAATGATGTTACATCTTTGCTGATATTACAACAAGCCCATTAGGTGTTCACTCCTGTATCTTCAGGTCCCCAAATGTATCAGTATTAACGACATTACAGCAATGTACAACCGCGTCCTATATGTTTGCAAGGTTAAACAATAAAATGTACGACGTATACGACATAATGTATTATTTGCTTTTGTAATTAATTGCATCACTGGTTATGGAAATGAAGCCTTAGGGAAAGTGCTTCTTTAATAATGCATTATGTCTCTGAATGATGATTGCGCTGCCGCCTGCTGTTCTGCATGTCACAGGGATGAGTGACGTCCCCCGGCCGGCCAATCGCCGCTCGCCTTACAAATAGAAGGAATTGCCTGAGAGCCTTTCCATCTATATCTCCCTGTCAGATGTGTGTCTGTGGGATACGGGGAAAGTTGTACACATGCCTGTGTTCCATACATCTGCAAATGAGAATAAAAGGGATTACTAATGCACATGATGTATGCAAAACACAACCAGAGCATTCTTCAACATAGATGCTTCGGCTTAGTGTATTCCATGACATTTTTATATATTCAGAGGGTTGACAAAGCATGGAGCTGATCGATCAGTGTGTAGTCTCCCAGTATTGTGGAAATACATTGAATAATCAGTCGTCCGTAATGAACGTCGTGTATATATTTGCTTCTGACGCATACAAATAGGCTGAAAAAAAGTTTATGTGGTTGAACTACTCATGTAGGCCTTTTCTTCAGGGTTTTAGCTGGAATTTGTGGGGCCCCATAGCAAAAAAATGTATGGGCCCCATGAATCTGGTGCGGGACCTCCCCCCCAGCTGTTGGGTGGGTTGCTGTTGGTGGTGTGCCATACCCACTTCTCACTTGGCCCGACGTTCTATCGCTCTGACAGGTCCCTGACATCACTCATGTGGCGTGAAGGCAAAGGAAATGCGGTAACGATGTGCTGGCCAGGTGAGTATGGGGTTCAGAGATGGCATGCAACTGACAGCAACAGCCAACCCACCCACCCCCAGACAGCTGGTGCTGCGGTAATCAGGGGGGTTGTTGTTACCTTACGGGGTGGTGCTGCTGCTGCGATCAGGAGGGGTTCTGACAGAGGTGTACCATGATGGAAGACCACGCTTTGACAGGGCCCAGGCCTCCTTACCACCTAGGCCCCATAGCAGCTGCATGGTCTGCCATCATGGTATGTCACTGCTTTCTTTTCATGTACCAGTGGCAGAGAGCGAAAAAAAGGTTCTTTGGATGCGGCCTTAAGCTATGTTCACACAAGGGGATTTTGTGGCCGCCATCAATAACAGACGTCAAAAATTGTCAATGATCCCACCCACCACCACCACAACAGCCACACCAAAACAGAGAACCATCACCCCACCAAGCACCACCACCCAGAATTTAAAAAAAATTGCCAATGATGGCGGCAAAATCCTGTTGTTTGAACATAGCCAACAAGTGTAAAAATAGGACCCCATTCACACATCCATAATCCTATCAGTGATCATGGACAGATTGCAGATGTCAATCCGTTACTGTCTGTATTTCCATGGACCCATCGATTGTAATGGGTGATCTGGAATGAAACTACGGACCATTCTATGGCTTGCCTGTTTAGGTTTATTTTTTGCAGCAAAGATCCGTAACAACTACTGGGGCAATAGAAAACAATGGATCTATCTGCAATTGCTGATCAGCCGTTGCAGAAAGAATATGCAGATATGTGAAAGGGGCCTAACAGCTTGTCACTCGATAGCAGAACTGAATTTCATCTATAGCAGTCACCTTTCATTGGTCCTAATTGTGGGTCCCGGTAGTAAGATACCCTCAGGACTTACAGTAGGGACAAACTGTGTAAAAACCAGATTTAAAAAAAAAAAAAAACATACAAGGTGTTTACCAGTACTGGTAGGTAATAGGAATAGCAACTTACCAAACGAAGACAGCTATGATGATGGGATAGGTGATGGCACACACAGTCAGAAATTAAGCAGATGATGAACAGGAACAAATACAAGGACCCTAACTAGCTATCCCTGTTCTTACCCAGATCTCTGAACGAATATCAAACACCTCTAAGCCTCACTGTTGCCGCATATGTCCATATAGAAATCCTGAAGTGGGCTGTTTTGGGGCACTGAAGGGTAAAGGGCCGCCCCTAGGGCACCAAACAGGTTAATTAGCATATCAGTTAAATGTCTGTTACATAAAACTACCTCTTTGTAACCCCTCTATTAGAAATAGGATACACTTACCTGTTGATAAATCAGGCATTTTATGGGTTCCCCCATGGTTATAACATGACACTCACTGACTATAGCACCTTCAATATGTAGCTGTTGGCTTAAAGGGGTACTCCGGCCCCGCGGTATTTTTCAGATATGGCCATGAGGGGGTGGTTATGCATGGCGGAGGTCACTTACCTCCCCGGTTCCAGCGCCGGGTCCCTGATCGGAGCTTCCGCACGAGATGTGACGTCTCAAGGCAGCTCAGCCATTAAGTGGCCGTAGCGGAGTCCGGCCTCGGTCACTGAATGGCTGAGCTGCCTTGAGACGTCACGTCTCGTGCGGAAGCTCAGACCAAGAAGCGGCCGCGAAACGGGGGTAAGGGGTGCCGCGATCCGGGACCCGGCGCTGGAACCGGGGAGGTAAGTGACCTCCGCCATCCATAAACATCCCCTACCCGGCCATATCTGAAAAATACGGCCGGGCCGGAGTACCCCTTTAATGTGATATTGTCACCACCTTTCCATATAAGGATTTCTCAGTATCATTCTTAAAGGGGTCTTCGGGAAAATGTAACTGTTTCCCTATCCACAGGATAGGGGGAAAGTATGAGATCGCGGGGGGTCCGACCCCTGAACCCCCCAGGCAATCTCTGTATCGGACCGCGTCGGCTCTGTTATGAATAGAGCCCCGGGTCTGCATGTGACCAATGGCTCTATTCATTCCTAATGAGTGACGGAAAGCCGAGTACATCGGTCTTCTGGTGTACTCGGCTTTTTCTGTCATTCCATAGGAATGAATAAAGCCGCGGGTCATGTGCCGACCCGGGGTCCGATACGGAGATCGCCGGGGGGTTCAGGGGTCGGACCCCCATGATCTCATACTTTTCCCTTATCCTGTGCATAGGGGAAAAGTTACCCCTTTAAGCTTATATTCTGGACATTTCATATCTTACATTATAAAGGATTTCTTTGTTGTCTCTCCCCTCAAAAATGCATGTTGTTGTTGGTGGACAGTGCCATAGGGGCTTATCTCCGCTTCCTCCATTAGGTCATAGATATCTAGGCCCTGCCCCTTCTGCAGCAGCATCAGAATGGGCCGACCTAGAGGCAATATCACTTTAAGGGCCCTATTAAATGGAACAACTATCCTACCCTATGTAATAGGCCCAGTGGTCAGCCAACAAATTCTCAAAAAGCTTGTTCAGCACCCTGTGTACTAGAGAATGTGTGGCCCATGAATTGTCCAATCATTGCTGCACAATAACCGAACCATATCATACATTTGTTAAGCAAGAGCTGATTTGCTTGATCGGTCCAGGCATCAGGCACCCATCAGCTAGTCTAATACCACCCTAACATAGATCCGACAGCTATCGATTCCGATCCCTTCCCTACATATGTGCTGTGAGTAGAGGAGGTGAGCCACTGCTAGATACTTTTAGAGGCCGCTTATCTCTCTGAGAACAAATGGGCATATGCAATCCTCTTTCCCAACATCATCTATTGGGAGAGTGAGGAGGCCCCCATACACTGGACTGATCCCACTATATTCAGCAGGTTTAGCCGACTTTTCAGTAATCTTTAGGGTAAATAGGAGGTAAGTAAATGATACTTCATTTTTGGTGAAGACATCAGAAATCAGGTTATACTCTGCATAATAGTCTAGCATCTCCTTTGATCTCCTCTTGTCCAGCACCGAGGTTGATTAAAGTATCTCATCATTCTTCATGTAGATGACAGCCTCTTCTTCATGTAAATGCTATTACCCACAGACTGGACTCTTTCTATAGGAAACAAATACCATTTAAAAGACAAGGGAATCCATCATTTTGCTATATGTAAGTATAGGCGGATTAAAACTCCAATTAAGCTGAGCTGGATAATGGTCCATTAACCCCCCACTGATACACCTCAGGTCATTGAGCCCGTACCCTGCGGTGCAGCTGGCAGATAAATGATGTTTGCACTAGAGACAATTTATTTGCAAAAAGCATAACTGCGAGGACGCTTCTGTGATCTGCAGTTAACATCTTCTCTCCCACGTATGACTGATCCACCAGCCACATCACAGTGCTGCCATATCGAAATCCCCCGAGAGCTAGAGTGGGCCTTGGTAAATAGAAGCTGTCACCAGACTATTAGAGACCCTAAGAACAGTAAGGTAATGGCTTTAAGCACAAACTTTTTTAATACTTTATTCTTCCTTACTTCTGCCTACTGGGAGAATAATTTTTGGAATGGGAATCAGAATGGCCTATTGTGACCATAGGTGACCTATTGTGACCATAGGTGATCTACTGTGGCCAGAGGTGATCTATTGTTGTTGCCAGAGGTGACCTGTTGTGGTCAGAGGTGATCTATTGTGACCAGAGGTGACCTGTTGTGGCCAGAGGTGACCTACTGTGGCCAGAGGTGGCCTGTTGTGGCCAGAGGTGACGTACTATGGCCAGAGGTGGCCTATTATGGCCAGAGGTGGCCTGTTGTTGCTAGGGATGACCTCTTATGGCTAGAGGTAACCTATTGTGGCCAGAAGTGACCTGTTGTGGCCAGTGATGGCCTGTTGTGGCCAGAGATGACCTATTGTGGATAGGGGGGACCTATTGTAGCCAGAAGTGACCTGTTGTGGCCAGAGGTGACCTGTTGTGGCCAGAGGTGACCTATTGTGGCTAGGGGGCACCTATTGTAGTCAGAAGTGACCTGTTGTGGCCAGTGATAGCCTGTTGTGGCCAGTGGTGACCTATTGTGGCTAGGGGGCACCTATTGTAGCCAGAGGTGGCCTGTTGACTGTCAGGACATACTAAGTGCAGTAATATTGAAAGGATACTGAGATAACCCCTTAATTTATAGGTAAATCATGGTGTGAACCCGGCCTTCCATCTTGAATGTCGATTTGCACAGCCTCTTTGCATTGTCATCAGTCTGTCTCCAACCAGTCGTGTCTAGGGAGCAATTGGAGGGCTGTACAGCAACGTCCATATCTCCCTTGTGATGGTCCCAGGTCAAATCCATGGGGTTTAATAATCTCTGAGCCTCAACACCCTAAATTGCTCTAAATTTACTCATCCCTATTCACAAACACTCTTCCCTATGTGCAATCACACATCCCTCGGACATTATCATCCATAACAAATACAGATCTCCTTTTATTTGAATGTGTTCCAGCATTGGAATCCCTGATTCACTTCAATCCCTGTGCTTGAGTTTTCTCTTATTCTGATAGATTGGCTTCCTGACAACTTGCGCGCAGAAGTGGCCGCGTGAACTCCAGGGTGTCAACGTCACAACCCAGCTGACGGACTGGCGACTGAGCCAGTCAGTGACTGGGATGGGATGCCATGCAAGTCTCTGAATGGCTTAGTGTCCAGTCCAACAGGCATTTTCCCCCATGACGTCATCACAACTCGGGGGAAAATGACTTCCTATGGGGGTCCCGCGGCCACGGACATACTCACAGAGGGATGTCTGAGTATACACATATTTTGGTCAGTATTTTAGCTAAAACCAGGAGTGGTTCCAGAAAGTTGCATATCTTTCTATTAAAGTTTTTATCTGTGTTAGGGTAGCTTCACACATACTGTATCGCAGTGGATCTGATGGTGCGGATCCGCAGCAGATTTTCTCTAAATAACTGAACACAGCATCAAATCTGTACCCTTAAATCTGCTGCGGATCCTGTACATGTGAATGCACCCTTAGCCAAAATACTGATGGAAAACTACACGTGTGCGTAATGTGATCTACTGCACATCTTGCGCTCTGAAAATATAATATTAAAATATGTAGAAATAGAATCTAATCATTTGCCTTTTTTTTATTTTTGCCAGTAAAAATCACACAGGTCAGATTTGTCTCCTCTCCACAAAGAGTTAAGCTCTCCCCGCTCTCCCCATGGCAGAGCAATCAGCGGATACCTGATTCAAGGCCGCAAATTTGCCAGTCTGACAGCCCCGCGCCTCTACTGCACCCAGGACATGGGGTATAAATCACGGCAGAGGATGGACGTGTTCCTGAGGCTGCAAGAGTCTCATGTCAGCATGAAAATGATCATTTAAGGAGTGACTGAGAGAAGCTTTTCTTTCCCTTCTCTGTCACCAATTCTGCGGAGATTTGGAGGAGTGACAATTTACAGCTATTTCTTGTCATTTATACCGTGAATTACGGCGGCTGCGGTGTGGGCGACTTGTAAATCACTGTCCTAACACTACCATTAATATTCCACAGGAGAGGCGCATGGTGTGGACCCATAAACTCATATTATACAAGTGTCTATGGATCCTCTCTGCCTGCAGACCGAGCAGGAAACATCATCTTGTTCCCTGGGATATTTGACTGGTAGATAAACATAGGGAGACAGCTAACAAACTTGTATTTTCCCATATTACCGCTCCAGGGTCGGCTTAAATCTGATATTTATTCCAGTACGCAAAATGCAGATGGGTGAGACTTCACATCCAGGAAGGCACCGAAATGTGATGGCAGGACTGAAGAAGAGCTAAGGCCGGAAGTGACCCGTGTGATTACTAGGTGACCCAGGAGTTTACGGCAGACCTGCAAATGGGAGTCTGACTTCAGCTTTGTGGGGTACACAGGGAGCTGCTGTCACGGAATTGCAAGCTCCATCCCCTTGGGCCTATGAATAAAAACACTGAAACCTTTTATTGTGTAATATTTTATGGCCGCGGTACTTCACAAGGGTTACAATATATTAAAAGCAGTAAATGACCAACATATGAAAACATTAACATAAATTGTCCATCAGTCAATTCCTGTTCCTGCTCGATCAACGGTCCAATCAGCTGTTCCCTTCCACAGAACTGAAGAATCTTCTACCAACAGTAAGAACCACCTGTAATGGGGGAAAAAGGGGGGGGGGGGTGCGAGAACAAGTAATGGGACTGTCTGGGCTGATGGACTGGCCACTCAACCAATTGGTGACCAGAGCGGCGTCCCGCAACACTGACTTGCTAAGCGGCCAGTCCATTAGCCGGGTCGTGACATACCATCGCCCAGCGGGAGCCGAAGCCAGTTACGCTACTCAATGTGGGCACGGGAAGAGGAAAGTTCATACTTTCGAAATTCCCCCTTTTTTAAAAATTGCTGGACTTATATAGGGTGTCTGAAATGTAAGAGAATACTCATATAAAATTAAAACAATTTGGCAGATGGTGATCCAATTTTAACAGGTTTGTCACCAATAAACTTAACGACCAAAAAAAAAAAACAAAACACTATGGATATATAACTATCAATGCTGTTCTGACCTAATTTGGCAATTTGTGACACCCTGTATATACTCAAAGGAGACGATTCCTTCCCAATACATTGATGCTATAGGATCCCTGTGTATTGTGGCCCGCTATACACCAAGAAGGACCCCCTTTCTATAAACGTCTCCTAATATCTTTAACGTCTTTCCCAGGATCTAACACTGAACGTAACTTTCAGACTCCCAATCATTAAAATGTCAGTGCCGATGTAAAAATCCCCTCTGTAGACAATTATATTGTGTGGAATAGTCATATAATGCTTTCCCACATTTCCCGTCCTGCACGGAAGGACAGCAGAGTTTTATTGCTTGAATTTACACCGAAAACCCCACTGTGAGTGTCTGACATGTGAGGAGTCTGCTCGAAACACTTGTCCTGGTTTCATCTCCGCAACCTTTTCTTAGAGGAGTCCCGCAGAGCCGCTGCTGACTGAGGCTGGAGACTTCTACTTACAGCGTGTTAAAGCCATAGTGTGTAAAATAGACGATTTTACGCTGTCCATTTGCTGTGAGAATTAAAGGGGGGAAAGTTATAGGAACTGCAGCGACACAATGTCACGCAGACACAATAGTGGGCTCTGTTATCACGGCCTGTCCCCCCCCACCCCCACCCCCGTAGTCATGGTACATTGTGGTCACACTTGTGGACATGACTAATTCTTGCATCAATTTTCTGCTATCTGACTGGAATGGGATTGTATGATCTTCAGCCCTAGATAACACCGTCCAGCTGTGTCTACCCTATAAAGGGACACTACCATAAGTTATCTTCCTCCAAGTTATGGATGTCATAGAATATAATTGGTACTATCGAAATGAAAACAACGGCCGTTGTTTTAAAGTCAAATGGCGGCCATTATTTTACATTTTTAGATGAATATGGCCTAGGGCTGGGTTCCCACACTGTATATTTCAGTCAGTATTTGGTCAGTTTTGTGCAACCTCAACCAGGAGTGGATTGAAAACACAGAAAGGATCTGTTCACACAATGGTGAAATTGAGTGGATGGCCGCCATATAACAGTAAATAACGGCCATTACTTTAATACAGCAGCCGTTGTTTTAAAATAACAGCAAATATTTGCCATTATATGACGGCCATCCACTCAATTTCTACATTGTGTGAACAGAGCTTTTCTGTATTTTTAAGCCACTCCTGGTTTTGGTTGCAATATGAGGACCACAATACTGACTGAAATATACGTAGTATAAACCCAGCCTTAGGCTGGGTTCACACTACGTAAAAACCACAGCCGTAATTCATAACAACGGTCGTAGATGCACAAACAACGGCCATTATTTTACAAATAACGGCCGTTGTTTGTGCAACTACGGCCGTTGTTATGAAATACGGTCGTGGTTTTTTACGTAGCGTGAACATAGCCTTAGGCTACGTTCACACGCTGTGAGAGACCGGCCGTTCCATGACCCGGCCAGGTCTCTGCCCGGATCATCCCGACCAGTACTTAAGTACCGGCCGAAGGGTTCTGCTGCGGGCGGATCAGCGCGCGTCCGCATCAGAACCTCCCACAGCACACAATGAAGCAAGCGGCCGGAGCCGATCGCTTCATTGTGTGAACTGACAGGTCTTTTATGTCAGTTTTTTGCGGGTCCACATAGGTTCCTGGCCGAAGCGTATACGATGTGTATATGCTCCGGCCGGGATCCCACAGAAGATAAGGCTATGTCCACACCTCACAAAGTACTTTTACGTAGTGTGAACATAGCCTTAATCTTTATTGAAAATTCTTTCTATTCTGTCTCTGAGTTGGGTTTTCTTCTAGCATCACAACATAAAATGTCAGAACTGGACTTCACCTATAGCAATTACCTTTCCTGGGTCTTAAACAGTACTCAGATACCCCCATGACTTAGGACCATATTACATGTCCCGATATTGAGGAGGAAGCGAGCGCAGACCTGTCAGCTCAGCGCTTGCATCCTCCTCAATGGCAAGGAGCGGGGGAGGCTGCCGGGAGCTATCAGCGCTCGATTGCTCCTTGTTCCCTGCTTGCTGCCAGCACTATTACACACAGCAACAGCAGGAGATGCCGTGGGGAGCTGCGGGGGCTGCCCGAGCGATCCTTAGTTAGTCCGGGAGGCCCACTGAAAAAAGCAGCAGACGGCAGCCGACCGTCACTGTTGCTATTATTTTAATAGAACATGTTGAGCACGTTGAAAGGCAACAATCAGCCAATATTATGCATGTCTTTTAACGTGACCTCTTACACAAAACGATTATTGTCCAGAAGGGCCGTTAATCGACCAAGTCTGGCCGTCATTTGCTGTAATAGGGCCCTTACAGTACAGCTGAATTGTGTAACAATTAGCAATGAGCGTAACTCAAACATGCTCGAATCAGATCGCTCGGCATTTGAATACGAAGTTAGATGCAGCCCTAGTATGTCCTGTGTAAAACATATATACAGCCATAGAAAGAGAAACTACAAAAACTTACCCCAACTAGCTTTCATAAAATGTTTATTTAGATCCTTCCATGAACATGGACTTGACTGTTCCTGAAATTATCCAAATAAAATCCTTATCTGCAAAATGAACTCTCACAAACAACAGCAGGCATTAGGACCCAGAGACGGAAAAAAAGACCAAGTCTGGGCAAATGAGCTGAAGATACAAGGTAAAATACGATATTATGTGACGAGAAATAGTGGTCCGCACTCACCATGTATGAGAAACAACAGCAACAGTAGGTTACAGAAACAAGGACTACAATGAAGCAAGTAACAACTGAACTGGATGGACTGGGGACAAAACTATGTTAGAATAAGACACTAGAAAAAGGTACAAGACAAGGAATCCTGAAGAGTATACACTATAATCCGCACTATACTGAAAATGCCATGGGCTCTTAAAGAGAGAATAACCAGAAACTCCTACTGCAAACAAGCCCAGCGCTAAGCAGTAAGATCAGCTGATCCAGAGTAATAGATCAGATTGGGAAAGCTATTGGTAATTCACCATGTTTTCATATAATGTGGTCACAGCAGGATTTGAGTATATAGGAACTTTACGGCTAATCGATAATCTTCTACAGAGATTAACAACAATCTGGTGTGATGTGTTGTCAGAAAATGACCTATTGCATATATCAAGTTTTATACTAAGCATGTTTTTAAGAATTTTTGACTTTTTTTTTTTTACTTTCCACTTCATAATCTATATTTTAAAAAATATTTTCACTCTAGCCACTAAATCCCATTATAGGCTGAAGCTTCTTACAACTAACATCTTATTGTCACAGGCAGGATTACAGAGCATGCCCACAACACTCTATCAAAGTCAATACGTGATGGCCATAGCTGCTCTCTCTTCCTCTCTGCACATTTACATTTACAGAGCTTGCTAAAATAGAAGTGAATAGATGAAGGTCACAGCTCACTTCCTCCACCTTCCTGCACAGTTTCCTCTACACAGGTAACAGAGCATGCCCACAACACTCTCCTATAGAAGTCAACCAGTTAACTCTGACTACAAGTATCTATGTCCATGTGGCGGTTGAAAAGCATATCTCTCAAAGCTATTTTATGCATGATGGTCGGATCTATAATCACATGAATGAAACAGAATTAGAATTTTTATAAAATCTATATTTTTTAAATATTTATTTAAAATCTATAATTAGAACATAAAAATGGATTAGAAGAAAAAAAATTTTTAGTGCTGCTGAAATTTTAATATCACATTTGAACAGTTAACAATCTGTGTGTTAAAGGGGAACTCCGAGTAGAGGTTAAAAAGGTTTTTTTTTTCTGATGAAAACACAATGCTCAAATACAATCAGGTCTGAAAATAGCATTAAGATATTTTTTCCATACTATTGTGTCTGGTAGCAATGGGCTGCACCACTGCAGAGACCCAGGGAGTGACACATGGAGACTCCACATGTTTAAGTGACCAGGACCTCACAGACATTATAGCCCTGCTGTCATGAAAGGAAGAGGTTAGCTGAGACGTGATCCTACGCTGTTCTGCCCAAAATGATTCCCAGATACACTTCTATGTAAAGTTGGAAAGCCCCGAAACCACAAGCATGTGTGAGGATTTTGGCGAAAAACTCAACATAGTCAAAGAATTACTGCGATATGTAGTTTTTTTGCAGTATTTTGGGGATTTCTTACATTTCTATAGAACATTCTTTTTTTAATACATTCTAATATAAGAGTCATATAAACTATAAGGGTACAAACCCACTTGCCGGATCTGCAGCGAGTCTCCTTGCTGCGTTTTTGCAGGGAGACTCGCTGCAGATCCCGGCCCTATACTTTCATTAGCAGAGAAACTCGCAGCAGGGATGTACATCCCTGCTGCGATTTTGTCTGCAGCCCTCCCCATTAACCCCCTAGCCGCCGGACATTATACATTACCGGTTCCCCGTTCCTGCTTGCTTCGGGGCTCCCAGTGTCTTCACGGCCCGCCCGGCCAATCAGTGCGCTGCGGCAGGGCAGCGCACTGATTGGCCGGGCAGAACGTGCCGGGAGCCGCCGAAGTAAGCAGGAGCGGGGACCTGGTAATGTATATCCTGCCCGCCCCCCCTGCAGCCCCGATCGGCCGCATGATCACCCCCTGCACCCCCCGGCCGCATGATCGCCCCCCGCACCCCCCGGCCACATGATCGCCCCCCGCAGCCCCCGCCGCATGATCACCCCCCGGCCGCACGATCGCCCCCCGCACCCCCCGGCCACACGGGCTGCGGGGGGCGATCGTGCGGCCAGGGGCTGCGGGGGGCGATCGTGCGGCCAGGGGCTGCGGGGGGGCGATCGTGCAGCCGGGGGGTGCGGGGGGCGATCATGCGGCCAGGGGCTGTGGGGGGCGATCATGCGGCCGGGGGGTGGGGGGGGAGATCATGCGGCCGGGGGCGATCGGGGCTGCAGGGGGGGCGGGCAGGATATACATTACCAGGCAAAAATGCAGCAAGGAGACTCGCTGCAGACCCGCCAAGTGGGTTTGTAGCCTAAGGCTATGTTCACACACACACAAAAAAACTATAAGGCTATGTTCACACAACGTAGCTTTTATGAAAAGAACGCTCGTTGTTCAATACATTGTGTGAAAACAACGCTTGTTGTAGCATTGACTTTAATGCAAATCATAGCCTTAGGCTATGGTCATACTATGTAAGAATGGACGTTGTTGGACACCTAAACAATAACCGTTCTTGTAAAAAAAAAAATGCACTGTATGGAATCCTATCGGGAACAGCAGCCACTGTGCATACAATGTATTGCACAACGGTCGGCCACTATTCCCCTACGGCCGTGGAAATAATTGACTTGTCAATTGCTTCTGTCCGGCAGACTGTGAACAACGGCCGTTCACATAATAACTGTGAATAACGGCCGTGCTTATGGCGGTACATTGCACTGATTTCAACAGCAATTTGGATTCCAGGCACACCTAGATGTGCCTGCAATCAAAGTAAAAGAAAATTATGTTCATCTGGCTGATGCTGCAGTATCGGCCGGGTGAACATGTTAGCGGCCATTGTTTATACAGTGTGTGCCTTAAAGAGCGTTTCTACCCAGAAAAGTCTTTGAGGTGTCCTGTTATTTCTTGATCCATCAGGTTAACATTGCTGTGCTCACAGGGTTGTCATCCAGCTCTCCCAAACACTGAAGGTTAAAGGGTTTGTCTGCTTTAGAATCATGCACTCATGCACTCTATTTAGGTAATCCGAGTTTATATTAGGGGGTTATTATGGGATTCCATGTTATTTCTTTGCCACACTGGAAAGCATTTACAAGTATAGTCTCTATATGGAGGTCCCGTACTGTCCTGAACTACACAGACATCCCATTGATTTAAATGGATACTTGTGTAATGCTTCATTTCTCCTGTGGTGGTGCTGTAAGCAATTGTAACACTTATTGCCAGATTTCCAAACATGCCTTAGCAGCAACATGTAACATAGGAACCAGTAGTCTAGAGCTGACTGTATGTGAGATTGTTGTGGGCATGCTCTTTGGTCTGTGCAGAAGTCATTGTACAGGGTGGGGAAGGACCAACACTTATTGAATTATAAAGCAGAGTGTATTTCACATGTTCTGTAACCTGCACAGAAGTCACTGCAGGGTAAGGAAGAGGTGAGCTTTGACCATCCCCTCTGTATAGGGGGTTTGTGGGCATGCTGTGTGACCTGTACAGAAGTAACTGCTCTAGGGAAAGGGGGTGGGGGCTGTGATCATCACCTATTGACTTCTATATTAGAGAGATGTGGACATGCTGTGTGTCCTGTGCAGAGGTCATCGTACAGGGACGGGGAGGGGGGAGATGTGACCCCATCACTTGTTGACTTCTATGGGAGGTAGTTGTGAGTTGCCTGAATAACAATAGTACTTGCAGTACTCCTATCTTATTTCCCTCTGCTACATTAGGCTAGGTTTACACTGCGTTTTTGCAAACTGTCTTTTTCATCCATTTTTTGCACAAAAAAAACGGATGAAAAACGGATGCATTTGATCCATTTTTTCATTGACGGATCTGTTTTTTTTTTAACGGACACAAAAGTAGTGTCAGCTACGTTTTTGTGTCCGTCAAAAAAAACGGATCCGTTTTGATCCGTTTATTTTTTTACAATGGAAGTCAATGGAAAAACGGATCAAAACGGATGCACACAAATGCATCCGTTTTTTTCATATGGTTTTCATCCGTTTTTTGCAAAAAAACAAAAGAAAAAAAAACGGTTTGAAAAAACACAGTGTGAACCTTATAGTGTGAATTTTTTCTAACATGACCCCCATATAATATGGGCCCCTAAGATGTGGTAAGCCCAGCCATGATAGCTACCTCTGCACCTTCTATACCTATACTATAGGGCCACCTTAAACCAACCACCTCCACACTGCGAGCTTATACAGCCCTCCACGTACAAGACATCTATCCGCGTATTGATTGGGTTCTGTCTGCTGCTCCTCAGCGTACGTGACTGATAGCTGTCACTGAGACATAGTATCTAACAAATGTCTCACGTAATCTGGCGCTTATCCGGCGCACACTCGCTGAATGTTTATTAAGGCGGCTGGCAGAGGGCGGCGGTGCAGCCAGGGTCCGGGGGTTTGGTCACAACTCTTTAAAGATGCAAATTGAGATTCTCCCTCTCTGCTGTATCCGGCTCTTTCCTCTCAGCTGATTTATTCCTTCTAGTGATAAATGGGAATATATATAACAATGGACCCGGCTGTGGAATATCAATGAGCGCTATCAGCTCTAATATTAATAACCAAAGAGAGTAAACATGGATACAGAATCCTGACATTTAACCCAGCAGCGCCGGACCCTTAGCTTAGGTTATCCCTGTCGTCAGTGCTGCTTATATATTTTGTAATCAAACTTTTTTGTCCTTAAAGGGAATCTTTCACTAGATTTATGCTGCCTTAAATTCAGAACAGATCGGTGTAATACTTACATCATTCTGTTCTGCCATTCTCCTAATATGCAGGAGAATAGGATTCTTGCCACACCCCTACGCCCGCCCTCCAGCTGCTGATTGACAGTTGACTGCCTATACACAGTATAGATAAATAACTTCCAATCAGCAGCTGGTTGGCGGAGTTTTCTGCTTCTCATGAATATCCAGGACTACTGGGCTCATGCACATAATGGAGAGGACTACTTATTGTCCATGTTAGTCAGGAGGATATCTCTGAATCAGCTGCGCAGAACAATGTAAGTGATACATAATTCTGCTCAGCTTCTCTGTCACTAGTTTATAGATAGGACTGCATAAACCTGCTGACAGAGCCTCTTTAAAAAAAACAACGACTGGCAGCAGTTTTTTAGCATTTATTTTTTTTTTATTATAACAAGTTTTGTGATACATCAATCATGTGACTCAAGGGGGGGGGGGAGGGGACCACATAAAAATGCCAACATGCATATAGACATAGGGGCACATTTATAAATTGTACCCCTGGTGTACGTCACAGACGATGTGGTTTGAGTTTTGGCTGTCCAGGCATGATGGGAATTGTAGTTTTGCAACAGCTGGAGGGCCGAAGATTCCCTACTCTTGGTCTAAGATGTCTCAAAAATCAGTATAAGAGGAGAAAGCAAAATGATTTGATCTTATAAAGAGTTAAAAGGCAGATTGTCATTCATAGTGGGATATAAAGTAACCGCACTTGGATCATTATCGACATCGTCTTTCTTGACCACTCGTATGAGGGTCCGGATTGGACAGTTTCCAGACTATTGGCCGAACCACTTCCACAGTGATGGGGGACATGGAAGTGTGGTTAGAAGATCAATGTGCACACAGGCCTATGGCATTACCTGAAGACGTTCTACAAACACATTACCCAGCATTCCCTAAAGTAATCTGCTCAATATTCATTGAATTATTACTTATCTTTGTGGTCTATTTCAGTCATATCACTGCACAGGACGCTAACATTAAATGTGACCACTAGCACTGAGGCTGCAGATACATGCCATGGATGCTTTTTAGCAGAAACCCCAAATAGTTGCTTCCATCAGTCTACGGATATTTTATGTGTGATACCCTAGACAGCAGGGGCAGACATAGATAGTGGAGGGCCTCTGTGCAAGAACAGTATATGGGCCCCTTGTTCTCCAACAGCTCAGCAAAGAGCCCTCACCCCATGTCTCTTTAACACTCCTCCATTTATTGTGAGACATTGTCGTTAGCTTAACGCCCTATTACACGGAGCGATAATCTGCCCAATCAGGTCAGTACGGCAGATTTGGCACACCTGTCCACACTCTCAGTGTTATCTAGCTTATGCCCGCTTCCGCAGCCGCCGCTGGAACTTCAGAGCCGTATCTGAAGTGACAGGCTGCTCAGCAGATAGGACCGCCAAGGCCAGTGTTTGGCTGAGCGGCCTGTCACTTCAGAGACGGCTCTGAAGTTCCAGCGGTGACTGCGGACAGAGGCTAGGAGAACACAGAGAGTGTGGACAGGTATATATAAACTTTATTATTTTACACTTTTAAAGCAAAGACCTTGCTGCACAATTTTCGAGCTGTGTAATACAGCCTTTAGACACTAAGGGCCCTATTCCACCAGATGATTATCGTTCAGATTATCGTTAAATCGTTCGAATCTAAACGATAATCGTTTGGTTGAAATGCAGTTAAAGATTAGTGCAGTGTCCCAGAACAGCCCTTCTTATGCTCACACTTTCATTATAAACAGTTCTGTTCTGGAAAGCTGTGGTCCACTGCAAACTGCGTGTATTGTGTCCCCCTTCTCAGTATTTAAGTCTGCCATTTCAGTCATTTATTGCATGTATATTCAGGTATCAGTGTTAAAAGGTATTATGTCGCCTCCTAGTGTTCAAGGATGGTACTCCTCATGTATATTCCTCTGTATATGCCTAATGGTGTGATGATGCAATGGCTGGATGTCACGTGACTGTGCCCTGCTTCCATGGTAACACCAATGGTCATCGAGCTTTTGGCTGGGGTTACCATGTGACTTCCTGTGCTACCTCAGTCTATTCCCTGCCACATAGGGGATAGGTTGTGTTAGTCCTCTCTCTCCCTGCAAAGGAGAGAGGCCTCTGTGTGCTCTGCTGCTCCAGTCCACTGGCTGTGTTCCTGTCTCAAGTCTCAAGATTCTCATCTGGGTGTCGATTCTTCAGTCGTTCTTCAGTTCCTCTCATCATCATCTTCTCGGATCGTCAACAGCAAGTGTTCAATTCGGGTCTCATTCCACCCAGCATCTCAACTTCAGTATCACTACTACTCCCATCATTCAGCACGCTAATCTCACAGCCTATTGCAGCATCACCCATTATTCCGCTTTATTCAAGATTGCCTTATTCCCGGTTGCATCCGGAGAGACTGCTACTACTAGTTACCACCGTTACAATAAATATACAACTACCGTTGTTTCTGAACCTTGGCATTGGTGTGATCATTGGTGCCCTGACTAAGGACAACGAAGAATCGCATGCCCAGTATTCCCGCACGGTCAGGAGCCCGGTTTCCAGCTGTAGCACCCTCGTGCCTACACCGTGACAATATTCTCCTACAGCTGCCCCGATTCCTGAACCCCTCAAAACATCTGTATTGCGGAGTGGCCCCTAGGGGCCAGGGCATCGCATTAGCGACCGAACGAGAAATCGTTGATCGCTTTATAAGACCTGGACCTATTTTTATTGTTGCTTGTTCGCAAAACGTTCGCAAATCGTTCGCATTGAATAAGACGTCGTTCGGACGTTCGCAGTAGATACAAACGCAATAGGGAAGAAATTGTGAAGAAAAAACGATCGCAAATACGATCATAAGTAACGATTATCTTTCCATGGAAATGAGTGAATGTTTTAAGGTCTTTCGCAATAGCGGTCGTTTGAGATCGTTAATCGTTAACGATTATGCGAACGATAATCGTCCGGTGGAATAGGGCCCTAACACACAATTTACTGACAGCATGAAGCTTCTTGTAGGGTAAGGGTCCTATTACACAGGCCTGATCAATATTGTAAACAAGCAATGATCTAGCAATTTACTGGGCCTATTATGCTGCGTTTACACGTAACGATTATTGGTCCGATCGTACGATTAGCGATGTCGGATTTACAATTTTTTTTTTATAACGATCAGCGTTTAGATGGTACGATATATCGTACGAAAATTCGCACTGCGATCGTTTTGCGACCGTTTAAGCCTATCTCACACATTGGTTAAATCGGCGAACGACTGTTCACACGGAACGATTTGCGAATTTTTTGCGTACGATGAACGACGATTTGATGACCTGATGAAAGATCAAAATGTACGATTTATCGTGCGTCGTTCGATCGTTCACTGCGTTTACACGTACGATTATCGTTCGAATTCGACCGTTATTGCGCAAATTCGCACGATAATCGTTACGTGTAAACGCAGCATTACACAGCCTGATAATAGTTCAGCAAGGGCTGCAGGGACATCGTAAGCGATGTCCGTGCAGCCCGTGCCCAAACAGTTAATAGCTGTATACATTCCTGGTCTTCACCTGCGCTCTGCATGCATCGTGGCACCGCACGCTGCAACTTCAGATCAACTTGTCTGAGCTGACAGGCCGCTCAGCCAATCACTGTCTGGGACCGCTGCGACCAGTGATTGGCTAAGCGGCCTAGCAGCTCAGAAAGGCCGCTCTGAAGCTGCAGCATGTGGTGCCAGGACGCATACAGAGCAATGGAGAACACTGGGAATGTGGAGAGGTAATGTTTGTTCAATCATCAGCCGTCGACCTCGCATTGTGCAAATTAAGTCCGTTATTTAAAAAATACAAACATTGGGGGAGATTTATCAAACACGGTGTACAGTGAAACTGGCTCAGTTGCCCCTAGCAACCAATCAGAATTCACCTTTCATTTTCCAAAGAGTCTGTGAGGAATGAAAAGTAGAATCTGATTGGTTGCTAGGGACAACTGAGCCACTTTCACTTTACACCATGTTTGATACATCTCCCCCACTATTTTTGCAATGACGGCTATTGTTATAAAAGACGGCCATAATTTTTACATGCTGAGAACTTAAGGAAGGAAGGTTAACGTTATGACTGGACGTTGTGTCTGGACAGGTCTGATCTACCTACTTAGATATGTGTCTGACCTCATGCAACCTGTCTGTAAGAACTGGAGTGAATAGAAACAATGGATAAAACCCATAAAATAGTGCTGGGTCCAGTGTTACGTCCATTGTGTCAGGCATTACATTCGCTGCGGAAGGTCAAAAGTTTTCTCAGACAGGAAATTTGAGGTATTTCTTGGCCCAACCTCAAAGTGTTTCAGATCCTAAATACAAATGTCAAGGCTGAGCGTGATAATAATATATATTTCTATAGATGTTATATGTGTCAATAGCCAGGAAACACACATTCAGAATAAGTCTATTTTAATTCTCGCTCGGTATAGGGGTCCCACTATTGTTTCCTGTTTTATATGGAGAATTCTATCCGTCTCTATTGTCAGCTAAACAAACATCAGCGCGCCGGGTATATATAGCCAGCTACATTGCGTGTGGCTCCCAGCCCATTCATTTGGGGTATGGCTTGGACCATAGCACAGGGGTGAAATAAATTAATATAATGAGTAATGGTTATTATGGCCAAGGTTGTTTTTAGTACAATGAACATATATGTAGTGTATGCGATATGTGCTTGTCCCTCTGATGTTGTCATTGTCGAGTATTCCTGTACAGATCCTGCTACATGTTTGCTGTCTCACCACTGGTGTTTTTTCTCTTCTTCTGTGCACCTGTCAAAAAAGATTTTCCTCTCAGGTTAAGTGGTGGATGAAGTGTTAAGAAATACTGACACCTAGTGGGGAAACTTATGTACTTATTTATATGCACAGCTGAAGAAGGTCATGGGTTAATTTTTATGTGTAGGAGGTGCCCTTTTCTTCTTTACCTATCATTTCTTTTCTTTCTCCTGCGTACACTCATCCCCCACCACTCACAGGCAGGCATACAGAAGGCTCCTGTAGGAGAAGTTTCTCTGGTGGAGGAAGAACAGCAACCAGTCTCTGCAGAAGCTAAGCCAGGGCCTGGCTTATGCCAGGACCCCTGTCTGGGACAGGAGTTTAGTCTAGCCTAGCCAGTGAAGTGAGCAGATGCAGTTAGAGAACAACACGTTTTCTACAACAACCACTATACCTACTATGCAGTGCTAAGCACCCAACAGGGAGAGTAGTAACCAAGGAACATTCTGACCCATGCCAGGAACACGTCAGAAAAAAGCAGGGCAGTATCCTGAAAAAGATAGGAAGTAGCCTCAGTAGGATAAAGCAATGGGTATACAAGGGCTACGTATCCTACTGCGCAGCGCAAGTAACCGGGAAGACTTGGACACCTATCTACTACCCTACTGGGAGGGCAGAAGGTGGTCAGACAGTGTCTATACGTGAGTATGAATAACACTTCACTATTAAAGATATATCTACTAAAGGTTCCGGCAGAGTACACAGCTACACTGGGTTAGGGCTCCTCTGGCAAACTCCTATCCTCTCCTCTACTCTTCACTCTACAAGCACCGCTACAACTACCTCTCTTACTTCTCTCAAGCACCTCCTTCAAGCACTAAGGTCAAGCATTCCAGGATGTGTAAAGTTTTACTATTTGTGAAACAGTGTACTATAACCTGCAAAGTTTTACAGTAAAGCTGTTATATTTTTTATACTAACAGGACTCTGTCATCCTCTGTCTGCACCAGCACCTATAGACCAACAAAACAGTTATCACTGAACTCAAGGAGAACAGTGAAAAAAATTCCAATGAAGTACTCAATCAAGAGTCTCCACTGATGCCCCCAAAAATTTAAATATGCAAAACAGGAGTCCGTGGAACCTCGGTTGCGAGTCTCAAAACACAGGATAGCCAGATATCTCTAGCCTGTTGCCAACGGGGTGCCTCCATGATAGGGAGAACACCACACCACCCTGATAAATAACCCCTTAAGTCCCACTCGGTTGTGAGTATTGGAACATAAACAGGGAAACACCAGGGTGGCCCCTCTTTGTCAATGTCTAACTCAAGGTGCGAGTATTGCGATCATGAAATGAGTACTTCATTGGAATTTTTTTCACTGTTCTCCTTGAGTTCAGTGATAACTGTGTTTTGTTGGTCTATTTGCTATTGCCCCAACTAGCCAGAATCCTACTCCACACTGACGAGGGGCAAAAACCCCGAAACGGCTGTCTGTGGATGGAAGCCTGCCTTGGCAAGCCCTTGTCATGATCGCAATACTCGCACCTTGAGTTAGACATTGACAAAGAGGGGCCACCCTGGTGTTTCCCTGTTTATGTTCCAATACTCGCAACCGAGTGGGACTTAAGGGGCTATTTATCAGGGTGGTGTGGTGCTCTCCCTATCATGGAGGCACCCCGTGGCAACAGGCTAGTGATATCTGGCTATCCCGTGTTTTGAGACTCGCAACCGAGGCTCCACGGACTCCTGTTTTGCAAGCACCTATACACACACCACTGCACACTTTGGGTTATTTTTCAATGGGTGTCGGTTTTGACAGTTCAGGTGGGTCCGTTGCCACTCATGACTGCCGTGACAAGAGCCCAAGGGACCCACACAAACCCGTCAGGCTACCGACCATTTGGGGAACACTACTGGCCATAGAAAACAAACAGATACTAACATCACATCTGTGTGCTAAAATAGCACTGGGGTCACAACATATATCAACCCTGGTCATAGTAGTAGATCAAACCGAAACCATCCACCACACATAGAACAAGCTGGTTGTCATATATGTTTTGCCATTGCATTGAGTAATCCTATGTGGGTTTTTGTGTACTCTACATGTAAGTTAATACAGTGAAATGCGGTATTTTGCCACCACCTAGCAACAAAATCTTTGTTTACTTATGAGCAGATGATGTCAGTGGAGATAGGGGTTGGACATGATGGAAAATCACTGTCAACCCCTTTGTTCTCAGAGAGATAAGCCATTGCCAGAGCAGTCTGGCTGGAGCTTACCCCTCCTCTAAAGAACACAGGAACGTTTGTCCATGGCGAATTTTGATGTGTATGGGGAAGACAGGAGAGATACTTGTTGGCCAAACGATCATTCAGCCAATGGTTATTGAAGGTATATGACTACTGTCACCTAGGGTACCCCACTTCCCAACCACATACTGCAAAGCATGTGCCCTGAGTAAAATGACTCCTTTACCATTAGTGCACCCCCTATCACTGTGCCATCCCGACTATTTGCCACAGACTGAAGAAATTTGAAAGCTCATCCACTGGCATCATACAGTATTTACAGAGTACATTCACACATACAGGGTTTGCTGCAGATTTGATGCTATGTAAATCAATATCACTAAATGACTGAACACAAGGTCAAATCCACCACAAACCTTCAACGTGGAAATGTACCTTTAGGCTATGTTCACACTATGTATAAACAACGGCCGCAGTCTGATGTTCCTTCGGCTGATATTACCAGGAACACAATTTATTTTATTTGGATTGCGGCCACATTTGGATGTCTATGCAATGTACGGCAATCAGAACGGCCATACATTGTTTGAACAGTGTTCCTACATTATCGGCCGCAAATAACTTACAAGTCAATTATTTGTACAGCCGTAGTGAACAATGGTCGTTGTTTAATACAGTGTGTTGTTCCCATAGAGTTTAATGCAGTGCGTTTTTTTAAGGCAGGAATGGCAGTTGTTTTAAAGGGGTTGTTCACCCCCCAAAAAATTTATTTCAAATCAACTGGTGCCAGAAAGTGTACAAGAGATTTGTAATTTACTTCTACTAAAAAAAAATCTCAAACATTCCAGTACTTATCAGCTGCTGCATGTCCTGCAGGAAGTGGTGTTTTCACTTCAATCTGACACAGTGCTCTCTGCTGCCACCTCTGTCCATGTCAGGCAGTTGATCTAAAAGAAAAAAAATGGTGAACAACCTCTTTAATTGACAACATTGACAAACATGGTGTAAAGTGAAACTGGCTCAGTTGCCCCTAGCAACCAATCAGATTCCACCTTTCATTTGCGGGGCCGCACGGGATCCCGGCCGGAGCGTATATGCGCTGGGGCCTCCCGCTGAGGGTAGTAGTAGGTGGTAGTACTGGGTAGGACCCGGGTAGCCAGTTGCCAGATGTTAGGTCACGGTATTGGCACGAGGGGAGCTGACAGGGTTCAGAAACAACGGTAGTTGTGCGTTTATTGTAACAGTGGTAACCAATAGCAACAGTCTCTCTGGATGCAACCAGGATTGAGGCGGACTTGAATATAAGTGTGAAATGGGTGATGCTGCAATAGGCTGTGATGATAGCGTTACTTGAAGCAAGGAGACTGAATGATGAGAGTAGTAGTGCTGAAGATATGATACTGGGCGGAATGGAGTTGAAATGAATACTTGCTGTAGATGATGATGAGAATAGTGACTGAAGAACAACACCCAGATCTTTGTTAGAGATGAGAATCTTGGAGAAGTTGAGAATAAGGAACCAGGTTCTGACTGGCCTATTTCATCCCAGAATCTGCATTGAAACCCATGTCAACTCTGACCTATGACAGCCAAGTACCTGAAACCATTACATTGCACTTATTGGATACTAGATAACAGAATTTCAATGTATTGAAGTTTTTGGAAGCTATATACTATATAACATTCTTTTTATATTAGAGCTATTGGATATTACTCTGCTCCGCTATACTTGTGCAGCAGTGCCGTAAATGAGGTGCTGTGAAGGACAACCCTCATGGACTCTTACTAACATTTACAGAAATGTCCCTCTCAGTGTTTTCGTATTTCTACCATGTACAGTAAGGTCAAGTGAAAAAAAACAAAAAAACAATTCCATTATCGTGTGTAAGACACATCCCGGCCTGTCTACAGCAAGTGTGATAACACTCTGTGAAAGTGATTAGAGGTGGCACAAGGCTTCCCGTAGTCGCTGTGTAGGGTGAGAAGAAGAAAAAAAAAACAGGTCTCCGTCGCCAGCGTTCGACTATATTATCTCATGCTGAGGCGATTCTAAATGAATATGGATTAAACATTATATGCACATTAAAGCTGGGAGAAGGACAAGGGCTTTAATCAGATTACAATAAATGTCAGATAGAATTATTCATGGTCGGCCATATTTTTAAAGGCTCATCAATATATTTTCTGTGCCTCAATGCATCTGTTGGAAAGCATTCAAGTGCTATTATCATCCATTTCTACAGTCAGGGATTACTGCACTTCACTGCTCCTCTCCATGGATAAGATTACAAGGAGACTGGCTGATAATGATCCCACCTAGTCGCATGGCACCCGAGAGGAGACGTACAGAACCAACAGGGATTTGCCCTACGTCCTCTCTGTCGCAGGCAGACAAGTTCTCATCTGTTCTCAGGTAATGATTGTGAGTGGATTGTGTGATGCTATTGAGGAGGCCATAAATATACCTTATACACTATGTACTTTCCTTGTGAAGTAATGAAGCTATACTCATCAGTATATGTAATATTCGGCATCTTGCTTATACATCTCAATTACCTTTACATGCTGTTTCTTGATTTGTGTGTTTTTTTAAGGTTATTTTCATACTATGTAAGAGACCCGGCCGGGTTACAGAACGTCCAGGCTCTCTGAAAAGATCATCCCGGCCAGTACTACAGTCCCGGCCGGATGATCTTTGCAGCCGCAGAGTTCTGATGCTGGTGCAACAGTGCACTCCCGCATCAGAACTCCGCACAGCACACTATGGAGCGTGCACCTGGAGCCGCTCGCTCCATAGTGTGCACTGACAGGGGTTTCTGCGGCCGCAATTCACTCAATAGCAGACGCAGAAAAATGACATGTCAGTTTTCTACAGGGCCGCGAGAGGTCCCAGCTGGAGCACATACTATGGGGGAAATTTATTAAGTCTGGCGTTTTTTTTTACGCCGGACGTAAAAGTGTCCCCGCAGCTCCGGAGCTCAGGGGATTTATGTAGAGGCGCATTGCCTCTACATAAATCCCGATTTCACAGAGCCTCTCCATGCGAAACTTTTGAAACCTACGCCAGCTCAGTATCATTTTTCGTCGCCAAAAATGATAAATGCAGCGGACCCAGAGTCCACGCTTCCCGTCCCGCCCCACTGGCGGAGGTGGCGTAAAATGGCTAAATGCCAATATTTTATTCGCAAAGCGGCCATTTGCAAATAAATTAAGTCGCATCTGGCCGTTTTACGCCAACAAATACAACTTTTTTGCTTGATAACTTTCCCCCTATGTGTATACGCTCCGGCCGGGATTCCATAAAGTACAAGGCAACTTATCTTTTCGTAAAAAGTACGGCCATTGTTGCCGATTGCAACAACGGCCTTACTTTTACAAAAAGATACGTTGTGTGAACATAGCCTAAATCTGTATAGTGTGGGAGAAAAAAATCTGTTGCTGTATGGAAACCATCAGCAGGTAGCTTATTTGGTGCTACTGGACTTTCTGTTTTGGCAAATACATGCAATACCCATGAAATAACAATTCCGGAGTTCACCTATTTTTATAGCTGTGTGATCTGCCGTTACTCTGCTATTCTTACTAGAAGTGTAAGGGTCCTGTTACACCGGTCAGTGAGGGCCTGGTAAATATTGTAAAGGAGCGATAATCTGCTAGATTGGTGCTCGTTTACTGGGCCTATTACACGGCCTGATAATCGTTTAGCAAGGGCTGCACAGACATCGTTAGAGATGTCCGTGTGGCCCTTGCCCAAACAGTTAATACCTTTACCTGTCCATGCTCCTGGTCTTCTGCCCTCTGCGTCCCGACACTGCGCTCTGCAGCTTCAGACAGTCACATGGACAGGTAAAGTATTAACTGTTTGGCCAATCGTCAGCCATGCATCGCTATTAAACATAGCAATACATAGTCGGCAGCCGATGATTGTTTAATCGGCTGATCATTGTCTTTATTATACAGAGCGATAATTGGCTAAATTGGGCCAATTCGGACGATTATTGCTCCCTGTAAATTTTAAGGTACGTGGCTGAAAGTCCATACTCATTTAGGGGTCTAAGCTAGTATTTTATCTAAAGTCTTTTTTTTTTAGAGGTCTGAGATCATCTGTATTTGTCTAAGGGGGCCGGTTTGGGGGTCTGTATGTTTTTAGTGGGGTCTACATTTTTGGCTGTGCTGAAGGGGGTCATATGTGCAATTTGTGACTCAGATGGTGTATGTTGGGGACTTGTCTGACTATTGTTCCCTTTGGAATTTTCCCAATGTCCCTTCTGTAAAGGTGGATATGACCTGACTAGAGATGAGCGAACCTGGAGCATGCTCGAGTCGATCCAAACTTTCGGCATTTGATTAGCGGTGGCTGCTGAACTTGGATAAAGCCCTAAGGTTATGTGGAAAACATGGATATAGTCATTGGCTGTACCCATGTTTTCCAGACAACCTTAGAGCTTTATCCAAGTTCAGCAGCCCCAGCTAATCAAATAACGAACGTTCGGGTTCGGATCGACTTGAACCCGGTTCGCTCATCTCTAGACCTGACAGAATTGCACATTACTATGCAAAATTACGTTTTAATGGAAACTGTGACACCAGTGACAAAGTGCACAAAAAACTGTCACCTCTGGTGGTTGTGCCATGCTAGAGACAGAACTCTCCACAATGCTTAGGTGGGAGATGGGACTGCAGCCTCTCCAATGGAATCCACACTGGGACCAATTGAGACATAAAACCTTCACTCCAAATGACATAGGTGATGAAGGGCGCTGGTCACTGAAAGGACGGTGTCAGGGCTGGGATAAACAGACAACAGAGGAACGTGAGCCCTGCGCTTACCCCAACCTCTGTCCTTGCCTATTGCCCCACCCACGCTAGTCCATGGGGCGACAACCATGAAGACTGCGTATACACTGACTAGTGTGCAGAGGGTGGGAGACAAGAGACACAAACACAGAAGAATTGTCAAACAGGCTGGGTCAAAACCAGGAAGGAGCGTCAGGACAAAATCAGAAAGCTAAGAAAGGTCAAAAACAAGCCGAAGTCAAAACCAACCGGTAGCAAGGTACAAAGGGGTCAGGCAAGAGAAGGTCAGAACACAGAATAAGGTCAGAATTGCAGCGATCAGATCACCAAGCTAGCTAGTGCAGAGAAATCAAACAATGGCAGTAAGCAGCCTGATAGCAGAGCTTAAATGCAGGCTGGAGCCCCACCCCCACAGGTGAGAGCAGGAGAACTCCAGAGAAATTAAAGGGGTAGTGCGGCGCTAAAAAATTATTCACAGAATAACACACATTACAAAGTTATACAACTTTGTAATGTATGTTATGTCTGTGAATCGCCCCTTCCCCGTGTCCCACCACCCCCACCCGTGTACCCGGAAGTGTTGGTGCATTATACATTACCTGATCCGTGTCGCGGGCCGTCCGCCATTTTGTGCCAAACGTCATCTTCGGACGGACAGCCGAATCCCTGCAGCCCGTCCCCCCTCCGCCGCGTCACAACTGTGCTCAGCTGCGATTGGCTGAGCACAGTTATGCTCAGCCAATCGCGGCTGAGCATCGGATGACGCTGCAGAGGGCGGCCGCCATTCGGAAAAGACGGAGCTGTTCGCCGGCCGGCCGAAGAAGATGTCACTGAATGAAGATCGAAGACAGGTGTCGGCACGTGACAGGTGAGTATAGCGCACCACACTTCCGGGTACACGGGTGGGGGTGGTGGGACACGGGGAAGGGGGCCATTCACAGACATAACATACATTACAAAGTTGTATTTGTAATGTGTGTTATTCTGTGAATAATTCTTTACCGCCGCACTACCCCTTTAACCCTGATGTGACCAGGTCAGTACAAGATGGCAATGAATAAATGCTCACGTTCTCCTGCGTGCAGCTAATGTTTGAGAACGTGAGCGAGCACCCACATCACTTGCAGTGTCAGAGACAGGAGCGATGGCATGCTCGCTATGAGCGCCAGTCCTGACAGACGGTGTCATCGGACTGGTAAGTATTAGATAAAAACTTTTATTCTATAAAACATACAACGCATGAAGAAACAGCTCTGGTTTTAAAACGCTTTGTGCGTTTTATAGGATAAAAAAAGTTTTTATCTCATACTTATCTGTCCAATGACACCCTCCCGTGTCCACAGTTGCTCCACACATGATATAATCTCACATAACCCCATCACTGGGATCCATATACCGTAACCTGCCATTGGGTCACCTTCCTCGATCACCCCGGGCAGTACCCACCACTCCCGGTCCCCCATCATCATGGTTAACACATGATGCCATCAAACATAACCCCATCACCGGTATCCATACGCCCACCATCGGGCCACCTTCCTCGGTCACCCCAGGCAGTACCCACCATTGGCCGGACCACTGACTACTAAGCCTCCTGGCGAGTATTAAGCCCCCGGACAAATATTAAGCCAGTGCCCACCGCCCTTCATCACCTATGTGGTTTGGAGTGGAGGTTTTATGTCTTGATTGACCCATGAAATAACAGGCACCAAAAGCACCTATCAGGTCCCATTGAGTTAAAATGGGGTCCGCTGGGTTTAGTCATGATGCATGCTATACTATTCTTCCTGCCAAAACTGATAAAACTACTTCTGCTTCTGTCGGTATTGTGAACACATCTCTGTACTTCCATACTGGTGCAAATCCCCTCTACATAGTCTATAGCATGTGAACGTACCAGAACACCAATCCATTGTGCTAGTCTATATTAGTGTATATAGACTGGTATATGCTTTGTGGATTCACAGATTCATGATCAATGTTACCATATTACGACCGCATGTCCTAAATTGAAGATGTCCGTTTTTTCTTTGACTAGACATCATCTTATCTACATATCTTAATCCTGAAAATGAACACAATCCATGTTGCGAATATACCAGACGGATTGCTAATGTTGTTCAGTCTGTATTGCAGAAGGGTATGTTGTGATAGTTAAATTGGATAGTTTATGACTTCATAAAATAATTAAGTGAACTCCTGTGACATCATCATATCGGCCTAATGCGCCAAATTAGCTTCATAAAGATCACATCTAGGTACAGGCCGGGAAGAGTAAGAGTGATCAATAAGGTTATGTGAGGCCACGGTAACAACACTTAATCATATAACAGTGATAAAGTGCAGCCGCTCCACAGAGGAACAGGTCAGACAATGGAATATATAAAGAGGAGTCGTAGAGCTGATGTACGGCCTGTGGCCGCTGCCTGCAAGGTTCTCTGGATGCATGAGAATACAAAGAACATCAGCTTCATCTTTGACTTTCTGGGCATGCTGAGAGTTGTAGTTTCATAACAGCAATGGTATTTTTCATTGACTGTGCCAAATACATAAGATAAAAAAAATATATATATTAGAACCCCCCCCCCCATCTTGTAGCACATTGGACCTCCTGTAGCTCTCAGTTTGTGGTGACATAGATTCCACTAGGTAAAAAGATTGTGCAGAACAGGCATTGGCCCATGTGGACAGGATCGCTTCTCGCTTTTCTCAATGAAAGGTCCTTACATGCTTTGAACAGCTCATTCTACCTTGTCCCAGAGACGATCAATAGGATTAAGATCAGGGTACTGTGGAGGCCGAGAAGAAAGTAAAATTCACTGTCATGTTCCTGGAGTGAATCAATGATTGTACGACCCTTGTGGGTGGTGCATTGCTCTACTGACAGTCTTCTACCATAGGGGAAACAGCCACCATGAAAGGGGTGAACTTAGTTGGCCACAATGCCTAGATAAATCCTCCTGTCCAAATATCTATCCACAGGTATTAGAGGAGCTTGGGTGCAAGATAACATTCCCCACACCACTACATCTCCTCCATCAGCCTGACCTGATCACACCTGACAGGAAGGGTTCATCAAATCTAGCTTTTTGTGCCAAATCTAGCTGCTGCGATCAGCATGGTGGCAGAGAGATGTAGATTTATCTGACCAGTCCATGTTTCTCCACAAAGATCTGGATCCATCTGACCAGACATGTTTCTCCGCAGATATTTGGATCCATCTGACCTGCCATGTTTCTCCACAGAAATCTGGATCCATCTGACCAGCCATGTTTCTCCACTGAGATCTAGATCCATCTGACCGGCCATGTTTCTACACAGAGATCTGGATCCATCTGATCGGTCATGTTTCTCTACAGAGATCCGGATCCATCTGACCGGACAAGTTTCTTCATAGAGATCTGGATCCATCTGACCAGCCATGGCTTCCCACTGCTCAGTTATACAATTTTTGCTGTTTTTTCCTCTGGAGTTTTGCCTTTCTGTTCCCTTGGGAATAATGATTCTGGAACTGATAATTATGTTATAGTCCATCCATACTAAGGATCAGTTAGTACTGTGTTTGGACACATTAGTTGGACGCCATTGTTGTATTCGGCTGTACTTTCCTGATCAGCAGAATGATTTCTGACATTCTCCTCTCATCCCCTTTAGTGACAAGTTTTCTTTGTACACAGGATCCCCTTTCTCTGTATGTTTGTCCTCGATCACAATATTCTCTCTGTATACTCTTCACACATTTGCTTTCATTTGTATAGTGCCAACTGATTCTGCAGCACTTTACACAGTTTGTCCATTAGGGCTCACAATCTAAATTCACCTACTTGCATATTTTGGGTGTGGGAGAAAACTGGAGTACACGGCAACATACAAACACTTTTTGCAGATGTTTCCCCTGGTGAGATTTAATCCGAGGACCCAGTGCTAACCACTGAGCCAAGTCTAAGGGCCCTATTCCACCGGACGATTATCGTTTGCATAATCGTTAACGATTAACGATCTCAAACGACCGCTATTGCGAAAGACCTGAAAACGTTCACTCATTTCCATGGAACGATAATCGTTACTTATGATCGTAATTGCGATCGCTTTTTTTCGCTATTTATTCGCTATTGCGTTCGTATCTATTGCGAACGCCCGAACGATGTCTTATTCAATGCAAACGATTTGCAAACATTTTGCGAACGAGCAACGATAAAAATAGGTCCAGGTCTTACAAAGCAATCAACGATTTCTCGTTCGGTCTTTAATCGTTAACTGCATTTCAACCAAACGATTATCGTTTAGATTCGAACGATTTAACGATAATCTGAACAATAATCGTCCGGTGGAATAGGGCCCTAACCTTGATGAGCAGGCCACACTCCAACTTACTCCAATCACTGGGTTTTCCCATTCAATATATATTCAAAATTAAATTGATCCACTGTAAACTGATCACTGGATTACATGGGTCTTATGCCTATACAAAGAAACCCCACTTAGGAAAGTACAGCATGCTCTAATATAGGGTACGTTCAGTGTACGCTGGACATTTATTTCCTAGAGGCAAGAACCTCTTCATTTTAAGCATAAAGTATAAAAAACAATTTTGCATTCCGCACTATAATCCATATTAATATTCTGTATCACCGCCAACCATGGTCTAATCTCACCTATCTTCTCTTTTTTTTCCTGACACCAAGTGGTCTCCTAGCATTGGGCTGTACACAAGATAGTAATTTAACGCCATTCCCCCAACAAACTTCCATCTCTGCAGCCCATGAAATTACTTCTTGCCTCAAATGTGCTGCTAATAAAACTATTTACCTATACCTCCCTTAAATTAGCGGCGGAATATTTATTCCTTGCACCAGTGCCGGTGTGGGTTTTAATTCTCAAGTTTAGTCATATGTAGTCGAAAGTTTCCGCCATCTCCGATCTCAGTCGTTTATGAGTTTATTTCTCAAATCAGTGTCTATGACTTCTTCGGTCTGTAGTCGTCAGCTGAATAAAACATGTATATGGATGTAATACATGAAGATTGTGGCTGTGCGGGGAACGCTGCCCTCTAATGAAGCTCTCTAGATATGACGATTGTGAAAATCCCCTTTTTTTAATAGGTTTTATAGGTAAATGTTCTCGGCACAGGCAGAGAATTAACAAGCATCATTATATTTGTCAGGACCAATTGCAAACCTAGTTACGTGAACGTAATGGTGTGAAGAGAAGTTACTGGATTCATTACAGAACCGGGGAAATCAAAACCACCACAATTAGTCATTCTAAACGGGAAACATTTCTGCCTAAAACCGCAATATTGTTTGACGTTCCTGTAATGAATTATCAGCTGGGAATTTACAAAAGAAGGTGCATGGCTGACAGGCGAAATTTAACTTGTGAATTTATTGGTTTCGGTGATAAGAGAGTACGGTGTGCCTCGTGCCTCAGGGGTGGTATGGAGTTTTGCATGTTTTCAGGTACTTCCTCAATGATTATAACAACCTTATAAAATGACTTGAACAGAAATAGCTGGAAAAAATTTAAATGATTTAATTTAGAATTTGAAAATCCATGAAAACTCATAGCCAGATACCGAATTTCCATAAATTGTCCATAAAGGTCACATTAATGTTGGCCAATCTCACCAACCATCTAATGTGTATAGGGGCCTCCCAACTCTTCTCCATGGTGGATCTTAAGAGAGAGAAGGATTGTGTTGTTGGATTTCAATATATCTGCTCCTTTTTGTTTTAGAGAGGGGTCTGGAGGTTGACAAGTGTGTGGATGAGGCAGACTTGCCTGGAGAGGATGTAGGGGGACATATGAGGTGGGAGAGGGGAGATATCGGAAGATGCCAAAGAAGTCTGTAGGAGACAGAAGGGTCTAGATGGAACAAAGCAGTCTGGAAGGGACAGATGAGTCTGAAGGTAAGAGGATTCTGGAGGGGACCAAGATGTATGGAGGGGACAGATGAATCTGGAGGTAAGAGAAATCCGAAGGGGACAGAGGGGTCTAGAGGGAATAGAAGAGTCTAGAGGGGACAAAGGGATGTGGCGAGGACAGATGGGCCTAGAGCAAAAAGGGGTTTGGGGTGATAGAGGAGTGTGACGGAAGACAATGGGGTCTGGAGGAGACAGAGGAGTCTGGGAGGGTGCAGTAGTGTTAAGAGGAGTCTCAAGGGACCAAAATATCTGGAGGAGATAAAGGTGTGTAGGAGAGATAAGAGTTTGGAGGGGGCTAGAGGAGTCTGGAGGGGGCAGAGTGGTATAGGACAGAGGTGCCTTGCAGTGGCTTACTTCCCTCTCCCCATTCACATGTATGGTCAAGTCAAGCATGCATGCATATGGGGGGTCTGGACTCGGAGCGATAGCTTGCCCAAAGAGTGTTAAGAAAACAGCTGTCTAATGTAAATGGAAAGTCTATCGTGACACACCTCTGGTTAAAGTATTGCAGAGATAACAGCAAATTAGCCTTTATTTTGAGGTTTCTGAAGCTGATGAGAATGTGAGAGGTAACATGCTAGTACTACTACTGCTGGAAGTACCCACTACTTCAGAAGGATTTCATAAAACCTTGAAACTTTCAGCTGTGGAAGGTGTTGGGCCTATACAGGTTCTCACCTTATAGATGTGAGCAAGAATGGTCCTATTCACTCACAGCAAGCCGAGATCACAAACACGATGAGGAATTAAAGAACAAAGTATATAAGAAAGTTTGAGAACTTTACATAATATAATGATATATTCCATGATTGTTTATATACAATCCCTCTCTACCACATAAGAGGATAGCAACGCTTTGAGGTATTGGCCAGGCTGACCTTATAGATTTTACAAAAGGGCCACAAAGCTTTAAGGAACATTGTCTTACTACTGTTTTAGTGCTGCAATAAGCTGCTACTGTGTATATCAGTGAAGAAACCCAACATCACATCACTGTTCCCATTTCACACCATTGTTAACAGGTTTCTGTACTCACGGAAGACTCATGTCCCCCAGGGTTCAGGCAGTCATCTTCTATACAGCAGAGAGAATTTTCCTTACCAAGTGGAGAGGGACAAGGGGGGGTCCTTAGTAATTCCCAGCAAATGGAAATATTACGCCTTTCTGCTCAGTGGAGATCCATAGATGGCTTTATTTTTCCCAGATGACCCAGCCATCTGCTGCCACTGAGAAGGGTCCAATACAATCAATGAACAGGCAGGAACAATTACTAATTCTCTGTCACACAGAGGGGGACGAAGAACATTAAGGGAGCGAAGTGAGGGAACACGGAGATAAAGTGTGGGGGTGCCCCAGGAATAGGCAACTTCTATATGGTCACACAGTAGGAGTGGCAGAGATGGCGGTGGAAACATCTAGTCCCCTTGCTTACCACAGCTGTTCTGCTCGAGACATTAAGTTGCACTAGCAGAGTCTATCGGGCTTCGCTTGGAATGGCATCCAACTTGGGACATTTCCAAAACAATTTCCAAACTTACTGAAAAGCACAAACTTGCACTGAACTTCTCAGAACAGACTGAATCACAAGCAGTTTAGTTCAGTTCTATTCATGGTGGTTTATTATCTCCTTATTGCTGTATGGCTGGGATGAACTGAGGTCCCAAGAAATCACAGGGGTGCAAAGTCACGGCCAAGGTATTGTATAGTAACGCTGAAGCCACACTGCAATACAATGTGCCTGACCTGCTTTCATATACAAGAGAAGTTATCTGTATAATGAGGATTATCCCATTTAAATGTTTTTGTGTAGCTTTTTGTAGTCAGGGTCTTCTTGTCTTCATTTTGTAGTCGGGGTCTGGCTATCCTGCCTGCCTCTGATGGGTCTTGGCTCTACAGCTACAACAGGCCATAAGCCAAATGAGGTTTAAAACTGTAGAATATATCTTCTTAGGGGAAGTTATCTTATTCCTCACGTCTCGGCAGCCTGTGTCCTTCTTCCCTGCCCTCATCAGCTTTGCAAATGTTCATATATCTCCTCAGTTAGTAAAATGTAAACCTTGAGTAAAACCCACAATGGATCTTCACACAGACTTTGCCGATTATTTATTACCAAAATCCACCTGAATTCTGCCTGCAGCATATACGTCCTATTGTCTTTAGTGGGACACATTTCAAATGACAGGAATTTAGGAATGTCGCTTAAAGGGGTATTCCAACCCCTAAAACGTATCTGTTATTCATAGGATAGAGGATACATGTCTGATCACCAGAATGGGGTCCCAGAGGTTGGACCAATCTACAGAATAGGGGATGTGTCTGATTACAGTGTGTGTGCGTGTGTGTGTGTGGGGGGGGGGGGGGGGGTTGGGGGTTGTTTTCTGAACTCTTGGACATTCCATGATAACCAGAATGGGGCCCTAACTCTCTATGCTAAATGGAGTGGTGGGTCTGGATGCAATTCATTGTCTATGGGAGAAGCAGATATACTGCTGGGCCCTATTCTGCAAATCATGGGATTCTCCAGGGGTCAGATCCCACTCCCCACCCCTGTAATCAGACATATTCTACGGGCTGAAATATCCCTTTACTGGGTTCACACACAGTATATTTGAGGCTGTATTTGTGAGGCTGTATAGCAACCAAAACCAGGAGTGGATTGAAAACACAGAAAGGCTATGTTCACATAATGTTGTAATTGAGTGGATGGCCGTCATATAATGGCAAATTTTTGCTGTTATTTTAAAACAACGGCTGTTATATTGAAATAATGGCAGTTATTTACCGTTATATGACGGCCATCCACTCAATTTCAACATTGTGTGAACAGAGCCTTTCTGTGTTTTCAATCCACTCCTGGTTTTGGTTGCTATGAGGACCTGACTTGAGGACCAAATACTGCCTGAAGTATACAGTGTGTGAACCCAGCCTAAGTTAGGGTGCGTTTACACGTACAGGATCTGCAGAAGATTTGATCCCGTAGATTTGAATCTGTAGCAGATCCGCAGTAGATTTTATGGCCCAGATTGGATTTGCTTTGAATCTGCAACTTCAAATCTGCGCCATTAAATCCGCTGCAGATCCTGTACGTGTGAACGTACCCTAAATGATAGTAAGCCTGGAAGCATGTTAGGTTTCCTGGGTGGGAATTAGCTACATTGAGTGCTGTAAAAAGGGTTATCCAGTGCTACAAAAACATGGCCACTTTCTTCCAGAGACAGCATGAGGCTCCATTATCTTCAATGGAAATGAGTTACAAAACCCCACCCAAACTGGAGACAAGTCAAGAAAGTGGCCGTTTTTGTGTAGCGCTGGATAACCCCTTTAAAGTTGTATCTAAAACCGTGGATATGCCTTGGATTCTGCAGCAGATTTGGGGTCCTATAAACATGCCCTAGTCTGTGAGGAGGGAGAAGAGGGGGGAAGCACAGTCCCTGAATTGCAAACTGTGAAAGATAAGGTTAGGATACATCGGGATATCTTTTCGCTGTAAACCATGGCCATTGCTGTAAGTCCCCTTTTACCCTGATGTATATAACTATTTGTAGCCTGAGACCTTGGCTGACATGGCTTCTACTTCATTCTATTACCCTTCTCCTTTAATAGTAATTACAGTTCACATGTGAAGGAACTCCGAAGTCTTAAAGAACAACTTAAGGGACCGACGTCTTGATCGAATGTCGCTGTTAGTTAAACATTTTCTTGACTTAAATGCTGACTTCCTTCGCTAGTTCGGTTCTTTGCCTAGCAATAAACATTGTACGCGGCTAATGGCAGACAAGAGGATTGAGCGAGGAAACATTTTCTCTGTGTGTGAGCCGCACTCCGCTGATTGTCAGCTCTCCTTGGCTCCGTGTCAGCTGCTTTTTGTCCAGATGTAAGCATCCTGAAGACAATCAACGGCCACAGGTGTGGAACACAAGTGTCACCAGGGGGGCACAAAAAATAACATAACAGACAAATTCACAGACTGAACGCTAAATAGACAAAAGTCTAATGGCTCCAGAATGAGAACGGTCAGCACTTCTGCTCCTGTCCCAGGGTGGCGCTGTGTCATAGAGCGCACTATGAAGGTCAGGAGGCTCAGCACATCACCAGTACTGCCACAAAATCATATTTTTTCTGTGTTGTATAAGTAAGGATATGAGGGCATGCACAAGGTGCATCAGTGCTGGACATTAGGCTCATAGACATCCAATCCAAACCTGGAGGAGAAGAATGAGGCAAATAAGGTGGAGGTGCAGCTGGTGTAGGACAAAAAAAGATGCTAACATAGTGTATCCTGGTACAGACCCTGCTTTCTTACACTTGTTTTGCCCTGTTATTTCTGATGTAATTCATGCCGCATGTTATATATGTGTTAAAATAAAAAATAGATCTAATACCTAACCCCCTTAATAAAAATACAGACCTCAGACGTGACCTCTAAAAATACACACCTCAGAACCCTACAAAATACCAACCCCAGACCAGGCCACCTTTAAAAATATAAACCTGAGACCTGACTCTTAAATAAATTACAGACCGATAAAAATACATACCCCAGACCGCTACAAAATTTACACCCAGACCAGACCGCCTGAAAAATACAGACCCCCAAAAAATAAATATAAACCCCCAGACCTACTGCTAAACAATACAGACCCCTAACATCTAAGAAAACACAACGCAGACCTGATCTCTAAAAAAAAAAAAAAAAAAAAAAAAAACATACCCCAGACTTGACCTCTAAATATAGACTCCAGACCTCTAAAAATACAGTTAGAAACAACCCCTAAAAACAGATCCCAGTGCCCCCCAAAAATACAGGTCTCCAGATCCACCCCCCTACCCTATAAAAATTTAATATAGCCCCTATTTTAACCAATCATGTAAGGCCAAACTAATAACAGTGCCTCCCCCCCTCCCAATTCACCAATATTTTTCCCTTCCCATATTTGATTGACTGGGAGCTTTCAGGAGGAGGAGCTCAAAATATCACAGTTGCTGAAGATCTGAATTCCTAAAGAAAGCAGAGCCAGGAGCCTATACTTCTATATACCGTACAGAAACAGCAGGATGCTAACCAGCTTCAGGACTTATATCGCACGGCCAACAGGTTGACTGTCTAGTGTCAAGAAATAGTGGAGCTCCATCATGAAACAAACTGGCCCATAAGGGATAGGAATGATAGGGTAATTTGCCAGTCCAGGTCAACCATAGTACTATTTGGACATGGCCAGCCCCTTTCTGACCTGCCAAAACCAGGGCAAATGCCATTCTTAGCTACACCCCTAAAGAGTAGGATCTGGTTTTCAAGGAGTTCAAGCTGAGCAAACTAGTCTCTGCCAGGATCTCAGGATGTGCAGACATAGTCTAACCAAGCCGAGCTTTATAGCAAGAACTCAAGACTCCAACCACAGAGCACATGGAAATAACTTCCTCCATAACTGACTCCAGTGAACTATCTGTTTCTCCAAATGAACCTTCTAGTCCTATCTACTAAACTACTTTTTTTAAAGAAGTGATTACCAAGTCAGAGAGGACAGAGAACTTCACAAGGAGTTCTTTGAATTTCTGGTACCTGTTTGGGCTTCAGGCTGAGCCCGCAGTTTAGGCTATTACTCATTTCTGTACAAACCTGCATCCTATGATAACTGCAGCTTTAAGTTTCAAACTTTTTTTGAAACTAAGGAAGCCAACTTGGAAGGCCAACTAATAATGATCCCTTTGGAAAAGCATTTTAGGCCTGTTTCCCTTTAAATCAGTGCAGAGGCTATAGAATGGAATTATCTTTTATTAACCTCCACAAATGCAATCCTGCATTATGGCTAGAAAGCGATACATGCACCTTTTGCACTACTGTATACAAGTGACTGTTCCCATAAAAGCTTGCAAGAATTTACATTGCCAAGTTTATCTTCGGTAACGTAATTCAACCTGTTTCTGGCTATGTCGCTGCACCATGAACTGCATCTCAGCAGACAAGCGATTTATGGTGTGCCCAAAGGGACAAAGACTATCACTACCAGGGCACAAAGGGAGCACCATTACTATGTGCGGTCACAATTACTGTGTGGGGCACTATTATTATGAAGGGCACTGATACCATCTTAGGCACTGTCTGTCTGGTACTTTTTTTTTTCAGTGGTAACTTTAGTTATAAGGCACTAGGGGCAGCAGCAAGCATAGTATAGGAAGCAGGGGCGTAGCTAGGGGTTCAGCCTAGGGGGGGCGAGTGAGGCTGAGTGGGCCCCCAACCAACGTTACCCATAGGGAACCCCAGCAGGTGACAAGGATTTTTTTGAATAATAAAGGGAATATTCTTCTACATTTCTTATAGTGAATAAGGATACAGAGCCGTGTAAGAGGCTTCTACATCTGGAATATAGAACCACAAAAAAAGTAAAAGGGCTTAACATTAGAAAAATATAGCTGCCTTCTTCCACAGACAGCACCACTCTTGTCCTCAGTTTGATTCTCCTGGTGGCTGCAACCTGTGGGTGACAACCATCAGCCCTGAAGTTCCAGCAATACATCTGTCTACAGCGGCAGGTATCGGAGGATTGTACTACTGTACTACAACTCCCAGCATACCCTGAGGGCTGCAGACTGTCAACCTGGAGCCCCCCTTCCTCGACCAAGTGCATGCTACTGGTATATATATATGGTATTACCAATAATACCAGTATACAAGGGGGAAATATCGCCACAACCACTACCATCACCACCATATTGTTACTGACTAAATCCTCTATACTAAATCCAATAAAACACAGTACCAGATCACAAGTAACAAATAACACCACTACTTACTGACTAATACCAGCACATACCGACTAATACCAGCACATACCGACTAATACCAGCACATACCGACTAATACCAGCACATACCGACTAATACCAGCACATACCGACTAATACCAGCACATACCGACTAATACCACCACATACCGACTAATACCAGCACATACTGACTAACACCACTGCTGCAACTGAATAATCCACTGTACACAGAGCAATATCACCTCTTCCAGTCATTTAGCAGTAGCCCCAGCTCTACACAGGCTCTACACACCATATACATTACAGTGCAGATATATTTAGTGACTCACAGGTGACGTCTTCTCTGATCAGAGTTCTTCCCTTTTCATCTTCTTCTCCATCTGCCCTGGGCCGTTATGAGAACTTCTCCGAGCCACGAATCCACAGAATCTGCCAGACACACATATTTTAGGCTCCACACTCTGGCACCATCCTCATCTCTCTACACACTGCACATCTGTATTGGCCCCTTTACACCCTTGTTTAGTGGGTAGGCTGACTCTTATAGATGGCTCCCCCCTGTATTGCCCCCTTATAGATGCCCCCCCTGTATTACCCCCTTATAGATGCCCCCCCTGTATTCCCCCCTTATAGATGGCTACCCCTGTATCCCCCCCCCCCTTATAGATGGCTCCCCTCCCCTGTATCCCCCCCTTATAGATGGCTTCCCTCCCCTGTATTCCCCCCTTATAGATGGCTTCCCTCCCCTGTATTCCCCCTTATAGATGGCTACCCCTGTATCCCCCCCCTTATAGATGGCTCCCCTCCCCTGTATCCCCCCCTTATAGATGGCTCCCCTCCCCTGTATCCCCCCTTATAGATGGCTCCTCCTGTATTCCCCCCTTATAGATGGCTCCTCCTGTATTACCCCCTTATAGATGGCTCCCCCCCCTGTATCCCCCCTTATAGATGGCTTCCCTCCCCTGTATTCCCCCCTTATAGATGGCTCCCCCCCCTGTATCCCCCCTTATAGATGGCTCCCCCCCTGTATCCCCCCCCCTTATAGATGGCTTCCCTCCCCTGTATCCCCCCTTATAGATGGCTTCCCTCCCCTGTATTCCCCCTTATAGATGGCTCCCCCCCTATATCCCCCCTTATAGTTTGCCCCCTGCACAGCAGATTAAAAAAAACAAACACACAACTCACCTAACAAGCGCTCCCCCGTCGCTGCTGTCCTCTCTTCTGCCCCCAGCTGATGCGTCCCTCCCTGGGGGATTCCCGGGCAGCGCACACATCCGGAAGCTGAGTGTGCGCCCAGGCCGGGACTTCCGGTACAGGAAGTCCCAGCGACGCGCACTAAGGTTCCTGATACGTGCGCTCCCTGGGAATCCCCCAGGGAGCGACGCATCAGACAGGGGCAAGATTGCCTCTTGCGGCCGCAAGCAAGACCGTGCTTGCGGTCGCAAGAGAGGCATAAAGGAGGGGTTGGGCTCGGCGGTTCGGGGGGCGTGTGCGGATGCGGAGCGCAGCCTCTTGTGGCTGGAGGCATAACGCTGCCTCCGGCCACAAGAATGATTGACACAGCCAGGAGCCAATGGCTCCTGATGCTGTGTCAATCACATCCTGGCCCAGTCGGAACTGTATGCGCTCATTAGGAGTGCGAGCGCATACAGTTCCGGCCACTACTGACGTGTTAATGCTGTCTGCAAAAGCAATAGCTTTTGCAGACAGCATTAACTGTCTAAGACCTCAGTGGGCCCCTGTCTGAGTGGGCCCGGGGGCGACCGCCCCCCTTGCCCCCCACCAAATTTCGCTACTGATAGGAAGCATATTGTACGCTGAAAGGCACATCAGAATGGGAGGTTTGTATAGAGGGGGGAGAATAGATAGCTGTCTGGGTGGTGGTCTCTGCAGTTACAAGCTGTAGGAACATGTCTTTTATGTCATTCAAGGTGGATGGAGAAGAAAAGAGAAAGTGAATAAGTCTGATCAGAGATGACGCCCCCCTGTAGTCACTGGATGTAACTGCACTGTAACCATTTATGTGGTCTGCAAAGCCTGTTTAGGTCTTAAAGGGATATTCCCATCTAATGTAGTTAAACCTGCAAGGAACATTATGGTAAATATTGGTGAAATCAAATTCATCTAGCAAACTTGCCTCCTCCTCCACCTCCTAATATGCCACTCTTTTCCTGCCCTGGTTCACAGCTCCTTGTCTAGGTTCCGGTGTTGCTCCCAGCAGGTTGTATAGAATGTTTCTATAAATTCTGATTTTGTATTATTACCTCATCAGCTTGAGTGCTCTATTTTTTAATCCAGATTGTCAAAACTGTGCACCCTGCCGCCCGGTCACTGTCAGCGTGCCCCCTGAGACGCCACAAAAGAAATAGTATTTTGTGCTGATAGAACAACTTGGATGGTGGCAAATTCGTAGAAACTTTAGGGAAAAAACAAGACTAACGTGAGAAGTGCCAAAAATGTAATATCCAGTAAGACTGCTGTTCTGGGACTGTGGTGTCCCAGTGTGTTTATTGTGTGTTTATTGAGCGCCCTCTAGTGCTCACATGCAGGATTGCATCTGGGCTGACATGGATTTCTCTTGCTGAGAAATGTGAGGGTAAGATTATATCTAGATTTTGCATCATCCAGGTTTGTGAACACTGATCTATCAGTAAGGAGAACAGAGACCAAAAGGACATGCCAGGCGTTGTAGTTTTGCAAAAGCCACAGAGCGTTAGGTTAGGGAATGCTGATCTATCTGAACAGAAGAAAACAGAGGCTGCTGGGAGTTGTAGTTTTGCAACGGCCGGAGAGCCACAGGGAAACACTGACTTATCAGAACAGAGAGGAATAGAGACTGTTAGGACATGACAGAAGGTGTAGTTTTGCAGCAACGTGATAAACACATGTTGGGGGATACTATATGAGAAAAAAAAGTCCCCCGGCTAAGTTTTCATTGGCTCCTAGTTCTGGCTTAAAGTGACCCTGTACCCACAATCTGTCCCTTAACCCCCCCCAACCACTTGTACCGTCGGATAGCTGCTTTTAATCCAAGATCTGTCCTGGGGTCCGTTCGGCAGGGGATGCAGTTATTGTTCTAAAAAGAACTTTTAATCCTACAGCTGCTGTTTGAGCTTTGCACAGGTGTATTAACGATCTAGCCCATGTGCCGGGCTGCCACAGGTGGGGAATAAGAAGCCATCTGCCTGGAGTATTCCTAATAATGAGGAGGGTGGGGAGGAAGGACAGAGAGGTTGTGCCAGCCTAATGCATATACAAATGTAAGCCCCGGCCGTTAGACACAGCGCTGCCGGATTAAAGGGGTTATCCAGCGCTACAAAAACATGGCCACTTTTCCCCCTACTGTTGTCTCCAGTTCAGGTGCAGTTTGCAATTAAGCTCCATTTACTTCAATGGAACTGAGTTTCAAAACCCCACCCAAACTGGAGACAACAGTAGGGGGAAAGTGGCCATGTTTGTGTAGCACTGGATAACCCCTTTAAAAGTTGTTTTTATGACAATAACTGCATCACCTGCCGAACGGACCACAGGACAGATCTTGGATTAAAAGCAGCTATCTGAAGGTACAAGTGGTTTGGGGGGGTCAGATTGTGGGTATGGAGTCGCTTTAAAGCATACTTATCATTAATAAGAACGAGCTGGGAGAAGCACACAACAACAAGCTTCACTTTTGCTGTCCATCATCTTTGTCCTCTGGTCCCATAGACTTATAATGGAGTGGTAGGATGAAGATTGCAGAAGATTCATTCTTCTAATCAGTGGAGACCATGTGACTTGTTAATTGTATTTCTTAAAGGGGTTATCCAGTGCTACAAAAACATGGCCACTTTTCCCCCAGGTTTGCAATCTGGAGACAAGAGAGGGGAAAAAGTGGCCATGTTTTTGTAGCGCTGGATAATCCCTTTAATGACAGTGCGTATTAAAAAAAAAAAAACTGCATGAGTGAAATTTCCTTTAGGCTTCTTTCATACCCAATTTCTGCATAGACCTGTTGTCCTGACAAAAGTCACAAAAAAATGCACTTTTTCGTCCCCCATGGAGTCATTTGTAGACCCCTACAACAAGACCTAAAAGAAAAAAAATTGTAAATCTTTGAATCACATGATCGAAGGCTTGCAATAAGAAATAAGCAGGTGAAAAAAAAAATGCCACACAAAACCACATATACTAAAACATGCTCTTCTGCATCGTAGAGGACAAAAAAAGTCTTTTTTTTTTTTAAGAGTTTTTTTTAAAGAAAAAGAAATGTCATGCAAAAAGCATGGCAGAAGGATTTACAAAAGTATATTGCGGTCGCATTATTACATCAGTGTTATGGTCAGATTTTTTGCGAAAACTTATCCTGACCTGTTTACGGCCAAATGACTGAAACTGAAAGTGACTCTGTACCCACAATCTGCCCCCCCCCCCCCAAACCGCTTGTAATTTCGAATAGCTGCTTTTAATCCAAGAACTGTCCTGGGGTCAGTTTGGCAGGTGATGCAGTTATTGTCCTAAAAAACAACTTTTAAACTGGCAGCCCCATGCCAAATGGCTGTGGCCTATAATATCTGTGCCCTAACCTTGCACCACCCCTCCGTCCCTCCACACCACCCTCTTCATCATTAGGAATGCCACTGGAACATTTTCTCCTGTCTGAACATTGCACAGGTGCCTTAACGATCCAGCCCAAGTTAGTATTCACACAGCTGAGGAATAGGAGACAATCTGCCTGGAGCATTCCTAATGATGAGGAGGACAGAGAGGGTGTGCCAGCCTAATGCATACACAATCTAAGCCGTTGGGCACGGGGCTGCCAGTTTAAAAGTTGTTTTTTAAGGACAATAACTGCATCACCTGCCGAACGGACTCCAGGACAGATCTTGGATTAAAAGCAGCTGACGGTACAAGCGGTTTGGGGGGGGGGGGGAGTCAGATTGTGGGTACAGAGTCACTTGAAACCACCTTAGGTATCTACTGTACACTGCTGGGAGATAGGGGCTCTGAACCTCAAGGCCGAGACAGGACTAGGGGTCACCATCTGCATCAAGACCTCAGGCCCTGATCACACCTGCAGTTTTTGATGCGGTTTTTGGAGCGATAGTCAGGAGTGGATCCCCCCCAAAATTTTTGAAAGTACATTCTCGTTGTCTTGGATACCGACCACCACTCTCCTCTAAAAGCAGTGGTCTGGCTGGTATACAGGGCTCTAGGGGCCCAGAGAGTGGGTGTGAGTGTGTGTGTGTGTGTGTGTGTGTGTGGGGGGGGGGGTGTTCTAATGTTCAGCCCCCTCACTGTAATGCAAGTTGGGCAGGCTGAACATCAGAAGACACAGGAGACAGAGCAGTACCTGCACAGAGAGAGAGAAAAGGGTGAAGGTCCTGATCACATGACCCGAAGGTCCTCAACCTTACAGTGTGGAAAGCAGCGACAGAGAGGAAGAGAGAGAAGACTGAGCTGTAACTGCTGTGTGTCAGTGTCTGTGTCAGTCAGTGTCAGTAATGTGTGTTTGTGTATGTTAGTGGTGTCTCAAGTGATTGTGCATAGTGGATGGATGAGGGGCCGCTGAGGCTTTGTCGCCCAAGGGGCTTGCAAAAACCTGGAGACGGCCCTCCTGGTGTATATATGTAGATGTATAAATACACAGTGTATATACTGTACTTTAGCTATATACGCCAGCCAGACCACTGCTTATAGAGCGGAGAGGTGATCAGTAACCTAGACAATGAGCTGTCAACAATGGGAGGGAAGGAGCAGCATATATGTAACTATAACTCTGTTAGTTGAGATGGGAATACATGGGCTGAAGGGCTCCCGATACCAACACCGATCACTGTGATCAGATTGTTTAAACTGGTCATCGTTGTCCGCACATTGCCCTGTGTAAACAATGATTTTGTTGGCCGCGCAAAAGATGCATTCAGCTGACAAGCGACCGTTTTCTCATTTGTCAGATGGCTGCTGACCCTGTTACATGGGCCGATTCATCTGATACTGATGCAAAATACCGACCAGTAGACTGCTGTGTAAACCTTAGACCGATTCCGTTTCTGCATCCATAGTGGTGTGCTACATATCTGCACACAGAATATTCTGCGTTATGATTTATCTTGTTGTATTCTAGATTAATAATCTTCAACCTGCGACTTTCCAACTAGCAAAACTACAACTTGCTGTTAAAACATGCTGGGAGTTGTAGTTTTGCGACAGCTAAAGCTCAGCCACAGGTTGAGAAACACTAATAGGAAGGTCTGCCTGACCGTTCATGTTGAAAGTTGTAGTTTTGTAGGGACATTTGTCGGTATAAATTAGTGTATAACAATAACCTTCCCCTTATATATGTATATTTATCGGTGATTAGCGCTCCAGGCCCCAGTCACCGAAGCTAAGCAATGTTGCTAGGGAACGGGCTTCGGCCAATCGGCGAACGAGACGATAGTGAGCCGAGGCTCGTGATTGGATGGGCTGCAGGAGGACTAGTGTAAGGTCAGTTTTGATTGGTCGAGACGCGCTCTATGTTTGAACTGATGCAAAGGAGGGAGAGAAGCCACTGCTGGCAACGAGAAGCGGGTGAGCGCACCGGAGCTTGGCGGCCCGGAGGGGTAGGATAGGCGGCATAGCGTCCGAGGTAACGGTGGGTTACCTCCTCTTGTGGGAACATACGGGGAGAATAATAAGCCGAGGTCACGTGGAATGTAATACTACAGAGGACGGAATGTAAACAGTGCCGTTACCCATAGCAACCACATGACAGACACGTTTTGTGTGGTTATTTGCAGCATGGCATTATGGGTGCGAGGGTGTCTGTGACCATCCTCCAGATTTATGTCACCCCCTCCAGGCTCCTATGCCCCCCCCCAGACCCGCCCTATTACACGGGACGATTATCGGACGTATTTGGCCGATATCGTCCGTTAATCTTTTCCGTGGAATAGAGGGCAACGATCAGCCGACATCGTTCATGTCAGCTGATCGTTGCGTCACTTGTCAAAAACAAGCAACTGTGATAGCTCTGTGGGATAGGTGGAGCGGCAGCAGACCGCCACTATCCTCTATGGGCTGCCCGGACGATCTAGCGATCGGGATGGTGCATCTTCTTTAAGTAGGCAGTGGCAACATAAACAAAATCCGCTGGGAGAATGCGGAGCCATAGGCAATGGCAGTGAACACAGGTATAGCCTATGGTGTAGCATGTTTTCCTGGACTTTCTAGGGCTGCATCCATCTTCAGCCACCACCGGTGGCTGCTCGCCGGGTTTGGACGGACCTGAGCACGCTCGAAGTTTGCTCAACTCTAATGATCCTGAGATGATGTGCTGTGCGCTTTTATCTTATCCATATGTTTTCTCCTCTAGGATGGCTTCCACTGTCCTTGGCGTGGGCACCGGGGTGTTTGTGATCGCTGTTATCTGGGTGGTAACTCTGCTTAGTTGTGTCCTTTTGGCCCGAGCGGCTGGAGCAGCAAGGTGAGATCCTTTTTTCAATAATCTGTGTGCATTTATACCCACAGTAAATTGCAGCCACATAGGGTATCAGTTAAAGTACTGGGAACCTAATTCGGGGCTCCTGTGTGCCTTCTAGGTCGGGGGCCCCTGTGTGCCTCCTAGGTCGGGGGCTCCTGTGTGCCTCAGAGAGCTCCCCGTGCGCCGGAAGTCACAGCCACAGGCGCACGGGGAGCTCTCTGATGCGCGCGCTGCCGGGGACAGAACGGGACACCCCCAGCAGCCGCACATCAGACGGGGACCAGACCAGAGAGGCTCGACGGGGGAACGGATGGCAGGTGAGTTATGTGCTGTTTTTTGTTTTATCTGCTGTGCAGGGGGGGATCATCTATAAAGGGGGGGGGGAAGAGGTGGACCATCTATAAGGGGGGGGGAGAGGGGGACCATCTATAAGGGGGGGGGGGGGGGAAGGGAAGAGCGGGACCATCTATAAGGGGGGGGAAGAGGGGGACCATCTATAAGGGGGAAAGAGGGGGACCATCTATAAGGGGGGAAGAGGGGGACCATCTATAAGGGAGGGGGGAGAGGGGGACCATCTATAAGGGGGGGGAGAGGGGGACCATCTATAAGGGAGGGGGGACCATCTATAGGGGGGGAAAGAGGGGGACCATCTATAAGGGGGGAAGAGGGGGACCATCTCCTAAAAGATCAGCACCCTCCTCTCCTGACATCCTCTGTGCTGCTGGGACTTCTCCTATAGGATTAGCCCCCTCCTCTCCTGACATCCTCTGTGCTGCTGGGACCTCCCTTATAAGATCAGCCCCCTCCTCTCCTGACATCCTCTGTGCTGTTGGGACCTCCCCTATAAGATCAGCCCCCTCCTCTCCTGACATCCTCTGTGCTGCTGGGACCTCCCCTATAAGATCAGCCCCCTCCTCTCCTGACATCCTCTGTGCTGCTGGGACCTCCCCTATAAGATCAGCCCCCTCCTCTCCTGACATCCTCTGTGCTGCTGGGACCTCCCCTATAAGATCAGCCCCCTCCTCTCCTGACATCCTCTGTGCTGCTGGGACCTCCCCTATAAGATCAGCTTCCTCCTCTCCTGACATCCTCTGTGCTGCTGTGACCTCCCCTATAAGATCAGCCCCCTCCTCTCCTGACATGCTCTGTGCAGCAAGGGACCAAACATTATGTTTATTGGGGACAGCAGTGGGGGGGGGGGGGCAGTAGTTGATTATAATGTGATTGACGGGGGGAGGGGGCGTCATTCTATAGTTCGTCTCGGGCAGCAGAGAGGCTAGAATCACCCCTGGTCGGGGGCCCCTGTGTGCCTCGGAGGTCGGGGGCCCCTGTGTGCTTGGTCTTTGCATTTGGAGATGACCTGCCTTACTTGCAAACACAATCAAAAGTTTATTGACTTTCCAGTGTGAAGACTAAAAGACTAAAAATACTGTAAAAACACAGTCTGTTTTTGTTCTTGTGTTTTTTTTTAAATAAAAGCAACCTCCAGGATAACTAAACTCATAAACTGTTATAGAAGTGTGGAATCCCTTTAGGGTCTATAGACTTTATAAATGGGGTTTCAGCACTTGGTACCCCGCTCTATGAGCCAGCGAAGAGAACCGCTCTTTAGTCACAGGCAGGCAGCCCTGGCTGCGGCTTATCTCTCAACAAGGTCAGGAAGTTGAAATACAACATTTCTGACTCTCTTCCTTCGCCATATCTTCAGTTGGGAGGCCGCCATACACTTTAGACAGTTGTCTGAACCTTCAGCAGTTGGTTGGTTCATCCAACTTTAGCCTTATGTGTAAAATGCACCTTTACCCTCTAAGCAGAGCACTTGCCCTAACACTGTGGCCCCAACATGCTGGCCCTTCTCAGTCCTTGCATAACTCCACACTACCATCCCCCTAATTACTACATTTACTCTGCAGGGGACACTTTCTCAGATGTCTCTAGGTTGTCCCATGTCTCACACCTCATCACTTTTTTCTTTTCCAGGTTCTTGAGCCTTACATTGTTCTTCCTGGCAGTGATCGTAACTCTTATACTGATATTTTTTCCACGAGCAAGCGAAACTCCCTCACCGGTGAAGGAAGTTCAGGTATGTTATATGTATCATTTATACAGGTGTAATATACAGGTATGCTTGATAGATAGATAGATAAACAATGCTTGTCCCCAAAATAAAAGCCCCAGTAACTACAGTAACTATAATTCCTGGAGTTGCTTACTGCTCATGACAGGTTGGCTTTGTCCACTAAGCTCTTCCTTTCCAAAATCCCCCAAAATAAAATTCATACAGTGTCCTATAAAGAAAACAAAAAAACTGTCAGGTCCTAAAGTGATCCATTTTCAAATACCCTCTAATAAGGGGAGGGCAGGGTTGTCCATATTCAGGACGCACACTTATCTGAGCATAGAGCATGTCAGGAGGTCCAGTAAGTTCATTGCATAGGTGGCCTATTGATTCAGTGTGCACTGTGTAATGCTTATTTCTCATGTGCTGGAGCCTCATGGAGAATGAACATTAAAGTTCCCCATACACTTAATATTTCTGTCAGTATAAGGTTTATGGGTCACTCCTGAGACTCCCCCGACAGATGACTTAATTGATCCACAATCATTGCCAAACCGCTTAGTTCTTGGAGAAATAAGCAGTTGCCTCTCGCCCCCTTCCCATAGAGAACATAAGAACGTTCAGCCTTACCGTATGTGTGTGGGGAGGACGGGAGAGATAACCGTTTTCCAAATGATCGATCAGCCGACAGTTTTTAAAGGTGTGTATCCAGCTGGTTGCTGTTGTTTCTAGTGATCCCCTTCCCACCCCCTTTTCAGGATAAGAAGAGAAGAATCTATAAAGACATAATAAATATGTAAGCTAGTTTTTAGTGCATCTGCAGTAGTATTGTAATAGGAAAATCGCTATGGATCTCACACAACATGTGACATGCCACAGATTTTAAATCCGCATCTCTGGTCAATTCCGTCATGGATTCTGTGTGAGTTAAAAAATCTCACCCACATTTCTGCTGTGAACATTATAACAGAAAATTATAGCAGAAAATCCGCAGCTTATGGCCACAACCACTAAATGGCTTTATAAGTACAATTGATTGTCATAAAGATCATTCATGATGATTAGACCATGAAAATGAAAGCAAGCAAGTGGCGATCGATCTGCCATATCATTGATAAATCCTCCTGTATGAAGGGATTCATGGAAGCCGAGTGTTAATTAGTTGTGATTTTCTTCTTGCAAATTAGGTTACCCACAATTCCCTCCCCATACATATTGCCAGAATCCACCAGAAAATTTTGCGGAATCGCTAGTTATGTAAACATGGGGCGCAGAGCGCATGCAGCCTGAGATTACAGGTCACCTGAACAGAAATAAACACGCGGCAAACGCAGGTATCTGCGGCCGACTCATCTCCCGGCGGCCGCGCTCGTCTGAGAACTAATTATAAGATTTGTGTTCCTCCCATCCCCCCCTCCTTCCACCTCGCAGCACTCGGGCCCCATCAATAATACATGACTAGGGCTTTATGCACTGAAGGGCCACTAATTGGCTAATTAAAAAGCGAAACGCGTTGCCCAGACAAACATGTCATCCACCAGAGACGAGTTCTGTGCCGGAGCCAAGGTCAGGCTTAATGTGGACTCCTCAGGATGACCTTTCGTGTTGCAGCAACGTGTTGGCCCTGTCCCTGGAGCCAGTTCACAGCTAAGGATAGCTCGGGAGATCACCTCTGATGTGTTCACACTTGTTTCATGCCTGACAGCTCAAAAATAACTTTTATTAGGCTACTGATTATGTCTTTTATCTGCCTGCTATGGATGAAGAAGATCTGTATGCACTGTAACACTCAGTAAGGATGGAGGTATATACTGACCCTAAGATTAGTAGGGAGGAGTGTGTGGTCATCAGGTACCTGATATATAGACTGTGTTGAGATTATAGTACAGTGGGTGGCGATGTGTGACATATATCAGAAGACCACCATGACTGGCGCCACTGTTGTGTTGTAGGATCTGAGCCTGCAATGTGCGTTTTATCCTCTATACTTTATTACAATCAGTCACCCAAGGTCTGCTTCCTCCAGTGTCAAGTGTCTTCGAATGGATCATTCTGTAACGCACTAAAGCCATTCATATACTATAGGTATATGTATATGGTGACACATGATGTGGGGGGAAGAAGGATCAGGCATGTTGAACTGTAGTTGCCCAATCCTTCCATTCTCTAGTGGGTAATGATGCCTCTGGAATAATCTGAAGGGTGTGTAGGTTTTCTACCCATTCAGACCACACGCACAGCCAGCTAATAATAATAATAATATTTATTTGTATAGCACCAACAGATTCCGCAGCGCTCTTTTAAAAATATATAAGTACAAAACAGGTAATATTTATACAATAAATAAATAAAATAAAATAGAATAAAAATGATAGTAACAGTTAGAGACCTGCTCACAAGAGCTTACAGACTAGGAGGACTGGAGGTGACACAAGAGGCAGTAAGTGCTTTATTTTACCAATGTTCCAGTCATTGTAGTTAGTCGCAAAGTGCCTATAGGTGATTGGGCGAGCCAGTCAAACGCTGTTGTCTTGTTTCAGGTAGAAAGTACATGGCACCAAGGAGGATATAAAGTGGATGGAAAAGGGATAGCAGAGAGGTTATAAGCAAGCCTGAAGAGATGAGTCTTCAGGACATGCTTGAAACTGTGGGAGTTGGAGATAAGTCTGAGGTCTTTGGGTAGGGTTTTCCAGAGAACTGGTGCAGCACAAGAGAAGTCCTGGAGGTGGGAGTGCGAGGTTCTGATTATCGTAGATGTTAGAAATAGATTATTAGCAGAACGCAGAGCACGGGAAGGATGATAGGTGTAGATGAGGGAGGAGATGTATGAGGGAGGCAATGACTGGCACAGGGGGGAGACATCAGTATAATGGCTGGAGAGGAAGATGAGTCTGGCTGCTGCGTTCAGGATAGACTGGAGAGGGGAGAGCTTAGAGAAAGGAAGACCGATTAGTAGGGCGTTACAATAGTCAAGATGAGAATGAATCAGGGTGACAGAGTCTGAGTGGTGTCAGTGGTGAGAAATGTGCGGATTCTAGAGATGTTTTTGAGATGTAGATGACAGGAGCGTGCAAGAGCTTGAATATAGGGAGTGAAGGATAGATCAGAGTCTAGAATAACCCCCAGACATCGAGGTTGATGCGCAGGAGTGATGCTAGTAGACTAAGAGGGAGATGGTTGAGAAAGAGAGAGGTCATAGTGTTACAGTGGATAGACAGTCACTGGTATTTTGCAGGAATGATCTCACGGGAGGAGGTATATAGCTGGGTGTCATCAGCATAGAGATGTATTGCAGGCCAAACCTGCTGATGGTCTGTCTGATGGGGGCTGTATAGAGGGAGAAGAGGAGAGGACCCAGGACTGACCCCTGGGGAACCCCAACAGTAAGAGGTAAGGGAGAAGATGTAGAGCCAGAGAAGGATACACTGAAAGAGCGGTTAGAGAGGTAGGAAGAAAACCAGGAAAGAACAGAGTCCTTAAAGCATAACTGTCATGTTTTTTTTTTATTGCAGAAATCAGTAGTATAAGCGACTTTAAGAAACTCTGTAATAAGTTTTATCAGCCAAAAAAGCCTCCTTCTGTATTCAAGAAGCAATCTCCCAGCCTCCCCCCCTGACTTCTTATCTGTGCATTATCAGGCAAACACGTCTTCATTACAGAGAAGCCAGTGAAGACTGGCTCTGCTCTCTCCATTGTAAGCCTATAAAGGGGGGAGGGGCTGAGGGAGATGAGGGAGCAGGAAGAGGTGACATGAAGGTCAGCTCTTTGTAGACTCTCTGGGCACCTAAACCGCAGGATTCTGGGGTCAGAAAGGTCAGTGCTTATCTATAAACTTACTGAGAGAAGATTGCAGGGTGTTGTGCTGTGCTGGACTGCTCCGTGCTCAGTCACTCCTAACAGCCCCTCCCCTCTCCATAGCCACATAATGGAGACAGAAATCCTGCTTTATCTGATGTGAGGGGGGAGGCTGGGAGATTGCTTTTTCAGTACAGAAGGAAACTCTTTTAGTACATAAAACCTATTACAGCGTTTCTTAAAATTGCTTGTACTGTTGATATTTAATGTTTTCAGAAAAATGGCCCTGAAATGACAGTTACGCTTTAAGACCAAGAGAGCAGAGCATGGAGAGGAGGAGCTGGTGGTCCAATGTCTCAGACGCTGCTGAGAGATCCGGGAGAATCAGCAGAGTAGTTTCCTTGTGACTTGGCCTTCAGGAGGTTGTTTGACACCTTGGTGAGAGCAGTTTCAGTGGAGTGAAGGGATGGGAATCCGGACTGTAGAGGGTCAAGAAGAGAGTTATCGGAGAGATAGCGGATTAGGCGAGAATAGACCTAACGTTCCAGGAGTTTAGAGATGAAAGGGAGATTAGAGACAGGTCGATAGTTGAGCAGAGCATGCATGTAAATCGAGGGATTGGAAGAAATAGCCGAATGTGTATGACCAGCCTAACGCCCAGATGTTCTCTGCCTTGTAGATTGTGGACACGTTCTTCATTGGCCGCTACGTCCTTCTATCACTTATCAGCGTCATCTTCCTTGGAAGCCTCTTCTTGTCCGTTGTCTACTGTGTCCTGGAACCGGTCTATGCTAAACCTCTGAGGCTGCGGTAACAACACGGACATTCTTGTGCAATGGCGGTTTTCCTCTTTGGGAACTGAACTGATTTTTATATAGCTTTCTTCCTCATATGTTTTATAATATTTATATTTGATAAGAGTGCATCAATCATTTGTATAAGAAATAAATTATTTTTTTCTTAGCAGGAGGTTTATGTGTTTGCTTGTAAGTAATGCCAGTGTTATCCACTTCAGAAGTAGAAGTGAGCTCCCTGGGGTGGTACGTCATGGGGAGTGTTAAACTGGCCAAGGCTTGAAGATTTTGGTCTGGACCACTTATATGCTACAAGCAAAGCATTAGACTGTAATTTTTATTCTACATCTTTGTTAACCATGATAGCCATCCCCTTGGCCCCAATATGTCTATAGCATTTGTATATTCAAATTGTCTTAGGGCCCTATACACCAAACGACTAACGGTCTTACTTGACCGATTACCAGCTGTTCCGGGTGATAATTATTTGGTGCTATAGGTCAAGTTAGAACTTGTTTCAACATGTTCAATCAAAACTATCACGACAGAGACGGCCTTCTGTTCGTTGCTCCGTGCAACAGGAGCAGCGGCAGCAGACCACCACTCTCTTCAATGTGCCACCCTCTTCTCCCTGGTCACTATCTGTGCATGTAATAGCATAGACAGCAAGCAGTAAATGCGGAGGAAGCGAGCACTGACCCGACAGGTCGACGCTCAATTCCTCCTCACATTGTGCCGTGTAATATGGCTTTGGTTTGAATGTTTTAAAGAGCTAACCAGACCATAGTTGTTTCTCCTTTCAGCAGCAAGTGAGCAACTCGGTAACTCTCTGCCTTGAACAAAGCGAGCGTCACAGATGTGGTAAATTCTGACATATTGTTGATCCATTGGAGGGAATAATGTGAAGGCTCCTATGTACAGTATGTGTATTGTAGCACATGTGGTATTTATGGGTTGTCCCTTTTTCATGGACGTGGTTCTCCTTCAGCCTACATTTCACATGGCTTTCCTGGCTTTGTATAGAAAGAAAGCGCAAAGTCCCTTAGTGCAGCGAGTGATAGGAGATTGGAGTTCTATATCACTGATCTAACACACACTATAGATTCCAATGAGATGGAGCTTCATCCTGTCTCCCTCTGCGTACATAGAAACAAAGGCTGACATTGTGCCTGCCTGCAGTCACCACTAGGGGGATCTTACTGCATACTGTGCTGTCATTAAGCTTACTGTGTAAATTGGAATCGGGTTGGTGTATGACTATACAGTGGCATCCATTGGAGGGATATATTTGGAGTATGCCTGACATATACCTTCCACCTTTGCCAAAAACAAGATGTGAACAGAACCTTATTGTAGCCACATTTTTCTCATTTGGCTCCTTGATTTTAGGTTGTGCTTGATAAGCATAGAGGGCTATAAGGGTCACATTATAGATCTGGTGTTTTCGGTTACACTTACAGTACCTTGAATGATGTACTCCTCATTCCTGCATTCTAGATCTATGACTGTTAATGTAGATCCCAGCCAAACGTGCCCACCCTGTGACCCTCTGCTTTTCCTATGCTGCAAGTATGGAAAGTGGCCGAATGACTCAGTTCACAACATTTCAAGATAATGCAAACTCATTTATTCTGGCTCACGAAACAGGAGTGAAGGGTGAGCGCGTATGATTTATGTGTGCAGAGAAATGCTGAAAGTGAGAGTGCGGACCCCGCCAGCTGGCTGCACTGCCTCAGTCATAACAACTGGTTAATGTTTCATGGACCCGAGGGGCAAATTCACACAAATCAAATGGTCATTATCACTTGTTTGCAGCTACATCAACAATGTCTAGAAATGATCCCTGGAAAAATGGGGTTTTCGTTATGAAAAAATCCTTTATATAATCTACATCTCTGCGGAGTGCGACCACAGAGCTGAGGGCGGCTGATACTGGTGGCCTTCAATCTGAGTAACCTCTGACTGTATGTTTCTGGAGTGTGACCACAGAGGGGAGGATGTCTGATACTGGTGGCCTCAGATCTGAGTATTATGTGATTGTACATTTCTGTTTAGACCAGTGTGAACTCATCCAGAAAGCAGGAATGCAGAGCCAGAGTAAACTTTGTACAGAAGATACAGCAGGGATGTCCTATATATTGCTAATATACATGGAAGTCTATTAGACAGGGGCTTAGTGAAATAACGTACCACCTGGATCCCCTCCAAGTCCTAGGGGGGGATTTATCAGAGGGTGTAAAATTTAGACTGGTGCAAACTACCCACAGCAACCAATCACAGCTCAGCTTTAGGCAGTGCTGGAAGGAAAGCTGAGCTGTAATTGGATGCTATGGGCAGTTTGCACCAGCCTAAATTTTACACCCTTTGATAAATCTCCCCCCTAGAGTTTATAACTACTCTCCCTTTGGCAGTTTGCACCGTCCATTTATTACTGAACTAGTGACCGAGCTGATCCCACATTGTGGACTTTTGAGGGCTGATCATGCATTTCATATATCACTTTCGTCTATGACCTATCCTAAACGACAGCTATTGCGAAAGACCTGAAAACGTTCACTCATTTCCATGGGACGATAATCGTTACTTATGATCGTATTTGCGATCGGTTTTTCTTCGCTATTTGTTCGCCATTGCGTTTGTATCTACTGCGAACAACCGAACGACGTCTTATTCAATGCGAACGTTTTGCGAACGAGCAACGATAAAAATAGAACCTATCACTGATCTATCACTTGCTACACTCAGGGCCCTATTCCCCTGGACGATTATCGTTCAGATTATCGTTAAATCGTTTGAATCTAAACGATAATTGTTCGGTTGAAATGCAGTTAACGATTAACGACCGAACGAGAAATCGTTGATCGCTTTATAAGACCTGAACCAGGTCTTATAAAGCGATCAACAATTTCTCGTTCGGTCGTTAATTGGTAACTGCATTTCAACCCAACGATTATCGTTTAGATTCAAACGATTTAACGATAATCTGACCGATAATCATCCGGTGGAATAGGGCCCTGAGTGTAGCAAGTGATAGATCAGTGATACAGAACTCCTTTCTCCTAACTCACACTATAGTCTCAGTGTATTCCTATGAGATGCAGATTGATCCTGTCTCCCCTTCTCAGCTTTTACAATCAGTTAAGCAATGTGAAGCTGCATCTCATAGGACACTTGAGAATATATATATAGTAAAACTGTGTGTCTGGCAAGTTGTATAACTCTACAGTAATCATTGTATGGACTACAATTTCTGTCTGTAGGGCAGAAATGAGCATTTCAGCAGCACACTATGCGTTGAGGGTAATACAGAGACACATGTTGTGGGATGGAAAGTGTCAGGATCTACCAGGAGGAATCAGTAAGGTGGTGGTGTAATTCACAATGGAGAGACTGACCACCTGTCTACACATTAGTACAAGTAATTTATTGGGGTCTGACTGAGGATCACATGATTCAGCTGCAAAAAAAAATGTTCAGATGCAGCTGAGCTGGGATGAAACGTATTACTCTGCAGAAAATATTGCTGGTGAGTTAGCATTGTATGTGCAGAAAATGTTTGTGTCGGATTCCTTCTTTAAGGTAAAACTATTGTATTCTGAGCATTTATTTAGTGTTTTTACGAAAATCAATCCCATGGCAAATGCACGTTAGTAGTTTTCTGTATTCTGTAAATCCAGCCAATCTGGCCACCAGCTAAAATGCCCTGTTGATGATAGTTTAGCCAGCTAGGAGTCAGGAGCTAGGACCACCTCCTTAAAGGGGATGTGTCATCAGAAAATAACTTAGTGTTTAAATAATGTTTTTATGTTTAACATATTTTTAAAAAAATTGTTGGTGACATTTTTCCTAATTTTCCAGTTATCTATATTATAAAATAATCCTGAAATTTTTATTCTGACCACTGGTGCCAAAACTAAGCTGAGACTTCCAAGTATGTCTGTAGTGATAAGAGAAGGCTGCTTTAATGGATAGTACGGCCGGGGGCCGCAGAGAACAACGGCCACACTTTATACAGAGTGTATACAGTGCGGCCATTGTTCCATAGAAACAAATGCAGCTGTCCGCTGTCAATAAACAACGTCCGTTGCTGCAATCTGTTTGATTTTTTTACGTTGTTTAAACATGGCCTTAGCCTTTGTTCACACAACATAATTTTTATGAAAAGAATGGCCACTGTTTATCATTTACACAATGGGTGTTCTTTTCATAATGCAAGGATTTTCATTGAAGTCAACACAATGTATTGAACAACGGCCGTCAAAATAATAATGTAATTTCCGGCGGTTGTCCATAGATGCGGCCGTTGTTTATATGTTGTGTGAACATAGCCTGATACTGTAACTCCATAGTGCCCTAAATCCATGGATGGCTCATATATGATCTGGATGTAAGGATTAGTGGTGTATTCTGTCCTCAGTTACATACTGTAGTCTGCATACTAAAACATACACTTTACCTGCACAAAGCTTGAGAAATGCACAGACGGCCGCAGGGTCAGATGGTTAAAAGAGCGTCTGAGGTTTTCCAGGAAATAAAGGATGAAGGCCTATGGGAGAAAATGCACCATAGGGAAGAAACACACCAATAAATACATTGTTTTTTTAGGAGTTTATATAGAGTTTTATATTTACCCACTGATTTCCAGCAAACAGCTGGATGTGGGTTTATATATATCTAATAATGCATCCTCATGTTCACTCCATCCACACCTCACACTTCTTGTTGGCATCCTTGTGTTAGTGTCTAGTCATTCAGCTGGCACAAGTCACTCATCGCCGTGCCCTGAGCACTGTGGGCACCTGGCCTGGTGACAGCTAGGAGAGGAGAAAAGTAGCTGTAATGCCACCAGTCACCATTCAGGAAAGACTTCACCCCATTAAGAGCTGAAAACAATAGAGACCCGGAAATGAAATGGAGGTCAGGAAAGCTCGATCTGTGCAATGTCCCGGCCGGAGAGCGACACGTCTGGACGCTGAGAAAACAAAGGGAGAGAACAGGCGCTGCTGCTTTCTGCCTTACCCCATAGGATGCCAGGATAAACGTCACATGTTCATGCCCGCTGTTCCTTCTTATTTCTTCTTATTATTCTTAGCGGCTTCTAAGGTTAAATCAATAGCGCAATTTCCTCCATAGACGGAACTCCACTCATTATCCAAAGGAATCCGCAGTCAGAAATGATGGAGAAATTAAATAGCAAAATGCTCATGCACAAATTCATGAGAGATGCCAATGACACTGTATATTACTGAATAACTTAAACTTATATAGAATATTAAAGGGAATTTCACTTTTTATACATTGTCATGGAGGCAGCCATCTTGCCTGGGCTGTTCTTAGCAGCATTTAGTGACATGCTTTACAGCAAGCCTCATGGACATAGACGACAATAGACAGAGTCTGGCCCCTTGGGATGAATGTGAAACATTACTGAACGTACTCTGACCTTTAAATAAATTATTCCACATCTGGATTTTTCAGGTTCGTTCCAACTAGAACCATCGGCTTTCCATTCCTAGTGTCAAACACCGGCTGCTCTCATGCCACATGTGAACGTGGCCTAACACTGTATGGAGCACTAATGCGGTATAGTATGGCACTTTTTATGAGAACCGTTGGCAGTATTCACTCTGAGCACTGTATGATTTATATAAATTTATATGATTTATATTATATTTATACAGAAATCCCTCTTTTTAAAAATGTTAGCTTTTGCTAAAATTCCATCTCTGTAGATAAAGTCCACAACTATAAGGGTGGCACTCCTTGTAATACACACCCTCTATATCTTGCTCATAGACTTAGCATACAGCACATAGTGAAGGGGCTGTGGTCCTCAGCAGCAAACAATATTTCCAACAGGATACAATATAGAAAGAAAAGAGCGGCACTCACCCTTAAGTGTTTCTTTAAAACTTTCTTCTTTATTATAAAGGGTCTGTAGTGGGTTATACATCAGCAGATACATACACAAACTGGCTACAGCGCCTCTGGCCCGTTAAATGGTTCTGATGGGTGACTAGTGTCCTGTGGACATGCTTGGTGGCCAGGAGCTTTCTAACTGTATACATTAAATATAGGCTGTAAATGTGATGTGAATATATTCAAAGGGGTTATGCGGGATTAGGGGAAAAAAAGTTTTTTTTCTCCAGAAACCACACCACTCTTGTCCTCAGTTAGTGTGTAGTATTGCAACTCAGTACCATTGGAGTAAATAAAACAGAGTTGCAATACCACACACAACCTGATGACAAGGGTGGTGTTTTTAATTTTTTTAAGAAAAGGGCAGGTAATGTTTTTTCTCCCCAAATACTGGATCCCCCCCGATTAATGCAACCAGTAGTCTACATAAATGGCTGCAACTCCTGCTGTCTCCTGGAGTCGGCTTGTAATCTGCTATCCTGTGAAACCGCAGCAAAAATGAGAAATGTGAAATGTATAGAATTCCTGGATAAGAACAACATTTGGGCGTGGGGTGGGGGCCAGGAGAGGAGGCGCATTCTCATTCAGAAAACGCGGTGATCTATCAGCTCGGAGGGACTGCCAAGATCTGTTATTCTAACCTGGCGTCTGAGCATTGAACGGGGCTAATCCTTATTTAATGACTCCCAACATATTCCCCCAAATACCGAGTCCAAGAAGCCGAGAGCTGCACCCCTGCTGTTTAAAGGCGCACAACTGGCAAGAAAAAGGAGACTTTGAACGCAACATCAATTACGTGTTTAAGAAAACAGCGCGAGCGCCAGTACGTGCAAGACCGCGGAGAGGTCAGAGCGGAGTAATATTAATCATCGCCTCACTCCTACTGATCACACCGGGGGCTCCGGGCCGCGCCGCCAGGTTTACACTTTTTTATTGTACATGGAAAAGTAAATTATACACAGCTACAAGCTCTCCACGTTTGGCTTCACTTTGCCTCCACCCGACAGGATCTCGGCCTTTTTCTGCTGGACCTGCGGGGAAACAAAAAAACGGAAAAAACATCATTTCATGTGCGCAGAAAACAATTTCCGATGGCACGGAGAAGCTTTCACGCTCTATTACAGAGGAGCACAACATAATGCAAAGACCTGTAGAGCCCATTACAAAGCTTGTTATAGCACCTTCATGGCAAATAAATATAGCGCCCCCTGCTGGTTTTACTGACTGCAGCTCTTAACGCTTTCCCGCTGTTACGTCCCAGATTTATTGATTGATCAGAAGATTTTGAGCACCATTGCTTTCAGTGACTTGTGTATAACAATTATTGGAAACAAGTAAAGGTGACCATAATCACTTGGATCCATTAGAACAGTCAGTAAGTAAGTAACTCCAGCGTGGCTGCTTTGGCTGTGGTAGTGTAGAATCCGTGCCTCACCAAAGACTGCAGTCACCAGAGTCGGCCCTTTTACACCAGCCAATATTAGGCCAATGCTCATTCAAAGGAATGCTTGTTCCTGTCAATGGGCCCATGTTAAAGGGCCAGCGATCAGCTTACAAATGAATGTGCGCTCGCTGGTTAGCTAACGGCCTTATTACATGGTGTGATAATCTGCCAAATAAGGCTGAATGGGCAGATTATCGCTCCATGTAATAAAGACAATGAGGCTGTGAGGGGAAGTGTCTCCATGTTTCAGTTTCTCCATGACCATAGAGATTGAACGTTGTGGTCATACAGTAAGGGTGGTATTACACGAAACGATTACCATTCGAAAAATCGTAAATAGTTCGGATTTGAACCATAATCGTTTAGTGTAATAGCAGACAACGCTTAAACGACTAACGAGAAATCGTTGGTCATTTTATAGAATTTTGACCTATTTTTATTTTTGATCATTCGTAGTAGCAGAGATTGCAGTGGCGACAACAGGACGAACACAATAATGATCATCGTTCCGTGTAATTGGGTGAACGATTTCAGGTCGTTTGCGATAGCAGTCGTTATTCAACGCGGCTGCAGCGAGCGGGTGAGTGCGGGACGAGCGGCGGGGAGCTGCAGGGGGGGCTGCCCGGGTGATCGCTGATGGTCCGGGCAGCCCATAGGATATAGCAGCGCCTGCTGCCGATACTCCTACTCAACAGAGCGACGGCAGCAGATCGCTGCTATATCAGTCACTTGTTTTTCAACATGTTGAAAAACAAGCGACTGCAACGATCAGCCGACATGAACGATGTCGGCTGATCGTTGCACTCTATTCCACGGGACGATTATCGTCCGTAGCGGCCGATATCGGCCGAATACGGACGGTAATCATTCCGTGGAATAGGGCCTTTAGAAGAGAGGGGCAGAGCAGGCAACAGCACCAATCTAAATGATGCAGCAATGTGATCGACAGAGGGTGGAGCCATTGACTCCATGCCCTGCCAATCACTCTTGTGGCTGCAGACAGCATTATGTCTCCAGTCACAAGAGACCACTATTCCCCCCCCCCCTTTTTTTTTTTTTTTTAAGCCTCAGCATTTGGTCATTGTTTTTACCCACACCAGAAGTGGAACCAACACAAAAAACATATTTGAAATATTTCCATCTTTTTCTGTGTTTTAGACCTATTCCTGGTATTGGTAAAAAAAATTAAAAAAAACAAAAAAAAAAAACACTGATCAACATAAGACCCAGAAAGCTAAGTAGGAACAAAACTTGGCCGCATGGATCATGAATATATAGACATGTAAATGATACAGAAAAACTTAATAATTCACCATGCCAAGGTATTCTGAAAAGAAAGCAGATGGCGCCATCTAGAGTCCGATTTAGAGTTAGCTCTTAGACATTGTTTTAATTGCTAGCGACTGCCACCTTATAATCTCTTATCCCTACACACCTCCGCCATGGCCTCCTCCAGCTGCATGAGCTCCTCATAGTGATCTCTTGCCTCCCGCAGAGGGCGCACCATCACCTCCTCTATCTGTGGGAAGAGCTGTAACAGATGTGAAGCACAGGCTAGTGGGATTATGGGTAAATGGACACCACTGTATACTCAATTACTTGTGTATTGAGAACATTTTCTCTTTTATTTTGCATATCCGCCCTCCTGAAATCTAGTGATGCATGGTATCTATAAGAGTGTTCTGGGGTTCTCGGGCTATTGCAAAACTACAACTCCCAGCATTATGTTAGGGCATGATGCGAGTTATAGTTTTGCAGAAGCTGCAAAGCCAGAGGTTGTGTAAGACTGACCTATGCGATTGTTTCAGTTTTCATTTTTACCTTCATGACGGTCTCAAACATCGGAATCAAGACAAATTTAATGAATCCGATCTGGGCTTTGGGTTTCGTGACTTTATCCCGATCCATAAATGGGGTCACTGGGAGGCCCTCCGACTTTTCCCGGTCACTCTGTAAAGGAAAACTTTAATGTCATCTTGTCAAACAACATTATCTGTTCCTATAAAATCTGGGTGACCTGTGACCTCTATATATATATATATATATATATATATATATATATGTGTGTGTGTGTGTTTGGGGACCAGGCTAATGGGCCCTGGTGCAAACATTTAGCTTGCAACCTCTTGTTCCACCACATCCAGCTTCTCTTCATGGCCATCAGCCTCAGTCTACCATGTCCAGCATTTGCATCACTGTCTAAGTTTCCTCTAAGGATTTAAAGGGGAACTATCAGCAGGTTAGACAAATGTAACCTGCTGATGGCTCCCTATTGCGCCAAGTATGAAGGTATGTCTCTTACCTATATCCTTGGCACCCTTCCCGTGTAGTTAATCGTTTACTCCTAGGTCTGGTAAGACCATTAGGAGCACTACTCCGCCCCCAAAGCACTGATCCGGTCTGCTTTCGATTGGCCCGCTCCATTGATTATCAGTAGAAGAGGCAGGCTGGATGGAAGCGGAAAGGGGCCATGGGGGTGGGGCAGTGCTCCTAATGGTCTTACCAGACCTACAGTGAGTCCAAGAAGTATTTGATCCCTTGCTGATTTTCTTTGTTTGCCCACTAATAAAGACATGATCATTCTATACTTTTAATGGTAGATGTATTCTTACATGGAGAGACAGAATATTAAAAAGAAAATCCAGAAAATCAATCTAAGGAATATATATTAATTGATTTGTATTTCATGGAGTGAAATAAGTATTTGATCCCTCAGTATTCATTAGCAGTTCTGGCTTTTACAGACCAGTTAGACACTCCCAATCAACTTGTTACCTGACCTGAAGCCACCTGTTCTCACTAATCACTTGTGTGAAAAACAACTGTCCACAGAATCAGACAGATCACACAGATTTCAAGTCTCCAACATGGGTAAAACCAAAGAGCTGTCACAGGACCTCAGAGTCAGAATTATTGACCTTCACAAAGCTGGAATGGGCTACAAAAAGATTAGTAAGGTGTTGGATGTGAAAGTAACAACTATTGGTGCAATTATCAGAAAGTTTAAAGAGTATAACATGACAATCAACAGACCTCGGCCCGGTGCTCCAAAGAAGATTTCGCCTGGTGGGGTGGCAATGATGCTGAGAACAGTCAGAAATCGTCCTGCAACCACTCGGCAGGAGTTAGCAAATGACCTGAAGGCAGCTGGGACCACAGTTTGCAAGAAAACAATTGGCAACACTTTGCGCAACAATGGATTCACATCCTGCAGGCCCGAAAGGTACCCCTGCTGAAGAGAGCACATGTGGAGGCGCGCCTCAAGTATGCCAATGATCATTTGAAAGATGAACCAAGTTAGTGGGAGAAGGTTTTGTGGTCAGATGAGACCAAAATTGAACTTTTTGGCCTCAACTCCACCCGCCATGTGTGGAGGAAGAAAAATGCTGCCTATGACCCCAAGAACACTGTGCCCACCGTCAAGCATGGAGGTGGAAGCATAATGTTTTGGGGGTGTTTCTCTGCCAAGGGTACAGGGCTACTTCACCGCATCACTGGGAAGATGGATGGAGCCATGTATCGCACAATCCTGAGGGACAACCTCCTCCCCTCTGCCAGGGTTCTGAAAATGGGCCGTGGTTGGGTCTTCCAACATGATAATGACCCTAAACATACAGCAAAGGCAACAAAGGATTGGCTCAAGAAAAATCACATTAAGGTAATGGAGTGGCCCAGCCAGTCACCAGACCTCAATCCGATCGAAAATCTATGGAGGGAGCTGAAGGTCAGAGTTGCCAAGCGACAGCCCACCAACCTTCATGATTTAGAGAGAATCTGCAAAGAAGAGTGGGCCAAAATTCCCCCTGGTGTGTGTGCTAAACTTGTGGTTAACTACAACAAACGTCTCCCCGCTGTGCTTGCAAACAAAGGCTTTGCCACTAAGTATTGAGTTTGTTTGACAAGAGGGATCAAATACTTATTTTCCTCATTGAAATACAAATTAATTAAAATATATTCTTTAAAATTATATTCCGGATTTTTTTCTTGATATTCTGTCTCTCCATGTTACAATATATCTACCATTAAAAGTGCTGAAGGATAGTGTCTTTATTAGTGGGCAAACAAAGAAAATCAGCAAGGGATCAAATACTTCTTGGACTCACTGTAGGAGTGAACGAATAAATACATGGGAATGTTGCAGAGGATGAAGGTAAGAGACGTACCTTCATCCTGGGCTTCCTGGGCAATAGGGAGCTTTAAGCAGAGTCATATCTGGAGTGCAGAGTGCAGAGAGGGGATAGAGAGCACTGTGCAGCTGTAACTGTATGGCTACACAGTTCTGTCTATAATAGAGATGAGTGCATAGAGGGTTAGAGAATACTGTGCAGAAATAACTGTATGACCACACAGTTCTAGAGGTGAGTGCAAGGAGGGGACAGAGAAGACTGTGCAGCTGTAACTGTATGGCCACACAGTTCTCTCTACAATTTATGTTCAGTTTTCTCTGTTGCAGGTGAAGTGGAGGAGTTGGAGTTGTTAAACAGCTCCTTATTATACTCCTGCTTCTAGGTACTATACCTGCCGTTGTTTTTCTGTAATTCAGCTGTTTTTTATGTATGGGCAGTAACCTGTCCTCTCCTCTAGGCAGGGCCGTTTCTGCCATGAGGCGGAATGAGTATTCCGCCTCAGGCGGCAGATTCTGCGCCCCTGCAGGGGGCGGCAGACAGCAGCCCTGCGCCTGCAGCCGCTCACCTGTCCTGCCGCAGCCGTCCGGTCCCGCCGCCAACGCTTACCGCTGTCCCGCGCCGTCAGTCAGCAGCTGTCATCGCCCTCCAGCGAGTCGTGAGTGCCCGTGGTCAGCGGGGGCCGCGATGCCCCCGCTGACCCCAGGCACTCACGACTCTCTGGAGGGCGATGACAGCTGCTGACTGACGGCACTGGAGCGCGGAAAGGAACAGCGGTGGGACGGGACGGCTGCGGCAGGACAGGTGAGCGGCTGCAGGGTCGGGAGACAGCGGTGAGCGGGACGGGACGGCTGCTGCAGGACAGGTGAGTGGCTGCAGGGCCGGCCCGGGGGGGGGTGCAGGCGCGGGTGATTCGGTTACGGCGGCGGCGGGGGGGGGGGGGGGGGGGGGGGGGGGGGGGGGGTTGTCAGGGGGCGGCCGCCTGAGGTTTGCCTCAGGCGGCAGAAACCCCAGAATCGGCCCTGCCTCTAGGTTTCACTCTTCGAACACAGGATAAGTCTGTTACAACCTACCAGACCATTATACATAGTACAGACCTGCATGAAGTACTCCTCAAGCAGACAGTCCACCCAGGGCTCCGCCACCTCTGTGGGACGCACCTCATTGGAGATATCGCAGCATTTTATCAGCAACATTTGCAGCTGAGGGTGAGAACAGAACATCCATTGTTGGAAAATGTTTAAAAGGGGACTTAAAGGGATAATACATTTAGTAAACTCATCTTCATACATCTTAACAGGAAATTCTGAAATGTTAAAGGGAGGTTCAGGATCATCATCTCTTGGCCAAAGTGCAGGGGATCTTTCTCTCTGGAGGACCAGTCCTGTCCTGCATTGCACAGACAACCCATTGATGTGAATGGACACTGTGTAAAGCTTAGTTCCACCTGTGATGACGCCACAGTGAAACGCATTTACTGGCAGATTTTTATAAAGACTAAGGCTATGTTCACACAACGTATATTTTTGTAAAATCATGGCCATTGTACAACGACCGTGATTATTACGAAAATATACGTTACCTTTACTTTTATGGGATCCTGGCCGGAGCAGCTCCGGGTGTGCCCGCATCAGAACACTGCGGCCGAAAAGATCATCCGGCTGGTACTGCAGTGCCGGCCGGATGATCTTTAGCGCCGCTGAGTTCTGATGCAGGCGGATCTGTGCGCGCCCACATCAGAACTCCCCACTGTGAACAAAGCCTAAGGCCGGGTTCACAGATTGTAAGACACCGGCCGTTCTGTAACCCGGTCTCTCTGTTGTGTGAGCTGCCAGTGTTGTTCAGCTGCTATTCAATGAATTGCAACCGCACAAAACTGACATGTCAGTTTTTCGTGTGGCCGTTAGGGATCCCGGACGGAGTGTATACTATGTGTATACACTCTGGCCGGGATTCCCTCAGACTGCAGTGCAACGTAACTTTTGTATTAATCACGGCAGTTGTTGCAAATCGTCAACAATGGCCGTGATAGATACAAAAGTTACGTTGTGTGAACATAGCCAGAGAGCATCACTGAAATTATCAGAAGGTAGAAGGCGGACTAAGTGATGTATTAGACCCTTATTACATGGGGATATGTGCGTACAATAAACAAGGATTTGGGAGAAGGAGCTGGGTATTCCTATAGAACAGCACAACGTCAACCAGCTGCTTCTTTGGCCACCAGGATATTGTCATGTATTATAAAAGACATGGACTTGCAGGACAGGCACATAACACTTTATAAAGTTTTGGTGATGCCTCATCTGGAGTATGCTGGTAATTTCTGGGCACTGGTTCCTAGAAATAGTGGATCTCATCTATCTGGCATGGTACCAAAGCCCCCCCCCCTCCCCACCCACAAATAGCAAGTGACAACTTACGGTTTTCACATGTTCCTCATTACAGAAATCAAAGGAAGAAACAACCTGTTTAAAAGACTCCAGTATGTCGCCATGCCGGGCCATGTCTGTCGCTAAAATCAGGCGAATGATGGACTGTAAGGAGGGAAATGAAAGCAAATCAAATGTAAAGCTGGGTTCACACTACGTTTTTGCAATCAGTTTTTTGCAAAGACAGATACATTTGTGTGCATCCGTTTTGATCAGTTTTTCTATTGAATTCAATTATAAAAGAAAATAGATCAAAAAGGACATGTTTTTTTAACAGACACAAAAATGAGGTCGACTACGTTTTTGTGTACGTTAAAAAAAAAAAAAAAGATCCGTTTTGATCCGTTTTTTTTCGTATAATGGAAGTCAATGGAAAAACGGATCAAAACAGATGCACACAAATAAATGCGTTCTTTTTTCATCTGTTTTTCATGTGTTTTGTAAAAAAGAATTGTAAACCCAGCCTAAACCAATGGCGACATTTACAGTCATGATCCTTCCCCCATGAATCCTGTACGTTCTATGATCTACTGACTGTGTGTCCATCCATAACCTGAGCATTTCCCAGTCTGCCTAATATAATATACTGGAACCATAATGCAAAACTCCAGTGTTCCCAGTATCTCACCTGCCGGATCTGTTTGAAGAGCTCAGGGGAGATATTAGCGAAAATATTGTTTTCTGGTTGCGCCAGGATCTGGAAGGCGATGGCGCAGTGATGGTTCTCTAGAGGTGATATGTCATTGTAGCGGATGGCCAGCTCTGTGTGCGCATTGATCTGGTATCTGAAATAATAATTTATTAGAAGCTTATTAAAGTTGCACATGTCAAGGCCACTTAGGGTGAGCGCACACAGGATAGTATTCCAGCAGAAAATTTCACAGCAATTCCGTTCAGATCTATGGCTTTTCTTAGGCTTGTTTGTGGATCCTATTGCAGATTTTGACTCCTCCAATAAAATCAATTAGGAAAATGCAGTCAGTGGTAAGATTTGACATGTTAAAATTAACAGGACGTGTCTATGACATATGATCACATGACATGTACATGGCTGACACAGTAATCGCTGTGTTCTTATTTCTGTGTGCAGAATCTTAAAACTTACGTGTTGTTGTATCCTGGATGGTCAAGATCATGGCACACCGCAGCCGTCATAAGAACCCCCAACTCTACGAGTGACATCTGGTCCTGAACAAAGTGCAGAAAATACATGTGAGCATGTTACTTGGAGACTTATTGCTTGAAATACTGTAATTGCAGCTGATCAGTCCTGTAGTTTCTTAATTGTATCCGTTACTGGAAAAGCTGGGTGACAATCAGTATCCCGGCCACAGGGGTTTATCACCATCTCTCCCAGAACCCTAAACGTGAGAGCTGTCATTGTGGCCATACTGGTGGGCACCCATATCTCCTGTCATCACATATAATGATCCTTGGCCATCCAGACCTGGAGCTCGCAGAGGTGAATCATCCCGTACATCATCTGCGTCACACAGAAGCAATGCCGGAAGTTGTGGAACGGGTTGGTTCTGTAATTTTCCTGGATGCACAACTGTGGGAGCAAATCACAGAAAAAAAGAAGTCTATAACAAATATGGGGAGGTGTGTAGTCCTGTAAGGGATGTGGCGCTACTAGACTCATCTCCCTGTATTTTGGGTCTCTACTGTGATAAATGTGGTGCATCCTATGGATCCTCTTAAAGAGAATGTGTCATCAGAAAATAACCTATTATATAAATAATTTGTAATTTATTTTTTAAGAATTTTTTGTGCGTTTTTTTTGTTTTTTTTTCTTTCAAATTTTCAATTTTTAAATAAAATTTTTTAATAATCCTGAAATCTTTTCATTCTCATCGTGGGGTCTAAAACAAAGTCTGTCTGTGGTCTATGTCATGAGTCTCCCTGTAAAGCATGTCACTAAATACTGTTAAAAACAGCTCAGGTAAAATATCTGCCCCTATAACAATGTACAAAAAATGAAATAATAAAAAATGACAATCAGAGAATAGAAGCAGACTAGAATAAAAGAACAAGTTTTAGTATCTGCACATTGGTGACACATTCCCTTTAACCATATCCTGGTGTATTCCATTTGTGATAATATATATCTGTATTCTCCAACCTACGGCAAATCTACAACTCCCATCATGCACTGACAACTAAAGGTAGAATATATGACATGGATACAGGATGAAGGTGAAGGCCACTAATTTCCATAATAAATTTACAATGGGGCTGGTGGAACATGGCGGCTTCATGCATGCTACATAGTGGGGGCACACAGCAACCATCAACTAGCAACCTCATTCTTACATCATGTGTTTATTTGTGGCTGCAATCCAGCTTTCCCATGTCCCTGAACAGCGTATCCACCCAGTAGATGATGGTCACCCTTTCTGCATTACTATTAGATTCCCACTCTGGAAGCAATCATAGCGGCCATATTGTCTGTCTCCCAGGAAGCTACATATCCATTGCTGAGCTACTAGTAAAAAAAGGTCAATATGGCGGATGATTTGTAGTACTCTGCACCCGCTCATGTATATGAGGTCTATCAGGTGAGGGACAGGATTAGGACCACTAGTTGTCACAGCCCCCATTGGTAATAAGAGGGTCTGCCATCTCCTGTCAGATCCTAGCTGCGAGTTTGGCTTATTATGGGTACATACCAGCCAGCGCTTCAGGGTGATGGGGTTTATGTTGAATTCCCGAACAAGCCCAAGGTCGTGATACATGAACTCCAGACAGCTCAGCATCTGTGCAGACAATAAGGAGACATGAGCTGCACTACAACTCCCAGCATGAGGTAGTCCTATATACATAACCATCTTTAAAACATAGAGGAGAGGAGTTGTAAAGCCTGTCTCTTACCTTGGAGGACCTGTCCTGTCCTGCATTACACATACAGTCTATTGATATGAATGGACCCTGTAATACATTGTTTCTTCTGCAGTGGCACTGTAGGCAAATGGAACTCTTACTGCCAGGATTCCCCCAGATATTAGCTGATTGTTGCAGGTCCCAGTACAAGGGAGTCTTGCCTCAATAGGAATTATCCAAACCCCATTATTCTGGACCTACTAACAGCTGAATAGCAACAACATTTCTGTACAGCATTGTCACATGTGCACTGTTCACTGCCCCCACAAAATCAGCACACTACTTACATACTCTGTGCTGCTGGGACCCTGCTCTTTCCATTATACACTATATCCCATATAATCAGAGCATAGTGCTTCTGTGGTGTCCCACCACCGGTGTTTTTATCTCTCCTGTGCACCTCTCAAAAAGCTCCTTCCTTCAGGTTAAGTCGTGATGAAGGGCACTTTGAAGTTTCACCACTAGATGTCGGTATTTTGTATTTCTATGTATTGCACAGCTGGAGATGGTAATGGGTTACTGTTTTTTAGGTACCATGTGTTTTTGTGGACCAATAGGAGGTGCTCTCTACTTCTAACCAATCTCTTTCCTTTCTTTTGCACGCATTTATCGCCACCACACACAGCGAGGCATACAGAGGCCCCTGTAGGAAGTTAGTTAATTGGTGGTGGAAGTGTAGTTCAGTCTTAGTCAGATTCTTGTGGGAGAAAGACACACAGAGCAAGTGTCCCTGCTGTAGCCAAGCCAGGGCCTGGCTTATGCCAGGACCCTTGTCCATGACCAGTTGAGTTTAGTCTGAGACACCAAAGTGTACAGATGCAGCTAGAGACAACCAGTTCTTTTATTACTACTTATACTAAAGCTACTATGCGGTGCTAAACACTAAAGGGAGAAGGGAGAGAAGGTGCAGGGCAGTATCCTAAGGCTGCATTCCCACGTTCCGTGATCCTGACAGATCACGGACGTGGAATGCATGTACCGGAGTCCCCCCGCGCCCGGACAGCATCTGTAATTTGATGCTGGGAGTAGGGGAGACTGTATTCATAAGCGCCGCGCGGCTGATTCATTACTGCGCGGCACTTATGAATACAGTCTCCCCCGCCCCCAGCATCTAATTACAGATGCTGTCCGGGCGCGGGGGGACTCCGGTACATGCATTTTACATCCGTGATCAGTCAGGATCACGGAACGTGGGAATGCAGCCTAAGAACCAGAGAAACTAGCCTGGATAGGACATAGCTACCAAAGAAGGTCCACGTATCCTATCTTGCAGTGCAGTTAACCGGGAAGGCTCAGAAGCTTAGCTACACCCAGATAACCACGACTGGGGCTTGTATCAAATTAGGACAGGTCACTTGACACTGTAGGGCACAAGGTGGTCAGGCATAGTCTAAACACGGGTACAAATAAACTTTTCACTCAAAAGTATCTCTATTAAAGTTCCGGCAGAGTACATTGCTACACTGGGTTGGAGCTCCTTTGACAAACTCTTCTCCTCTACTCTCAACTCTTCAAGTACCGCTACAACTACCTCTCTTCTATTCTACATTTCCAAACACCTCCTCCAGCACAAACGAGTTAAGCACTAAAGTCTATGTGAAGATTTATCTATTTTACTGAAGTGTATTGTATTGTTGAAAGACTGCACAGTAAAGCTGTTCTATTTTTGATATCACTGGGACTCTGTCATCCTTCATATGTACCAGCACCCATACACCTTGGGTTATTTTTCCCCTTTTTGTGGGTGGCGGGTGGGTCATTTGCCACTCAGGACTGCCGTGACAAGAGCCCAAGGGACCCAAACAAGCCTGGCAGGTCACCGACCATTTGGGGAACACTACACAGCAAGCCACACAAAACAAGCAGGTACCAACATCACACCTGTGTGCTTGACAAGCACTGGTGTCACAACATTACCATCTTTGGTTGAGCTGACACAACCACCAGTAATAACATCAACATCTTCCATTTCCCTCCTTACATAATGCCCTCGGTAGACAGATCATTGGTTCATTTAGGTTTCTGAACAAACCTCATTATATTCCCAGTGCCAGACATCGAAGGTGGGCTTCTTCAAGGTCTCGATAGTCTCAGAAGACAGTGTGTACTGTGGAACCAAAGACACCACAATGTTACTGATATATCACTCCCATAGAAACAGTGTCCAAAATTATAAATGTACTGACAACATTGGTTGACACCATGTCCTGTGGACCCCTCACATCCGTTAGTCCCTTAAAGGGGCCTTGCCAGAACACACAACAATGGAAAAGAAGGCAACAATACACAAGCTCTCTCTAAAACTTCTTATATTTCTGTAGGTACTTATATTTCTGTAGGTACTCAGAGAGAAAGTTCTTCTATATAAATCATATCTAGACGTCATGGCCGCCAATCATCAGACATTCTGAATGGTAGAAGCTGATTGGCTGCTATGATTGGCCTCATCACCATGGCGTGTATATGAGATTGGAATTGGTTTACCTTGGGGTAAGTGGGAACATCCCTCCGAGGGTTTATCCGGATTATTTCTCCAGAGCGGTAATATTTACAGGGACAGCTCAGTCTGCTGGAAAAGACAGATAGTGTATGAGGCTAAAACAGTGTAAAAAAGCAACATCATTCATACTGACACCTGTAATATCCATGAAATACAGCAGTGCACCATATAGTGTCATATCCACTTATTCATTCTCCTCCTGATACCTGTCAGTCATAGCCATATAATACACCTGAAAATTGTGCAGGTGTATACACCACCTAGTTCTTACAATAGTCACTGCTACACACCTGACTCACCATGTACCGTCTTTCACAGACTGCTCCCCATGGCTCTCTCTTTCATAGACTGCTCTCCACAGCTCTCTCTTTTACAGACTGCTCCCCATGGCTCTCTCTTTCACAGACTGCTCCCCATGGCTCTCTTTCACAGACTGTATTCCATGGCTCTCTCTTTCACAGACTGCCCCTGATGGATCTCTCTTTCACAGACGGCTCCCCATGTACCCTCTTCAACAAACTGTTTCAGATGGACCCTCTTTTACAGACTGCTCCTCATGGCTCTCTTTCACAGACTGCTCCCTATGGCTCTCTCTTTCACAGACAGCTCCCCATGTTACCTCTTTCATGGACTACTCACCATGGCTCTTTCTTTCACAGACTGCTCGCCATGGCTCTCTTTTTTCACAGACTGCTCCCCATGTACCCGCTTTCACAGACTGCACCCTATGGCTCTCTTTTACAGACTACTCCCAATGGCACTCTCTTTCACAGACTGCTCCCCATGGCTCTCTTTCACATACTGCTCCATATGTACCCACTTTCATAGACTGCTCCCCATACTGCTTTCTATTACTTTACTGCTTCCTCACAAAGTTGTTCTCCATCCACTCTGATACTATGCCGTCTTCCTGACCTATAAATGCACAGCAGATATTTTACTTGAACTCGCACATGGCTGGATCAGAAACAGCACATGGATTTGGGGAGCTTTTACTGCTGTGGCTGATGGCTGCTGTCTATTCTTCTGGTGCCAATGGTGGCCGAGTTCTTGCTGGGGTAATCTTAAACTAGTCTTGGCCTGGTCCTTACCATTGTGTACATCTGTCATTGGCAGAGCAGGATGTCACTGACCTGCTACTTCTTTCCTCCATTTCATCCCGCAGCTTCTTTAGTTCAAGTTTACATTTGTCAATGTCTGTAGCTTTCCGTCCTTCAGCTAGAAAACAAGCACAGGTGACATAAGGCATGGGAGACACCAGACACCAGGTGGAGGGCTCAGACAGAGGGCACATCAGGCATAGAATACACCAAGGACAGAAGACAGGAGACGTCAGACATGGAATACACCAAGGACGGAAGACAGGAGACATCAGTCAGAGGGGACATCAGGCATGGAATACACCAAGGACGGAAGACAGTAGACATCAGTTAGAGGGAAAATCAGGTATGGAATGCACCAAGGACGGAAGACAGGAGACGTCAGGCATGGAATACACCAAGGACAGAAGACAGGAAACATCAGCCAGAGGAGACATCAGGTATGGAATACACCAAGGACAGAAGACAGGAAACATCAGGCAGAGGGGACATCAGGCATGGAATACACCAAGGACAGAAGACAGGAGACATCAGTCAGAGGGGACATCAGGCATGGAATACACCAAGGACAGAAGACAGGAAACATCAGGCAGAGGGGACATCAGGCATGGAATGCACCAAGGACAGAAGACATCAGCCAGAGGAGACATCAGGTATGGAATACACCAAGGACAGAAGACAGGAGACATCAGCCAGAGGAGACATCAGGTATGGAATACACCAAGGACAGAAGACAGGAGACATCAGTCAGAGGGGACATCAGGCATGGAATACACCAAGGACAGAAGACAGGAGACATCAGTCAGAGGGGACATCAGGCATGGAATACACCAAGGACAGAAGACAGGAAACATCAGGCAGAGGGGACATCAGGCATGGAATACACCAAGGACAGAAGACATCAGCCAGAGGAGACATCAGGTATGGAATACACCAAGGACAGAAGACAGGAGACATCAGGCAGAGGGGACATCAGGCACAGGAGATACTAGGCATGGTTTTCACCAAGCACAGTAAACACTGGGCACAGGAACACCAGACATCACGCATGGAGGACATCAAGCACAAGAGACAACAGACACACCAGTCATCAAGCATAGGAGACATTAGTCACAGTGTGGAGCTACCGTACTTATAATCTTATGTTTCCTTTTTTTTTTTTTTTTTAAAGAACCTGTCTCATCAAGACATGCCCAATATTCTGACCGGCAGAGCTATAACCACCACTCTGTGACACCAGCCTATAGCTAGAAGAAATCAGAAGGGGTGACACTGTGGCTCGGCCAAGGCCAGGAGAAGACATGATAGTCAGTTCTCATCCATGTCAATGCTCTGAAAAAGCAGAGATTTTATTTTGAATGAAATTAGTGATATTTGTACTTTTAGCCGATAATCTGTCTTCATAGTTACATAATGATGGTAGACAGATGATTTTATGGTGTGTTAAATGTTCTTCTCTATATAGATCCGTATCTGCTGCCGTATTTGGAATATTGCAAAGTATTACAGATTTTAACTAGAAGATAAAGGGGGCTCCGAGACGGCGGGGGGGGGGGGGGGGGGGTAGAGGAACATAAAGCTTCAGGTCAGTGTCTCCTCACCTTCTACCCGACGCTCTAAGGTGCTGAGGCGCTCATAGACTTCTCTCTTCAGCTCGCTGATCCTAAACGCTCTGTCAGTAAGAAAGGGGGGGGGGGGGGTTAAAAAATCATTTACATTTGCATCCATGGCCAACAAGGTCATCTTGTACTATATCTTTATATTGGTTGCAACACCATTTTTTCTGAAACAAAAGCTCCAATATCCTTTGCTTCCCTTCACACAACCATATAGTTACATAATGCAGTATGGCTGCCAGTGCCCACCACTGGGGGTATGTTTATTGCATATAGGCCATCTATCGTATATACTATATACTCTCTATATACTTTCTATAGCTGGTATAAGAGCGGAGTCACAGTTGGTGGAACGTCCTCGGTCAGTCTCTATCACTTACCTTGTAAATTCCTCTGTAACTTGGGCCAAGAGAGTCTGGAAAATGTCTTCTTTTTCTGGGGAAAAATGAGCTAGAGAATATCAATTTTCTATTGACTAAACCAACAGCCAATGGTATCTACATTACCTGATCTGGGAGACGCGTCCTGACAGATGATCCGGTATGGAGAACTGAAATTAGTGCAGATATATATAGCTATTGTGTGCACTGTAATATCTAGTCACCAGGTATACATGTATACGTACTTACTCCTTGTAGTTGCCTGGAATGGTGGGGTCAGTGGCGATCAAAGTGCCTCTCTGGTCCACAAGGATAATGGGAGTCTGCCTGGTAATAAATATATATCACTATATAATTCCTGTATATGATCTGTCACTTATAAAGAGCTAACATATTATGCAGCGCTCTAGAGAGATTGTCAACATTCACATCAAGCCTGGTACCTAATGGCCCTATAGTGGGCAACCAAATAATCAGGGTGCTTTTTTCTTTTAATTTCAGAGGAAACCAGTTAAAGGGGCTGATTTATAATGGTAATGGCCTATCTACGTGGTAGGCCATCAATGTCTGATCGGCTGGGTGCCAACACCCCGCATCATCGCTGATCATCACCGCACCTATGCACAGAGTGCACTACACCTATTGTGTAGTGGTGGTCCGGGGGTCTGCAGCTCATTCAATCCAATAGGAATAACGTTAGCACTACACAGACAGAACAGGAATTAGGGTACGGTATACTGTGTATAGGTGGCGGTGCAGCTGATCGTCTGAGGTGCTGTGTGTCGCCACATTAACATTGATGGCCTCTCCTTATAAACCTAAACAACCTTGTTTACCAAGAACAAAGGGAGAACATACAAACTCAAGTATGGAAGTAGGACAACAGTGCTAACCTCTGAGCCCCATGCGGCCTACATTTGTAGATGTACAGACCTATAGATATGACTGCTACATTTCATATTCTGTCATATATAAATGGCCATTACCAGGGCAGTCCGGCTGACGTGCACAAAATCTGCTTGATGTCATTGCTGCTGCTTTGCTGGCTGAAGACGATCTGCAAATAATAACATTTTCCAATAAGAACAGAGAATACAGAAAATGTCATTGGCTGTAGGAGTGGTTACAGGGAAAGGAGATCTTTCAGTCCCCATACCCACACAACATCCGCCAAAACTCTGGCCTCCTTCACAAAACAGTGGTTAAATGATCACAGCTGCTTCAACTGGGCCACCCGGTTCATGCACATGGCGCCAGTTTCTTCATGTGCACCGGCCCACTATATGCACTGGAGATGGGCCAGGCCCAGTGTAATGATATTCCCTCCCCTTGGTGAGGTGCCTGAGCCTCCATTGGAATTAACCTTTGCCACATCACAGAGAGGAGGAGATATTGTTGTGCTGGGCCCACGCCTCCAGTGCATATGGGCTGGGGCTCATGAAGAACTCCGGTGCAAAGCATGGGAATACTTGGAAAATGGGATCCACTGGATCTTTGCTCTGAGAAGGTAGTAAAAAAAAAAAAATTCACTTAGGAAATGGTACATTTACTTTAAGTTACAGTGTCCTCCGGTTACAATATTTCCAGCATACGATGGTCTTTCCTGGACCATTGTGACGGGAGAACAGACTCAACATACAGTGCTACAGACAGTCTAAACCTTCAATGTTAATGGCTAGAGGCTCTGACTTATAAAAGTGGGCATTTGTATAGTAAAATATCTCTATTACTTGGTGCAGTACTATGCTCTTTACCTGCGCCAGGATGAACTGCTCTTGTGGACACTATGTGAAGGCGGGTTTAGACCCTGTGTAAATTGTACAGAACCAAATAAAGGTGGTTTAAGACCCTGTGTGAATTGTACTGGTGGCTAGTGATGAAAATGAAAAATTAGATATGGTGACTTCTGAGGGGAAAAACTGGTGAAAACTCCCATATACATGGTATAATGATATAAAGGTATAGTGCTGCTCCCTACACACAGGATGGCTTATCCTAAACTGACCATTCTGTTCCATGAAAAGTCCCAGAAGAAACTTTATTGATGGAGATGTCTCCAGTATGTTTTCCTCTACTTGATCTAGAAGTGATCGTATAATAACCCAAAAAATCCCCATTATTCCTTCGCTCTTGTGGACTTCACTAATAAACGATATTCTACATTGCGCTGCATTGAGCCGTGGGAGCAGTAGCGGATTATAATAGGTCCGTTTCGGGCGGTAGCCCCGGGCCCTGAGCTTCTGGGGGGCCCATGGCCCCCCAAACAGACTTATATTTTCAGTGGTGTCCAGACTACAGTTCTGCCATAATTTGCATAACAATCGCTGCTTTTTACCACAATTTTTGCACAAATCAGGGCAAAACTGCAGCCAGGAATCAATGCAGTAACATTAGAGAACATACTGAAGGACCTTATCATGATGTCACCGCAGGTCCTTTACAGGCTGTATTATGGAGGAAAAAGACTAAAGCTAGTGCCGCCATAGTAACAGTGGGTTGGAGGGGCCCAAGCTTGGTGAACAAGGCCCAGGGCCCATGGTAAATTTAATCCGCCCCTGCGTGGGAGATCAGTCACAGGATGGACTTTTGTCTTCGACCATCTTTTAAAATTTCCACCATAAAATTTCAGTTTACAGGTTGGTCTATATGTAAACCCAATTTCATTCATCCTATCACAGACACTGGGTACATGGCAAACAAACAAAAAACCCGGGTCACAAATCACAGAGTAGCCTCGGTCAGGGGCTGAACATGCCCCAACAGAGAAAAAGTTCTGAGGACATGTTGCTGTTAGTAATCACCTAGTTAGTCCTGCCGTTGTCCTAAGTAAAGCCACCATATAGCCCTAGCCATATGCTGTTAAAGGGGTACTCTTTTTCTTTCAAATCAACTGGTTTCAGAAAGTTTTATAGGTTTATAATTTACTTCTGTTTAAAAATCTCCAGTCTTTCTTATCGGCTGCTGTATGTCCTGCAGGAAGCTGTGTTTTCTTTCCAGTCTGACACAGTGCTCTCTGCTGCCACCTCTGTCCATGTCAGGAACTGTCCAGAGGTTTTCTATGGGGAGTTGCCGCTGCTCTGGACAGTTCCTGAAATGGACAGGGGTGGCAGCAGAGAGCACAGTGTCAGACTTAAAGGGGTACTCCAGCAGGGGGGCACTTTTTTGCTGGGCGGGTCCCGCATCGCGGCGCTCCGGTGCCTGGTTCCGGGCCAGTTCCGGGTGTCTGACACGGGCCCGAGATTTGACGTCTCAGGTCTGCTCAGCCACTCAGTGAAGGAGTATCGTATAGTCTCGGGCCCACGTCAGACACGCGGAAGCGGCCGGGAACCGGGCACCAGAGCGCCGCGATGCGGGACCCACCGCTGGCACCGGGGAGGTGAGTAAGACGTCTTTTCCCTCGGCCACCTCCTCCCCGGTCCCAGTTAAAAAGTGCCCCCCCCCCCCCCGCTGGAGTACCCCTTTAAAAAGAAAACACTATTTCCTTCAGGACATACAGCAGCTGATAAGAAAGACTGGAGATTTTTAAATAGAAGTAAATTATAAACCTATAAAACTTTCTGAAACCAGTTGATTTGAAAGATAAAATTTTTCGTCAGAGTGCCTGAGGGTGCGAATTCTCAGCGAGATCCGCTGTGGATCCCTGCCCTGTACACATATGGGCAGACAAATTTGCAGCGCTGTATGTCAGCAGCCCGCCCCGTTAACCCCCCCGGCCACCGGAGCGTATACATCACCTGATCCCCGCTTCGGTCTGCATGTCCCGGTCAGCCAATCAGTGCACTCATTGGCTGATCGGGACATGTAGACACTGGGAGCCCCGAAGCAAGCCGGAGCGGGGAGCAGGTAAAGTATACGCTCCGGCGGCCAGGGGTTTAACAGGGCGGGCTGCTGACATACTCACAGCGAGTTGTCCATTCCGCTGCAAACTTGTCTGCCCATAAGTGTAGAGGGCAGGGATCCGCTGTAGATCCGTTACATGTGAACGCACCCTGAAAGTGGAACTTGCTGTGCACTTGACCCAACAGTCTCCAGTCATTAGCCGCGATCTTTGCCTGTGTTATCTTGCCTGCCAAACTGTAACAAACGCTCAGCTGTGAAAAGTATCACAGGTTCCCAATGTAAAGAATCTTGGAATTGGTTAGGAGCTGAAATACAAAGTATGTTAGAAAGTTGTAGAACTATTCATACATCCCCATCAGGACTCACCTTCTGCACCTTCCCATCCACCTCCAGGAAGATGGTCTTCTGAGCGGAGGCTGCGGATCCCATGCCTGATCTGCTGGTTTCAGGATCTAGTACGGTTCTGTCCCCCCCAGTGCTGGGAGCATCCCCTCCAGGCTGAGGATTTGTCACTCTTGTCTGTTGGCGACTGAATTTTCCTTAGGAGATCTGCTGGATTTGTACGTGATGGCGAGTGGGGTTCCCTGTGTGTGCGTCCTCTGCTCCTGGGCGGCTTTGATCACTTATCAGTAGAAGCTGAATATAAAAGGCAGCCGCACTCAAAAGGACAGAGAGAAAAGGTGTCATCAGTGCAGCCGCCTGTCACAATACCCTGGTTGTCATGGGAAGGCGGCGGTAATCAGCCCTCTCCACAGGATCACACCTGGGACCCACACACTTCTAGAGCTTTCTACACTCGCCCACTGCGTCCGAAACATAGGAAGGATACCACACAGGAAGGCTTGGATGTTCTGGGACGTAAAACCTAAGAAACATCTCAATTGCAATTATAAAAAAAAGGCTAAAAAGAGGCTTAAAAAAAACAAAAAAGGAGGAGTCTGGCAGCAGTTTAAAGGGATTATCCAGTGCTACAAAAACATGGCCACTTTTCCCCCTCTTGTCTCCAGTTCAGGTGCGGTTTGCAATTAAGCTCCATTTACTTCAATGGAACGGAGTTTGAAACCAGACCCAATCTGGAGACAAGAGAGGGGGAAAAGTGGCCATGTTTTTGTAGCGCTGGATAATCCCTTTAACTCTCTATTCTCCATTCAGAACACTAGAACGTTGGCCAAGCCAAACCTCCAGAAATTTGGGTAAATGGGAGAGCTAGTTATCAGCCAATAGCTATTGAAAGTATGTGGCCAATTTTAAAGGGGTTGTTCAGGCTTTTAAAGACACTGATTTCTTTTTTAAACACACAGCAGGAGAATAAGTGTTTTTCTAATCCTAGCAAGTAGAAAATCCCGTTAAGTAACACAGCTTTACTGATTGTGTATTATTCACACATGTGCTCATGCAGCAGTTTTTTTTTTTTTTTACAGTTTTATTACCATTTAACTGCACCTTTCACTAGAAGTCAATAGATGATGGTCACATGTTGCCTTGCCCCCATCCTTTCAAATGTCACAGAGCATGCCTACAACATTCTCCCACAGAAGTCAAGAGATGATGGTCACAGCTTGCCTTCTTCTCCTCCCTGTATAGGTCACAAAGCATGCCCACAACACTCTCCAAAAGAAGTCAATAGATGAGTATCACAGCTTGCCTCTTACTTCTATTTCTGCACATGTAACAGAGCATGACCACAACATTTTGCCATAAAATTGTAGTCGCCAACAGACTACATATTCCTGTGGTGCATGTGTCTACCGTAAAGCAAATCTCTGAAGGCTGTTAACAGCTCAGGCAGAATGGCCGTCACCATAAGGAGGTACAGAAAATACAATTATAAAATAAGAAAGAATATGTATCCTAATATATAGATATTATATATCATGTAAACACGTGGGCGGTTATGTGGAGGTTCCATCTACAAGCTCCTCCTCTGCCCAGATCTACTCTAACCATCCTATCCTTTTTCCAGTGCCCGTTCTCCCATTAGCCAGGGATTTACACGCTGCTTGTGAGTGACTATTCCTCGGACACCAACAACCTACAAACCTGAATCTCCTGCAGAGTATTTCAACTCACAGCGGGGGTCACTGCTGCCTCAGCTCCCCCTGCGGATATCAATTTACTAGGCCAAAAACCACCTGCTCAGCAGCAGTAAAGCCGATCGCAGCAATTAGGAGCCACATTTACACCTCGGCCTGATTCTTTTTCCACAACAGCTGATTAATCCAGAGCTCATTATATACAAGTGTGTGAGCACCGGGGACCCGAGTGTTATTATAATGAGGAGGAGAAGGCCTGATATAACAGAATTAGAGGGAAGGGGAGGTATTTTCCAACACACAGCCAACGTCCTGTCCAGGAATCAATCCCGATAACACATCAGTACAGGATAAGTAATGTAATGTATGTACACAGTGACCCCACCAGCAGAATAGTGAGTGCAGCTCTGGAGTATAATACAGGATGTAACTCAGGATCAGTACAGGATAAGTAATGTAATGTATGTACACAGTGACCCCACCAGCAGAATAGTGAGTGCAGCTCTGGAGTATAATACATGATGTAACTCAGGATCAGTACAGGATAAGTAATGTTATGTTATGTACACAGTGACCCCACCAGCAGAATAGTGAGTGCAGCTCTGGAGTATAATATATGATGTAACTCAGGACTAGTACAGGATGAGTAATGTAATGTATGTACACAATGACCCCACCAGCAGAATAGTGAGTGCAGCTCTGGAGTATAATACAGGATATAACTTAGGATCAGTGCAGGATCAGTAATGTAATGTATGTACACAGTGACCCCACCAGCAGAATAGTGAGTGCAGCTCTGGAGTATAATACATGATGTAACTCAGGATCAGTACAGGATAAGTAATGTTATGTTATGTACACAGTGACCCCACCAGCAGAATAGTGAGTGCAGCTCTGGAGTATAATATATGATGTAACTCAGGACTAGTACAGGATGAGTAATGTAATGTATGTACACAGTGACCCCACCAGCAGAATAGTGAGTGCAGCTCTGGAGTATAATACAGGATATAACTTAGGATCAGTGCAGGATCAGTAATGTATGTACACAGTGACCCCACCAGCAGAATAGTGAGTGCAGCTCTGGAGTATAATACAGGATATAACTTAGGATCAGTGCAGGATCAGTAATGTAATGTACTGTATGTACACAGAGATTCTGTTGTTTATGGGGATCCTCAGGAAATTGGAATGAGTAAGAGGTATACAATATAAGAACAACACTTTGGGGGTAATACTGGTTCCTATGCTATCCTTTCCCTTTTGCATTTTCATGTTTTCCTCCTTGTCTTCTAAAACCCATAACCTGTGGCTTTAGTCTAAAACCTATAAAACCTTTATTTTTCAATACACAGAGCCATATGATGACTTATTTTTTGCGGGACTAATCTTAATTTCTTATGACTGCTTTTTTTTACTGTAAAATGTACAACCAAACAGAAAGAGTACATATGTGGGGTGAAATTGAAACCAGCAATTTAGCAAACTTTGAGGCATTTTGTTCTTACACCGTGCAAGTTACAGTAAGTGAGAAAGTTTTCTGTTTTCTATTCAATTTATATACTTTGATTTAAGTACTTTTACATTTTTTTTTTTACTTTTTCTTCAAAATTAACATGCTTTTCTCTTCTAACTCCTATAACTGTTTTTAATTTTCTATCTATAGGGCTGTATTAGGGTGTATTCTTTGTACCGTGAGTCATTGCTTTTAATAGTACCATTTTGGTTTCAATGGGACTTTTTGATCTATTTTTATGATATATAATGCGACCAAAAATCAGCCATTTTGGGGTTGCGAATTTTTTTTTTCCCGTTGACGCCATTTACCATGCAGGATTAAGAATAGTGTATTTTAATAAATCACATTTAGCAACACCAAATATGTTCATTTTTATTCTAGTTAGCATTTTGAAAAATGGGAAAAGGGGGGGGATTGTAACTTATCATATATATATATATATATATATATATATATATATATATATATTTATTAGCTGGGCCAGACTATCAACAGAGACTCTTTGGCAGGATTGGAAGGCGCGTATTGACCCTCTTGCTAAGTAACTCATCGGCGCTCCACAATCATGTTGTGGGGGTGCCGCTCAGACACCTGACATTCAATGCTGTGATCTGTGCTGTGCATTACATGGTGGCATTGAAAGGGTTAAATGACTGCCACTGGTGGGATAGTTGGGGTCAGTCATTAGCTCCAGGGTTCTGCCACACATAGTAGCCCACCCACGATGTCTATAGAGTGGGCTCAGCTCCTAAGCCCGCTCAATTAACCTCTTCACTTCAGCTGACTAATGGTGCGTTTACACGGAGAGATAATTCGCCTAATCGACTGATTAACGATTTCGAAGTAACAATGTGTTTTTTATAACGATCAGCGTTTAGACGGAACGATATATTGTTTGAAAAAATCGTTATTGCGATTGTTTTAAGATTGCTCAAGCCCATGTCACACATAGGGTAAATCGGTGAAAGACTGTTTGAACGAAGCGATCTGCAAGTTTTCAGTGAACGACCAACGACAATTTGAGAACTTCTTGAAAGATTACGATAAACGATTTATCGCTCGTTGCTTAATCGTTCGCTGCGATTATTGTTTATCATTAATCAAGCCGATTATCGTTCAAATGCAATCGTTATCGCGCAGATTTGAACAATAATCGTTCCGTCTAAACGCACCATAATATATACGTATTGCTGGCAGGAAGGGGTTATAAACCAATTAAAAGATCTCATTATTTTTTCTTCCTTTAACTAGAATAATCAGACATAGTCATAACTGGATGGTGACACCTATATATATATCTATCACTAGGTCCTTGCAGGAACAAGCATCATCCACATGTAATGAGCCACAAATAACAGGAGTGATAATCAGGAGCAGCGGGAGACTCCCTGACATCTCCTCATCTGCACAACTCAAAGTACAGACTATGGCATGCTGGAACGTTTAGTAAGAAAGTCACAGGTTGGAGACCTCTGATACTGTATGTATAGAGTCTACCATTACATCTGGTTATAGTGTTGGGGGCCCCTCAGTCACATAAGCAGACAGTGGTACAGGCAAACAAGATCCATCACCCCACAGAACAGCTTTCTTCTGCTCCAGATTCCAGTGGTGATGGCTTTACACCCCCTCCATCTGACACTTAGAATGATGTATGGTGCTGTAAGGCTTGCATGCAGCTGCTTGGCCAGGAAACCCAATACCATGAAGCTCCCAGCGGGCCCAGGTTTTGTGCTAATGGTAATGCCAGATGAGGTTTGGCATCTACAGCTAAGGAGTCAGCAGAGTACTGGAGACTTACTACTTAGTTGAAAACAATGGCTACCACATTTAAAGCAGGACGTATGAAAAAAACACACAAGAGACGTTTGTATATTTTATGAAGTTTTTATTCACATTTTCTTTGACATCTTAGACAAAGAAAATGTTCTGTTAATTTCTGCCTCTGGGATTGTCCTCTGATATACACTGTATACAGATCGCTCAATAATGGGACACAACGTAACCCACCAGTCACATTGTTCTCTATACTGGAGTGTGAGGGGAGGGACATTAAGAGTGTTTGGATTATTTCACCAAAAAGTCTTTAAAATCTTAGTTAAAAAAAAAAACAAAAACAAGAAAAGAAAAAAAACGTCCAGCGTTTGCTTAGACGTAAAATAGCAGCAGAAAAGCTGAACCAGCCAGCAGAACAGGAGGACCGGGACGCGCCTTACACCTCCGACTATCACATCCTTTCAAACCTGAAAAGAAATACAAGATTAGAGGATGTATCTGCCAATTCATAAAGGGTTAAATGCAAAAATCATTGTCCAACGAGGCGCAGATCTGAAACAGCAAAATATAAAAATCTTCAGAACCAAACACCGGACACCAAGCAGATACTGATCATTGCGTCACAAGCACAAACCCCTCACACCGAAGCCAAAAATCTCTGCAGGAGCCGATCCCTCAGATTACCACTCATCACGTGATGTCTGGAATAAGCTCACCAATGCTGCAGCATCTCATCATGGCCACTAGGGGCTCTCTAAGCCATAACTACATATATAAACCCACAGATGCGGCAGAGCTGGACTGGTCATTGATCCAGTTAGGGTATGTTCACACTACGGAAATCAGCAAGGAATTTCAAGCCACGCACTCTGCTTGAAATTCTGTCTGCCTCATTGATTCGAAAGGGATTTCTCAAGTGCAATCCAGCAGCTGCCCAAAGAATTGACTTGGTCTTAAGAACGCTGGTCCTGAGAATGGAGAAACGTGTGTTAAATGTATTTTCTATGGAGCTGCTAGAGATAACTGAGCACTGTACTCCACAATCTCTGGCCTTCCCATAGAGCACGGTGTGTCATGTTGGTCTCTACATTCTAAGACCTAGGACCCCTGTTCCTTCTACAGACAATGTAAGACACCGGCCATTCTGTGACCTGGCCAGGTCACAGAACGGCCAGTACTGCAGTACCAGCTGGATGATCTTTCTTTGTGCTGAATTTGGATGCGGGCGCATTCGTGCGCATCTGCATCTCAATTCACCATGGCCGACAATGGAGTGAGCGTACAAAACTGACAGTCAGTTTTCGTGTGGCCGCTATGTGTATACACTTTGCCCAGGATTCCCTCAGCCTGCAGTGCACGTAAGTTTTGAATTAATCACAGCCGTTGTTACGAATTGGTAACAACGGCCGTGATTAATTCAAAACGTTACGTTGTGTGAACATGGCCCTAATTTGTACAGAAACAATAAACTCTTCTTGTTTGATCAGATTCTGCAGCAGCTAAAGTGATGTGGTTCTGCAGCATTCAGGACATGTCAGAGATGGAGCGGAGCCAAGGAGGAGGTAATTCAGATCAATAACCAGCCATGATCATGATTAGATTCCACTCATCACTGTTGATTTTCTTGCTGTTTCTCTGATCTTTATTGATTTGATCAATCGGCACATGTAATCAGCGGGAAATCAATAATTACATTAAAAAGATCGATAGAAGAGTCGTCCGACAGATGCAACTCAAACTGTGTCAGCGTTACGTCGCTGGGTTAGTGGGTGATGTGAATTACTGGGAAAATGCAAGTGATGGATATTAGAAACCAATTACAATGATTTCAGGGATCTGTGCTGCCCCCTGCTGTTAGGAGCCGGGAGCACAGCAACAATCCAATCTATGATATCAGAACTATAGACTAGAGAGGGAGTACAGAGACCTTAGTAGACTGGGGGTTAGTAGTTAATATAAAGAAGTAGGGGTAGGATGTAGTCATAGGACTTCTCTGTCTGACCTCGAATTGTTGATAATCCAAACACCCCAACTTTCCATTATTTTCCATCAAGTTACAATTGTTACCCAGCAGTATCCTTGCTCCACTAGTCATTATATGGAGAGGTGTTCTCCAAGCTTGTCTGGGCATGCTGGGAGTTGTAGTTTTGCATCAGCTACAGGTTGGAGACCACTGATACACAATGACCATTTTGTATCCTACACACTAGGGTGATGGACAGAAAGTTTTGCATCTGATCAGACTCCTAAAATTTGCAGATTTTTGCAGCGAGAGATTCTCATTTCCAGGACAAGATATACTCACAAAGTGCCTGATAACTACTGGAGGGTCTCGGAGTTACTGTGCTTTAGTGACACACTATGGCTACAAAGACATAGGAAGGACGCCGTTTATTTCATGGTCTTAAGAGTCATTTAGATATTTCCAAATACATTAAGATTCCTTTAATATGGCATCTGACAATCTGCCATAGATATATGTAATAATGTAGAGAGCTCCGGACAGGGTAGAGAAGAGGACGCAGCTCCAACATGTAAGTGCCTAGCCTATCTATGCATACCTATAGGATCCAGAACAGTAATGCCGTGTCATTCATGATCCCCATTATATTGATACAAACTTAGTTCCGTGGAACCAGGGGATCTGGATATCTCACCCATGCATGATATCCTTACATGTGCAGCAAAACCTCTCTAAACAGCTCTAAAGAAGACCATCCCTTTAAGATATCGGCAGAACAGTTATGTCCCTCTTCCTCTCCATACACATGTACATTCAGCATGGCCAAACATCAATGTGTTCTCTATGGGAACAGGAGAGGTAAGCTGCGGCCAGACAGCTCTGGTGCTGGCTTCGCTCTCCTAGAACAATTGTGTAGAGAAGCAAAAATCCAACATGCCTGACCCCCATCTCCACTGTTTCATCCGTCAGGGGAGATTTTGGTGGCTGCCAAATACAGTCAGACAAATCCGCCAAAGGCAGACTAGATTCCCCGGGACAGACTTTCAGTTCCACCCAGCTGTCAATCAAATCTGACTGATTTACTCCATTATAGTCTATGGAGTGAGAGAGTCAGATCTTGCGGCCGGCTGAGGAGTGAAACAAGCTTTGACCTGGCTAAATCTTGTGATCACAGTGAGTCCCAGGCGTTAGAGACACATTGCGATCTTTAACTTTATACACTTAAAGCATACTGACAATATTCTTTGAGGGGTCCACCCAACCACTTTTTAGTGAAATTTTGGGTGGTCAACTCTTAGAGGTTTCGTAGAAAATTTTACACATATAGTCTGACAAACTGCGTAGTAAACACATTGGGGGGGGGATTTATTAAACTGGTGTAAAGTAGAATTGTCTTAGTTGCCCCTAGTAACCAATCAGATTCCACCTTTCATTTCTCAAAGAGTCTGTGAGGAATGAAAAGAGAAATCTGATTGGTTGCTAGGGGCGACTGGGCCAGTTTCACTTTATACCATGTTTGATAAATCCCCCTTATTGTATCCACAAGATGCCAGATTAGAGGAACTGGGCTGTATTCGTTTCGAAACTTTCTAATCCTTTGTTATGATGCTTCAGCATGTGTAAGAACTCTGCCTGTTGTCAGGGAATGGAAGCATGCTCATTTGACATCCAGAAGCTGCTGTAACCTAGTCCTGCTCCCACAGCTGAAGTTTGTCACAATGTATTAGTGTAGGTCAAGTTTATTGAGGACAGGAGGGGGACTTGTACAGCCACGTTTTGTGGATCGCCCACATGGATACCTGTAACAATCCATCAGCTGTGAGAAGCCTTAGGTTTATACAAGTATGCCTCTATTCACTGACAGGAAGAAAAAATACACAGACTAATAGACTAATACTGTGACTATGCTGGATTTACTTAATTCCAGACAACCCCTTACATGGCGCCTCTTGTAGTAACACTCACCCTCTCGCTGTCTTGAAACACGGACACATTTCCTTAATTTCCTTGTACACCAGACGAGCCAAAAACTGTGAGGAGAGAGCATAGTGGTCAGTAGATGTCACTATGTATTATATTGGGGGTCACTCCTATCCAGTGTGGGGTGTACTTAGTAGCGGATTATAATAGACTTATACTTTCAGTAGTGTATTGTCTTCTGGCTACAGTTCTGCCATTTGTAAAAAAAATAAAAAATCTGCTTTTTTACTGCAATTTTGCACAAATCAGGGCATCATGATATTATTTATCCTGTATTATGAGCACCCTGCTAGTGCTGCCATAGTTACAGTGGGATGGGGGGGGGGCAGGCTTGGTGAACAGCTCAGGGCCTATGGTAAAGTTAATGCGCCCTGGGTGTACTGCGAGGGATCGGATGGTAAACTTACTAAACAAGCCAGGAGATCAGCTGCAATCAGCATGTAGAAGACGTAGTTCCAGCCCAGGGATGAGAGAACGGAGGCAAGGGTCGGGCCCAGCGCAGCTCCTGGGTCACATAAAACACATATGTTACATAAATTCTCCCAAACAAGAAAACCCCTTCAAACAGATATATTATATGAATATAATAATTATAATACTTGTACAGTGAAATTTCTAGTGAATTTTGCTCATTCTGCCCACGTCTATTATGCTACATTAAAGTAATTGTACTCTATAAGGCAACACATTATTACAGTACTACTACAGAACTGACCTATAGATCCAGAGCCATCAATAATGGCAGTGACGGTAGAAAGAGCCTTAGCGTTTCCATGTAAAGACTTGTGTGTTCCCTGCAAATAAAATCAGAAGAATGAGAATCGCAAGGTACACACTCCAGCCCGGGTCTGATCCGGAGCCAGGTGGCATCCCAATACATGGAAAACATTGACATAAACCAAAGAGGCTTCCATAGTGAGTATACATCAGGCAGGACGCTCTGCTGGTCACAGGATCTTACCAGGTCTGCGGATACTGCGGTGGTGATGAGTGAATACGGCCCATTAACCAGCATCCCGCATACGATGAGCATCGCTGCCGAGAGAGAAGCCAAAATGTAATGCTACATAAAGACAGCATGCAGGGATAAAGAGGAGAACCAGAGGAAACTTACCGACTGTCGCAGAAACTGACGTCTGCCCAAAATGATTATAGATAAACAACTAAAATAAAGAAGATATATAGTTACACACCAGAAGAGACCCAGGTTAAACCAGCATGCACCATATCACTATCAGCTGAACATATATAATTATATACATGAGATACCCAGGTTATACCAGTGCATGCTCCAGATCACTATACAAGAAGATGTATAACTTACACAAGCTGTACGTGTGTGTGCACATAAATATTATATATGTAATTATATACAGGAGATACCCAGGTTATACCAGCTGTATGTGTGTGTATATAAATATTACATATGTAATAATATACATGGGATACCCAGGTTATACCAGCTGTATGTGTGTGTATATAAATATTACATATGTAATTATATACATGGGATACCCAGGTTAAACCAGCTGTATGTGTGTGAATATATAAATATTATATATGTAATTATATACATGGGATATCCAGGTTAAACCAGCATTTTCCATATCAATATATATAATGGAGATACATAGGTTATACCAAAGCATCCTCCAGATCCCTATACAAGAAGATGTACAACTTATACCAGCCTAGTCCATATCACTATATACAGGAGATGTATAATTTATACCAGCTGTACATAAAATATATGGAGAAAAGTATTGGGCCTCATTGAGGCCAAATATTTAAATTCAGTCTTATTGCCACAGGTATATAACATCCATGGCCACGAATACAGCTGCTTTACCAACTTTTATGATAGAATAGGTCATTCTATAGAGCTGATACCAGCGCTGTACCGTTAGGCTCTGTTCACACCAAGTAAAACTGGGGGAATTCCTCGGCAGAAACATGTCCATTCTTCAGCGCAGAGAGAGGAGGCACGCGAGCCTCTTATAGACTGTCATTATGACAGGGAGGCTGGCGGAATTCTGCCAGTTTTACTCCGTGTGAACGGAGCCTAATAGGGGCCATCGCTACAAGTCAGGTCCTAAAATTCGATCCCTCTTAGACTTTCCACCATCAGATGTGAGCTGTATAACTGAGAGATTAAGGCATTTAGCAAATATAATAACTTGGCCATAGGGCATGTTCACACTGAGCAAATACGGCGGAATTCCACGGCAGAATTCCGCCGTGCTCAGTGTCCCACTGTGAGTGAATGAGAGGGCGTACGTTCCTCCACTGCCGCTCTCCGCTCAAAGTGACATTCCACTTCCTTGAGTGGAGAGGGGCGGCTGCGGAGGAGCGCGCTCTCCCATTGAGATCATATGACACACTGAGACAGGCGTAGTTCCGTAATTATGAATATTTTACTCAGGGTGAACATACCCATTAAGTGGAGACCACGTAAAGTTTTGCACATAAAACTCGCCAACAAGTTACTGCAGAAATCAAGCCTCATCTGGCATTAAAATAAGGCACAAACCCTATGTCTTCTGAAAGCTTCATGGCACGGGTTTCCATGGCCGAGCAGCTGCATGCAAGCCTAACATCACCAAGCACAATGGCAGACATTAGATCGATGGGGGGTAAATCTGTCAGTACTGGACTCTGGAGCAAAGGACACGTGTTCTGTGGAGTGATGGATCACACTTCTCCATGTGGCTTCTGATGAATGTGGGTTTGGTAAGTGCCAGGTGAATGTTACCGGCCTGACTGCATTGTAGCAGCTGTAAAGTTCGGTGGAGGGATAATGCTAGGGGAGTGTTTCTTAGAGGTCGGTCTAGGCCCTTTAGTTCTAGTATGGTGAAATCTGCATCAAGACATTATGGTGAGTTGTTACTTCCAGCTTTATGGGAACAGTGTGGACTCATCCCTCTCTCTGTTTCAGCATGGCCGCAGTCCAGTGCACACAGTAAGGGACACAAAGGCATATAGGGGGGAGTTTGGTTAGGAAGAACATGACTGGCTGCACAATAACATCCAACACCTTTGGGATGAACTAGAATGGAGTCTGGGAACCCGGCCCTCTCATTCCATATCAATGTCTGAGCTCACAATACTACTTTAGATAAATGGGCAAAAATTTGCATAGACACCTTATTAGTATTGCAGAAAGTTCTCTGAAGAATAGAAGCTGATATATCTGCAAAAGGGGGAACCAACTCCATATGAATGCCTAAGGGTTCAGAATGTGACCTTGTAAAGGCTCCTGGAAGTGGAATGCAGAGAGGTTCAACACTTTTCCCCATATGGTGTATAATTAGATACAGGGGACTCCAGGTTACAGAAGCATCATCCCTATTATCATGCACAGGCTTACAGTCCCGACCACTCACCATGGGGGCTGTTAGGATCAACATAAGGGAGCATGTAATGGCGCTTCCTCCAGAGAAGTCAGAGATTGCTCCAGCCAAAATTCCACCTGGAAGAGAAAAAAAAAAAGTTTGGAACTAAATTGTGGAAAGAAGAGATGCATGAGACTTTTCTCTAAAAATCACTCTTTTAGGTTTGTTACAGTACAGCTCAAGCTAGGCAGGGTTGGGGAATGAGAGCTACTTGAGCATCCTCAAGCCAGATCGCTTGGGTGGTTGACGAAGTTGGATACAGCCCTAGAGAGTCCTGCAAAACATGGATACAGCCTAGGGTCATGACCATACAGCCATCAATGCAGGCAGTGGTGACACAGTCCTCACCACCCAGCACATACAGCCATAGGCCATAGGCTGTATCCATGTTTTCCTGAACTCCCTAGGGCTGCATCTAACTTCGTCAGCCACCGATATTTAAATGCCGAACGATACAACTTTAGAATGCGTCGCCCCTATCTCTATTCAAATGTACTGCAATGGTTTAAGAACAGAAAACCACGACTGGCAAGTCACCTGCCCATCTAGAAGCCTCCAAATTCCTTATTGGTTGTATAGTCAGCCCTATAGCCTGTACTCTCCATGGGGCTGCACAGAACAAATAGTAACTACAAACACAACAAGACACATACTGGAGCTGTACGGCGTATAAAAAGCCAATCATTTCCTTGTGAAATCCCAGCGTCACCACAAATATCTCAGCCCTGACCTGGAGACTCCTCCAGACGCCATATCTCCTGCCAATATTCTTTTGGACAATATATAGGAACGTGCTGCCTGCAGACCTCAGCCCCGATACCAGAGCGGGGCCAAATGTGCGGTCTACTGGGAAGGTGTCATCTGACCTCAGGTAAAGGTGAAACAAAGGGAGTGGTGGCCAAGGAGTTCATGCAGTGTAAGGTAAAAAGGGAGCACTGCAGGTCACTGGGGGCATCAATAAGATAACAAACTGAAGGAGAAAGGGTCAAAGGGGCAGTAAGAGCTGTATAATGGCCTGACAAACAATGGATGAGCAGAGAAAACTAAAGCTGCCTATACATTTAGATAGCGCTTTCTTCCAATGTCTCTATGTTTGCTCTATTCGTCTGAGCGTGCATTTACTCTGAATGGAGAGAGGGGAAAAACTGCTGCCAGACTCCTTGCGGTGGTTTACGTCCCAAAAACAAAGGGGATCTGACATACTGAAATCCAACTGTCCAACTATTGTTCTCTTCCTACAACATCTGCCATCCAGGAATAGTAGGGTGACCCCCATACATAACACTATCTGCTAATCTCACTGGTTTTAGTGTAAGGAGAAAGGAGGCATGGCGGCCTTGGTACAGAAAAGAAGTGGTAGTACCGCACAGCTTACCGATAATGCCGCCTGCATCAAACAACGTGGACATGTCTCCGGCCTTCTTAGGATCGAAGTGAGCTGGAAGAAATAGACAGCACTTATTTAACCGGATATGGACCATACACACTATTCTACAGATCAGGCTATTGCAAAACTACAACCTCCATCATGTCCTGTCAGCTGATGGAAGTTGTAATTTTTTAATGGATTTCCTGTATAGATAGAGGATTGATGCCCTGATATTTCTTGTGTTCATCTATTGAGGGTCACAGTTGTATCCGCTTTAGTTTACTGGGCTCTTGTCTTATACGATTAGAAGAGGGAGTGCAAATATTTGCATTGCCTCACTAGTTGCACAGCATACAGCAGATAACCGGCCAAGGACTCAGGTGAGCTACGTATACAAACACAACAAGTCAGAAAGTCAACACCTAAAGCGTGGCAGGAATGGGTGAGTGATACTAGCATAGCATACTGATGCCCAGCAGTCACCATTCATGCCATCTCCCAATAAATTTGTATGTAAAGAACGCTTAGGCATCCTGGAATTAAAATTTTGCAACCTTCTATTTGCGTTTCCATTCCTTGCTTGTTGTTGGAGAACGGCAGTGGTTTTGTTTTAAGATCTCATGTTATATATCAGAATGGCCTCCGATATTGAGCCTTGTATCTGTGTAATTGGCATTGAGCAAGGTAAGTTTTAATCTAGAACAAGTCATTATTTAAAGTGACCATTCTGGGGTTACTGGAGTTGCACTTTAAGGCCATGTTCACACAACGCAAGTTGTGTATTAATCACGGCCATTGTTGCCGATCCCTAGCAGCCGCACAAGCCGGACAGGTCACACAATGGCTCCGGCCGCACTCTGCATTGTGTTCAATGAGGAATTGGGATGGGGGCACACATGGATGCGCCCGCATCCCAATTAAGCACAAATGAAGATCATGCGGCCGGTACTGCAGTACTGGCCGGGATGATCTTCACTGACACCGGCCGTTCTGTGACACGGCTTGGACACAGATTGGCCGGTGTTTCACGTAGTGTGAACCCGTCCTAAAAACTACAATGGATTTATTGTTTTGTCGATCTAGTTGGGGTACTGAACCCCTTCATTGTTCCATAAAAGGTGTCCGATGGGTGCTCTTACCTACGTTGGCGATATAGAGCGGCAGCCAGTACAGGAATGTGTAACTGACCAACTTGGCAAACAGCAGACACAGCGAGAACTCCACCACCCCCTGCGGACAGCGGAAATACACACAGGCGTCAAGATACAGAGAACATGCAACATACATGAGACACAACACTTCTTTCACTACATCCAGCCTACCGGGATCGTCAAGGCTCCCCAAAAACTAATGGCCTGTGGGTGCTCCGCCGGCTGTTGCGGGTTGCCAGACTCTTCCAGGTCACCAGCCTCCTGACTCTTAAATATGTTCTCTGTGCTGCTGTTCATCACTTGGGCATTCTCCAACCCATTCTTTGCTTCTTCCTGAAATCAAGGGGAGCATAAAAGGTGATGAAGTTACTTAAACAGTTATTTTAAAAAAACTTCTGACATGTTTAAGTGACACGTCAGAAATTTGCATCAGATCCAGGTGCTGAGACCGCCGCTGATTGCTAGATCGAAGGGAAAGATGCGCCTAGCAACGCGCGCTCTGCTCCTTCATCTCTGCAGTCTAAGGAATTATAATGGGAGCCTATGGAACTTCCGGCAATTCCATCTACCGGAAGTTCCATAGGCTCCCATTATAACTCAGACCGCTCGTATTACAAGTTTATAGCAGAGAAGAAGGGAGTGTCTGCCTCTTCGTTCTAGCAATCGGCGGGGGTCTCAGCACCTTGACCCAAACCCATGCAAACTTCTGACATTTCAGAGGTTATTTTAAATTATAGTAAGGCCTCATTTACACGTTCAGTGATTTTTCTGGGCCGCTATTTTTTCTCTGTGATCTGTATTTGCATCCGTTTCCATATCCGTAAAATGTCAATAGTACTTGTTTGATCTGTGTTTTTTACGGACGTCACAGATGTGATATCCATGACGTCCGTAAAAAATATGGATCCCATAGATTTCTATTGGTAATCCATACCGCAATCACAATCCGCGCTAGCGGTTTTTTTGGTTTTTTTTTCTAAACGGAACGGATAACGGATCTAAATTAACTGTGTGTGAATAGCCCAATATACATCAATGTGCTCTAAGTTGAACCGTGATTACGGATCCGCAATTACAGACAACTTTGCGGGACGTGTGAATAACGCCTTACACTTTAAAAAAAATATACATGAAATTACTTTAGGTTATATAGAATACAAAATAAGTAGTTTTGTTACAGGTAATAAAGAGTCATTCAACAAGTAATAATGACACTGCTTGAGGATACAAACGTAAGTCATGGCTATTTCATGCACATCATGGTATAACATATATATTCGAAGAATAAGAAGAACTTACATTCTGTATAGGAGGAGCACAGCCGACGTCTTCTGGATCTGTGCAAATAAGAAGAAAAGAATGGAACACAATTCAGTGAAGGATTTAAAGGGAGTGTAATAATGAAAGAAAGTCATTTTACTCCTAAGACTAGGTGGTGCTGCTAGTATATAAGCAGATCCGCATAATCTTGATCATCTCATTCTGCTGTAACTCTACAACAACACTGGGGGGCAGCATTCCAGGAACCGAAGTAAATAGGAGACTCACATTCAACAAGGAAAAAGAAGCAGATAATTCCCAATGATCCGATGATGATTCCGGGCACAATGAAGGACAGACCCCAGGAGCTGGAGACAAATGCCCCTGCAATTAGAGACCCCAGTATGTTCCCCACTGCGGTGTGAGAGTTCCAGACACCCATGATGAATCCTCTCCTGTGGAAGAGAAAGATATTGAGGGTTGTAACCACAGTGATCCTCTGCACAGCCTCATCCCTGCTCTCCCATAGATTTTCTCCTATTACTGTGGAAATAAATACATAGAAGTCACTTACTTTCCTTTACCAAACCAATTTCCCATACAGGCTACTACCGAGGGCCACCCCGTCGTCTGGGCCAGTCCATTCAATATCTGTCAAATGTGAATATGCACAGGGTCAGAGACAACAGGATAAAAGAGTGCACCGAGACTGGAGCATGGGAATATAAAAAAGTGGTAATATATCATACCACTGCAACATCTAGGTTGTTACCTGAAAGAGAATGTAGTACCAGAGGGCATGAATATTCCAGTAATAGCCCAGACCCAGGAAGCATGTGAACACCCCACATATGACCATACCGCCAGAGAGGTAATACCGCAAGGGGAGGCGCTCGCCAAATATGCCGCTGAAAGGGAAAAAAAGAAAAAAAACGGAAAGAATATAACACTGTCCTTCTAATAGAAGTCTAAATAAAAAAAAAAACAAAAAAAAAAACAGTTATAGTAGGACATGAAGATGCCACTAGTGCAAACAGTAATTATATTCTTGTATATAGGAGTTGTATTATATTATAGTAAATATATTTTTGTATATGGGAGCAGTATTATAGTAGTTATATTCATGTATATAGGAGCAGTATTATAGTAGTTATATTCTTGTATATAGGGGGCAGTATTATAGTAGTTATATTCTTGTATATAGGAGCAGTATTATAGTAGTTATATTCCTGTATATAGGGGGCAGTATTATAGTAGTTATATTCTTGTATATAGGAGCAGTATTATAGTAGTTATATTCTTGTATATAGGGGGCAGTATTATAGTAGTTATATTCTTGTATATAGGAGCAGTATTATAGTAGTTATATTCTTGTATATAGGAGCAGTATTATAGTAGTTATGATGTGTTTTTTATTTAGCCTAGCGGCACTAGTATCAGCCATAGGTGTGAGGTGCAGCGCTATTTTTCTTCCCTGAACCGCATTTTGTTTCTCTCTTTTCTCCGTGTTTTGCACTCCTCCTGGTGAGACCCACATGACCGTAATTAGCAGGAGACACCTGAGTGCACATGGTTTTAATCCCTCCTGTCTTTTCCCATTCTGTCTGCAGCAGCTATGGTGAGCGCAATACCTCATCCAGACTTGTGCTGTTTGGGGGCGACCTTCTCCGCCGGCGGTGCTGGCCGGGTTCTGGTGTGGTGTTTTTGGGTCTGGTCCTGTGGCATGGGGGTCGCAGGGCCGTCCCATGGCCCCCGTTCCCTGACTGTGCACGCATGCGGGGTTGGTGGCCACTGACTGGCACGGTGTGGACTTAGTGTAGGGACCCATGTGTATCAGATACCTGCACGATGGTACATGGGGCAGTATGGCTTGATCAATTCATACACAAAATTCTGATGTGTTTTTTATTTAGCCAAGCGGCACTAGTATCAGCCATAGGTGTGAGGTGCAGCGCTATTTTTCTTTCCTGAACCGCATTATAGTAGTTATATTCCTGTATATGGGAGCAGTATTATAGTAGTTATATTCTTGTATATAGGGGCAGTATTATAGTAGTTATATCAGCACAAGCCATTGAGGAAGTAAAGACCAGCGGCACTCACCGGGTTGATGCAGTGATGATGATTTATTGGTAAGATGTCATCTTGCAGATAAGCTCAGGGCAGGGGAAGACAGGTCCAGAGGTGCTGTGCTGTATAGTAGTTATATTCTTGTATATAGGGGGCAGTATTATAGTAGTTATATTTCTGTATATAGGAGCAGTATTATAGTAGTTATATTCTTGTATATAGGAGGCAGTAATATAGTAGTTATATTCCTGTATATAGGAGCAGTATTATAGTAGTTATATTCTTGTATAAAGGAGCAGTATTATAGTAGTTATATTCTTGTATAGAGGGGGCAGTATTATAGTAGTTATATTCTTGTACATAGTGGCAGTATTATAATAGTTATATTCTTGTATATATGGAGCAGTAGTTATAAATAGCAGATATATTATTTACCCTGTAATCTAGCACTAATTCCTGCACCGGTATTATTAATGTCACCGGTTTCCTAGAATTTCTTTCCATCATTGGTCACTCAATCACCAGAACATGTTTTTGTCGCGGCTCAAATTTCCTGCTTTCAAAAGGTCAATAATTTCAGGCAAACAGATTTAATTTATTTATTTAACTCTTGACGCGATATCAGAGAAAAGATAAAATGAGGCTTTTGTATTTGATCAACCTCCTGACTAAACACTGTAATTCATAGAGACACGAACCTTGCTATTATATTAAATGTCCCTTTATCTGGGAGGGGACGGGGGAGCTAAATTATAGGGTTCTGTATAGAGGATAACACTCTGCAGGTCTCACTGGCACAATAAACTTATTGTAATGTACGACCCTCACGGAGGAAACTTATATTGCAATTAATGATTGTGAAACTACTGTGAATAGAGATGAGCGAATTTACAGTAAGTTCAGGGTTATGAAACCCCAAACACTATACATTTGACTCCCGGTGGCTGGAGAAGATGGATTTAGCTCCAGGACTGCCTGGAAAACATGGCTACATGAATGGCCCTTTAAACTCAGCACCTAGCATTGCAAAAAAGCAGCTGTATTATTTCCATGCCCACCTGGCAATGCCACATACTGTGTAGACAAGGCCGTGTGTGTCACTCTTTGTTACAATATAGTTTTCTTTGTTTCTCTTGGATGTGGATTTGTTTGCACAGATTATGCTGGTGGCATATACATGGCGGCTCCTTCTGTACCAGTCACTGATGCATATATATCCTGTACGTGCGGAAGCCATGTAAGCCGACTCTGGCCACTTACCTGAAGAACATGCCAATGGCATAAGCCACCAGGAAGGAGGTGTCCAGGGAGCCCAGTAGTTCTTTGTAGTTGGATTGATCTGAAGAACGAACAGTACAGGTTAATGTCCCATTCTGTAATTATTACTGTAATCCTGACATTATATTAGTGAATCAGGAGGCTCTGCCTGAGCAGAGCTCTATGTCCCACTCTATGGAGTACTCCAGGAATGACTGTTTAGTAGTTGAAGGGGGGTCAATGTATCAGAACAATATAATGCATCTATTATAAGTATGTGGAAAATCTGACAAATTCCCTTTGTCAAATGATTTTCCACGAGGAGGCCGCCAGTCATGTGCTGGGAATAGGGATCTGAATAGTATTTCAGGAATGGAGCCGTTTCCTATAAATAGCACTAGAATAAAGAGCAGAACTGAGACAAGTGTTCCTTACTCATCTGAGGAACGAGATTTCCTCAAAGCTGCACGTGAGACGAGTGACCTGCACATCAGAGACAACCAATATGGTCACTGTGATGGTGCTGCTTCCCCAAATACCAAACCTGCCTCCATGTATCCATCCAAACTAAACTGGAGAACTTAAAGGGGTTGGACAATTTATAGTAAAATTGTTCACTGTCGAGTATTAGTAAGTGTATTCCCTGTATATACTGACAGCAGCTGCCTGTGTACCTCATAGAGCAAATATCAGACTCCCCTCCTCCAGGCTGTGCTGCCCTGCTCTGTGAAGAAGGAAGCGGCCACACGCACAAGAAAAAATAAAAGTGGGGAGCGATCAACTTCTAAACCAGCTCTATTATGCAAAGAAAAAAAAAAGAGATAAAGGTAAACCAATGTTCACTCACTTCTCGGAGGGGAGATCGACCTACTCCCCCCCGTTGCCCGGATAGCTTGTATTGAGAAAGGCAGTATTCTGCTGCTTGGAGACCTCCCAGAGTCTTCTGTTGCGGTCTGTGTATTGCGGATACCCGTAGTGATCCTCCCAGGTGAATTCTCCCTACACCCGGATTGGTGCACACCACGCTTGGAAATGAACTGAGAGTATAACTATAACAAGTAGAAAACTTGTAGAATAAAAGACAAGTAGAATAAAGTTTTCTACTTGTTATAGTTATACTCTCAGTTCATTTCCAAGCGTGGTGTGCACCAATCCGGGTGTAGGGAGAATTCACCTGGGAGGATCACTACGGGTATCCGCAATACACAGACCGCAACAGAAGACTCTGGGAGGTCTCCAAGCAGCAGAATACTGCCTTTCTCAATACAAGCTATCCGGGCAACAGGGGGGGGGGGGGGAGTAGGTCGATCTCCCCTCCGAGAAGTGAGTGAACATTGGTTTACCTTTATCTTTTTTTTTTTTTCCTTTGCATAATAGAGCTGGTTTAGAAGTTGATCGCTCCCCACTTTTATTTTTTCTTGTGCGTGTTGCCGCTTCCTTCTGCTTATACGAGCCGGAGCTCTCATCAGTGTCCGGAGGGTGCAGCGATCCCGGCTGAAATCACCAGATCCATGTATATGGCCGTTGTATCTTCGTGAGTGGTGTTTGCACCACTCACCAAGTGTAAGTGGTTTTTTTTTTCATTGGTTCCTTTTTTGTTGGAGTTTTTATTGTTAAGCACCTAGCCGCTCCCGCAGTATTTTTTTTCTTTTTATTCAGTACTGCTCTGTGAAAAGTCTGTCCATAAGATGGCCGACATGGAGGAGCATGTGACCATGCCATGCCCTCTGTGTCCTCCATAGGAATATACAGGCTCAGTGGGGGACATTGGGGGGTGGGGGGTATGGTCACATGCTCCCCCATGTCAGCCATCTTATGGACAGACTCACCACAGAGCAGGACAGCACAGCCTGGAGGAGGGGAGTCTGATATTTGCTTTATGAGGTACACAGGGAGCTGCTGTCAGTATAAACAATGAGTACAGTTACTTATACTGTACACTAAGCGATTTTACTATAAAATGGCCAACCCCTTTAAGGGGGAGAAGAGTGTCCCTTTGTCTGGAATACCTGTCCTGTATTATACAGACAACCCACTCATATGAATGGATACTGTAATACTATATTTCTCCTGTAGTGGCGCTGTAGGAAACTGACTTGCTGACAGGTTTCCCCACTGCTCACTGGGGGTCCCAGCACTAAGACACTTAGGGTCCTTGGACAATAAGCTGATCCCTACTAGAAAGTATGGTTTAACCAAAGTGGAGGACCCCTTTAACAAGGGAGCTCTACCACCTGGGTGATGGGGATGAGTGTTTAGTGCAGACTAGTGATATGACGTGTCCAGGGTAGGGGTGACTGGGGCCCAGATAATGTGTTCAGGGACTGGAGCCGCGGGTCTGATATCTTAATGAGTCATTAAGGGTTAATTGTTCTTAATGACCAGGAACAATCCAAGAAAAACACAAAGACGATTTATCACTGTTAATGCTTCGTGTTCGCCAACCTGTCCGTAATCCAGTGGCAAAAGCAAATTCTTAACTTCCCATTAGCCACAATGAGTCTCATTAAGATAACATGGCCAGCTCACACCCAGTCTCGATTCCTTACAATTTACAGCATCTCTGTTTGTGGTCAAGTAAAGAGAACTGTTACTTTATTAGGCCACATTCACATCATGTTTCAACAATATGTTGGAGTTTACTGCAGAGTGCTAACATATACCACGGAGCACCCATCGCAGGTTTATTAAAGAGAACCAGTCACCCAGATTTTCCGGGTAACGTGTCTAGGAGCGCCAGGAAAATCTGAGGAATGAGAGGTGAAATCTGATTGGTTGTTAGCGGCAACTGAGCCAGTTTCACTTTACTCCATGTTTGCATATGAAATGCAGTGATCTGATTGGCTACCCATTGTCTGCGTCATACTCACCGAATGGCGCCCAGTTGCACCATGTTGTGTCATTTTCGGAAATATTTGCTGGTGGATTGGGAATCTCCGAACAGTTTCTGTGCAGCTGACTCTAAAATCACAATGTGAGATACGATATTCGCTATGTGTATCATACATGGAAGGCTCCTATCTTGCCATTACTAAGTGCTATCTGCTTCCAGGAAAGCTGAATGATAACAGTGGCTGTCACCCAGCTTTCCCAGACTCCCAGTTACATGATTTGGTATATCCCCTGCTTGGTAAGGAGGAGGATGTCGGTCTGATGTCTAATAGGAAACAAGTAAATATTTAGAAGGGATGAGATGAAACTCTGAGCCAGGAAAGTGCCAGCACCGTAAGGGAGGGGGCGGAGGATGATAATGCCATTTGTTTATTTGTTTCGGGTTAAAGTTATGTCACCATGGTTTGGGGAACAGTGATTATCAGGTAAGGATAAAAAATCTGTGACAAGAGACAGATGCTTTGTAGGTTCTGTTCACATGTGATGTATACTGGCCGAAGAGGGGAAGACACTTAGAACCATAGAAGATTGTCAGAAGAAAGACCACCTGCTCCATCTAGTCCATGGGTCTCAAACTCACGGCCCTCCAGCTGTTGCCAAACTACAATTCCCATCATGCCTGGACAGCCAAAGCTTTAGCTTTGGCTGTCCAGGCATGATGGGAATTGTAGTTTGCCAACAGCTGGAGGGCCGCGAGTTTGAGACCCATGATTAGTCTGCCCTATTAGTATTTCACTTCTTATTATCTTAGGATGGATATATATTTATCCCAGGCAGGTTATTCAATTATTGTAGATCTAGCTACCACATCTGCTGGAAGTTTGTTCCAAGCATCTACTACTCTTTTAGTAAATTAATATTTTCTTACGTTGCTTCTGAACTTTCCTCTCACTGTGTGCTCTTGTTCTTGTGTTCACATTTTTATTACAAACACTTCCCTCTATAACCTTGTTAAGTCCTTTAATATAAGGTTTCTATCATGTCCCTTCTTTCCTCCAGACTATAAAGATTTAGATCCTTAAAGCAGAACTCTGGGCTGGGGGGATTTTCACCTCCCCTGCTCTAGTGCTGCTATCCCGCAGCCCTGATCCTGGCCACTTCTGGGTTTGTAAGGGGACTTGGATGTGACATTTTAGGCGTGATTAGCCAGTCAGCGGCTGAGGCGGGACCCCTAAGCAGAGATCTGGGCACACCAGGGCACATGCTAAGCAGAGATCTGGGCACATGCTAAGCAGAGATCTGGGCACACCAGGGCAGATGCTAAGCAGAGATCTGGGCACACCAGGGCAGATGCTAAGCAGAGATCTGGGCACATGCTAAGCAGAGATCTGGGCACACCAGGGCACATGCTAAGCAGAGATCTGGGCACATGCTAAGCAGAGATCTGGGCACACCAGGGTACTTACTAAGCAGAGATCTGGGCACATGCTAAGCAGAGATCTGGGCACACCAGGGCACTTACTAAGCAGAGATCTGGGCACATGCTAAGCAGAGATCTGGGCACACCAGGGCACATGCTAAGCAGAGATCTGGGCACATGCTAAGCAGAGATCTGGGCACACCAGGGCACATGCTAAGCAGAGATCTGGGCACATGCTAAGCAGAGATCTGGGCACACCAGGGCACTTGCTAAGCAGAGATCTGGGCACATGCTAAGCAGAGATCTGGGCACACCAGGGCACATGCTAAGCAGAGATCTGGGCACATGGTAAGCAGAGATCTGGGCACATGCTAAGCAGAGATCTGGGCACGCCAGGGCACATGCTAAGCAGAGATCTGGGCACATGCTAAGCAGAGATCTGGGCACTTGCTAAGCAGAGATCTGAGCACATGCTAAGCAGAGATCTGGGCACACCAGGGCACTTGCTAAGCAGAGATCTAGGCACACCAGGGCACTTGCTAAGCAGAGATCTGGGCACACCAGGGCACATGCTAAGCAGAGATCTGGGCACACCAGGGCACATGCTAAGCAGAGATCTGGGCACACCAGGGCAGATGCTAAGCAGAGATCTGGGCACATGGTAAGCAGAGATCTGGGCACACCAGGGCACTTGCTAAGCAGAGATCTGGGCACACCAGGGCACATGCTAAGCAGAGATCTGGGCACACCAGGGCACATGCTAAGCAGAGATCTGGGCACACCAGGGCAGATGCTAAGCAGAGATCTGGGCACATGGTAAGCAGAGATCTGGGCACACCAGGGCACTTGCTAAGCAGAGATCTGGGCACACCAGGGCACATGCTAAGCAGAGATCTACGCACACCAGGGCACACCATACTAAGCAGAGATCTGGGCACACCAGGGCACATGCTAAGCAGAGATCTAGGCACACCAGGGCACATGCTAAGCAGAGATCTAGGCACACCAGGGCACATGCTAAGCAGAGATCTGGGCACATTTTAGGCGTGATTAGCCAGTCAGCGGCTGAGGCGGGACCCCTAAGCACAGATCTGGGCACACCAGGGCACATGCTAAGCAGAGATCTGGGCACATGCTAAGCAGAGATCTGGGCACACCAGGGCACATGCTAAGCAGAGATCTGGGCACATGCTAAGCAGAGATCTGGGCACACCAGGGCACATGCTAAGCAGAGATCTGGGCACACCAGGGCACTTGCTAAGCAGAGATCTGGGCACTTGCTAAGCAGAGATCTGGGCACACCAGGGCACTCGCTAAGCAGAGATCTAGGCACACCAGGGCACTTGCTAAGCAGAGATCTGGGCACACCAGGGCACATGCTAAGCAGAGATCTGGGCACACCAGGGCACATGCTAAGCAGAGATCTGGGCACATGGTAAGCAGAGATCTGGGCACACCAGGGCACTTGCTAAGCAGAGATCTGGGCACATGGTAAGCAGAGATCTGGGCACACCAGGGCACTTGCTAAGCAGAGATCTGGGCACATGCTAAGCAGAGATCTGGGCACACCAGGGCACATGCTAAGCAGAGATCTGGGCACACCAGGGCACATGCTAAGCAGAGATCTAGGCACACCAGGGCACATGCTAAGCAGAGATCTAGGCACACCAGGGCACATGCTAAGCAGAGATCTGGGCACACCAGGGCACATGCTAAGCAGAGATCTAGGCACACCAGGGCACATGCTAAGCAGAGATCTAGGCACACCAGGGCACATGCTATGCAGACACATTTCTGAAATCGCAGACTACCCCCTCCCAGTCCTTTCCAGAATAGTAAAAAAAAATCCCCCCAATAGAACATAGGACCCCTCACCTTCACAATACTGATCGGCTTCCTGGAGAGGTGATAAGCTGTATAAATTAAAAATGTCAGAACGATGATGAATCCCCGATACCTGAAAGAGAGAAAATGATATACATGAATCAGTAGATGTTGTATAGTACTGTCCCCCCCAAGTGTCAGCGTGTCCTTATCCTGTACCCCAAGTGTCAGCGTGTCCTTATCCTGTACCCCAAGTTTCAGTGTGTCCTTATCCTGTACCCCAAGTATCAGCGTGTCCCTATCCTGTACCCCAAGTGTCAGCGTGTCCTTATCCTGTACCCCAAGTGTCAGCGTGTCCTTATCCTGTCCCCCAAGTGTCAGCGTGTAATTATCCTGTATCCCAAAAGTCAGAGTGTCTTTATCCAGTACCCCAGGTGTGAGTGTGTCCTTATCCTGTACCCCAAGTGCCAGCGTGTCCTTATCCTGTACCCCAAGTGTCAGCGTATCCTTATCCTGTACCTCAAGTGTCAGCGTATCCTTATCCTGTACCCCAAGTGTCCTTATCCTGTATCCCATGTGTCAGCGTGTCCTTATCCTGTACCCCAAGTGTCAGTGTCCTTATCCTGTACCCAAAGTGTCAGCGGGTCCTTATCCTGTCCCCAAAGTGTCAGCATATCCTTATCCTGTCCCCCAAGTGTCAGCGTGTCATTATCTTGTACCCCAAGTGTCAGCGTGTCCTTATCCTGTCTCCCAAGTGTCATTGTGTCCTTATCCTGTACCCCAAGTGTCATCGTGTCCTTATCCTGTACCCAAAGTGTCATTGTGTCATTATCCTGTACCCCAAGTGTCAGCGTGTCATTATCTTGTACCCCAAGTGTCATCGTGTCCTTATCCTGTACCCCAAGTGTCAGCATTATCATACTGTACTAATCTCATTGTCCTGTCCCCTTTAAATGTTATAATGTTTGGTGACGTTAGTTTCCGATGCTGAGCGCAGGGACAGAACGGTCACATGACTGCGGCGATGAGGACATCTGCTCCTGGTGAGACATCACCCACATAAACCACAAGCAGAAAGGATTTATCATGATGGGGAAACATTCTGTCACTCACTGTATAATAATACACTGTATGTTTCCATCCTCAAACTATGTGTACAATACTATCTATTCCCAGCACAGAGGATTCAGCAATAACGCTGCTGTCTAACACTGACCTGCCGATGGATATTCAACGAGGGGAGGCTATTCCCAGATGTGCACTTACAATCTATTACTCCCTGTTATCAGCCATTTCAGCCTTAGAAGATGACTGTAGTAAACTGCCGAAACCCACTGCCCCCATGATCCCTACTTTATGTCACATATCCCCAGGATCCATATGTGTCCCTGATATCAGTGGCTCCAGCACTATTATAAGCTGCACATTTTAGGCCTGGTGGCTCCTTTAAATTCTACTACTGCTGCATACTCCTGCATGCTCCTAAAATGTGATGGTGTTATCAGGCCCAGAGCTGACGCTTTGCTGACACAGCCCGGGGATTGTGGCTTTCATCTCAGAAAGGAGAAATATAAGTTGATTTCTTGCAGTTTCTAGATGTTGTAACAGAGACAAGAACAGAGGACAGGCGAATGTATGACAGCGAGGGAGCAATGTGAGGGGCAACCGTCAGTAAATTTACTAGCAATCACTGGGCAGCATGGCGCCTGTATCAGTACACAATGAAACCTTCCTGATCTATAGACACAGTGGGGGAGATTTATCAAACATGGTGTAAAGTGAAACTGGCTCAGGTGCCCCTAGCAACCAATCAGATTCCACCTTTCATTTTCGAAGCAATCTGTGGAGAATGAAAAGTGGAATCTGATTGGTTGCTAGGGGCACCTGAGCCAGTTTCACTTTACACCAGTTTGATAAATCTCCCCCATTGTTTTCATTCACTGACATAAAGCAGAGATCTTGACAAGGTTTTCCTATCCATTTAACGTAGACCTTTTATGGAAGAAAAACTGATGCAATTGTGTGTTTGGATCAGTCTTTCCATTGAGTTCCATTATAAAAAAAAGAAAAGAACACCGATCGAAGCGGATGCAGTTTTTTAACGTACAGAAAAATAGCGTTGACTATGTTTTTCTGTTCGTTTAAAGTAACCAATTAAAAATTGCAAGTGATAAAAAAAAAGTTGCAGAACCTTTAATAACTTTGAGGATATGGCCTGGTATTTCCAGTATTAGAGGTTTGGGAAGATATGCACAGTAGGGGAGATTTATCAAACATGGGGGGTGATTTATCAAAAATGCTGTAAAGTGAAACTGGCTCAGTTGTCCCTAGCAACCAATCAGATTCCACCTTCTATTCCTCACAGACTCTTTGGAAAATGAAAGGTGGAATCTGATTGGTTGCTAGGGGAAACTGAGACAGTTTCACTTTACACCATGTTTGATAAATCTCCCCCAGTGACTATAATATATATATATATCATACATGAGACCAGTGGGATCAGGTCCTCAGGCTGCACAGATGACGGGGGCAGCAATGCCGGCAGGATGTCTGCTAATAGGTTGTGGCAGCTGCTGATAAGGTTCCCAGTGACAGCTATAACCCTGAGTGCATCCCAGGTAACATGATCCCATAGGGGCCACATTCCTGCAAACAGGAAGGAATCTTACAGCTCAACAAAAAACTTCTAAAGGATGACACAGTGCCGGCACCACATGGCCTGCAGAGATTTCGCTCCTACGTTTACACGGAGCGATAAGTCGCCCAATCGATCGTTTACCGATTTTGAAGCAACGATTTTGTTTTTATAACGATCGGCGTTTAGACGAATAAATTGTTAGAAAAATCGTTTGAAAATTCGTAAGAAAAATCGTTTTTAAGATCGTGTTAAGAACATGTTGAAAGATCAAAATGAACGATTTCTCGCTCGCCGTTTGATCGTTTGCTGTGTTTACACGGTACGATTATCAATCAAATGCGATCGTTTATGCGAAAATTCGAATGATAATCGTTCCGTGTAAACGCAGCATAAGATTGTAAGCTCTTGTGGAGACTTAACATGCCATAAAATGTGGTGTCATGTAAATGGAGCAGTTGACATAGAAAACTTCAAGGCAGTGTGCCCCAACTTTTGCAAGTGTAACACTACAACTCCCATCATGTGCTGACAGCCCACAGGAGGGAGTTGTAGTATTTACCACTACAAAGCCATAGTTTGGGAATCACTGCTATTGTTGGAGAATAATAATTCCCATCATGTACTGACCGATGAAGCCTTTAGTTGTCAATGCACGATGGGAGTTTCACTACAATAAATTCAGCATTCCCCAAAACTACAACCACCATCGTGTCCTGGATTGTAGGGCATGATGGAAGTTATAGGTTTTTTTTTTTTTTTTACAATAAAGCAGGGATCCCACCCAAAACTTTTGGCTCTCCAACTGCTGCAAAACTATAACTCCCTCTTCTCTCAAAGTCTGACAGGATATAATAGGAGTTGTTATTTTGCAGCAGATGGAGGGCCAGAACTTCTGTGGTAATATGGGGGAATACTGCTCTATTGTCGAGTACAATAAAAAGTCCATTCATACTCTGACAGTCTAAGCCAGGAAAGGAGAACCGTCGACCCTCCAGCTGTTGCAAAACTACAATTCCTATCGTGCCTGGACAGCCAAAGGCTGTCCAGGCCTGATGGGAGTTGTAGTTTTGCAACAGCTGGAGGGCTGAGAGTTCTCCATCCCTGGTCTAACTCTCTGTCTTTCAGGGAATGATGGAACACCAACCTTTAACTCTCCAGCTGTTAAAATACTACAACTCCAAGCCATCTCAAAGGCTTTCAATACATGATAGGAGTTGTAGCTTTGCAACCACTGGAGAGCTACAGGTTGGAAGGACACTGCTATAAGGGTATGTTCACATGTGACAGAATATTCTTACACTGTTCTGTTCATCTGGTTTGCAGGAATCCATGCACATACTGCAGAAAGGACCCTATGCACATATATCCCATGTGTATCTGTCCCTAATCTATTCTCAGGTAGAATCTATGTTAATCAATTGATTAATGCTGCGGGTGGTGTCAGAATTTTATTGGAATGTGGAATATTCCACTTTTCTTCAGAGGATCCATGCTTAATCCCTCATGAAATTTAGAGGGCAAGATGAACCTGGGGGGTTGGATTCTATCCCATGCAATGCTTAGGGCCCTATTCCACCGGACGTTTATCGTTTGCATAATCGATTAACAATCTCAAACTACCGCTATTGCGAAAGACCTGAAAACGTTCACTCATTTCCATGGAATGATAATCGTTACTTATGATCGTATTTGCGATCGTTTTTTCTTCGCTATTTCGTTCGTATCTATTGCGAACGACCGAACAACGTCTTATTCAATGCGAACAATTTCCGAGCGAGCAACGATAAAAATAGATCCCGGTCTTATAAAGCGATCAACGATTTCTCGTTAGGTCAATAATCGTTAACTGTATTTCAACCAAACCATTATCCTTTAGATTAGAACGGTTTAACGATAATCTGAACGATAATCGTCTGGTGGAATAGGGCCCTTATGGTCATTTTACACGGGACGATTGATCGTTCGTTTTTGCACGATAACGGTCAAATTTCGAACGATAATCGTACGTGTAAACGCAGCGAACGATCAACCGACGAGCAAAAAATCGTTCATTTTGATCTTTCAACATGTTCTCAAATCATCGTTGATCGTTCGCAAAAAATTCGCAGATCGTTCCGTGTAAACATTCTTTCAGCGATTTCACCTATGTGTGAGATAGGCTTAAACGATCGCATAGCGAATTTTCCGTACGATATATCGTTCTGTCTAAACGCTGATCGTTATAAAAAAAACATAGTTCATTCAAAATCGTTAATCGTGCGATCGGGCGAATTATCGCACCGTGTAAAAGTACCATTAGTCTGGACTAGAGACGGGCAGCGCCAGAGAAGTCTGACAGACACTTATCCTTCTCCAGTAACAGGAGCATTTAGCAGAGCTGACCGTGCACAGATTAGGCAGAGCTGACCGTGCACAGATTAGGCAGAGCTGACCGTGCACAGATTAGGCAGAGCTGACCGTGCACAGATTAGGCAGAGCTGACCGTGCACAGATTAGGCAGAGCTGACCGTGCACAGATTAGGCAGAGCTGACCGTGCACAGATTAGGCAGAGCTGACCGTTCACAGATTAGGCAGAGCTGACCGTTCACAGATTAGGCAGAGCTGACCGTGCACAGATTAGGCAGAGCTGACCGTGCACAGATTAGGCAGAGCTGACCGTGCACAGATTAGGCAGAGCTGACCGTGCACAGATTAGGCAGAGCTGACCGTGCACAGATTAGGCAGAGCTGACCGTGCACAGATTAGGCAGAGTTGACCGTGCACAGATTAGGCAGAGTTGATAGATTACACACTCACACATACCTCCCCTGATATCAGAAGTCACAGACATTGGTACAAATAAGGATTTGCTATATACCAGAATAACATATCATTGGAATACACAAACTGTTGCTTTGTCCAATAAAAGCTCTTGACCCCCAAACATTATTTTTTTTTAGAGGATTGCAATGATGCGGAGATGATGTGATGTGACCACCGCAGCCAACTCCACACCCCATCCCCCGGCTGCAGACACAACACAGGGAACCTCTTACCAGCTATCCTTGGACACAGCTCGCATTAGCCTGATGGCTGGAGCCAGGGGGGATCTCATAGTCATTGTAAGGCGTCTGTCCGTCAAATTCTGGGGTGTCCTGCGGAGGGTTAGAGGGGGGATCACTGATGTCCTAGGCTCTTGGATACAGGATCACATGCCTGAGCTGCTCTCCTCTGTTATATACAGCAGCTCTCCTCCTCCTTACACCCTCCTCACACCCTCCCAAATCTTTAACACACAATGAATGAGAATTAGTAGACTGCATGTGATCCCAGCAGTCATGTGACCACAGTGGGCAGGACCTGACACAGGCTTACCCCCCCCCCCCCCCTCCTTCTTCTTTTAAACTCCATAGAGACATGAAATGACACTAGGATGTTGCGATAGTGTGACAAGTTTCTGCAGTAAGAGAAATTGTCCAAGACCCAGGTGTGCCGAGACTGCCTGCAACCGAGACACAAGCAGGTCACCCTATCCAAAAATGACAATGTAATTCATAGTTATTGGAGCATAATGGATGTTCCAGAAAGGTTTCCTATCACAGTACTGTCCCCAGTCCCTGGTCCAGCAGCATCTGCAGCGACAATGAGAAGAGCACAACTCCAGCATGCTCCAGTCGCATTGTTCGCCATTTGACTCTCGGTGGCTGGAAAAGCTGGACGCATCCCTAGGCTAGGCCATACATTGAATCCATGTTTTCCAGAAGTGCCTAGGGCTGCACCCAACTTCTCCAGCAACCGAGAGTGTTCAGGTTTGGCCATACCTGAACGTTCATTACATTCACTCAACAATATTCATAAATAGAGACACTAGATGAGCAAATTTGCCGAAGTTCGGGTTCGTATGAACCTGAACTATCGGCTTCTGATTCCCGCTGTCTGCAGCCTCCGTGAACAGGGGGCATACAGCCTTACGGACCGCTTGGGAAACTGGGATACAGACATTGGCATAGGCTGTATCCCAGTTTTCCAGGCGGTCCTTACGCTGTATCCACCCTGTTAAGGCTGGGTTTACATATATAAGTTGGCATCAGTTGCGTTTTTTGCCTAAAAACTGACCACAACTGATGTCACAACTGATGCCAAAAATGCATCAGTTGTCATCAGTTTTTCTATCCGTCTTTTCATTAAAAACCATCAGTTGCCATCAGTTTCCATCAGTTGTCATCAGTTGTCACAAGTTGCGCTCATCAGTTGACATTTTTTTCCCCAGTATGTTTTCCTGTCATTTTCAATGGGATTTGCGGGGGAGCGCACGGGGGCTATATACTAAATGGGGGAGCTCACAGGGGGGGCTATATACTACAAGGGGAGAGCGCACAGGGGGGCTATATGGGAGGGGGAGAGCGCACAGGGGGGCTATATGGGAGGGGGAGAGCGCACATGGGGGGCTATATACTATTGGGGGAGAGCGCACAGCAATGCTGTATACTAATTGGGGGAGAGCACACAGGGAAGCTAAATATTACTAGGGGGGCAACAGGGGGGCTATATACTACTGGAGGAGAAACAGGGGGGGTGATATACTACTGGGGGACCAAGGGGGGACTATAGGGGAGGGGGAGAGCACACAGGGGGAGATATATGTTTATTTTGTGTACTATTTGACTGAACGCCGGATGCCAGGGCCGAACGACATGCGTCCTGCCCGGCGAGGCATCCGGCGCTCTATTCCATTGTATTGGTGCGGCGCCGCATCACCGGAGCGGCGGTCCGCCAGGACGCTGCAAGATGCGGCCTAACGCACCGACGGTCCGGCGATGCGGCGGCCACTATTTCCCGCCGCACATTTTGAATGATCCCATTGAAAACAATGGGATCAGTTCAAAGATGCGTTTCCCTCCGGCGCTTTTCTCCTGCGCCGGAGGGAAACGCCGCCGCACCGCCGGACATATGTAAACCCGGCCTTACAGAGGCTGCAGACAGCGGGAATCAGAAGCCGATAGTTCATACGAACCCGAACTTTGGCAAATTCGCTCATCTACAATAGAGACCAAGTATCAAGGAAAAACTAAGGGGGTCATTTACTATTGAGTCTGAAACATGCAATTTTTTAAACAGCCCATCGGTCTGTTTTTTTTTTTTTTTACTCGAATTGGACTAATTTAGCAAACTTTTCATGAATTTGGGAATAGAATATTGTCAAAAATTTGCGCAGACAAATTCACTCAGTACTAACCAGACATAGGCATTCACCACTTTGTGCGACTTTTTAAAAAGTTGGAAATAATAAATTGGGAGCAAATCTAGGATTATGGAATTTTTTGGGTGAATACTTAAAAAAGGCAGATTAAAAAAAAGTCACATCTAAAAAATATTCACTCGTGGAATACTGGTTCATTCACCTTAAAACTGGTGCAAAGCCGCTAAGACTTTTTTTTTTCCTTTAATACCTATTGCCTAAAATTTCCACTGCAAAAATAAAAGACTGATGGAAAATTTACTGATACCTTTTTTGTATCTTTATATTTTTGTTGTTATCTTTCTGCTACAGGAATGCTATTACGCAGTTTGAATATCTGGTGTTTTGGAAACACCATGGACATAGCCTCAGGGCTGAAACTATGCGCAGTTTCTGACGCAGTGTTCCAGGAGCGAATACAAAAGCTGCTATATACTTTCCCTCCTTTTTGCATCCAGTCAAAGGGTAAGTTCACACTGAGCAATGCTCAAGGAATTGTAGAGGAAAGTTTTCTGCTTGAAATTCCTCATCTATTCAGCTCTGGCAGAATTTGAGCAGAATGCAAGCGGAATTCAAGCAGAATTGAAGCCTCCATTGACTTCTATAGCATTCCGCCCAAAGAATTGACATGTCAAAGCGGATCAGCAGCAGAAAATTCTGCACTGTGAACAACACAATGGTACATTGCTCTTTACATATTTTATGGGAGGAATTTCAAGCTGAAATAAGAGCGGATTCCTCTTCAATTCCTCACCTATTCCTTAGTGTGAACCTACCCTTTGGGTCCTTTTACATAGACAAAGAGATTTATCTGACATATTTTTGAAGCCAAAGCCAGGAGTGGGTTTGAAAAGAGGAGAAATCTTTCCATTCCTGGCTTTGGCTTCAATAATCTGTCAGATAAATCTCTGTGTAAAAGGACCCTTGGCTTCGCCGCCACAAAAACGGTAAACAGTCAGTTGTGTGCTGGAAGTCAAGAGAAAAACATGAAACGCTCAAGAAATTTATTTCTTTTTATTGGTGTTTTTCGGCACTTTTTATTTTGGGCCCCTCAAATGCAAGGGGCTCTGTGGTGGCAAAAACAAAACAAAAACAAGTGTTGAATTTCTGGGGCTTTTTTTGTGGCATTTTCTTGAATCACATGATTTCTAATGGGAAACACAAGAAAAGAAAAAGAAGTTCCCGCTTCTGTCCATCTCATCTTCCTGACATATCACTTCATGAACCTGCTGCTTCTAAGAAACGCCTGAATCTATACTGTACACGTTATGTGCAAATCCACCCTATGTGCACAGATATTCGCATAACCCAGAGCTACTGAAGACCCCATAGAAGTCCCTAGAAATCTGTTCAAGGGTAAAAGTATTGGGGAAAATGCCTGACCTGGCTAATGGGACAGCCTGCTCAGCCAGTGACTGGAGCGGCGTCCTGCCACAGACACTGACTGGCCGAGTGGCCTGTCAATCAGCCGGGTCATGACGTCGGCTGAGAAGATGATCCCAGAGGCTGGCGGGGTCCACGGGGGACAGTTTAGTAGTTGTGCTTAGATTGGGCTTAGTGGATGTCCCCCCCACCGCCTTCTCCGAAAAAAATTGCAGCCCCAGACTTCTCCTTTAACTGCAGTGAATGGAGCTGAATTGTAATACCACACACAACCTGAGGACAGGGGTGGTGCTGTTATTTCAAGAAAGTAGCTGTGTTTCTTATTACCCTGGATATTTCCTTGAATCTTGACTACACCCTAGCAATGTGATAGTGAAGGATAGGGCTGGGATCCAACATAGTATTTGGTATCAAGGCTTTTCCATATAGTGTTTTTCTCTGTGTCCGTTCCCCTCCTAGTTTTGGCTAAAAATACTAATTAAAAATACTCGCCAGCATACTACATGTGAACATAGCCTTAGATTTGGTAAGTCATCTGATAGTTATTCCATGCTGCACTTTACTTTGTAAGGCAGGGATGGGGAACCTTCGGCCCTCCAGCTGTTGCAAAACTACAATTCCCGTCGTGCCTGGGCAGCCGAAGCTTTAGCTTCGGCTGCCAAGGCATGATGGGAATTGTAGTTTTGCAACAGCTGGAGGGCCGAAGGTTCCCCATCCCTGTTGTAAGGGTTAGATGTATGTATGTTGTGGGAGAATCAGGCACAGGCCCCATCTAGGTCACTTAGCAGGTCACGTGTGGTGGATATTGTTGGATTGATGACTTTGATGGGACAATCACTGTCTCCTTCTACATGATTTGCTGTAGAGGGATGGAAGCTTCCTGGGTTGTAGGAATTATAACAATTACAGTTAATAAGGTTTAGGATCATTGGACAGAGGGTATAAGAAGCTGCTGAACCCAAAATTCAGTACTGTCATTCCCATTCTTGTCCCTGATTGTTCCTAAAGTATTTTCCTATTTTCTTGTACTGCTCAAGAATCAATTCTCATTACATTTTACTTATTCCCTTCTCCATAGTCTGTTTTAATTCGTTTTTTTTGTGATGTTTTTGAATTTGGCATTATTAATTTATATATATTTTTTTCCATTTGTGTGTGTGTGTGTATATATACAGTGGTGCCTTGGATTACGAGCATAATTCGTTCCGGGCCCGTGCTTGTAATCCAAATCCACTCTTAAACCAATGCAAATTTTCCCATAAGAAATCACTGATATGCAGACAATTGGTTCCACACCCCAAAAATAATGATTTATTATTCTGAATAACATGTAAAACAGATGAAACAAACATTCAGAAACAGCAGAATATGTGATATTATAAGTCACTGTACAGTAATGGAGAGGATGGGAAACACAAGGGCGGACAGAGACTGCAGGGAGCATGAAGGAATGAGCAGAGCAGATGTGGGCACTGTATAGCAGCACTCTCTGTCCGGGGAGAGAGGGGTTACAGCTATGGAGAAATTACCTCCACAGTCCTGTCCCCTGATGTAAGCCCCAGCCTGAAGTGGATCTACCATGATTTGGAAGGTGAGGGAGACTTCTTGGTTCAGAGTACAGGGCTGTAGACCACACTATGCAGACCATGCCCCTCCTCCACTTGCGCTCCAACCCAGTACAGGGAGCTCTTAAACCAAAGCAATGCTCTTAAACCAAGTCACAATTTTGAAAAACTGTGAGCTCTTAAACCAAGTTACTCTTAAACCAAGGTACCACTGTATATATATTATATTGATGAAAATGTGACATTTGCAAACCTGTTAGCATGAAATTATTTTTGACAAAAACTCTATTTACAAAAAACAAAGGTCATGGTGATAGAAGGATTTGCGTCAGGACGTCTTGGGTGGAAATATTATAAGTGAACGGATGAAATGAAGCGGGCAGAGTAATATTTCTTTGATCCTGAGGACAGAAATGATGACTACACCTAGGGTTCTTTTATTCTCTATGTATGTATATGGTATATACTGGTCATTGATGACATTGATTACTTGAGTGATCTTACAGAAAATTCAGTTTCCGCCATAGGCTGTATCCATGTTTTCCGGGCAGACCTAGCTGCTCCCAAGTGTTCAGGTCTTCACAAACCCAAACTTTCTTAAGCCTAATGTAGTGTATAGTGTGAAGAGACTTTGGGTCCATTGACACAGAAAGATTATGTGACAGATAATCTGCCAAAGATTTGAAGCCAAAGCCAGAAGCAGACTATAAACAGAGATCAGGTCATAAAGGAAAGACTGCGATTTTGCCTCTTTTCAAATCCATTCCTGGCTTTGGCTTCAAATCTTTGGCAGATAATCTGTCTGTGTAAATGGACCCTTTGGCATTCTAATTTTGAGTGGAGTAAGGGGCCTATTAGACAAAGGAATAAATATTAACAATAAACTATTGCAAACTAGATCATGTATCGTTAATCTCAACGATTAGTGAACAAATGCAGAATTACAACGAACGAATGTGGAATTAGAGTGAACGATTTACAACGATTTCTTGTTGCCTGCATTAATGGTGCGTTTACACAGGCAGATTTATCGGACGGATTTTGGAAGCCAAAGCCAGGAATGGCTTTGAAAAGAGGCGAAATCTTTCCTTTATGACCTGTTCCCTGTTTATGGTCTGTTCCTGGCTTTGGCTTAAAAAATCTATCAGATAAATCTGTCTGTGTAAATGCTCCATTACACAAAACAATAATTGTTAAATATGTATAAAACTATTTACACAATTATCATCCTGTGCAATAGTATCCTAAGCTTCTGACAGACCCCTCTGTACCCATCAAAACCCCTGTCTGCTCCAGATTCCTCAAATAAATCCAGACCCCTCTAGTGGGCATGCCGAAATCCACTGTCTCATTATGTCACCCAGCTTCTGCCATCAGGGCATGGTTAGGACACCCCATACACAGTAGATAGCCTGTCGGTCCAATGTGTATGACCTTCTTTAGTATCATTAGAGAAAAACCACTCAGGGTGCGTTCACACGTACAGGATCTGCAGCAGATTTGTATCCGCAGCAGATTTGATGGCCCAGAGTTACTTTGCATTGAATCTGCAACTTCAAATCTGCGTTATCAAATCTGATGCAGATCCTGTACGTGTGAACGCACCCTCAGCTTCTTTCCAGTGAATAATAATAGATTGTCCACTAGGTGGCCCAGTGGTCCTGAAATCTACAGGAGTCATTCAGCATAATGTTAAACAGTAGTAAGAAGTAATTTTTTTTGGTAATTTTACTTCTCCACATTGTACTGGAGTAGTCTACATGGAGATGGCAGCAGTCTCAGCTGACCATGTTTACTAGGACTACACAGTAACACAATGCTGCCTTAAAGGGGAACTATCATCAGGTTAGGGCGAGATGACACTGTGGGGGTGGGGCAGTGCTCCCAGCTGAAAAATTCGCGCAGGACCAGCGCCGAGGTGGAAGGTAAGACACATACCTTCCTCCTCGGCATCCCAGGCGCTATAGGGGGCTATCAGCAGCTTAGATTCATCTAACATGCTAATAACTCCCCTTTAAATTCATGTGCAGACATGATGGATATTTTGTGAGTTTTTAGGAGAAGGATTACCAGTAAAGCACAATATATGCAAAAAACCTCACTCACACAATGGGTTAGATGCTGTGGATTTTAGCATCAGATTTCACAATGCAAAAGGTACAATAAACATGTAGCCAAGCCTGTCTGTGTAACAAGAGGATCCGAAAGAACCCAAAAATAGTGGGCTCCCCGACACTCATTGAATAAAATCCAAACACGATGGAGATCTCCGGGTCACAGAGTTCCTGTGAACTGAACTTGCTGAACTGAGAGATTGGTGTGGAGCAGTCACCTGGAATTACGGTCAACACGCAATGTGTCTGCTGTGTTTCCATTGTCTGGGTCTATCAGCTGTAGGTGTGAAGTTGTTTTACAATTGCACATAACAGATGGAGCCTCTATTCACCAGTGAAGGGAGCGGCTCAAGGTACGATAACTTCATACCAAGATGTCGGGGGTCAAATCCCCAGATAACCCCAATGAACAGCGTGAACCTGCGCCAAGTTCTTGGTGTCTGCATTGTGAATGGACTAAGGGCAGCCATAGCCGAGCACTGGTGTATAGTAACATGACAAGACGGAGAGGGGAAAAAATTAAAAGCAAAACTATTGATTCAGTCTTACACTTCGTGTACGCATTGGTGCAATTAAGACTCCCCATCTTAGTGTCTAATACTGTATGATACATTTGGAGTACTACACGATCTGACTACACACAGGCATTGTTTGAAGTCTGTTACCATGGAATTACAGTGGTCTTCATTTGTATATTAAAAAAAAAACAACAAATATACAATTTTTCGTTTTCGCCGATTACTGATAAACGATCGATTGCATGTGTACAGGAAACTACCTAAAATAACTCACCATAATTCATGAAGCGATAGTCGTTCGTTCTGATCGTTATTACCATCGTTCATTTAATCTAGTATATGAACAATCATACAATAACGAATGATGTGTAGGTACAGAAAGATTTGCAAACGATTATCAATGATTTTATTGTCCGCTGCAAAGACATACGAACACATTTTTGTTAGACGTTTGATCGTTGCCTGCATACACATAGAAAGATTATAGAATAAATTTGAACGATAACGATTTTTCGTACAATAATCTTTCCGTGTATTAGGACCCTTACCCCTTGTGCACCCTTCCCCCCCTTCCTTGCCATCACTTCTGCCGATATAAGCCCTTGTGACCAGGACCCTCACTCCTTGTGTCTCCCGATTTCCTTATAGATTGTAAGCTCTTGTGAGCAGAACCCTCACTCCTCGTTTCCCCCTATTTTCTCATCGACTGTCACCCTCCTCCTCCTTAGAAAACTGATAACAGGGAGCAATAGATTCAGTGGGCACAGTAAGGGTACTATTACACGGAACGATAATTGGCCCTATCCGGTAGATTATCGTTCCGTGTAATAAACACAACAATCAGCCGATGACCGTTCATCGGCTGATCGGTCATATAGGTTTGGACCTATAATTGTCGCCCAGCGATTTGCAAAGTAGATGCATTACCTATCCATGGTCCAGGGCTCCTCTTTAGGGTCCACTTCTCCCCGGGTCCTGCGTGCTGCAGCTTCAGAGCGGCCTGTCTTAGCTGACAGGCTGCTCAGCCAATCACTGGCCAGGGCCGCCGCAGCCAGTGATTGGCTGAGCGGCCTGTCAGTTAGGACAGGCCGCTCTGAAGCTTCAGTGTGCGGGACCCGGGAAGCAGACCGCAAGAGGCGCCCTGGACCATGAATAGGTAAGCCAGTTTAGCAAGGGCTGCAAGGACATCGGTCACGATGTCCATGCAGCTCTTGTTAAACGATTATGGGGCCGTATAATAGGCACAGTAAACGAGCGCCGATCTAGCAGATGTGCTTGTTTACAGTTATTATCGGGCCCCCATTGGCCCATGTAATAACACCCTTTGGGCCCTTTTACACCAACAGATATCTGACAGATTTTTACAGCCAAAGCCAGGAATGAATTGTAAACAGGGAACAGATCATAAGGGAAAGACTGAGATTACTCTTCTTTTCAAATCCATTCCTGGCTTTGGCTGTAAAAATCCGTCAGATATCTGTTGGTGTAATAGGGCCCTAAATATAGAGTCATCATCATGCCTATCTCCTTTTCTACCCATAGGGTATAGGATCTGGTATCTAACATTGAGTGACTGCACGGTTTGCAGACATCAGCGAGTGTTTGTATATTTACCATGGCACTTAGTGAACAGGCAGAATTGGATCACATTTGCACACGCTCTTACATAAGAGGCAATAAACATGGGCTGTTTTGGTTTTATGCAGTTAATAAAATGTTATGAGTGCAATTTAATTATTATATTGGATTCATTAGCCGCCATCATTCACTGGGGCCGATCCCTGGCCGGGAGGGATGCAAACAATCACTGCTGTTTATGTCACTTGTAGTCAAGAACATTGTGTAAAAACCGCTACAATTGCTCTGAACGACTTACCCACTGCTAACCTGCACGCAAGGGATGGAAGAGGAGCAGAAGCAGCTGGGAAAACACAAAAACACTGGGTTAGGAATAGAAGTCATTCCTCGTGAGAAGAGGTGGACAAAAGAGACAAATGGTAAATGGACAGAGAACGGGGAAAGGGAAGACACTGATATAAATTTAAATGGGTACTGTCATCACCAATAAATACATTTAAAATCAGGGAAGGACGTGTAGTATGTTTTTGCGCTTTATTGCATTTATTTTTTTGCTGTTTTTTTTTTTAATATGAAATATAATGTTATGCATTCGGCCACTAGGTGTCTCACTTACTGGAAAACTGCAGTCGATGCTCCATAACTAAGGCCATTTGGTCTTTAGTAACAGCAAAAGAAAGACCAAATGCAGGAAGTGATGTAAGCTGGTCCAGTGAAGATGAATGCAGTTTGCCCCCCCAAAAAAACACGGATCAAAACGGATCCGGTTTTTTTTTAAACGGACACAAAAGTAGTGTCAGCTACGTTTTTGTGTCAGTCAAAAAAAAAAAAAAAAAAAAGGATTCGTTTTGATGATTTTTTTTTACAATGGAAGTCAAGGGAAAAATGGATCAAAACGGATGCACACAAATGCAACAGTTTTGTTCATCCGTTTTTTTGCTAAAAACGAATTGCAAAAACGCAGTGTGAACCTAGCCTTACGGATGCATTTTTGCAGATTGTGGATATAATAAATGGTACTAAAAAAAGGGATGTGTGAATATAACCTTACTTGGCTGCACTGCCCCACAGCATATATCCAAAATAATTACTACATTGAGTAAGCAGGTCCAGGTCATCTAGTCTACAGCAGTTCTTTAAAGTGATACTGTCACCCCCTTTCTGTATGAGGACTTCTTGGTGCTTGGTCCAATGAAAAATGCTTTTTATTGTTGATTACTGTGTCACTTCGCCCTGCCCATATTGGTGCCATAGGCCCTGCCTCCTCTGTGATGTAATCTCCATCTAGACCCTGCCCACTTTGTGGCCATCGGATTGGGCCAAACTTGAGGGGGTGGGGCCAAGACCCCGCCCGGGTGTCACAATCCATGATTGATAAAAAGCATTTTTCACTGGATAAAGCACCAAGAAATCGATTATAAAGAAAAGTATGAAAACTGCAGAATTTAGGCTTTACAGCTGTGTAGAGAAGTCCTTATAATAAAGGAGCAGACTAGATAGACCCAGTAATCTTTTTATGCTGACAATCTTCTATGTTTCTAAGCACATCACACATCTTCACAGACCTGAAGGTGTTAGCTGCAGCTTATTAATAGTAAGATGACAAACACGGTGTGCACTTCATAAACAGATATTTTATTTTGCACTGAAAAGACATACCTGATGCATGTGAAGCAGCTCGGTACATATAAAAACATAGTTTTTTTTTTATTTTTTTTATAGAAATTAAAGAGAGACAGAAAATAACAAAACTGTACGGAATATTCAGAACTAGAAAAAGATCTAGATATTGTTTATCCGTGTACTCAGGTGTATTCAGGTGAAGCTTTCAATAAATGAGACTGTAAAAATCAGACTGTAAATTCAGCCATATTTATTACACAGAAATCATTCTAAAGCATCAGATTGGCAAGAAAATAACCTTTACTGTAAGGCTGGTTTCCCATGGGGTATAACACAAAGGCATTTCTGCATCTGTATTACGGATAAAGGTCTAATGACCAGCACACACACAACCCTAGAGATCACACAACACACTGCAACGTCCCAGGCTGCACTCTGCAGTAACTGCTGACGCAGAACATCTCACCGACTATGAATCAGAAATTAAAGATACTCAAGTCACTCAGTGTCATATGTGTTAGCCCTGAGTGCTGAAGGATATCGATTAGACACACCACATGGATAACTCATTGATCTCCATTGCAAGACCACTTCTGGTCTATGCATTATCTTACAGCTCGCGGTTGTGCAAAACTGATATTACAAGCGGAGAATCTGGAGCTGGCGGATCCCTCCCACAGGTCACGAGACAAGAGCACAGACTGCAGGGCCCGGGTATATGCTGCCAAAGAAAATGCAAATATAAGGTGTAAATAAACCATAAAGGAGAACAAAGGTAATGACAGACAATATAGCATTTATTCTGCTCCTATACATACACTCATATTAATGGATGCCCCACAGTGTGATGCATTCATGTATAAGAACAAAGAGGACATGGGAGCGATTTCCAGCTGAACAGTAGAGAAGAGCAAACCTTAAGCTCGCTCAGGTCTGTCTAGGCCCGGGCGTTGGCATCCTCCTTTGTGGAGAAATTGGATGCAGCCCTAGGGCTGCCAGATATGAATATAGCCATAGGCCTATGGCTGTATCCACGTTTCCATGACTCCCTAGTGCTTCACCCAAGGCAGCTGCCTGAAATGTGGCTCAAGGCCATGGCACGGGCTGCAAATGCTTTCATGACGAAACTGAGTAAACGTTTTTGCATTTTAAAGTTAAAATAAATAGGTCTTCATTAAATATTTTACACAATTTCTCTTCTGCGCATTCTTACATATGTTAATATATGCAAAGCAGCTCTCTGCCGCCATCTGCAGGAGGTAGCTTTCCATTCAACTCATTGCTTAGGGGGCAGAAAACAACTTATACTTTCTGCTTCTTAGTGCTTACTACTGCTCTTTCCCCATCCTAAAAGTATACCCTCAGAGAGGAGGCAGATGTGTCCCTATAATATCGCAGCAAAGAGACACTGGCATATGATCACCAGTAGCTGCAAGATGTTGCCATGCATGGCGGCAGATGATGGTTGGGACTTTCACCCTTCCATACATACTTCTGAGACATGGGAAGAGCCGCATATTAGTGACAGAGCAGGTGAGCTGTTTTCTGCTCCCTGAACTCTGTAAACAGCACATCCGCCTGCATATACAAATAATACTAATACTACAGTTATGCATTGCATTTCGGTCCTCTACCATGCCATACCTTTGGGATTTTGGTAGAAGATACAGTTATTTGCACAGGTGTCTGGGTGGGAGTCCCAAAAATCTGAACCACAGCAGCACAGAGGAGGCAATTCAATGTTATGTAACAACATCTTGTCTTTCATCTGGGCCCGTAAAGCTTCTACATACCTGGAAAAATAGGAGATATAAAAGAGATATATAAAACACCAGTCAATGAAGAATAATTAATCTGAACTCGAAATGCAGACATTTACTTTTAATTTAGTTATTAATTATTTTATGGCTCTTGCGGAATTACATTTGTAAAAAATGTCAAACTTACCAAAAAGTCACATTCTAGTTTCATTTAGACTTGAAGCTAATTTATTGTATCCGTTCATTATTATTGCTTAAGGGGGTTGCCAAAGTTATGGCTCGTGCTCGAGGCGTGCGTCTGATACCTATTTAGGTTGACTCATTATAGTGTGTTGTGTATGCAGTTGATAAAGGCCATTAGTCTAAATGTGTCCTGTTGATGTGTAAGAAGAACTGTGCTGAATAAACATTGGGAACTTTACAAGAAACTGTTATTGTTATTATACTTACTTGTGCGGTATATGATGCTGGCTGCATTTAGAAACAAGAGGTCACTAAGGGGGAATGGATTAAGACTGGTGTTGAAAAGCCGGTCTTAAATGTGAATTTGTTGGCTTCCACCTCGCCATATTTATTAAAGCTAGCATTAACCCTGCAAGAGGCTACTTTATACCAAGCCCAACCCACTTGACGTAACAAAAGGCAGTGCCACAGTTCTGGGGTTTTTCTCACAGACTGTGATTACTTCCCCCATTAGGGCCAGTTCACACTGAGTAATAACGTCGGAATTCCGTGGCGGAGATTTACGTTGCGGTATCCCGACGCGCACAGTGTGCTGCTGTAAGTGAATGGAGGGGACGCGCGCTCGTCCGCTGCCGCCGCTCTCCGCTCGAAGAACTAACATGTTAATTCTTTGAGCAGAGAGGAGAGGAAGCGGACGAGCGCGCGCTCTCATTCGCTCAAAAGCGGTACACTCAAAGCGGAGAGCTCCACCACGGAATTCCGACGTTCTTACTCAGTGTGAACCGGCCCTTAGGATATGTTCACACTGTTTGTTGTTCCTAAGGGGAAACTACAACTAGTAATAGGTGGCAGAAATTGTGACCTTAGCTTCGTATTTGTCACATATTTTACTCGCTATCATGGGTGCAGCTTGGGCATTTTCACCGAGCTATATGATTATAATAGGCGACCTCAGTTATTCTGATGTTTCCGAGGAGTGCGCTAATGGTAACTACTTGTGAGTGTCTCCCTCTTCAATGAGAGCAATAGGTAAAGGAGGAAACGGCAATGAATGCAAATGTTCTGTTATGATCAATGAAATGTAAAAACCTTTGAGGATGTGGATTGCCACTTACCGCTCCACACCCAATCATTCTTTCAAGTCATGTTTATTAACCAAAAGCAAAATTTCCCAAACGCCAAATACCCATAACAGGATGTGGGCAGCTCGTGGAGAGGCAATGACTACATGGGTACTTGTGCTGGGCGTTTACCATAAACACACAGCTGCCTAGCAGGGAACACTTCATAGCCTACTACCAGGCATCCCATGCCAGGATTTACCGGTTGGATTGTTTGGTCTTCTGAGCCTTCTCCTTCTCCTCTGTTGTCTCTTTTTCGGTATCCTCCAGGTCACACGAATGCCTCAGTACACTGGAACGAGCAGATAGGCGCAGTCTTTGTTCCTCCATTAGACGTTCAGTTTCCCGTTCCCTCTTCATTCTGATGGTAGAGGAGATTACAATGAGAATTCGATAGGTTTACAAATATGCATCAGCCAACATTTGTTCAGTCCATGGGTTGTGACATAGTTGTTGTGGTCTACTAGACACTGCTTTACAGCCACATGCCAGCTTTATTAGTCAGGACCTAGAGGAAGAGTTTAATAATGACAACTTCTGTGACTTAACGCTGTTGCCAGGGCCATATATACTGCTTGTGCTGCTGTATTCAGACCACCAAAAACAACATGGATGCCAGCTTCAGACCCTCAAAGTAACACAAACCCTAGGTTTGGACCTTCAACTTCATACAGACCCCAAAATCAGATCCCAGACCCTAAAACAGATGCCAAATGTAATAAACTCGCTGATACAATCCCAGTGTACTAGAGAACTCAGTATTGGATTCTCAGTGTAATACAAATACCAATCAAATACAGATCTTAGTATCTTATCCCAAGTGTAATAGAGACTCCAGTATCAGACCGCCAAGTGTAATAGAGACCCCAGTATCAGACAACTGGTGTAATACATATTCCCAGATAGGTGGCCTGTCAATCACTCGCCATGCTTCTAACGCCTCTTCCATACATCAGGAAGCCAATCCTTAGGAAAGGCCTTCAAGATCCGATTGGTGGGAGCCTGCCTCTGCAGATAAGCTGACTGACAGCGCTGCGGCACTTGTGCAATCCCTGTAGACGATTTCCTATCAAGCCTAGCTCAATAAACTGGATAGAGGCTGTACTGAATACCAAAGCTTATTACCACTAAACTGAATGGTACAGGTACAGCTGTGCTTGGTAGGAAGTAAAAAGGCTGCAGTGCTTGTAGGAGTGCAGAACCAACATCACCGGGCTATCTTCTCTGAAGTCAGCACTGACCTCTCTGACCTCTGAATACCAGTTTTCACACAGCTCCCACTGTGTAATCCTTTGTTCTCTGCTGGCGACTAATTTCCCTCCTCCCCCTTCCACTCTCTATAGATTACAAAGGGCCCGATTGATGTAAAAGAGTCAAGATTTCCTGATAATGAGTAGTGGATGAGAGAGAGGAGGGGGGGGGGGGAGGGACCTGGGGAAAATCTTTTTGAATGCAGATAATGGCATATTTGCCTAATAAACCCAATTACAATGTTTCTTAAAATCGCCTGTACTATTGATTTCTGGAAAAAACAACAACCAAAAACACGACAGCGACACTTTAAGGATCACAAGTCTAATGGTCCTTTTACACGGAACGATTTATCGTTCGAATTTGCACGATAACGATCGAATTCGAACGATAATCGTGCGTGTAAACGCAGCGAATGATCAAGCGACGAGCGAGAAATCGTTCATTTGATCTTTTAACATGTTCTCAAATCATCGTTGATCGTTCGCAAAAAATTCGCAGATCGTTCAGTGTAAACAGTCTTTCAACGATTTCACCCATCGCAAAACGATTTTTCCGTACGATGTATCGTTCCGTCTAAACACTGATCGTTATTAAAAAAACATGATTCATTTAAAATCATTAATCGGGCGAATTATCGCTCCGTGTAAAAGTACCATAAGTCTCAGAAAACCCTTTATCGCGTCAGTCATTGGTTGTTATGTGTTGGTCATGTTTCTTACTTGGATATTTTCCTCTCATGTTCCTTCTGCCTCTGAGTTTCTTTCACCTGCTCCCGCTCTATGTCCATGAAAAGTCTCCTGTACATGAGGTACTGGTTTTGCCTCTAGGAAAGAAGATTATTCATGCGTTAAATGACACTGAACAAAAATCACTCTTTGGCATAATTTCTGCTCACTTTCCTCGAATGGGATAATTCTTGTTCACAAAACCCATTTCGACCAAGTCTACGATCTCATCATGCCCAATCTCTTTGTTCTAAAGTAAGTCAAGCAACTTCCGATGGGGTTTCTCATAGTACAGTGTGCATGCATGTCAGCTGTGCAAAGGGTGTATACGTACGGGTGCATACTGGGGATCTTTGGTTAGTCAGCAGTACATACATAGTCACTTCCTCTCGTACTTCTCTACCCTGTTATGAGACAGCACCTCCTCCCCTCTGCTGTGCCATGACATAGTGCTGAGGAAAGTGCACTAGGGCCTGGCACTATGCTGGGACATGACTAACACATAATACTATCATACCTCCCAACTTTTGCAAAGAGCAAAGAGGGACATGTGTGCCGCGGTCCCCATAGCCACGCCCCCATAGAGACCCTCCATAGCCACGCCCCCATAGCAACCCTCCATAGCCACGCCCCTACAGTCACCACATGCTGCTGACTGAATAATGCCCTATACAGTATCCAATCCCCCCAAAAATGCCCTATATAGTATCCAATCCCCCCAATAGTGCCACACATAGTATCCAATCCCCCACAGTGCCCCACATAGTATCCAATGCCCCCATATAGTGCCCCACATAGTAGCCAATGCCCCCATATAGTGCCCCACATAGTAGCCAATGCCCCCATATATGCCCCACATAGTAGCCAATCCCCCATAGAGTGCCCCACATAGTAGCCAATCCCCCATAGAGTGCCCCACATAGTAGCCAATCCCCCATAGAGTGCCCCACATAGTAGCCAATCCCCCATAGAGTGCCCCACATAGTAGCTAATCCCCCCATATAGTGCCCCACATAGTAGCCAATCCCCCCCATATAGCGCCCCACATAGTAGCCAATCCCCCCATATAGCGCCCCACATAGTAGCCAATCCTCCCATTTGTGTGGCCCGACCAGAAAAACAATAAACCAGTAACCCACCTGTCCGCCGGTCCCAGCAGCTCCTCTCCCGGCAGAGCGCGCACTCCAGTCATCCTCCGGGGCGGGCAGCGGGGTATACAGACACTGACTGTGCCGGAAGTGACCTGCAGTCTCTATGTGAATTACTTCCGGCACAGTCAGTGTCTGTATACCCCGCTGCCCGCCGGGAGAGGAGCTGCTGGGACCGGCGGACAGGTGAGTTACTGGTTTATTGTTTTTTTCGGTGGGGCTACATGAGGGACACTGGTGCCGTTCCGGGACCGCACCCCGAAAACGGGACTGTCCCGCGGAATCCGGGACAGTTGGGAGCTGTGCTATTATATGGCATCACTGAGGGGAGGGGAGGGGATATTGGTACACTGGGGGTGCTAGTCCCACCTCCAGTGCAAATAGCAGGCTGGCACATATGTAGAAACCGGGGCAGCTTGCAGGAACCAGGCAGCATTTTTGAAAAATGGACCGTGCCACTGGGATCTCCATGCTGGCACCAACCAGGTAGTGTTAAAGGAGAATGCACATGTATAGAGAGGGCTAGCGGCACTATAGGTATAACGTGTGGGTATAGCCAACAGTGTATATCGGTTAGGATTTGGCCACAACAGGTGGTGCTAACTGTGTACAGCAACACAAATCCAAGGATAGGAAGAAAAAAAGCCAGTTGCAAACAGTCACCAAAGTTGTCTTCTGCGGTTTATTTCACTTTAAAAAAAAGCAAGGACATGGTGCGGACATGTGATGAGCAGGCGCTCAGTGAAAGGAGTGGTGACAGTCTGTTTCACGCTCACGGCGCTTCTATGGACCTCCTTTTTCAGGTCCGTAGAAGCGCCGTGACCGTGAAACAACAGACTGTCACCACTCCTTTCACTGAGCGCCTGCTCATCACATGTCCGCACCATGTCCTTGCTTTCTTTTTAAAGTGAAATAAACCGCAGAAGACAACTTTGGTGAGTGCAACTGGCTTTTTTTTCTTCCTATCCTTGGATTAGTGTTAAAGGAGAAGTCTGGCCATTTTGAAAATTCAGCAGCCAGCAGGGTCAGGGGGGATTTTGACTACAAGTACAAACTTACCTATCCCCGTGCCCACGATGAGGGACAGGACCACCCTCCCCAGCGGGCTCCAGGATCTCTGAAGCAGACACATCAAAACCTGGCTGATGGACTGGCCACTCAGCCAGTGAGTAACTGGGGCGGGATGCTGCTCCAGTCACTTATTGGCTGTGGGGCCAGTCTATCAACCAGGACAGGCCTCCCCCCCCACAAGTTGTGACATCATCTAACTAACAAATATATATCAACATCATCGATCCTATGACATCACTGATCCAACATCATCAATGACATGATCGATCCTATGAGGGCATCATTGGTCCGATGAAATCATCGATATAGATTATATATAAATATTTTCTTTTTTGTTTTAAAAAGGAGAAGTCCAGCCATTTTAAAAATTTGGCAAATTTGACGTCCTGTGCCAGCTGATGGGCTGGCCGCTTTAAAATTTAGTTTTCCAATCCCAATAACACAGGGATCAATTTAAACAGTAGGTTTTCAAGTGTGGGGGAATCTGAGTATTCAGAGGAAGCCAATAAAAAAACTATAAAACCATTAGAAGGTTTCAGAACTTGGTTGGTTGTCAATCAGCTATAACCAGAGAAAGCTTCTGCAGATGCGTGACAAGTGGCAGGGATCATGTCTGACCATTCTATTGATAGAGACTCTGCACTGTTTATTGAACACATATGGGCTTTACCTATGTAAGTATGCTTTGGCGTGTATGTGTGTGTGTAACATTGGTATCTTTGTATAGATGACGGCCGATAGCGGCCATATGACCATCAGTCCCTGCACGGGCGATTGTTTATAACTGACTGACATCGCCAGATACACAAGCAGCCTTTTCTCACAATCCCTGTGCGCCACAAATGTTATCACTCCGATCACTATAATTACACAGCAATCAGGAAGTGATACAGCCCGAGGCTACTAAACAGCCGGCCGCACTTCACACCAGTCACTCCATGTAATTATAGAGGTCACGCTTCTATTTACCATATAATGGGTATAAATACACATATGGGGCACAGAGATTGCCTGAATCACATGACCGAGAATTATTTGTCAGATATTAACAGGGCTGGGAGAGGAATGAATCAAGTAGAATGATATTTAAAAAAAGGGATGAAAAAATTATTTGTTGTGGAGACGTATAGACATCGTTGAAGTCCAGTGCCAATTTGAATGGTACCGAGAAGATAATGGTATAAGGATAGCATATGAATCAAAGAGATACCTCTAGTATAGGAATATAGAAAGAGTCTGATTTTGAAGTTTTCACGTGAATTAAATCTGTAGCAATATCACATCATAAGTTATAAAAGGCAGAATACTAAAGTACAGTTTAGTGCCCACGGCCATGCTCCACATCCAAACATCTCCTGGGTGACCCTAGGTTACTGATGTATTGGCTATTGCCAACTGCTCCGTATGGGCTCCCTAAGTCTACTCCAAGATATTGTGGCTCTCGGCTTTCCGGGGACAGTCTAGATTTGGCCGATTAGCCGCGGAACGGTCAGCGAGGAAATTCCACCGTGAACCGCAGAGCAGAATTTCCATTCAACACAATGGAAATTAGCTCTGCACCTATTTTAACGGCTGAAATATCAGCGCTATTCAGTGCAGAAATTCAGCTGCTTTTGCTCTGTGTGAACGGTACGCTTTAATGCTCCAAGATATTGTGGACAATTGTGGCTCTCGGCTTTCTGGGGACAGTTTAGATTTGGCCATTTTCTGTTCCAGTGTGACTGTGTCCCGCTGCACATAGCAAGGTTCATAAAGGCATGGAGGGGGAGTCTAGTGTCGAAGAACAAGACTGACCGATTGACATGATTGTGAGCCAGGCCATCTAGTCTGACCTCACAAATGCTATTCTGGATGAATTGGAAAAAAAAATCCTACAGACGCCTCCAAAATCATGTAGAAAACTTCATAGAAGAGTAAAAGCTCCTATACCCGCAAAGCAGGAACCAGGTCTATAATAATGCTATGGGAATTGTATGTGCTAAAAACTCTTGGAGGTGTAGTGTGGAGGAGGCCATTACACGAAGCACTTATCGTTTAAAAATTTGCTATTACGAATGGAAAAATGAACAACTATCTACTGGTATTATAACACCTGCTCAAATGACAAACAAAAAAAAGTCTATTACCAGTCACCTCTACTTTAGAGGCGGAAGGGATGTTCTTTAGTACAATATTTTTGAAGTTCTAATACTGTCCGGTCCCGTTTGATCAGTGTTTCCTTGTCTCAAAACACAGGGAATTCTCTCTCTGCCAAACACCGGCTGCAGCAGTGACCAGCCTCATTGAACAATTGGCTAAGTGGCCATTTCTAGGAATCCGGAAGTTCTTTTCTGCAGGGACTGGCCACTACAGACACAGGGGATCTCCCCTCACCAAACTGCTTTGCCATTCAAAAAAAACTTTAAGCAGATACAAGGAGAAGTCTAGCAGCATGACAACTGTGCAAGCCCAATCTAGTAGTCAATGACAGATAGAAGAAGCAATGATTCTCTACCAATAGATCTGCTATAACCTCTAGAAACCTTTTCTTTTCGCTGGTAAAGGGCGATCTGCTGGCTGCCATCACCGGATAACATCAGGAAGTCATCTGTATTATTAGCGCCGAGTATAGACGGTGCCAGGATAATCACACACCTTTCTTATCTTTACGGCTCTTATCGCTGCAGGGACACTGGGTGACTAACATGCGGGGCACAAATTAACCCTGCCAGCAATAGAGATTAATGGGAAAAGGGTCAAATATTCTCACCCGCCTGGGTACAGCGCCAAGGCATAATCTGGGAACAAGAAGCGCTGCTACTATTGGCCAAGGCTTGTGAAATGCTAATAGCCCATAATAAAAAAGGAGGAGGATTGCATCAAAAACAGAATTATCTCCTTTCTACCCAGAGACTCCCATATATTTGGCTCAATAGAATGTTTCATTGTGTTTACTGGCATAACAACAGGTAACATTGCAAGATGGAGCAAAACATTTTTTTTGTTTCTTTTAGAAACCACATTCTATATTTTTTCCCCAAATTCTGAGAGGAAAAATCAGTCTGACTTGTGGTGCAGATTTGCGGCTGTCGATTTTTTGTGGTGACATGTCTGACCCCCCCCCCAGATCAGAGGGCATAACCATATCTGAATTAATGTATATGGGCAAGAGTGAAAAGACCTTCAAGGGATATAAAAAAAAAAAAAAAAATCATTGAAATGATGATTCCAGGTATGCAGGACTGCAGTATTGCTGTGAAAGAGAGGTTTTACCTACAATCCTTTGTTATATACGAGTCTCTTCCTTTGTATACAAGTATACACTGGAGGAGATGTCTGAACCCCAGAATCTCCATCTTTTTATATCCTTTCCAGAATTACTGCACACATTTCAGATGAATACATCAAATTTTTCTCTGTATATGAAACTAAGTAGCTGAGAAGGGTGTAAAAGGGAACTAAACACCTTCAGCTACTTCCTCCATCCTAAACCTAGGGGGTTAAACAAGACATTAATCACAGACCTTAGATGAACATGGGACTTGACACTCAGCCAAGGCTCAACCCCCGCTGTAAAGTCACAAAGTCATCACAAATTATTGCAAAAAAATAAACAATTAATGTCCCATTAGATCCTTCACCCACTTGTTTTCGCTCCTCTTCTTCATCAACACCTGGGCGAAGTACAAGAGCTGCACGGTAATCTGTGTTATAGGCTGGCGCCGGCCCTGCAGGGTACGACTCCTTCATTAGGCGATTACACACCTGAAACAAAAAATGGTCAGTGAACGTTAACTCCAGCATTGAAAACGTGCAAGGAATAGGCCAGTTTCACATAGATGTAATATGTGTCACTAAAAAAGTGCATACCTGTTTTGTGCTGTTTTGGCTGTATTACACAGCCCGATATTGAGGAGGAAGCAGGCGCCGACCTGTCAGTTAAGCGCCCATATGCTTCTCATTTCCAGATGGCTGTTAGGGTCCTATTACACGGAGCGATTTTTAATGATTAACGATAAACAATCGCAAATCGTTAACCTGAAATCGTTCACCATAATACACAGATCCATGGTCGTTCGTTACAATCATTACTATGATAGTTTACTCCTTCTGATCCCAGCAAAACAATGGACAATGTGCAATTACACTGAAAGGTTAATGAACAAATGCGGAACTTGAGCGAACGAATGTGAAATTACAGCGAACGACTAACGATAATTTTAGGTTCAGATCTAAATAAACGATAAAGGACATCCGAACGATTTTTCGATCGTTGCCTGCAATTCCACAGAACGATTATCGTTTAACTTTGAACAATATAATGATTTTTCACACGATAAACGTCCCGTGTAATAGGGCCCTTATGCTGCGTTTACACGGAACGGTTATCGCTCGAATTTTTGCAATAACAATCGCATTTGAGCGATAATCCTTCCATGTAAATACAGCAAACGATCAAGCGACGCGCGAGAATTCGTTCATTTTGATCTTTTAACATGTTCTCAAATAGTCATTCATCGTTCGTTGAAAATTCACAGATCGCTTCATGTAAACAGTCTTTCAAAAATTCACCCTATGTGAAAGATGGGCTTAAGCGATCTTAAAAACGTTCCCAATAACGATTTTTCTTACGAATTTTCTAATGATTTATTCGTCTAAATGCTGATCGTTATAAAAACCAAATTGTTGCTTCAAAATCATTAAACGATCGATTGGGCGAATTATCGCTCTGTGTAAAGGCAGCATTAGGCATGGGGAGCTGCGGGAGGGGCTGTCTGGAGTCCAGGCTGCCCATTGAAGAGAGTGGTGGTCTGCTGCTGTCGCTCCTATTACACAGGGAGCGACAGGCAGCAGACAGCCGCTGCGGTTTCAATAGAACGTGTTGAAAGACCATGCTCAAGCGAAATAGTCTGGTTGTTGCTTTTAAACATGACCTACTACACCAAACGGAAAGGTCAGTAATCAGTCAAGTGCGGCCGATAATCGTTTGGTGCAATAGAGCCCTAAGGCTATGTTCTCACAGTGTATTTTGAGACCTATTTTGTTTGCATTTGCAAACAAGCTTTACATTTCCAAGATTTTTTAATGTGTTAGAGCGTTTTTTGGCAATTTTAAAAGGGCATCTTCTATGTGTTTTATGCAGATACGGCCTTTGCTGGCAAGTCTTTCAAAATTTGACATGTTAATGTCAAATGACATAACATAATATTCCTTTTATATGGCCAGATTACATTCAAGAAAAGTGAGATTACCTTTTATGGCTGTAGTAATAAAGACCATAAAAATAAATAAAAAATAAACCTCCCTTAGGTCTCCATTGGACGAGCTACATCACAGGTTCCACTTATTTTGCAGGATCTCAACAGATAAAAAAAAAAATAAAAAAATCCTACAAGCATCCATTTACATCAGTTAGTGTCTGAACCCAGCCTAATAAAACATACAGAGTCCCAGAAAAATAAAAGCCACCTTTAACTGGTGCCCCAGGGGGCAGCTGATCCTGACACAGGTATAGAGCAGTACAGGACATGTAGTATCACAGTATACTGTAGAGAGGAGATACTAGACACACACACACACACACAGCAGTACAGGACACGTTGTATCACACTGTACTGTAGAGGAGATACTAGACACACACAGCAGTACAGCAGTACAGGACATGTAGTATCACACTATACTGTAGAGGAGATACTAGACACACAGCAGTACAGGACATGTAGTATCACACTATACTGTAGAGAGGAGATACCAGACACACACAGCAGTACAGGACATGTAGTATCACACTATAGTGTAGAGGAGATACTAGACACAGACAGCATTACAAGATTTGTAGTATCACACTATACTGTAGAGAGGAGATACTAGACACACAGCAGTACAGGACATGTAGTATCACACTATAAAAATGGAGGATGGTGGAGCTCTCTAAATTACAATGGACTCGAGGTCAATAGTAAATCCTGTACCAAAGGATTGAAAATTAGTACTAGAAAAGGAAAAAAGGTAACTAATCCTCTAGAGTACTTGCTTAAATGAATATAGTTTTAATTGACACCATAACAATATATATATAGAAATAATATAAGTAATATGTCTCAAAAACAATAAACAATGTAATTATCAATTTGATCGAGCTGCAAAAGCATATGGTTAAGAGCATAGAGTTTAAAGTTTAAAAAGTTCATACGATGTTAAAACCGCTTCGTGTGCACCTGAATTGAACCCAAACAGTAAACTTACATTCACACAGTGCATTACTGTTGTTCCACAGTATCTGCTTGGAATGATATATCACTGGTAAGATTTGGAGGTATCGATAGCTCCTAAAAAAAGTGCAAATTTGCAATAAAGAGTTGGCGTAGTACGCCTCTCACCAGATCGCTGTTGTATCAGCCGTATCTTGAGTCGTATGTAACTTGTGGTGCGCCGGAGGATCCTCCGCTCTGCAGTGATGGCCGCTGCCGTAGATGAATCAGAGTAAGTCCGTGTCGGCTTCAGTTGTGTGGCTGCCGGTTTGGCGTGCAGCGTCTTCACTCCTGCTGGCCACTATAGATTACACTGGGATATGCAGAGTAGCGCTACCAGGTTCGTTGTTGCGCGGGAATCGGCCTGTCAATCATTCATGCCGTTCTCGTGGTTAGTGTTTGTCAACCTTGCAATATCAATTCTCAATGCAATGAGTTGACTGTAGTGATGTGTAGATTTGCTAAACGCGTTTCAAGGCAAAACCAGGGCCTCTTCCTCAGTAGCTGGCATGTGTAGTGCAACGTTGTTCTTTTATCATGTTTCAAAAGATTAGGGTTGGGCTTAGTAGGTTCTTCCAAAAATACGGAGTGACCCGTTTGGATTTTTGTGTCCATCTGTATCATTCAAAGCCCATATATCATAGATGATTTAATGTCGGATATATGTCTCCAAAACCAATATAGTGTATCTTGTTATCATGTATATAGTTCATATGGTTGCAGTATATGTTACTTAGATATATAATTCTATAAAAATGCGTTGCTGTTTCAGAAAAAACGCAGTGTCAAGTTGCTGTAATGTGAACTGATGTTTATAACGATATTTAAACAATACTATTATATTCTCATAAATGAACAAAAAGGGTATCTATGATGACATGTACTCAATGATTGTTTGTATATAGAATCAACATTGTGTAACAGAACAATAAATCTTTGTATATTTGTATATAAAAAAAACACAATATAATGTCATTACACATAATAGATTTCAGCCACTCACCTTTTCAGACAATAGTGATTTTTTAGATTCACGTACACATCAATACCCAATGAGATCTCATCATCAAATACCACGATTTCATCGTTACCAACCACGGAAACATTATCAAACATATCAGCAACAACAATCTTACCAATACAAGAATCATCAGAACTCATACAATCACAAAACACCCTTACTTCCAACACCAGCAACACCACAGAGCCAACCACAAGTAGAAAACATAGTGAGAAGGAATCAGAGGGACAATATACCACTAACACACACACCAAAACGAAAAAGAGGATTCGGAGGGGATGCAGAAGGGGGAGACAATCAAAATCAACCACCACAGAAAATGGGGAAAACAGATTAATCAATAAAGACTCCGTGGTGAACATCAGTTCTGTAGTCTTAACCCCAGTCCAAAGTACATTATTGAATAAAGGTCTCAAGTTTGCCCCCAGTCAATCCTTGAATAAATTTGACACTTATATAGGATTAGAGAAGTACATACGAAAGTTGTGCCTCACTAAATATTACATTAAAAATCCTATTATTAAACAACCTATCAAAACTGACTAATACATTCATACTACATGTGCACCAAAATCAAAATTTTTTCCAAGACATGAAGTAGGTACTGACATTTCAGCATTCAAAAAGGCAGTGGAGGCAGACCTGAGAAAAACACAAATTAACCAAAAAAAAAAAAAAATCACATAACTTGAACAGGAATGAAATTAGAGCCATCAAAGAATTACAAGCAATTTCACAAATTACGATACGAGCCGCCGATAAAGGCGGGGCAGTCGTCATTCAGGACACTGAAAAGTATCTTCAAGAATGTAGAAGACAATTATCTGACCAAAACACATATCAACGTCTCCCTAAGGACCCAATCCAATCCTTTAGTAAGGCATTGAAACAAATATGTGAGTCAGCTCTAGAGAATGATATTTTAACATCTAAAGAATTTGAATTTATCATGAATACACAAGACAGGTTACCTGTCTTCTACTGCCTTCCGAAATTACACAAAGACAGTGAAAACCCCCCCGGACGTCCCATAATTTCAGGGATAGGGTCTCTAACTGCCAACCTATCACAATATATAGACTTTGCAGCCCTTTGTTCAAAAAACCACTAGCTATTTAAAAGACACAACCCAAATTATACAAGAACTAGAAACTATAGCTTGGGAATCGGATTTTATACTTGCAACACTGGATGTGAGCTCTCTATATACGATAATAAAACATGATATAGGGCTAGAAGCAGTCAAATTCTTCCTAACTAAAGGTGAGATTGTACCAGAACAGGTTGAATTTATATTACAGGCCATCCAGTTTATATTAACACACAATTATTTCTACTTTGAGGGAGACCACTATCTACAGACCACCGGTACCGCCATGGGCACCAGGTTTCCACCCAGCTATGCCAATCTCTTCATGGCTATGTGGGAGGAGTCTACCATCATCCCCCAGCTGGGTGCGAGCCTGGTGCTCTGGCGAAGATATATTGATGACATCATACTTATTTGGCGTGGACCAGTGGCCGACCTCGAAGCCTTCATTTCACAACTCAATATAAATTCATACAACATCACACTCACTCCATCTATAAGCCATAGCCAAATAGAATTTTTAGATTTACTCATTACAGTAAATTCCTCTACATTAGTATGTAGTACCTATCACAAACCAACATTGAAAAACAGTTTTATTCTCTTCTCAAGCTGCCATCTTCCAAGATGGCTGCTTAATAATCCTACGAGCCAATATCGTCGTTTAAAAAGAAATTGTACTCACACCAACCAATTCGAAATAGAAGCCCAATCTTTGACAAATACATTTCTGGAGAAAAATTACCCAGCAGAAATATTGACTAACTCATTGGATATAGTCAGACAATCCAATAGAGAAAAATTTTTCCAACCCTCCAAGAAGAAAACCAATATAGCTGACAATACATCGAAAATAATCATCCCCTTTAATAAAGATTATAAAAAAATTTAAACCATATTCCAGAAAAATTGGCATCTGATTCAAAAGGATAAAATTATAGGACATCTACTACCCCCCAAACCTCCCATTATTTACACTAGAGCACCCAACCTTGGGATCCAGATAGCTCCCACCATCAAGAACCCCCAGCGGGATAGGCCTACTACTAACTGGCTGACTGTAAATGGATTCCACAAGTGTGGAACATGCAGTAACTGTAAGACTACTGCATCAAGAGGCAAAACCACTACTGTCTCGTCCACAGTTAATGAATTCAAATGGGAAATCACTGAATTCCTTACATGTGCAACAAAGGGAGTCATCTACCTAATAGAGTGTAGTTGTAAGAAGCAATATATAGGTAGGACCAAACGTCAAATGAAAATCAGAATAGCAGAACATCTGTATAACATCCGTAAACAAAATATGACTCACCCATTATCAGCACACTTTGTAGAATGTCACTCTGGGGATCCAAAACAACTGACATATACAGCACTATTGAGTGCGAAACAAAATTGGAGAGGGGGGGACTTGATTGCCCAAATGTCTAGGGCAGAATCACGCAAAATATATGAATTTGAGTCCCTTCAACCAAAAAGACTAAACTCAGAATTGGAAATTTTTGGCTTCTTATAATGGGGGAAGTGTGTGGTTCGCATGGACATAGCCAGCAGGCTGTTTACCAGCGTGACTATGATCCCTGCGACCCACACCTTCACCTCTTTGATTATATATTTTTGGAAATGTATTTTTAAATATGTACTATAGATGTTGGTGAAGAAAACACATGGGTTGTGAAATTCATGAAATTCACAAACTATAATTCATTATTCATAATTTATTAATCAGAGAATTTACTCTTTTGAATGAATTTATATACCTATACTATTTGTATTTCATTTACTATAATAATCTATGTGGTTTTTTATATACAAATATACAAAGATTTATTGTTCTGTTACACAATGTCGATTCTATATACAAACAATCATTGAGTTCATGTCATCATAGATACCCTTTTTGTTCATTTATGAGAATATAATAGTATTGTTTAAATATCGTTATAAACATCAGTTCACATTACAGCAACTTGACACTGCGTTTTTTCTGAAACAGCTAGCAACGCATTTTTATAGAATTATATATCTAAGTAACATATACTGCAACCATATGAACTATATACATGATAACAAGATACACTATATTGGTTTTGGAGACATATATCCGACATTGAATCATTTATGATATATGGGCTTTGAATGATAAAAATGGACACAAAAATCCAAACGGGTCACTCCGTATTTTTGGAAGAACCTACTAAGCCCAACCCTAATCTTTTGAAACATGATAAAAGAACAACGTTGCACTACACGTGCCAGCTACTGAGGAAGAGGCCCTGGTTTTGCCTTGAAACGCGTTTAGAAAATCTACACATCACTACAGTCAACTCATTGCATTGAGAATTGATATTGCAAGGTTGACAAACACTAACCACGAGAACGGCATGAATGATTGACAGGCCGATTCCCACGCAACAACAAACCTGGTAGCGCTACTCTGCATATCCCAGTGTAATCTATAGTGGCCAGCAGGAGTGAAGACGCTGCACGCCAAACCGGCAGCCACACAACTGAAGCCGACACGGACTTACTCTGATTCATCTACGGCAGCGGCCATCACTGCAGAGCGGAGGATCCTCCGGCGCACCATAAGTTACATACGACTCAAGATACGGCTGATACAACAGCGATCTGGTGAGAGGCGTACTACGCCAACTCTTTTTTGCAAATTTGCACTTTTTTAGGAGCTATCGATACCTCCAAATCCTACCAGTGATATATCATTCCAAGCAGATACTGTGGAACAACACTAATGCACTGTGTGAATGTACGTTTACTGTTTGGGTTCAATTCAGGTGCGCACGAAGCGGTTTTAACATCGTATGAACTTTTTAAAACTCTATGCTCTTAACCATATGCTTTTTGCAGCTCGATCAAATTGATAATTATATTGTTTATTGTTTTTGAGACATATTACTTATATTACTTATATTATTTCTATATATATATATATATATATATATATATATATATATATATATATATATATTGTTATGGTGTCAATTAAAACTATATTCATTTAAGCAAGTACTCTAGAGGATTAGTTACCTTTTTTCCTTAGTATCACACTATACTGTAGAGAGGAGATACTAGACAGCCAATCACTGAATGCACTTTAGTAAAATAGCCACTTATATTGGTCGATCTAGCTATTCGCATATTCCTTAGATGCTGTCTGTAGCGCTGTAACTTGAGATGAGGCTCGACATACAATGGCTCTTTCTGGATCAGGTTGAAACTTTGTGACTTGATGCCATTGTAAGTTAAAAGGACCACTGTTACAATAAAAACTTTTCAACATCACTATTTTCTATGCAGACAGTGGGTCACATATAATCTCCAGGGCAAACCATGGTAGCAGGATGCCTTCCTGATGTTCGCAGACCCTGGACTCACATGTTTTCCAGATGGCACGGTGTTCCCTTTCTCAATAAGCTGTCCCTGCGATTTCAGAGAAAGCAGTTCCAAAGGGAGGTCATGATGTCCCCGCAGAGGTATCTCGTCCTCTTCGGCATCCATGCTGTGCAACACTGGCGACCTCCGGGACACCGGATTCTGTGAAAATGCAAGTAACAAATTAACACTAATATTCCTGTACAGCTCAGATTATTCAGCTACTAACATTCCTACTAGACAATATCATTATTAGGGTATTTTCATTATCAAAAGTTATTCCCCCATCTACAGGGTGAGGAAATCACACCATCTGCTCAAAAAACATCTGACCTCTGGTCTACGAGCTGGTGGGGATTCCAGTGGTCATGCCCCCCCCCCCCAACAACCAGCTGGTTATCTCTAATCCTGTTGATAGGAAATAACGTAATCAAAATTCCTTAACAGAATCTGTCTGTAGGTTCATGCTGCCCGAACTACAGACAGCATGAAAACAGACTAGTTACACGTTTCAGGCACTTCAGAAAAATCATAGTTTTAATAAACCCCCAAGTATTTCAGAGTAAATTATATGTTGTGCTCCTGCTCTGTCCATGTTTCATGCTGCCCATGGTTCAGTATATGCTGGGAAATCTTCCTCAGTTGACCTCATGTCATGTCCAGGATGTCCTCAATTCTGGTTTCAGCCCCCTGTGGTCTGTACTTCCTACACATACTGCCATTTGCCCTACAGTTCGGGTCTAAAGTTGTTGTTTCTCCACACAGTTTTTTTTGCTCTATCTAGTGTAATTAAGATAAGACGTGCTTTCTGTAATACCCATGTATGGTTATTAATATATTTCTATATATTTGTTGTATGACTACCATTTGCTTTAAGTGCAAATCTATTTTTAACCCCTACTGTTCTTATCCAGCGATTATAAAATAAAGCAGATTTTAATGGACATTGATTTCTGGGTATCTTATGCTCCAAAGGACACTGCAAAACACGGTGTGAAAGTAGCATAATCTACATAAATCACCACCAAATTGGTCAAAGGTGCCGATACAGTCCCTACAGTCTGCAGACACCAGGGAAGTGAAAGGGAATTCACTTAATAACGCAATGAGACATCATAAGGCAAAGTCAGTGTGTGTTTAGAAAATCTAGTCGGGAGTCTCACGCACGAAATCCGCAGTTAATCCGCAAAACACGTATTATTATTATTATTATTAATATGTGTATTGCAGATTAGCTGCGGATTTCGTGCGTAAAACTCCCGGCGGATCCACCCATGTGAATTTACCCTAAAGTGGCACTATCAGCAGGTTCTTCCCAGAGAAGCCAGGAAGACACTGGGGAGCATGGAGAGGTAATGTATACAGTTTATTTTCTTTACAGATTCGTCAGCGGCTGGCCATGCATTGCCATTACACAGAGCGTTGTGTGCCCAGTGGCCAATGATTTCTAGTGATGTCTTTATTACATGGAGTGGTAATCTGCCGAAACGGCCTGATTCGGCAAATTATTGCGCTGTGTAATAGGGCCCTTAAAAGGGAACCAGTCAGCACATGGGCTCCCAGAACGGCTGCACACATCTCACCGACGGGTCTCCTATGGTGTCGGGGATTCTGCTAACAGGCCTCCTTGCCTGTCAATTAGCACGGACAGGACCGAGAGCCGTGAATAGACACAGCCCAGATGACTAGTTTACGGCTCTCCCCCTTCCTCGGACATGAAAACATGAAACCTACAGAACCCAGAACCCCTGACACAATAGGATACCCGGCTGTGAGGTCTGTGCAGCCGCTCTGCGAGCCCAATCAGTGCAAATTTGCTGACTGGTTCCCTTTAAATATAAAACTCTCTTAACCAGGTCATCCAAGACTCTTTTCAGAGAGAATAAACTTTGCAAATATGAGGCACCCGGCTCACCTTAGGCAATGAAGCTCATCTCTTATCTTATACGAGACCCAAATCCCTGAAGTTTTTATATTGCAGGCTAAAAAGCCAGCACTGGTTTTGCAAGATACAATTAGAAGAATAAAGCTTTACGACCCGGATGCCGAGGCATCAATGATCAGTTTGGGTTTAGGTCTTCCACCCTCCTCGCAGCTCTGATATATACAAGTAGCAGGTTGCGGTCTGTAATACCGCTGCCCTTTGGAATGATATAAAGTGAATGGCCATAAATGAAAAATGCAGACTCACGTCTCTGGTGGGGGAAACCTTCCAGATGCCACCGGGTAGAGTTAACTCCTCGGCCTCCACCGTCTTCAGAGCTGCCAGCCTGCCACGTACCTGACGCATGGTAGTCTTCAGCTGTCAAAACAGAGAAGATGTTAGGAGAATATGGATCATACATACAAGTCAATACTTGACACCTGCAAAAATCTGACTACTATTGCACCACAAGATGTCAGCATTGTTGTTAGCAGAGTCATGTTTGTCGGTCTGGTTACTACTAGGAATCAATGAGGCCGCCAGGCAGCATGGCTCTAGCAACCGTTCTCAGATTACTCAGGCTGTTAACAGACAGAGAAATGGCCACTATATTTAGTGTATTTAGAGGAGCTTGGCAAGTCTAAAAAGGATTATCCTTAGATTATAGCGTCTCACCTGTAGACAGAATATGTCAAAATGGGAGTTACATGTCTTTTAAGAGAGTCAAGCAGTGGCCATGCATGCATACTGCCACCCTATTCACTTGCTATGAGACTACTAAAGATAGTATGGCACTTGGCCATCTTCTACAGTCCCATAGCAAGCACTGGAGCAGCAGTCAAGCATATGCACTGTTATTCCATTCACTTAGAGAACAGGGGGCCTTTATTCTTGTTATTGGAGGGTCCCCACAGTTGAACCCCCACTGATCAGACACTAATCACTTATCCTGTGAGTAGGTGATAAGTTTTGATCTAGCAATAACTCCATACAGCTTCAGCAGAGTGCTCTAAAAGCAGCTTACGCCCTGTAGCTACAATGCATAGGGTGTTATTTCAACATTCATGCCTGACCCTTTTTCCCCCCACCTATATTTGCTAATGTAGTTGGGAAGAACTGGGACATCCCTAGAAACAGTATACAGCCAGCTGCTCCCACTGAACACGGGCCCTTTAAAGGGCTATTCCGCAGGGGAAAAAAATACTACATAAAATAATAAAAAAATAATACATAATTGGCAGCACTAAGGGGTGACATGGCCCCCTCTGTTGTCACCAATGGCTGCGTGGGAAACTGCAGGACTAAAAAAAAAAAAAAAAGCCCTAATACCCTCCCATTTACACATACTGAGCCTCCCCTGATATTAGCAACAAAATAGACATAAGACTTGGGGAAGCTGTCTGTCTGCCTGCAGCAGCACCAGCAATATGTAAATGTGGCTGGACAAGAACTCTGATCTGCCCAACACAGCTATTGGTGGCAGAAGAGAGGCTGTGTGCCCGCACCTTACTGCTTTTACTGAATGTGTAAAGAAAAAATATAAAATAAAACAAATAATAATAAATTTAAAAATTATTATTATTATTATATAAAGTTACCAGAGTATCCTATTAAAAGAGACCTTGTCATCCGTTTCATTCTGGCCAAATCACAGCAACATGAAATAGATGCAAGCAGCAGGGTCCTGGAGCGCTATGACACGCTGGTATTTCAGAGGAATCACAGTTTAAAAAAAGCTGCTCGGACCCGGGTTTACACTACGTTTTTGCAATCTGTTTTTTTGTGGGGTTTTTTTGCAAAAAAACAGATGAACGGATGGAAAAAAAAATGCATTTGGGTTCATCTGTTTTGATCAGTTTTTCCATTGACTTCCATTATAGAAAAAAATGGATCCATTTTTTTAAAACGGACACAAAAATGAGGTTGACCATGTATGTGTAAAAAAAAAAAAAAACTGATCAGTTTTGATTTTTAATGGAAGTCAATTGAAAAAGAGATCAAAACAGATGCCTCAAATGTATGTGGATAAGAAAAACAGATTGCAAAAACGTAGTGTGAACCAGCACGAAACAGACGACAGATTCCATTGGCTTTCTGCATGCCAGTAGTCTGTGCTTGTTCTGCTACTATCAGGAATTCTAAACTCTCTGCTGTCCTGAGAGTAACGCCAAAAAATAAATATTACACACAAGAGAATGGTGACTAATAAAGTATCACCTGAAATATCTTGTCTGGTTGGATTTCACCATCCAGGCCTACTTATGGTACAAGACCATGTGGCCCAGTTGGCAAACCCAATGGTATATCACAACAGAAAGGGTCATAGAGAAACGTAGGAACATGGGTGTTGTGTGTAGAGCCAGCCAAGTCTCTGGCCTGATCTTTAACGTGAAGTTTACAGAACAAACACATTCCATTAATACTAGTATACACAACAGACAATAGATCAGTAATAATAGATTGTATAAATCAGACTGCACGTGCACTTACAATGCTTTAACACAACTTTATGATAAAAAGTGAAGATATACGAGCAGTATTGTTCAGTGATTTAGTGATAAGTGATCATCCTAAAACCAGAAGATCCACCTTGTTCTAAGGCTATGAGCAGGGCTTCTATCGTACAGTGTCCTACTTTGCAGAATGGAAAAATACACTGGCCCAGATTTATCAATCATCCTGAAACCAAACCTGTCAGGTTTTCCCACAGCAACCAATCACAGCTCAGCTTTCTCTTTACAAGAGCTTCTTAGGATATGAATGCTATGGGAAAACAAGACAGTTGCTGGGGTATTCATAGCATGTATTTGTAGTAAAGACGATCGGATAAGTTATTGCACTTGTATTTTGACATATGACAACACTGTACAGGCACCCCAAAATTATTTATGCACCAATTCTTTACCATTTTCGAGATCTCTGCTCATGGTCAGTGACTGGAGACATTCTACAACGTCGAGAGGCTAGAATGACATCCTGATGTAATGAAGCTTAGCCAGCTGAGGGCGTATTACAATGAGTCAGTGTAGAGGTCATAACAGATTTAGGCCACCTTCACACACTGTCATAATGATGTCCCTTATTATACGAATGACAGCCGTGGTTGCAAAAAATATTTGTGTGTGAAAATAGGTTTATGCTGTAAAAGTGCATGTGGTTTCCCTCACAGAAGATGTCTAACCTTTTCCTAAATGTATCAGCAATTTCAGCCATGACCAAAATCTGGGAACGTTTATTTGACAACTTTACAGCACAGATGGCAAAGTTATGAGATTGTGATGAGATATAACTTTTTGTTTCTTTACCTGTCAGGGTGGGTTCATACTGTGTTCTTGCAATCAATCTTATTCATCAGTTTTATGCAAAAACGGATGAATTTGTGTGCATCCATTTTTCTATTGACTTCTATTATTAAATTTATTATTTTTTTTTTAAATAACGAAAAAGTCAATGGAAAATGGACCAAAACTGATGCACACAAATGCATCCAATTTGTTTGCATAAAATAGACTGCAAAAACGAAGTGTGAACCCAGCCTAAGCAGTGACCCTGTGTAGTTCGTAAAAATCATAATATCAGACATATAAGATCTTCAAACCAACCACAGCTCAGGGCCATCTCTGATTCTGCTTATGAAGGACCAGCTTCTCTGTATTAGATGTATAGCTGTCACACTCTGGATTTGGAGTATTATGTGTTAATGTAAAGGAGAGATTTATCAAACTAATGTAAAGTAGAATTGTCTTAGTTTCCCCTAGCAACCAATCAGATTCAACCTTTCATTTTTTTAGAGAAAATGTGGAATGAAAAGTGGAATCGGAAGACTGGTTGCTAGGGGTAACTAAGACAATTATACTTTACATTAGTTTGATAAATCTCTACCTAAGTGTTTATACAGCAGTAAACGATGAGAAGCTTAGTATTAAATGCCCAGATATAATAACTATTAAAGAGCAAAGACACTTTAACCCTAAAGTGTTACTGTCATTTTAAATTAGATAAAACAGTCAAAACTTGGAGATTGCAGAGGGTCTTACTGCTGAGACCTGCTACGATGCTGACATACAGCCAGGGAGAGAACAGGGCAGTGCACTCAACACCCCAACCGACCGAAGATCTGACCCTTTCACTTTATTTGCTATAGTTAAGTGACACAGTTGAATTTGATTGACAGCTAGGGAATGACTTGCTGCTGCATTCCCCCCTGGGTTGTATCTCCAGTTCGCAGCGGGTGTTAACAGTGAGGTCTGCTTTGATGAATAACTTTTGACTTGTCTGATGGTTGGGGTTCAGAACGGACACCCCAGTCTCCTGTTAGAATGGAATAGTGGGTCGCACATGTGGCACTTTCCTCTGTGTGGGAGCTGTGTAAACAGGAGAATACAGCGTTAGGCCATGTTCAGACGCTGTATGAGACTGGCCGTTCCGTGAACCGGTGTATCACGGAACAGCCGGTCACAGAAAAGATCATCCCGGCTGGTACTGCAGTACCAGCCGGATGATCTTTAGCACCGCTGAGTTCTGATGCGGGCGCATCCATGCGCACCCGCATAAGGACTCCCCACTGCACACAATGGAGGGTACGGCCGGAGCCTCTCGCTCCATTGTGTGCACTGACAGGGTTTTCTGCGGACGCTATTCAATGAATAGCGGTTGCAGAAAAATTACATGTCAGTTACTTGCGGCTCTGCTAGTGATCCCGGCCGGATCATATACTATGTGTATACACTCCATCCGGGATTGCTCAGAAGGCAACGACTATGATAACTATGGAACTTACATAGTGTAAACATAGCCTTAGCCTTTTTTTGGCAACTACCATAAAGAATGGAGTGGTGGAAATGCAGTCTAGGTTGTTGAGATCATGGAGGGCCCTTGGCGGTTGGATCACCTATAATCCTAAGGCTAGATGATAATAAATTTGTCAGATAGGAAAGTGAAGTTCACTTTGACACACCACTGAAACTTGTTCACAAAAGGTCTAGCAGTGAGTGTACAGGGAGGGAGAAGGGATACACTGTACCTTGCATTAATCAGGCAAGATACAGCAGAGTACATAGACACACCACAGGAGCTGCTCACTCACCGCTAACAGAGCACCATCATTAGAGACAATACTCACCGCTTTTGCATGCTGGGAGAATATTTTATTTCCATTTTCATCTTTTTCCTCTAGATCCTCCTCAGAGTCATCACTAATCTTCTGTGCCGACACCCAGCGTTTGCAAGGGCTGCAGATGGCAACTTGTGTATTGCGGTAAGTGCAGGTGTTTCTCTTTGGTGTAAAGTGCATGGCAGCATCTGAGGACTGTTTGACGATAATCCCCTCTCTTGTGACCTAGAAGACAGGAAGAAGGTTGGAACATGGTTAATTAAACTATGTATAAAATGAGATGATTGTGATGCAGATAACAGCAACTCTGATCACTGCTAGCAAACAGGATAGGCAAACATTCAGGGTGTACCCTGTATGGAATGTAAATACTGTCTCACCACTTCGTTAGAAGTATTTGTGACCTTAGTAATACAAAGCGCAGGAAGTCCTGTAATACAAAACAAGATTAAACACAGGAAGTCCCGTCATCTGTGTGCTCAGAGAAGGCAGTCATGTGACTGACAGGCAGATTGAGCAGTGACAATCTGTACTGGCCGGGACTTCCTGCTTTGGCTTTTTTTTTTCAACCAATACAAGACCAAAAAGCTGCCTTACATTATATTACACCCCCTCTTGATCTATATTTTGATTAGTGGAGGTCCATGAGCTGGCACCCCCACTAATGGGGAGAATGCTTCAAGTGAATGTAGTGGCAGTGTGGATATTTGGCTGCTGCTTCAATCATTTGCCATAGGCAGCTTTGGCAGTCCCCTAACAAGTAAATAGGAAGGCTGCAATGCATGCTCAACTAAGCCTCCATTCACTCTAGGAAAAGGCACCTTGGTCCTTGTGATCAGTGGGGGTATCATTGGTTACACCCCCACTAGTTACATACCAACCACTTATCCCTGGCATCGGGGATATGCTATAAGCTCATTCTATTATCTAGCAGATGATTACTGATGCCCATTCGCACAGACACATAAGATACAATGCAAGGAGGGCAGGGTGAGGGAGGCAGTGAACCCAATGAGGTGACGTAGGACTATTACCGCATCATAGGACTTCTGGAGCTGATGCCTCTTGCTCTGTTTGGCATGCTGATTAACCCTTCGCTTCACCTCCCCTTGGAAGTGAATAAGTCTCTGCTCTTTCTCCCTTTGAAGCTGATTCCACTGTTCTTCAATTTGCTCAGCTGGTACCTGTAACAAGAGAGAACATGGAGTCAGGCGGTTCAAAGAGAATCATAATAGTTAAGTCCATAACAATCATATCTATGCTTTTCTTTTTAATAAGGCTTTAAAAAAAAAAAAAAAAAAAAAAAAAAAAAAAGTCATCCAGGAAATTATGGGTAACATTACTATTTTATCTTTACATTAGATTCTAAACTATGCCCATAGTCTAATACTAAACATTTATTATAGTCCATCTGTCCCTGTAACTGGATACCATAACTGTTCTGCAAATCACAAACCCACAAGGACACAGTAGGTATCATTGTTTCAATACACAAAGATGTAAAACCAGCAAAACAGGAAAATATCTCCTGCCATCTAGTGGCTGCATGTAGTACTACATACAGGTGTTATCCAGCCATACAAAATCAATGGCCTAACCTCAGGACAGCTTATCAGTAATTCCTTGACTCATATAGCACTAGGGCTGGGCGATATGGGCAAAAAATAAAATCTTAATTTTCTTTTTTTTTACATTATGGACAATTCTCAATTTTTTTATTTTTTTCTGCTAAATAAAAAAAGAAAAAAAACATTTATCTCCTTGCAGGCGCCTCACACAGTAACATTGCCCCCATATAGGCAGTTATGCCCAATATATTTGCTCTATACATATTAACAGTTAGGCAAATGTCTTCCAACACTTCTATGAACATGGATGCAGCCGAGTATCCAGCATGACAGAGAGTGAAACGTTACGGCACTAAGTAGTAAACCTCACACCATAAAACATTATCTCGTCATCAAAATTACTGACAGGCTCCAATGAGAATTAAACGTCACCACTGTTATTGTTGTAGGAGAAATACATTTTTATTAAAGTATTGTATTGCCCCCCCAAAAGGTATCCAAATCACCAGTATACACTTATTATGGGAAATGCTTATAAAGTGCTTTTTTTCCCCTGCACCTACTACTGCATCAAGGCTTCACTTCCTGGATAACATGGTGATGTCACTTCCTGGATAACATGGTGATATCACTTTCTGGATATCATGGTGATGTCACGACCAGACTCCCAGAGCTGTGCGGGCTGTGGCGAGGATGATGGCAGGGGGACACTGAGGGGCACAGGGCACTGGAGGGACACTGAGCATCCCTCTGCCATCATCCTCTCCAGCAGCCACAGCCCGCACAGCTCTGGGAGTCGGGTCGTGACATCACCATTTTATACAGAAAGTGAAGCACAGGACTGCCACTGAGAAGGATAGTAAGGCACATTCCTTTCTCCTCAGCGTCCTGGGCACTTTAGAGGGCTATCAGCAGGTTAGATTTTTCCCCTTATAGCTCCATTCACTTCAATGTAACAGAGTTGCAAAACCCCACCCAAACTGGAATGGTGGCCATGTTTTTTTCTGAACAAAAATGCTATGCAGAAAATCCACAGCAAATAAGCTATGTATGAATATGTGTGGCCTAAAATGGAGGCAGGGTCTAATTTTAGTGTACAGGTGACGGAAAAGGGCCTTTGATAGGCCCTTGTCTGCATTGAATACCATCAGTACCCTGTCATCACATGTAGGAGGCGGCAACAGGGGACCGATGACCAATGCATCTAAGGGGGTTAACCAGCCCAGACTGGAGGGTGAGGTGAGGATATGGTTCCCAGCAGCACAGAATAGATCTACTGTGCAGCTCCCTGAGGCTACCGGCTTCATCTGCAGCAGTAGCTTTACATGGAGGCAAAAAGGAGTTTTATTCCAGTATGCAAGGCCGGGAGAGGGGCAGTAACTAGTCATCTGGGCGGGGAGCGGCCAGTGACTAGTCATAGCTCTCGGACTGTCAGTGTGATCTGCTGGAATGATTGACAGGCAGAGAGACCTCTTAAGGTGCCTTAACATGTAACGGTTCTGCAGCGAGATCCGCTACGGATCCCTGCCCTATTCACTCTATGGGCACACAAACTAGCAGCGGGATGGATATCCACCCCGCTGCGAGTTTGTCTGCCCATAGAGTGTACAGGACAGTGATCTGCAGCAGATCTCGCTGCAAATTTCGCAGCGAGAAACCCGCTGTGGATCCATTACGTGTGAAGGTACCTTGCAGAACGGACTAACAGGCATAGAGCCGTGACTAGGTACAGGCGACTCACCGCCACAATGACTAGTTGCGCCCCTCTCCTGGCCACGCACCCCAGTTAATCTACGCACCCATGAGTGAACCCTATATCACTGCAACATCATTGTGGCTGTATGATGAGCCTCATATCCCTCTGTGGAAAGGAGGAGGAGGTCATGTGATCAGCAGTATGGAGGTGCTGTATGATGGGCACCATATCCCTCTGTATACAGGAGGAGGAGGTCATGTGATCAGCAGTATGGAGGTGCTGTATGATGGGCACCATATCCCTCTCTGTACAGGAGGAGGTCATGTGATCAGCAGTATGGAGGTGCTGTATGATGAGCCCCATATCCCTCTGTGTACAGGAGGAGGAGGAGGTCATGTGATCAGCAGTATGGAGGTTCTGTATGATGGGCCCCATATCCCTCTGTATACAGGAGGAGGAGGTCATGTGATCAGCAGTATGGATGTGCTGTATGATGGGTCCCATATCCCTCTGTATACAGGAGGAGATGGTCAGTCATGTGATCAGCAGTATGGAGGTGCTGTATGATGGGCCCCATATCCCTCTGTATACAGGAGGAGGAGGTCAGTCATGTGATCAGCAGTATGGAGGTGCTGTATGATGGGCCCCATATCCCTCTGTATACAGGAGGAGGAGGAGGTCATGTGATTAGCAGTATGGAGGTGCTGTATGATGATGAGCCCCATATCCCTCTGTATACAGGAGGAGGAGGTCATGTGATCAGCAGTATGGAGGTGCTGTATGATGGGCCCCATATCCCTCTGTATACAGGAGGAGGAGGTCATGTGATCAGCAGTATGGAGGTGCTGTATGATGGTTCCCATATCCCTCTGTGTACAGAGGTAGGAGGTCGTGTGATCAGCAGTATGGAGGTGCTGTATGATGGGTCCCATATCCCTCTGTGTACAGAGGTAGGAGGTCATGTGATCAGCAGTATGGAGGTGCTGTATGATGGGCCCCATATCCCTCTGTATACAGGAGGAGGTCATGTGATCAGGAGTATGGAGGTGCTGTATGATGAGCCCCATATCCCTCTGTATACAGGAGGAGGAGGTCATGTGATCAGGAGTACACAATCACTCACCCATGCCCGGCATCCAGCTCCCAGGTCCCCCGGCTCTATCCAGGCGCCCACAGCAGCGACTTTCCCCGGGTTCCTCTCGGCGAGCACCGCCCGGTTCACCACCAGCCTGCTCGTCCTCCCCCTGCCCGGCTCCTCTCTCCTCCTCACAGGACGCGGCACAGGCGGCGCCATTACCCTTCACCCGCACAGAGACTTTTCAAACGGCCGCGTCTATGATCTCCATGACAACAACATCCGGTTTCCGGTTTGTTAAAGAAGGTATAATTGGCTGGGCGTTCGTCCAATGGGGTAAGCCCTCTCATCAGTGCAGTGGGGCGGGGTATGTATCGTGCATGCTGATTGGTCAGTATGGTCCTATGGTCATTTATGCCTCTCATATTATACCAGTGTCCCCTACCTGTCACGGTTGAGTCTAGGATGGAGTTGGTACGAGGATGTCCTCTCACCATGGAGTCTGATTCTAGTCTGTTTAGTCTAGAGCCGGCAAGAATGGAGTTGTGAGGAGGAGGTCTACACTCTGCAGTCAGTAATATAATAGAATGGAGCTGTGAGGAGGAGGTCTGCATTCTGCAGTCAGTAATATAATAAAATGGAGTTGTTAGGAGGAGATCTGCACTCTGCAGTCAGTAATATAATAGAATGAAGTTGTTAGGACGAGGTCTGCACTCTGCAGTCAGTAATAGAATGGAGTTGTTAGGAGGAGGTCTGCACTCTGAAGTCAGTAATATAGTAAAATGGAGTTGTTAGGTGGCGGTCTGCACTCTGAAGTAAGTAATATAGTAGAATGGAGTTGTTAGGAGGAGGTCTGCACTCTGCAGTCAGTAATATAATAGAATGGAGTTGTTATGAGGAGGTCTACACTCTGCAGTCAGTAATAGAATGGAGTTGTTAGGAGGAGGTCTGCACTCTGAAGTCAGTAATATAGTAGAATGGAGTTGTTAGGAGGAGGTCTGCCCTCTGCAGTCAGTAATATAATAGAATGGAGTTGTTAGGAGGAGGTCCACACTCTGCAGTCAGTAATATAATTGAATGAAGCTGTGAGGAGGAGGTCTGCACTCTGCAGTCAGTGATATAGTAGAATGGAGTTGTTAGGAGGAGATCTGCACTCTGCAGTCAGTAATATAATAGAATGGAGTTGTTAGGAGGAGGTCTGCACTCTGCAGTCAGTAATATAATAGAATGGAGTTGTGAGGAGGAGGTCTGCACTCTGCAGTCAGTAATATAATAGAATGGAGTTGTTAGGAGGAGGTCTGCACTCTGCAGCCAGTAATGTAGTCTGTGTAGTATAGAGCAGGCTAGAATGGAGTTGCTAGTAGGAATTGTTCCCCTAATCGGGGACATACTAAAAAGCATGAACAAAAATAATGAAGAAAAAGAATGAACATTATTTCCAATGTAGAAAGATGTAAAATAAGGTTTTAATTGGTTTTGTGTGTTAGATAAACCTGGAAGGAGCAGGATCTGAAGTGCACAGTGGACTGAGCTTATCTACCATAGAAACCAATGTGTAACACCTCACCTCCAAGGTACACCTGGAACGAATAGGATAATGAAATGATCACATTCCAAGCGGATTCCGCTGCTCACATCTCTGCCCGTGCAATAGACTCCATTGTATGGTCGGGCGGATTCCGCAATCCGCCCAAAGAATTGACACGTCAATTCTTTGGGCAGATGGCAGAATTCACCTGACCATAGAATGGAGTTTATTGCACGGGCAGAGATGCGAGCGACGGCCTGGATTTCTCATTGTGAAACCACCCAAAAAGGGGAGTGGTGCTTTTCCTGTGCAAGATAGACCAGGAATGAACAGGATATATCTGTAGTGCAGAGTGCTAGGAGCGTTTCTACCATAGAAACCGATGGGTAATACCTTACCTGCGCAAGGTACACCTGGGATGAATAGGATATACACTGCTCAATAAAACAAAGGGAACACTTAACCCCTTCCCGCACAAGGACGTAACTGTAGGTCCCCGAGCGGGTGGGGAAGTTCAGAGCGGGGCTGCGCGGCGACCCCGCTCTGAACCGCCCCGGTCCCGGGTTAGGCATGTAGCCCGGGACCGCGGCTATTAGCGGGCATGGTCCGATTGCCATGTCCGCTAGTTAAGTCTTCAGATGCAGCTGTCGAAGTTGACAGCAGCATCTGAAGACTTCCTGCAGCCAATTCCCTGGTGTCTAGTGGGGAGATCGCTCCCCCGTGACGTTGTCATGAAGGAGCGATCTCCGTGTCTGGTGCCCGCCGGGGTCTGCGTCGTAATGGCGCTGATCCCGGCTTGGCATTCTATTGCCTTTGGCTGCAGCAGCCAAAAGCAATAGAACACTGATCTCGACAATCTATGCTGTATAACTATACAGCATAGATCTCAATGAAAGATCAGTGTGCATATACTAGATGTCCCCCAGGGGGAATAACTCTAACCCCAGGGGGGCTTCTAGTATATGAGTAAAAAAAAAAAAGTGTTGTTAATAAAAAGCCCCCTCCCCTAAAAGTCAGAATCACCCCCCTTTTCCCATTTTATAAATAAAAAAATAAGTAAACATGTTTGCTATCGCCGTGTCCGTAATCGCCCAAAATATTAATTAACCACATTCCTGATCTCGCACGGTAAACTGCGTTATCGTAAAAAAAAATCCCAAAGTGCAAAATTGTGCATTTTTGGTCGCATCAAATCCAGAAAAATTATAATAAAAAGCAATCAAAAAGTCGTATATGCGCAATCAAGATACCAATAGAAAGAACAAATCATGGCGCAAAAAAATGACACCTCACACAGCCCCATAGACCAAAGGATAAAGGCGCTATAAGCCTGGGAATGGAGCGATTTTAGGGAACATATATTTGTTAATAATGGTTTGAATTTTTTACAGGCCATCAGATACAATGAAAGTTATACATGTTACATATCGTTTTAATCGTAACGACTTGAGGAATATATATACCATCAGTTTTTCCATAGGACACACGGCATAAAAACGAAGCCCCCCCCCAAAGAAAAAGATTTTTATTTTTTTTTATTTCGTCGTGCATATAATTTTTTTCTGGTTTCGCAGCATGTTTTATGCAAAAATTCAGCCTGTCATTGCAAAGTGCAATTATTGTGTTAGGAACCGGACAGCAGGACAAGACAAACAGTGAGCCCTAAGCTCAGCCCCGCCCACTGTCCTCTACCTATTTGCCACAATCCGCCCTAAAATGGCGGCGAGCAACTGGGCGGCAGTCCCTGCGCTGGCTAGGTGGGACACAAGGACAAGACAGACAGACAAAACACAATAACGAATGGTCAACAGTCCGGGTCACAACAAACGGGCAGCAAAAGTACAAAATCACAATCCGAAGGCAAAGTCAATATACAGGCAGTATGGTCTGGGGCAGGCAGCAAACAAGAATGGTCAGAAAGGCAAAGCAGGGTCAGAATAAACAGAGCAAGAGTAGCAAACACAGAACCAGGCAGAGACAAGCTCAATATCCGGCAATGAGAGCACAGACTGGGTTAGTTATATAGGAGGCCAGGATTCTGGTCCAGAATGTAATTGGACCATCCCCCTGATCTCCAAGCACAGACACCTGAGAACAAGACAGATCCACTGGCAGGATGACCTGTCAGTCACAGCAGAACCCAAACACAGATTAACCATGACATGGCCAGACAGAATTCAGCAGGTGAAGTCGGGTGTGTCTCCCAACAAAGGTGAGCATATAAACCAGTGTTCACACCCTGCAAACAAAACACAGAAACAGGATACAAGAAAATCAGTGCCTTCTCGGCCGAACAGCACGAGCCGAGGGGCGCATAATGCTCTGCAGAGATACCATCCTGACATATTGACGCAAAAAATAAGGGCTCATGTGGGTCTGTAGGTGTAAAAATGCAAGTGCTATGGCCTTTTAAGCACAAGGAGGAAAAATGGAAAATGCAAAAACGAAAATTAGCCTGGTCCACAAAGGGTTAAACAACAAAATATAACTCCAAGTAATGGTCCGTTAACACAGAGCGATAATTTGCCCAATCGACTGTTAAATGATTTTGAAGCAACGATTTGGCTTTTATAACGATCAGCATTCAGACTGATAAATTGTTACAAAAATCGTTATTGCGATCATTTTTAAGATCGCTTAACCCCATCTCGCACATAGGGTGAATCTTTGAAAGACTGTTTACACAAAGTGATCTATGAATTTTTAGCAAACGACCAACTACGATTTGAGAACATGTTGACAGATCACAATGAACGATTTTTCACTCGTCGCTTGATCGCTCGCTGTGTTTACACGAGCCAATTATTGCTCAAATGCGATTGTTATTGCAAAAATTCGAACGATAATCTTTCCGTGTAAACGCACCATAAATCAAACTTCTGTGAAATCAAACTGTCCACTTATGGTGCGTTTATACACACAGATTTATCTGACAGATTTCTGAAGCCAAAGCCAGGAATGGATCGGAAAAGAGGAGAAATCTCAGTCATTCCTTTATGACCTGTTCTGTTCCCAGTTTATAATCTGTTTCTGGCCTTGGCTTCAAAAATCTGTCAGATAAATCTGTCTGTGTAAATGCACCATTATGGTAGTTTTACACGAAACGATTTATCGTTTTTGCACGATAACGATCAAATTTGAACGATAATCGTTTGTGTAAACGCAGCGAACGATCAAACGATGAGCGTGAAATCATTCATTTTGATCTTTCAACATGTTCTCAAATTATCATTGATCGTTTGCAAAAAATTCGCAGATCGTTCCGTGTAAACATTCTTTCAACGATTTCACCTATGTGTGAGAAAGGCTTAAGCGATCGCAAAACGATCGCATAACAATTTTTCCGTACGATGTATTGTTCCGTCTAAACGCTGATCCTTATAAAAAAAACATTGTTCATTTAAAATCGTTAATCGGGCGAATTATCGCTCCGTGTAAAAGTACCATTAGGAAGCAACAGTGATTGACAATCAATTTCACATGCTGTTGTGCAAATGGAATGGACAACAGGTAGAAATTTTTGGCAATTAGCAAGACACACTAAATAAAGGAGCGATTCTGCAAGTGGGGATCACAGCTCACTTCTCAGTACCTATGTTTTCTGGCTGATGTTTTGGTCACTTTTGATTGTTGGTGGTGCTTTCACAATCGTGGTAGAATGAGACGGACTCTACAACCCACACTAGTGGCTCAGGTAGTGCAGCTCATCCAGGATTGTACATCAATGCGAGCTGTTGCTCCACTCCATTCTACTATATTACTGACTGCAGAGTGTAGACCTCCTCCTCCTCCTCACAACTCCATTCTATAATTGACTGCAGAGTGCAGACCTCCTCCTAACAACTCCATTCTATTATATTACTGACTGCAGAGTGTAGACCTCCTCCTCACAACTCCATTCTATTACTGACTAAAGTGTAGACCTCCTCCTCCTCACAACTCCATTCTATTACTGACTAAAGTGTAGACCTCCTCCTCCTCACAACTCCATTCTATTACTGACTAGAGTGTAGACCTCCTCCTCCTCACAACTCCATTCTATTACTGACTACAGTGTAGACCTCCTCCTCCTCCTCACAACTCCATTCTATTACTGACTACAGTGTAGACCTCCTCCTCCTCCTCACAACTCCATTCTATTATATAACCGACTGCAGAGTGTAGACCTTCTCCTCACAACTCCATTCTATTACTGACTGCTGAGTGTAGACCTCCTCCTAACAACTCCATTCTATTATATTACTGACTGCAGAGTGCAGGCCTCCTCCTAACAGCTTCATTCTATTATATAACCGACTGCAGAGTGTAGACCTTCTCCTCACAACTCCATTCTATTACTGACTGCTGAGTGTAGACCTCCTCCTAACAACTCCATTCTATATTACTGACTGCAGAGTGCAGACCTCCTCCTCACAACTCCATTCTATTACTGACGGCAGAGTGTAGACCTCCTCCTCACATCTCCATCCCAGCCTGCTGTAGAGTAAACAGACTACAATACAGATTCTAGGGTGAGGTCCTCCTTCGTCTCTTTCCTAGTCTGCACGCTGAAGCCGTCCTATCCCCTATTCCCTATTCCCACCAGTACGGCTGCCATCTACTGGTCGGAGGTCACACTGCGCCTCTACCTCACATGTAACACCTGGTATCTGTACGGCCTACGCGCTGACGTCACCACGCCACTGCCCGCGCTTTCTGGAAAGAACGGCGGAGGAAGATAGGGCCACGCCCAGGCGTAGCTAGGCGCGTTTCGGTGGTCGCGAGGGAAGATGGCGGCCGTGCGCGGGAATGGAGCGGCCTGGCGGGGGAGAGGAGTGGTGCAGGCCGCCGCTGTACGGCATGGAGCTTGTCCCGGGGAGCCCTCCGACCTGCAGAATAATAATGTAACTACATGGAGAGGTGTATTGTACAGTCACGTGGTTTCTACACTCGGGCGATGTCTCATAGATGTTATGTGGGTGTACTGGGGCCAAAATGGCGATACCTCAATGTAATACGTGACAGCTGGAGCCCCAGAGCTTCGTATCTCTTCCCTGTCCTCACACTATAGTGGTGGAGCTGTTATATGTGTGAGGTAACTACAACCCCCAGCATCCACAGTATCTGGTTGGGGAGTGTGACTACAACTCCCAGCATCCACAGTATCTGGTTGGGGAGTGTGACTACAACTCCCAGCATCCACAGTATCTGGTTGGGGAGTGTGACTACAACTCCCAGCATCCACAGTATGTGGTTGGGGAGTGTGACTACAACTCCCAGCATCCACAGTATGTGGTTGGGGAGTGTGACTACAACTCCCAGCATCCACAGTATGTGGTTGGGGAGTGTGACTACAACTCCCAGCATCCACAGTATGTGGTTGGGGAGTGTGACTACAACTCCCAGCATCCACAGTATGTGGTTGGGGAGTGTGACTACAACTCCCAGCATCCACAGTATGTGGTTGGGGAGTGTGACTACAACTCCCAGCATCCACAGTATCTGGTTGGGGAGTGTGACTACAACTCCCAGCATCCACAGTATCTGGTTGGGGAGTGTGACTACAACTCCCAGCATCCACAGTATCTGGTTGGGGAGTGTGACTACAACTCCCAGCATCCACAGTATCTGGTTGGGGGGTGTGACTACAACTCCCAGCATCCACAGTATCTGGTTGGGGAGTGTGACTACAACTCCCAGCATCCACAGTATCTGGTTGGGGAGTGTGACTACAACTCCCAGCATCGACAGTATCTGGTTGGGGAGTGTGACTACAACTCCCAGCATGCAGCGGCCGAGGAGTTGGTGTACATGCTGGAAAGTCCAGTTACCAGTCGATAAGTCAGAGTTTATGCTGGGAGTTGTAGTTACCAGCCGTAGAGTGGTTGGCTCTCAGCATTCATGGTGCCTTTTATATTGGTGACTTATGGTGCGTTTACACAGACAGATTTATATGGCAGATTTTGGAAGCCAAAAACAGGAATGAATTTGAAGAGGAAAAATCTCTTATGACATGTTCCCTGTTTATAGTCTGTTCCTGGCTTTGGCTTCAAAAATCTGTCAGATAAATCTGTCTGTGTAAACACACCATAAGGTCAGCTACCAGTGTGCTCGCTGACTGGCCGATGAATCATTACAGCATGCAGACAGACACATCCCAGTATGTTCCTTGATCCTTTGGCTCAGAGGTAGGGAAAGCTTTAGCAGGAGGGGCTTCCCTAAAGATCAAAGAGCCCATTGAAGTCTGCTGCCACCACTCCCGTTGCTTGGAGTGACGAGCAGCAGACGGTCGCTGACACGATCGGGCTTCATCTTAACATACCACGATCCGCCAACATAGTGCAGGTCGGCTGATCATGGCCTTTTAATGTGTCCTATTATACAAAACGATTATCGGCCTGAATGCCAGTAGGGCCTTTGTTTGATTCCAGATTGTATTTGTAGCTGAGTTTCTTTCCCCCTGACATCACTTTGTGTCTATTTCTTGCAGATTATTGTTCCCGGTGATCAGCAGAAGTGTGAGGTACACTCAGGTAATACCCACTAGTGTCATCCATCCTGTTTACTCTGGCCCGTTCCTACTGTCACAGCTGAGCATTTGTTACATTAGTTTCTAATCTACACAATCCTCAGTGCGCCAATAAGCTTTTCATTGGTATTAGCGGCGTCCCATGTTAGCTAGTGATTGGCTGACTGGAAAGATCCTGCTCCAATTTTCATGTTTTTCTGGTCTCAGATTGGTTTTACTCAGGGTGGTTGCCCCATTGACTAATTGGGTAGATTGTTGAAGCCCAATATTTTAGTGGCTATCAGGGAGTTCCGTCGAATTCCATCACAGGTTTCACTCTTTGCAGCACACTGAATAAAATCTGCAGTGTAAGTTCACACTAATATCTCACACAGAGATTGTACAGATTTTATGTCAGTTTTGCAGTGTATTTATGCCATATGTGCACACACCCTTATAGCTAAATTACTGGGCCTCCTTATACAAGGCCAGGGATATATGGTGGATTTAGAGACTTCTGTGCAACATTGTGTCAATTACTTTGTTATAAATGTGATTTGACTGTAATGAAACAATGAAATTGCATGGAAGTTGCATTTAAACAAGACTCACATTGCAGTCAGTGCTGGCAAACCTGTGTGTAACAAAAAAACCATCAGATTTCGTTTAGGGTAATTTATTTACAGGTTTATCAATAAATTAGTTTTTATGCTTTTCAGGGAAATTTTGTTGCTGTGAAGAGGAGAGTGATGTTGGTAGGTTTAGCTTATAACCTATAATGATGATTGTTATGGGGACATAAATATGCATGCTCACAGTGGTTACATCTGTAAAGAGCACTATAGCCCAGTTGGACTTTAGGTTTCTTTCACTAGCACCTTATCACTGTTGGGATGCTGGCAGCTGTACTCTTAGCATGCTCAATGTTGTTTGGGTGCACATGGGAATAGGCAGGCAGCTGCTCCTTTACTTCAGGCTGTTTTGTGCCAGGTGGAGGAGCACTAAACTGTAGAGCATGGGTCTCTAAACTGCGGCCCTCCAGCTGTTGCGAAACTACAACTCCCATCATGCCTGGACAGCTAAAGCTTTGGATTTGGCTGTCCAGGCATGATGGGAAATGTAGTTTCTCGTGCGTCTTATTGGGGGACACAGATACCATGGGGACACAGATACCATGGGGTATAGGCTGCTGCCACTAGGAGGCGCTGACACTAAGAAAGAAACAAAGGAAGTGACTCCTCCTGAGCAGGATATACCCGCCCACAGGCACTGAGGTAAACCAGTTTAGCTTAGTGTCAGTAGGAGGCAGACACAGGTCTGGGTTCTCCAGACCAGTTTCTTCCTTTATGTTTAGTTAGTTAGATTTTCTTTTTCCTTCTAGGTTCTATGGATTCTTGGGCACGGTGGGTAATCTAGACCCACCCTGATCCCCTCACTATGCGACCAGGGAACAGACCATAAATATAGATGGACTGTCTACCCTCGGTTGCCACCGGCCGGCAACGTGACACCATGGCACCAAATCAGTCTGACTGTCTGGTCGCCTTTTCTGCGGACTCTGTATCCGCACAGCCCCTTCCCGCCTCGCCCCCCAGAGCTTGGCGCGTAAGGTGAGGCACCCACCGGCTGAAGACGGCAATGGTGAGTATGGGCTCCTATATGGTGAGTATATTCCCCCTGCCCTCCCTCCCAGGCCACCATTGTATTCTTATAGACAACCCCCGGGCCATGCTTTCCTCACACAGGGATTTCTCCATCTCCCCATGCTCCACTCCCTCAGGGTCACTGTACCTCTGTGGCTCTCCCCTCAGTCAGTAACAGGCCAGCCCCCTCCTCCATTTTATTTTGTACTTGTGCCTCTCTCTCTGGGTGCCATGGGGTGTACAGTGAGGGGTCTCCCACTCCTGTCAGTGCTGTGCAGGCTGCAGTTTCCCGCCTTTTTTCCCTATTGTGGCTATGTCTGGAGTACCTGCTCTAGAGGATGCTCCGCCTCCTCCGTTAGGCCCCGCCCCCTGTCGGCCGCAGCACCCCGCCATTTTTCTTAGGTTGCTGAGCCTGCACTACTGCACTGTGGATGCCCCGCCCCTCCCGTTAGGCTCCGCCCCCTTTCGGGTGCCGCGTGGGCCACAGCATCCAGCCCTGTATCTTATGTGGCTGATTCTGCACCGTGGGATGCTCCGCCCCCTCCCGTTAGGCCCCGCCCCCTTCGGGAGCCGCGCAGCCCGCAGCATCCCGACATTTTTCTTAAGTTGCTGGGACTTACTGTGGGATGCCCCGCCCCCTCCCGTTAGGCCCCGCCCCCTTTCGGATGCCGTAAGGGCCGCAGCATCACCATTTTTGTTAGCTTTTTAACTCTGTGGAGCCTTCACTGTGATGCCCCGCCCTCTCCCGGGTTGCCCCGCCCCTTTTCGGGTGCTGCGGACTGCAGCATCCTGCCGTGTGTCTGTGTGTGTGTGTTCGTGTTCTCTCCCGGGAGAGCTACCACACACACTGTTCTATTCCCAGCAGCTTCTCCTGCCACCTACTGGTGGAAGTGGTTATTACACCATTACATATATGAGAATGGCTTGCATCAAGTTTTATTATGGCCAATGTTCCATATAATGTTCCAGCAACCCTTGGTCTGCAGATCCAGCATTTTTGGTGCTGGTTGACCCCTCTGTGTCAGATTTTATATATTTAAGATTACATTAATACTTATATACACATTCTGGTTCCCCTCCAACCACATACGCACAGACACATTCCCCATCACCATACGGTGTTTCTGTGTCCTCAGTGAGATCCTTCTGCTACATGGTGTCACAAGTAGGACACTGCACCAGACACGTTACTCACTACTAGACGGAGCTTACTGTGCTCTGAGCAGAACCCTCTGCTACATGGTGTCACGAGAAGTACATGGAACCAGACACGTTACCCACTATCCAGGCGGTGTATCTGTGCTCTGAGCAGAACCCTCTGCTACATGGTGTCACGAGAAGTACATGGAACCAGACACGTTACCCGCTATCCAGGCGGTGTATCTGTGCTCTGAGCAGAACCCTCTGCTACATGGTGTCACAAGAAGTACATGGAACCAGACACGTTACCCACTATCCAGGCGGTGTATCTGTGCTCTGAGCAGAAGCCTCTGCTACATGGTGTCACGAGCAGGACACGGAACCAGACACGTTACCTGTTTCCAGGCGGTGTATCTGGGCTCTGAGCAGAACCCTCTGCTACACGGTTTCCCAACCAGGAGAACCGTCTGCTACATGGTTGGTCATACAGGTTATGGGACCAGACACATCACCCATTGCCAATCATTGTTCCTGTGTTACTCAGAGCTACCCCCTCTGCTACAGGATGTCACAAGCACGACACATGTCCTGTCATTCACATCACCCCTTAGCGGGCGGTGCTTCAGACCTGCCTCTCATCTTCATGACATAGATACCTTTACTACATGATGTCAGAGACATAGAACTGGACACGTTATCACCTCCCAGGTGGTGGTACAAGGTGATTCAGAGCTCTGCCCTCTGCTGCATGATATGGCTCCAACTACATTACCTGTAGTTTGGTGTGCACAGGTTGTGGTATTCTGTTACACGATGTAATACACCTTCTTCAGGTCCACTCATTATAGTGCATTATAGTGGTGATGCTTGGCATTTCTCGTGTCCAGTTCTCGTTTACATTGGGACTCAGTCCTCTTCTCTTCCCTGCTCCCAGAGCACACCCTGTAGGCTTCTGTTTGCTTGTCTAGTTTACAGGTCTGACCAGGCACATTACCTGCTTCCAGTCCAGGGATTTGTATCTCTTGAATGCTGGTCCTTGGTTACTTACTGCTTGCAGCTACTCTGCTCGTGTTACCCTGTATATTACCTTTCATCCTCGTAGGACTCCCATGATCGGTGCCTGTCACTTCAGGGGATCATCATAGGGTAACTTGTTACCACACCATTTCGTCTTCTGTATGTTTCCACTAGCAAGTCTCATTACCTGCTCTCGGGCAGTGTAACCTTGGTTTATTCCTCTCGGGCCGTATCCTTTCTAAAGCCCGAGCATCCTGCTACGTGTCCCACTACACAAGGTACAGAACCCCCTGCTTTACCTGCCTCCGGACTGTTGTACTGTCATACTCTGGTCCTCTGAGTGGCCGGCAGCATATAGGTACAGTCACTATTTCATCCTGGTACTGTCAGGGTGGTTCTTCTGTCCTTCATCTGGGCATAACTACCATGTTTTGGCATTTGTTTCACTGGCTGTTACCCAGTAGTATGGCTTGGTAACAGTAGTAGTATTGTATTGCCTAGACCGTCCCCTCTGCTATACTGCGGATGGCCCTCAGCGAGGTTTGTTCTTATTGTCTCATGGTGCTCTACTTCAGGAAGCTGTCCTTGGTCAGCACCAGCCACATTGCCTCTTCTCTTTGATCTGGGTGAAGTGAGGCCTCTCGGTTCCTCAGGTAAAACAGTAAGGGTTTCTTCTACCCCTGGTGTATGTAGGACATCGACTGCCTACATGACTCACAGTGCTGCTTTAGGACTTCTCCTTCTGCATCTGCCTATGGCCAACATGGCTAGTATTTAGTCTTCTCTCTCTTAGGCAGCTGCAGTCTCACAGGGTAAGGATTCCTGTTTACTGCCTGTACTGTTTCTCTACCGTCCTAAGCCTAGGTGTATGGTCCCTTTGTGGTCTAGCTTCTCCAAGTGTCCTTTTTTGGCCATATGGACTATGAAGCATTGTTGTTCTCAGTTCAGGGTTTTGCAGTGCTCCCGCATACACAGTTATTCTTACGCTCTGGAGTAGCACACTGTTGTGCATGACCCCCCTATCCTAGGTTTGGTTTTTTACTACTCAGTCAGGAAATCTTCAAGCAGTCCTTCTCTCCTCCGTGAGGATGGAATATTTAGTATAATAGGTATCCTACAGTCCTCCAGAGGACTGTTATTCCGAGATTGCTTCTTCCGACAGGCAGGTGTGGGTTTTCAGCCCTCATTGGCCTCTATGAGCACTCCTGCTTGACTTGCTTGTCCTTGGTCTTCTTGTTGACCTGCCATGCTCTCCAGATGGGACTCCCGGTCCCCCTCCCTTATCTTGTCTCCCATGTGGAGTCCTCGAGAACTTCTCCCTTAAAGATTTCCTCTACTTGCAAACAGGGTTGTTCACTGGCCCATGTCTGGCCCTACCTAAGGCTCTATCGTCTCCGAACCTATTGCATTCTGGCCAGGCTTCATTTGTTCGGCAAGTTGCCAATTCTCGATCATCTTTTCTCATTCACCATTAAAGTCCCCTTGTTTTCCTGTTGCTCTGTCCACCAGAATGCATCTGGCTCTCGCCTTTCCAATTGCCTAGGGATCCGGTTGAGCTGGTTGATCCGCTAATATCTTCAATGTGGCCATTGGATCCCGCATAAGGTTCCTTTCTCAAGCAACGTCTCTGCTCACCCTTTGAGGCGTTGGTTTCTAGATCTAGTCTACATATGGACTCTAGTCTATGTATTAACTGTTGTTCCCATTGTCCTGTGACAACTCCCGTGCCTATAAGCCTTACCTCGACCTCCCTCGACGGTTTTCTTCTTTGACTCCATGCTCTCGAGTACCTCTAGGCTTCCTTGGAGCGGAGTGTTTTATATGATCGACCTCCTTTCTGAGGCTTTAACAGCCCATGGAGTTGTTTTTTTCCCAGCCTACCGGCTTCCTCTGCTCATCTTTTCTGTCGGACACTGCGGGGTACCTGGTACTACTGTACTCTTTTCAGGACAACTTGCTCAAGATTCAGATCACGGTTTTCTTTTCTCCCTCTCCTTCTTTCCCTGGACTGCATTACGCTTGGAAAGCTTTATTCTTATTAACATGTATGTGTTTCTCAGATGGGGTAACTCATGTCATAGGCCATGGCTTTCTCTTCACAGTGAAGACTGTACTCCTAGGCCTATGGAGCTTCCAGCCTGGCCATTCTTCCCTGCTCCATAGTCAGGGACGCAGCTTCTCCTGCATCTCATGTAGCACCTTCTATGAGAGACGCTCAGTCCTTCTCCTTTATTTGACGCCTTAGGCCTCTAGGTGCCACGAAACACTTTCCAGTCTCTCCCGTCATGGTTGTATTTGCCTTTTTTCTGTTCTACCTCAGAGTAAGTCCCTGCCGCCTGTGGTCGCCTACTTGGCTGGGCGTCTGCTTTTTTCCCCACATCTAGCCTACTAGTTCTGTTGGACTCAATGTTACATCATGTTGCTGGCTTCTAGGAAGGCCACAACCCACTCTGCAGTGCAGCACGTTGCTCCAGGGACTAGGCCCGCTTTCCTTTGCCGCGGACCTGTCGGGGTTTTCTCTGACGCATTCAGCATCAACCCTTGCTCTATTCCTATTTGGTTGTGTTGGTGCTATTTTGTGGCTTCTCGCCAAGCGCTCTTGTCTAGCGGTTATCTTTCCCACCCCATGGACTGCTTTTGGACGTCCCATGGTATCTGTGTCCCCCAATAAGACGCACGAGAAAAGAGGATTTTTTACTCACCGTAAAATCTCTTTCTCGTAGTCTTCATTGGGGGACACAGCACCCACCCATTTTTCTTTTGGGTTTTTCATCGGTATGGTAGTTTTCTCAGTTTTTGGTGTTATTCCTACTTTACCTGTTCTTGACTTCTCCTACTGCTCTGGCACAAACTGGTTTACCTCAGTGCCTGTGGGCGGGTATATCCTGCTCAGGAGGAGTCACTTCCTTTGTTTCTTTCTTAGTGTCAGCGCCTCCTAGTGGCAGCAGCCTATACCCCATGGTATCTGTGTCCCCATGGTATCTGTGTCCCCCAATGAAGACTACGAGAAAGAGATTTTACGGTGAGTAAAAAATCCTCTTTTTGCAACAGCTGGAGGGCCGCAGTTTGGAGACTCGTGCTGTAGAGTGAGTGATGCTAAGGTGGTGGTGGTATCTACACCTGTACACTTTAGAGAAACTAGAGTGGTTTGCCCTGAGAATGTAAACATGCATGTACCAAACATGTCCGCCCTGGGATATATGCACTGAGGCTCAGCGTCTAAAAGTTCAGGTAAAATGTGGTTTATTAGAAAGTTTAAGCACTCAACCTTACTGTAAAATGTGTGATCATTTCCATTACAGAGGATCAGGCAGCAAACTCCCTCCTTAATAAGCTGATCCGGAAATCTCTGGTGGAGTCTAGTCAGAATGTGGAGGTTCTGCAGCGAGACCCGTCTTCTCCATTATTCTCTGTGAAGTCATTTGAAGAACTGCACTTGTAAGTGGTTAGAGTATATCACCACATCACACATATATATCCGTGGCATGGATCCAAGGACCCTTGGCCTTCTGCACTAGGTTTAGCTCCCCTTGTGCTTAAAGGGGTTGTTCCAAGTAACTATTCTTTCATGGTAAATGCAGACTCATTAGCCTTCAGATTGTTCCATCGATGAAGAAATAAAAATGCTATAGTCTGAAAAATATGGCAATCATTTTTTTTTTTAAGGTGAGTTTCACCTATGATATCATATTGATATGGGGTAATCTCTGAGCAGTAGGGTCTTGGTGATGAGACCCCTGCTAATCACTAAAAGGGGTGGAAGCAATGCTGTGACCATTTCCATTTTGTACTCTTAGATGAATGGTGATATATGGATGTAAGGGTTCATGCACACACAGTGGTACCTTGGTTTCAGAGTAACTTGCTTTCAGAGCGTTTTGGTTTAAGAGCTCACAGAATTTCAGAATTGTGACTTGGTTTAAGAGATGTGCCGATCTCTCAGCATAATAGTGCTCTCTCCCCCGAAGCTCCGGAGTTCTCTGGCGCTCCCTGTCTCCTGGCTGTTAGAGACAATCCTAAAATGCAGCCTCCAGGGGCACTCTCCTCATCTTTACCCCCTACTTGCCCTATTATTGCCTTACAGAATACTGTTCTAAATATAGACAGACATTCGAGCTGACCTGCCTCAAGCTCCAGATGCCACCTTTATTCTCTCCTTTCCTTAAAACTTTGCTGTCATCATTCCGCGACTTGCTCCTGGATGGAGTGGATCAAATTGTCTCCTCCTTTGCTTCTTCCATGAGAGCGTTGGAAGACAGACTCCTGCTAGCAGAGTCGAAACTCGGCGAACGCACTTCCTCCCACAACTTATTAGCGGACGCTTGCAGGAGACTGGACGATGAATCTGTTCAGTTGCAAAATGATGACACTAGAAGACTACACCAGGCGCAATAACCTTAAATTGAGAAATGTTCCTGAATCTTCCAGATCTATCGGCATACATTCAGCGCCTCCTTAAACAGGTTTTACCTCCTTGTCCAAATAGAGAGCTGACGCTAGACTGAGTCCATCGGGTTCCTAAACCCTAATACCTTTCCTGAGATACTCCTAGAGACATTATAGTTCGCATCCATCATCTTCATGTGAAAAATGCTTTTTTGACAGCTACCAGAAGATTGGATAAACTCCCTGGCGATTACCAGCATGTTTTGGTGTACTCAGACCTCTCCCCCGATACATTAAAAAGGCACAGGTCCTTCACCTCTTACTAAATCCTTGAGGGAAAAACGTATCATATAAAAGTGGATTAACTCCGCACATCTGCTGATACATCTTGGAGAAGCCAAGCACATAGTTGCCACCTCAGGAGAAGGATTACAGCTACTGAACTCATGGCAACCGTCTCATGAACAACAGTGACTTAGAACAGTCAGCAGGACTGCTTTGTAGCATTCATGCATATATGTCATATTTTCTCATTCCTCAGTGATATAAGCTGAACTTTGTGCCCTTACACCCCAGTGCAGCGTCTCTGATACGTATTAGTATTATACGCTGCCATGTTTGTCTTATTTTCGCGGTTTGTTTACATTACCAGCTTGTTTCCATTATATTATTATTATACTTATGAAACCTTACTCATATCTCCTGTGAGCTCATTTAAAGCGTAACTGTCATAATTTTTTTTAATTGCAGAATTCAGTAGTATAAGCGATTTTAAGAAACTCTGTAATAGGTTTCATTAGCCAAAAAAGCCTCCTTCTGTACTCAAGAAGCAATCTCCCAGCTTCCCCCCCCCCCTGACTTCTTATCTGTGCATTATCAGGCTAACACGTCTTCATTACAGAGAAGCCAGTGAAGACTGGTTCTGCTCTCTCCATTCTATCCTTATGGAGGGGGGAGGGGCTGAGGGAGATAAGGGAGCAGGAAGAGGTGACATGAAGGTCAGCTGTTTGTAGACTCTCTGGGCACCTAAACCGCAGGATTCTGGGGTCAGAAAGGTCAGGGATTATCTATGAACTTACTGAGAGAAGATTGCAGGGTGTTGTGCTGTGCAGGACTGCTCCATGCTCAGTCACTCCTAACAGCCCCTCCCCTCTCCATAGCCACATAAGGGAGACAGAAATCCTGCTTCTTCTGAAGTCAGGGGGAGGCTTGGAGATTGCTTTTTCAGTCCAGAAGAAAACTCTTCTGGTTTATAAAACCTATTACAGAGTTTCTTAAAATCGCTTGTACTGTTGATATTTAATGTTTTCAAAAAAATGACCCTGAAATAACAGTTACGCTTTAACACCCTTCTACGCTACATTATTTCTCGCAGCTGTTACATATGTGCCACTTAGCCTGTTCTACTGATCTATCCACAGCTATATGCTAAATACATAGTCATTTACTAGCATGTTCTTAGGGTACTATTACACGGACCGATAATCGGACCGATTCGGACGATTATCGTTCCGTGTACTAAAGACAACGATCAGCCGATGATCGTTGTCATCGGCTGATCGTTGATATAAGTTCAGACCTATAATCGTCGGGCGCCGACCATGCACCGCTACGTGTAATAGCGGTGCGCGACCGACGCTGACGATTATCATAGAAGAATACATACCTAATCCATGGTCCAGGGTTCCTCTTCCCCAGAGCTTCTTACCGGGTCCCGTGCGCTCTGGCTTCTCAGCGGCCTGTGTCAGCTGACAGGCCCCTCGGCCAATCACAGGCCGGAACCGCCGCAGCCAGTGATTGGCCGAGCGGCCTGTCAGCAGAGACAAGCCGCTGTGAAGCTGAAGTGTGCAGACCCAGAGAGAAGTTAAGAAAAAGAGGTACCCTGGACCATGGATTAGGTATGTATACAGTTTAAACAAAGGCTGCAAGGACATCGGTAACAATGTCCCTGCAGCCCGTGTTTAACAATTATCAGGCCGTGTAATAGGCCCAGTAAACGAGCAACGATCTAGCAGATCGCTGCTCGTTTACAGGTATTATCGGGCCCCCATCGGCCCGTGTAATACCACCCTTACAGTATGTGTTAGCATGTTGCTCTAAGCACAATACACCTAGCACCTCGACAGTCGATGCTATACATTCTTGGTGACAGTTTATTGAGCATAGCATTACATCTTCACAAGAAGACTTAGGATTTTCTAGCTTATCCCTGCCAAGCTCTCTCCTTGCACTTACAGCACATATAATATTAACCAACCATAGATATGCGTTGTAGCGTACAAGCTGACTATAAATGCTTTCCCTGCGAATGATAAGGTTATAATCCTGCATTGTTTTGTTTTATTTGTACTACTATTTTGTCGCCCCTGCAGCTTCCTGCCACCTATTCCTGCTTTGTATTCCTGCGTGATACCGTTGTGTGTGTGTGTGTGTATACACACTATTATGCGATTTCAATTGAAACGTTCATTGAAACGTATAAGCACAGTCCCTGAACAAATTATGCTCCTAATCCAAGGCACCACTGTATCTACGCCAACTGAACTCTTGACCTCTTACAGAATTTATTATGATGCCAGAAGCGCAGGTAACACTCTGTGCTACTATATTGACTTTGTCAGTGTCATATTGTCAGTTTATAACCTTAGCTGTTACAGAGGTCCCAGCATCATAATAAATTATGATGCAGTGAGTTCCATAAGAGGTTGAGAGTTTAGTCCGTGCTATACAGTCAGCTTATGGATTGTATATAATGGACCTGTACATGCCTTCTTAAACTCGCTAAGAATCAGTACATCATCCACACTGCTACTAAGTAGAGCCAAGCAGGCCGGAAACAGATGAGTACAGTGCCCATAGACTCCATTGTCAAGTAACTAGTATTGGAAAGTGACTCCACTGGTACTTCAGGGGCCTGCAAAAGGGGTATGGTGCACAAAAAACTTTCCGGAATCTGCTTCCAAAAGCCACGGACCCCCGCCATGTCACTTAATAGAATTCACACCCACACATAAAGGTGACTGTATAGTATCTGTATCCCCCAAAGAAGAGTGAGAGAGATTATATGGTCAGTGAAAAATCCTCCTATTGTAAATCATTAGTTAAAGATGCAGGATCACTTATCACTAGATATATACTTGAATACTATGGTAGTACAGATGGACAGAAGCGAACACACAGAAATTATATCAGTATGCAATTTTTGCAGGATGCCTGCACTGTTGAAGGGGATCTATTCAATGGGCTTCAACAGGCCTTCCAAAATCCAGGAAACTGCGCTTCCAATGATTCTTGCCGACCCGTAAGTATGAAGGCTGGATGTTTCAAGCCTGTACAAATTTGGTTATGTATAGTAAAGTTCTACATGCGGAATGTAAAGGGCATGACATCCCCAGCCATCAGGGGATGCATTATAGTCATGCTGAATGGCTCACTACAGTGATGTTAATACATATCCAGTTTACTTTCTAACAAGATTGCCTTTTTTATTGAAATCTTTTTTTTATACATTTTTTTTTTACTCATCAGTCACTACTTTAAAGGAGAAGTCCGGCACTTTTTTTTTTTATTAAAGTATTGTCCTTCCCCAAAAAAGTTATACAAATCACCATTATACAGTACACTTATTACGGGAAATGCTTATAAAGTGTTTTTTTCCCTGCACTTACTACTGCATCAAGGTTTCACTTCCTGGATAAACTGGTGATGTCACGACCCGACTCCCAGAACTGTGCGGGCTGTGGCTGCTAGAGAGGATGATAGCAGGGGGACACTGAGAGACACAGGGCACTGGAGGGACACTGAGCATCCCTCTGCCATCATCCTCTCGAGCAGCCACAGCCCACAGCTCGGATTCGGGTTGTGACATCACCATTTTATGCAGAAAATGAAGCCTTAATGCAGTAGTAAGTGCAGGGAAAAAAGCACTTTATAAGCATTTCCCGTAATAAGTAGATATTGGGGATTTGTATAACTTTTGGGGGGCAATACAATACTTTAATAAAAAAAAATTTTCCCGGACTTCTTCTTTAACCTCTTAAGGACCCATGACGTACCGGCACGTCATGGATCACTGTCACTTAAGGACCCATGACGTGCCGGTACGTCATCCCTTTAAACGGGCGCCGCGGCCGGCCGGGTCCCGATCGGGGGAGATAGCCTGCTATAATACATAGCAGGCCATCTCTCCCTGTCGGCATGGAGGGTTGTTAACCCCCCCCCCATGCCGACGATCGCCGCTATTGGCTGATAAGCCCATAGCGGCGATCGGAACCTTTCCGGGCCATCGGTGGCCCCATGACCCGGAAAAAAATGGCGGTCGGTGCTGTCCGAGGACGGCACCGACCGCCATTACTGTAAAAAGTAATGGTGGTCACGGTACCACCGTCCCGATCGCCGTGAACGGCGATCAAAGTCCCCACAAGTAATAAATACCTGCTCCGGACCCCTCAGCTAGGTAGCTGAGGGGTCCGGAGCAGGTATTTGTACATTACTCACCTGTCCCGGGGTCCTGATCGGCGTCTTCCGGGTTCCCGGCGTCCACTTCCTCTTGTCGGGACTTCGGCTTCTTCCGTGAGTCCCGACCGGCTGTTTCCGGCTCCAGCGTCGTCTATTTTCGTATTTTTCCGGCTCCAGCGTCGTCTATTTTCGGATCTTGCGCTCTGCTGCCCCCTAGCGGCTGATAAGTGTAATACACGTATCAGCCACTACAGGGATGTTCAGAATGTAGTAAAAAAAAAAAATTTTTTCCCAATTTTTTTTTTTTTCTATTTTCCGCACCCTATCGCCGCTGAGTGTTGATCAGCATCGCACGAAAGTGCGCTGCTAATCAGCAACTCCTCCTTTTTGGCGTAGGGTGTTTTTTTTTTATATCCTACTGCCACGGTCTGCTTATAAGTGCCGAACATAAGTGCGGCATTTATCAGCAACACCATTTTTGGCGTAGGTTTTTTTTGTATACTTACTGTAAAAAACACGTAAAAAAACACTACATTACACCACACTACATTGAATAAAGTTTTACACTACACCACTACATACCCCATATACCAATCCCCATATAAAGATGGCCCCCAGGGTGTTTTCGGTGTCGGACGCATACATTATTATTGCCTCCGACACCGAAACAGCCAGTGAGGATGAATTGGGGGGATCCTTCTTTCCTCCATTCATCCTCATCCTCCTCATCATCCAGTGACGTGTCTGGGAGTAGCGTAGCGTACGCTGCCCCCCAGACACGTCTTTTCCGCCAGTACCGTCCCAATAAGAGATGACGGTATGGCGTGAAATTCTACAAACTCTGTGAGAGTACCTCAGGGTACACTTACAGATTTAGGGTACGTGCACACTGCGGAATGGCGAAGGATAACCCTTCGTGCATTCCGCAGCTGGCACCCACCGGCGGACTGATGCAGGGGCGCGTCTCCGCCTGTGTCATAGACTCTATCCTATGCATGGGCGGATTCCATTATCCGTCATTCCATCAACACGTTGGACGCAGAGCGGAATCCGCCCGTGCATAGAATGGAGTCTACGACACGGACGGAGACGTGCGCCTGCATCAGTCCGCCGGCGGGTGCCAACTGCGGAATGCACAAAGGGTTATCCTTCGCGATTCCGCAGTGTGCACGTACCCTTAGAGTGTATGAAGGAAGGGACACCCGAATCCAGCCGCCAGATGCCCCCCCCCCCATCCTCGGAGTTAGTGGGGAGATCGTCCGGGAACTGATCTTCCCACTGCTGGATAAAGGTCACCACCACCCGTACGGGGATAACCTTTATACCAGCACCCCCTCTTCTGGTCCCTCGCTGCCTGAGCTACTATAGCTTGCGGCACGATCCGAACATATCAGAAATAGTAATAGAGCCCTAATATTTAGCAGCCATGGAGCGGACCCAGCGCTTCTGGATATGAAGGACCCCGTATCGCACCAGGGCAACATTTTCCAGGTGACGTCCCCCACACTGGAGAACAGGAGACCCCAGAAGAAGTGCAGAGTGTGGGGTAACAGGGGGATCAGGAAGGACACCATTTACCAGTGTGACACCTGTCCTGATCCCCCCGGCCTCTGCATACTGGATCGCTCCAAGGCGCACTACACGTCATTGGGGTTCTACATTATCTAAATTCTGTCCCTTATTCCTATTTCAGGGGTCACGTTGATCCAGGGATTATTCTGATCGCCATTATGGAGTCGGGAAGGAATTTTTCCCCTGTGATGAGGCTACTGTCGTCTGCCTCACGAGGGGTTTTTGCCTTCCTCTGGATCAACACAGGTTGAATTTGATGGACACCTGTCATTTCCAACCTTATAAACTAATAATTGGCCTAATACCCCCAAATAAATTAGAATTGTCCCTTTTCCCCAGCTAAGTAGGTATGGCTGCCATTCCCATTAGAGGAGGCCATGATGCAATTACAAAGCCTCTGTGCGGCCAGGACAGTAGAAACCCCCCACAAGTGACCCCATTCTGGAAACTACACCCCATAAGGAATCTAACAAGTGGGGCAGCGGGTATATGGCCCCCTGGTGACGGCCACATTTGGGACGTGAAAATGAAAAAAATGGTATTTTTTATTTTCACGGCACATGTCCTACACATGTGCCCATCACTAGTGGGGTCCATATGCTCACTGCACCCCTTGTTAGATTCCTTATGGGGTGTAGTTTCCAGAATGGGGTCACTTGTCGGGGGTTTCTACTGTTCTGGCAGCACAGGAGCTTTGTAATTGCGACATGGCCTCCATCCCCCATTCCAGCCTCTAAATGGCGCTCTGTCCTTTTGGTGACTTGCCCTGTGCCCATATGGCAAATTATGTCCACATGTGGGGTATTTTCGTACTCAGGGGAAACTACCCTACACGTTTTGTGTTCATTTTCTTTTTTAACCCCTTGTGGAAATGGAAAAAAATCAAGGCTAGACCAACATTTAGTGTAATTTTTTTAAAATTTTTACTCTAAATCATTGATCTTGTCTTGATTTTTTCATTTTCACAAGGGGTTAAAAGATAAAAAAAAACACAATGTGTAGAGCAATTTCCCCTGAGTACGGAAATACCCCACATGTGGACATAAAGCGCCATGCGGGTGCAAGGTAAGCCTCCAAAGGGAAGGTGCGCCATTTGGTTTTTGAAGGCTGGATTTGGATGGAATGGATTTCGAGGGGCCATGTTGCATTCAAAAGGCCCCTGTGTTGCCAAGACAGTTAAACCCCCCACAAGTGACCCTATTATGGAAACTACACCCCTCAAGGAATGTAACAAGGGGTGTAGTCAGCATATGGACCCCACTGGTGACGGGCACAAATGTGGAACAATGTGGCGTGAAAATGAAATATTAAATTTTTTACACTATAATGTTGGTCTAGCCTTGAATTTATCATTTTCACAAGGGGTTAAAAGAGAAAAAAACACACAAAATGTGTAGAGCAATTTCCCCCGAGTCCGTAAATACCCCACGTGTGGACATAAAGCGCCATGTGGGTGCAGGGCAAGCCTCCCAAGGGAAGGAGCGCCATTTGGATTTTAGAGGTTGGATTTGGCTAGAATGGATGATGAACGCCATGTCGCATTTACAGAGCCCTTGTGCTGCCAAAACACTGTAAACCCCCCACAAGTGACCCCATTCTGGAAACTACACCCCTCAAGGAATCTAACAAGGGGTGCAGTGAGGATATGGACCCCTGGATGACGGGCACATTTGTGCCATGAAAGTGAAAAAATGAAAATTTTCACTTTCACGTCACATTTTTCCACATTTGTGCCCGTCACCAGTGGGGTCCATATGCTCACTGCACCCCTTGTTAGATTCCTTGAGGGGTGTAGTTTCCAGAATGGGGTCACTTGTGGGGGGTTTCCAGTGTCTTGGCAGCACGAGGGCTCTGTAAATGCGACATGGCCCTTGAAATCCATTCCAGTGAAATCCAGCTTCCAAAAGCCAATTGGCGCTCCTTCCCTTTGGAGGCTCGTCCTGCGCCCCCTTGGCACTTTATGTCCACATGTGGGGTATTTCCGTACTCGGGAGAAACTGTGCTACATGTTTTGTGTTTTTTTTTTCCTTTTATCCCTTTGTGAAAATGAAAAATTGAAGGCTAGAACAACATTTTAGTGTAAAAAATACTTTAGTCTTTTTTCAAGCCATATTGTTTGGAAAATCTGTGAAGCACCTGTGAGGTCCAGATGCTCACCGCACCCCTTGTTACATTCCTTGAGGGGTGTAGTTTTCTAAATGGTGTCCCTTTAGGGGTGTTTTTTAGGTTTTGGCACCCCAGAGCCTCTGCCAACCTGAAGTGGTACAGTCAAAAATGACCAAAAATAACGGAGCCATTGAAATTCACTAGGCGCTCCCTTATATCTGAGGCTTGTGGTTGCGTCAAATAGCGCAATAGGGCCACATATGGGGTATTTCTATAAACTGCAGAAATGGGGCAATCAATATTGGGGTGCATTTCTCTGGTAATAGGTTTATAATTATGAAAAATATTGGATTACAATAAAATCTCTGCACAGAAAATTAAAATTTTCAAATTTCTTACACACTTAGCTTTTATTTCTGTGACTCCCCTAAAGGGTTAAAAAACTTTCTGGATGTGCTTTTGCAGAGTTTAGGGGGTGCAGTTTCTGAAATGGGGTGCTTCGTGAGGCTTTCTAACACACAGTCCCCTCAAATACACTTTAAACCTGAACAGTTCCCTAAAAATATCTGATTTTGAAATTTTACTGAAAATTTGGAAATTTGCTGCTAATGTTTTAAGCTTCCTATTGTCTAAAAAAAATGAAATATAGTTTAATAAATGCCGCCAACATAAAGTAGACATGTTGCTAATGCTATTTAATATATAATTTATGTGGTATAACCATTTTCTGTATAAGCAGAAAAGTTTTAAAGTTGGAAAAATGCATTTTTTCACAATTTTTCACGCTATTTTGGGTTTTTTCATAAAGATTCGTTATAAGTATCGACTCCAATTTACAAGAAATGTGAAGTACAATATGTCACGAGAAAACAATCTCAGAATCAGCCGGATAGGTAAAAGCATCCCGAAGTTATTAATGAATAAAGTGACACTGGTCAAATTCATAAAATTTGCTCCGGTCCTTAAGGCCATTTCAGGCCCGGTCCTTAAGGGGTTAACATACCATGCTACCATATACATGTGGTTCCCCTACTATAATTGCATTTTACCATGAACTGCCTTGGTTTTGTGCATTGTGCAGGGATATTTGCCATGTGCATTGAAAACCTTTTTAAAGACCTAGATCAAGAAATCAGTTCTCTGCTGGTGAAAAGTTTTGAGGTTATTTTATCGTGCTTGTTTGGTTGTACATTTGCTACTTGTTGGAAAAAGAAAAAGCACACTCTGAGATGACCTTATGTGTTTTCTTTTTTTTTTTTTTCAGACCCCAGAATCTGATTGCTCAGAGTCAGTCGGGGACAGGGAAGACAGCAGCATTTGTTCTAGCCATGCTCAGCAGAGTTGATGCCATGAAAAAATACCCACAGGTGAGTGAATGGACCCAAATACAGTATGCTTTTGGTGCACTAAGGCAGTAATCCCCAGCCTGTAGTTATGTAACAGCCAAAAAGCCATAGGTTGGGGCTCACTGACCCATGGACTGTATTCACACTTAGCAGATTCATTGCAGAAGTTTCTGTGAAGTCTATTCCATACATCTGGATGATGATTTATATGTGACTTGATGTTTGCAGGCTCTAGATGAATAGGGTGGATGCAGAAGTTTCTGCCAGAAATTTCCTGCATGTGCCTAAACTTCATTCTGATTGGCATTAAATTGATGTATATTTGTCTCTGGGCTTAAATTGCTCACAGCGTTTTATACTTTCAAGATAGATCCTTTAGAAGAAATAACTTCTTCAATCCATGTTTCATCCTCTTTCTTCACAGTGTATCTGCCTCAGTCCTACATTTGAATTGGCTTTGCAAACTGGAGAAGTCATAGAGCAGATGGGCATGTTCTGTGATGGGATTGATGTGATATATGCCATACGGGGGAACAGACGTATGTATCAGTATTGTGTTTCAGCACTTTACTAGGTCATATTGAATCCATCACCATACACATATATATAACGTGTATTTTACTGGTGGGATCCATGTACTCATCATTTAGGTCAGGGGTGTCACACCCAAATACATAGTGGGCCAAAATGAAAAAAGTTTAAGTCACCTTGATATTTATTGAAGCCTGTGTGTCATTCTGGACAGGAAGCATCCACATTATTGCCACATGTACCGCCCCGATGCACAGACCCCCCTCCCCCCCCCCCCCCCCCCCCCCCCCACACACACACTGTCATATCTATAGTTTACCTTATGTGCTGCAGTTCTATAGCACCTCCTACCCACCTATAGACAATTCCCCATGCATTGTGTCCAAAATTTTATTATTCTCTTATTCTCGTCTGTTGCCCATGTGGTGTTTGTTCCCTTAATAGTATCCTCTAATACTGCCCCATAAAGTAGTTGCTTTCACACAGTAGTTATCCCATTGTTTCCCCCACGCAGTAGGTAATCCTATAGTAGTCAGCCTCATCCGCCTGCAGGCAGCGCCTGTGATCATGTCATCACGCTACCTGTGCTGGAATGCGGCACCGACTTCTACTACATCTCACTTATAGGCCGCAGGGAGCATTAGGCCTGCAGCCTAGAAGTCAGTTGTAATAGAAGCCAGAGCCTTGCCCTGGTACAGGCACATGTCTCACATGCTGCCTCTGCATCCTAAATATTATAGTAAGGGTGACCGGGCGGCCGTCTGGACTGCCCATATTGTAATTAGCTGCGCTGTCGGCAGGCCAGCTCTAGGAAATCAACTGATTTCTTCTGCGGGTCAAAAATAATTGCGCCGAGGGCTAGAGTTTAACATGCCTGATTTAGATCCAGTATATTCTTACTGGTGTGTGAGAATATTTTTACAGTAATATTCCAGTCTGCCACCACCCAAAAATAAAGTTAGATTTAGAATGTAGAAGTCAGAGCATTAGGCCAAGTTAAAATTCATGGGAGCTGGAGTGCTGGAATCCTGGATTATGTCTATAGTTATTGGGTTTCTGTATACGCTTACGTTCGGTCTATCTAAAAAATCTGCATTCCTGATCTTAATGTCAGGGATATCTTTCTCCTTACACTAAGCATATTATTTGTAGCTTTCAGGCAACAGATGGATGAATTGTTTTTTCTTTTGAAGCTCGTAAAGGTAGCAGAATAGAAGCTCAGATCGTTGTGGGAACGCCCGGAACTGTGATGGATTGGTGCTTCAAGCTCAAGGTCATTGATGTCCAGAATATCAAAGTATTTGTCCTGGATGAAGCTGATGTCATGATCGGCATTCAGGGCCATTCTGACCATAGCGTTCGAGTGAAGAGGCGAGTCTGTGTGGAAGGGAATGTTACCGGTCTGTAATTTCCATGCCCCCACTACATGTAGAATCAATCCTGTTTCTAAATGGGACCACCCCAACATCACAGGGGAAGGCTGACCTCACCTGAACATTACCTACGCATTGTGGCTGTAGTAACCAGTTATGTTCTAGAACACACTCTTATAAAACACCAATTCCTTTGACCTTGTAGTCCATGACTGTACCTAGACCTCCAGGCAGGGAGCAGTTCTTAAAAGAAGCTCTTCATTCTGGCCATTAGATAGGGAAGTCAAGCCCCCCCTAGAGGCATATTTTAAAAGTTGTTTTCTATGCCTATGGGTGAATTCAGGCATCCCTCACCTTTTGGCCTAAACAGTATCTTTTTATAAATGGAGCATCTTCATATCTTTCAGGTTTAACCTGTTGTTCTCCACAGTATAGTGGTCTACCCATCATGGTACAGCAGTGATCTACAGCACACTGGGATATGCTCTGACTTCTTGTGTCATCTCTACAGGGCGATGCCATCCCATTGCCAGATGCTGCTATTCTCTGCAACTTTTGAGGAGACGGTCTGGGCTTTTGCTGAGAGCATTGTACCTGATCCAAACATAATAAAATTGAAAAAGGAAGAGCTGACGCTGCTGAATATTCGCCAGTTTTATGATTTTTGTGAGAGCAAGGAAGCAAAATACAAGGCCTTATGCAACATGTATGGAACGATCACCATTGCACAAGCCATCATCTTCTGTCAGGTATAGTCTCAGCCCAGACCGTGCACCTCAGTGTTCCTTAGAGTTTGCCTTGTTTTCTTCTTTAATAATCTAGGTTTCTTATTAAATAGACTCGTAAAACTGCAAACTGGCTTTGCCATGAAATGACGAATGATGGGCATGTGGTGGCTCTACTGAGCGGGGAATTGACCGTGGCAGAGCGAGCCTTTATTATCCAGAGGTTTCGTGATGGCAAGGAGAAAGTTCTCATCACCACTAATGTCTGCGCTCGCGGTAAGCCATGGCTTTGAGATTTTTTTTTTGTTTGTTAAAGGGGTTATCAAGCACTACAAAAACGGGCCTGGCCCGCCTCCAGTGCTTGAGCACTGGCCGGTTCCGGTGCATAGAACAACGCCGTGCACGGTAACCGGGCCTTGGTCCGAAAAATGGACCGCGGCATCGGCTTCCCCGTGCCGGCGCCGTTCGATCAGTGGGTTTAGGTTAAAGAGGATGTACCAGGTGGTACATCCTCTTTAATTGCAAACCGCACCTGACCTGGAGACAACAGTTGGGGGAAAAGTGGCCATGTTTTTGTAGTGCTGGATAACCCCTTTAAAAGTTTAGTTGAGTCCCTGTAATATGGAGCAGACACTGCAAAAGGAAGGATACCCTTTCAAAACCTGATGGAGCGGTTTACAGAACTGCCAAAAGTCTATGTCTACTTTACGTCTATGGTGTTTCCAGCAATGCTGTTCATCACTTTGAGGAGTTGGGCTACTATCCTGCTGGGTGGTTTAAGTTTAATTGTGGTCACTAGAAGACAGATTTTTTATTTTTTTTTTTATTTTTTTTTTACTGAGATTTTCTATGTTCACTGAGAAGTATTTCTGTTCATTACTTTTCCAGCAGGATAATGTAGATCTTGTGTCTACCCCTTTTAGGAATTGATATAGAGCAAGTGTCGGTTGTTGTCAACTTTGATCTGCCTGTGACTGCAGATGGCATGACAGACTATGAAACATACCTGCATCGCATTGGCCGCACTGGCAGATTTGGTAAAAAAGGCATTGCGGTCAGTCTTGTAGAAAAATACTTCATGCCTATTCTGCGAGATCTTGAAGAGCACTTTGGTAGGTGATCTATTTCCTAATGGTCAGTTTAGGTTTTATGAATGTGCATAGTGTAGACTGAAAAATACAAAGTAGTGTAAAACACTATCTCAGAGACCTGGTTCTGTGTAAATAATTCAAGGGCAAGGATGTTGACTTATTAGTAAGAATGTCGCTATTTTAAAACTATGCTGTGATGCCTAATCTGGAAATCGCAGTTCGGTGAGTGCTGAGTCAATGGGCGGCAAGTTGATCTGTGATTGTGAATCTGCAATCATAGACAACTTTGCGGGATGTGTGGGTAAGGCCTAATACTGCCTATTTACAATAATACATAGGCTGCTGAGTGGACTTGACACGTTACGACCTGGGCCAGCATGTTTCTTTTAACCTCCCCTTCCCTTAGCAATTGAGTTCGGGCTGGACTTCTCCTTTAAATAAACCAGGCAGTTGGGTGGAGTGCACAAACCAAGATTGAGGCAGCCACTTCCACCACATATAATACAGAACAACAAAAGAAAGCTGGATCTTACATGCCTAGAATTTTTGGGCCTATCATTAGCCCAGGAAAGGCATATGTACAGTGTGCGCCTGTGTAGTGAAATTAGTTGTATTGGATGTGCTGACTAACTTTCTGTAAAAAAAAAAAAAAATTAAATTAAAAAATGTTATATAATTTATATATTTTTTTTTTCAGGTACAAAGATTGTACGACTGGATACAGGAGACATAGATGAAATGGAAAGACTGTGTGACTAAAGGAGGTTACATGGCATTGTTTTTTGTTGAAGTCTATAAAGCTGCTGGTGTAAAAAGCCAAAAAAAAGAGAAATCTTCAGACGGCTGCACTGTGTGGGAGATTGTAGCACTGGTCTCACTGGTTTCATGCACTTTCTATATATATGTTTTCTAGTTCTTTATAGATGTTTTTTTTTCTTGTTGCCTCACACAGTCACTTTTATATACTCACTAAGTGGCAAAATGAATGGTCCTAAGACAAAGCTTTTCCCCTATATGGGTCCGATGTGCACTGATCAGCCATGTGATAGAAGGCTCAGGTCTGGATCACATGCTCCATCACTAGTAGTATTCAGCAGGGTATGCACATGTGGTGTCCAGTAGGTTAAGGATGCCAGTATTAATTGTTTTGCACCTACTGTGAATGGGGGGAGCAGTAAAGGGATTTTCTCTCTCCCCTGTGTAAGCACTGGAGGTTTCTTTTTCTGCAGCGACTTCTGATCTTTTTAGTTTTAGGATATGCTCATCTTTGTAAATACTCAGTTACTATTGACACTTGTCGTCTTTCAGCGTCTTTTGTGTCCCAGTTGGACGGATGTTTTTCAATGTGTCCAGTTTATGCTTCTACATGTTCTGAGGAAACTTGTTGTGTTTTGTTGAAAAAAAAAAATAAATACTGGCTTTACTTGTGATATTTTATTAAAGAAGTGTTCACATTTATGTGTAGGAAAGTAATTTGGTGAGATTAAGGCATTTCTGTCATGATGTTCCCTGACCAATTGGCGTGCAGATGCTCCGGCGCTGAAGTAACTATAGGGCTTTTGTGCAGAATTGCCGCGGCATAGTCGTATCCATAGATGGGATGAAATTATAGCTTCACATGAGATGGACTAATGGCAGAATGATGGTGGGGTGGAAGCAGGACACGCATTTGTTTTCTCCAGGGGTTAGAAGTTAACTTCTCCAGTTATGTGGGAAATAAACTCCTTGCAGATTCGTCACTCAGTTGTCTAGTCTGAACGGCTTCCTAATAAACTTGTAGTAGGAAAGGTCAGTTTTCATGTAAAAAAAAAAGTTATTTGTAGTCAACGTAAAATCTGCATTGTGGGAAAGAGGAGATTGTTGGAGTAAGTTGTTGCCTCCTAGTAGCAGCCGCCGTCTATACCTGTGGTGTCCTATGTGCCCCAATAAATTGACAGAGAGGCTTCTTTTTATTCACATATAGGGCAGCACCTAGAGTTGGGGTATGCACATGTGTGCCACAATGTTCACAACTGCCCTTGTTTTTAGTATATAGAATGTAGTATACTAGTAACTGGTCTATTTGTTACTGTATACTGTAATTTGCTGGGCTCCATAAGCCCAGGCAGAGTCCTGCAAAATTACAGAATATGCATTAGGGCCGTGATGTGAAACCTATGACATGCGTAGCCATGTGTGCTGACACGCCTGCATGTGACTGCATATTTTTCTGTATGCGGCCACACGCTGGCTTCATCGAAATTACAGTAGGCTGCAGCCTGGCCTGACCCTACCATGTATTGCCCGCCCCACATACTGTTAGTGACGTCACCTGGCACAAGTCTATTGGATGCGGGCACCGCGGCCACGTTCTAGCCCGGCCTTGCTCCTGCCTCGGGATTCTCGCTCTTTGGTCACCCGTCACCACAGCCCGCTGAGCTCCTTTACCACAAAGACATCCTGATGACCTGGACCCCTGGACTGGTATTGTTACTCTGGGGAGCAGTGTGTGTATGTAGGGAGGGAAGGGGGTCAGGTGGGGTAGTGTGGTGTGTAGGGATTATTCTTTGGTTTAATAAATAGTTATATATTACAACTCTATTTTTGTTGTTTAGGGTGCGTTCACGTACCGGATCCGCAGCAGATTTGATGCTGTGTTCATTTATTTAGATGAAATCTGCTGCGGGTCTGGTTCGTGTGAATGTACCCTTAAACTTTAAATATCGCAAAATTATGGTTTATAGTAGTGTTTTTTTTTTTGTTTTTGTTTTTTTTTTTACCGAATGTTGACACACCAAGCTCAAAAGGTTGCCCATCACTACACTCGGGGGTTAAACTGGTAAAGAGCAGCCTCCTAGACCACTATATTTCCCCACGTGTATCATGTCAGAAGGGGATAAGGTACTCCCACGCAGCAGCTAGAAACCGAAAAAAAATTAAGCCCAATATAGGTTAGCCCCTATGTGGAAAGGATTTTAGTTAATGATGCTAAGGTGTGACAAAACACTTCTAATGGTGTTTTCACACAGACAGATTGTCAGATTTTTTAAGCCAAAGCCAGGAATAGACTGTAAACAGAGAACAGGTCATAAGGAAAAGTCTGAGATTTCGCCTCTACTAAACCCATGCCTGGCTTTGGCTTCAAATATCTGTTAGATAATCTGTGTAAACACATTAGTTCCAGTTCAATTCTAGTTTGAACAGAAGCATCTGATTGCATAAAGAGGCCACCATGGACTAATGATCTAAGAGTCCATTTACACAGATTATCTGCCAAAGATTTAAAGCCAAAGACAGGAATGGATTTGAAAAGAGGAAAAATCTCAGGCTTTCCTTTATGACCTGATCTGTTTATAGTCTGTTCTTGGCTTTGGCTTCAAATGTTTGGCAGATAATTTTTCTGTGTAAATGGACCCTAATGGTGCGTTTACACAAAGATTTGGCTTTCAAAATCTGTCAGATAAATCTTTCTGTGTTAACGCATCTTAAGAGCTACCAATTTAATCATAAATTTAACTTGGCAAATCTGACTATTTCCTGGTCGTCCTACGGCAGCACACTCATGGGTTAATGGATTTCCTTGACCTGGACAGAAGAGGGTTAATCTAGCAATAGAATACAAACAGATTAATAGATTAACATACAGCACCTGCTGGTCAGCCTATAATATACCCTCAAGAACCACAAGACCGCATATTTTTTTCTCTTCTCGGACGGAAGAAGGAATGGTGCGGTCTCTATACCTCTCATGGTCCCTGGGACAATATACTGCTCATCCGTATACTGGCGTTATGCCAGTCCCTCAGCTGTGTCCATGTGCCTGGCGTCGCACCTATCTATGGCCGGCCATGGCGTCCGTGTTAGTCTTCCACTGACTTGAAAATCCCCAGGTAAGCATTCAAACTCCGGTCACTGAATGTAATTTACCTTTACCGCGGCTTTCCGGCATCTCTCAGAGCCTCAAATGTCTGCTGCCAGTTCCGGCCCATTTCCAAGATGGTGCCGGTGATGACTCGGTCTTCCGGTTTCGCAAGATCTGATGACGTCGTGCGGCAGGTGCGCATGCGCGAACCCGGCGGCCGGAAACCTCATCGGCGCAGGTCCTGCTCATAAAAAGCCCGCGAGTGCACACAGAGACAGCGCTCTGCCTAGGCAGCGGGTCTCTGGTGCACAAGGTATATGTATATCCTGGGGTCTCCTCTCTGCCTCTGTTTCACATGTTATATTCTAGTCCTCTCTTGTGCTCTCCCATAGATGTCGAGCCCTGGAGGAAAGAGAAGGACATGCCAGCAGCTACTCCCTGATTCCTGGGAACGATCTAATTGCGCTTCATGTCTATCAGTGTCTCACAGACGTCATCAACAGCAGCAGCAATTTCAAGCTGGGGAATTCTCGTCCTGGTTCAAAGACCAAATGTCAGAGACATTCCAGGATTTAAAAAATTATTTTTCCACTCAGCTTCAGGACCACAGAGGTCATAGTATGCGGTCAACACCTGGGCCTTCTGCTGCTGTATCGGATAAGCATGTGTCTTCTGATGATGAAGATTCTAAAGAATCTAAATTTGAATCAGTGAAGGACATGTCACTCCTGAAAAAAGATTCAGTCCCTAATCTTTTGTCTGCAGTGAAAAAAGCAGTGGAATCTGATAAGTCTGTCTCCCATAAGCCTAAAAGTGAACAACTGTTCTATTTCCCACCAACACAAAATAAAGTGTTTCCATGCCATCCGCTAGTAAAAGAATGTTTCCAAAGTACATGGCCCAAACCGGAGAAGCCTGAAACAAGTTCTAAGTTAAAGTCCGTATACAGACTTGATCCTGAATATACAAATGAATGGGTGACTCCACCACCTGTGGATCTAGAGTCAGCACGCCTATCAAAAAAATCATTGTTTGCCTCAGAAGACTCCTCCCTGTTGTCTGATCCGATGGAGAGAAAGGCAGATTCCCTTTCTAAAAAGGCTTATGTTGCGGCTGCATAATCTTCCAGGATCTCCATGGCAACAGTACCAGTGGCGCGAGCCTTGAGGATTTGGTTAAGCGATTTATTTAATGATATTGAAGAGGGCGTGCCCAGAGAAGAATTACTTCAAAATATGTCAGTTATGAAATTGGTGGCTGATTTTTTGTGTGATTCACCCATGGACAACTTGAAGTATGCCTCAAGGGTTATGGCGGTGTCTAATGCAGCAAGGAGAGCGCTCTGGATGAAACAATGGTCATCAGGCGATGTGCTCTCCAAGAATCATTTCATCTCATTACCTTTTCACCCTTCTTCTCTCTTTGGACCGCTGCTTGAAAACATCCTCAAGCGACTAAGTGAAAAGAAGGGAATAGGATTTACCTTTAAGCCAAAGCCATTTAAGTCTTTCAAGACAAAGTACAGAAGAACTCCAACGAAACCTTCTAATTTTTGTTCCTCAGGCAAGAGGAGACAGTATGGCAGCAAGCAGCAGTACAACCAAAGTGGGAAGAAGAAATCCGACTCCAACAAAACAGAGCAATGACGCCGGGATTTGCTCCCAGCCAGTCGGAGCAAGACTGCAAAACTTTGCAGAAATCTGGGCAGAAACATCAAACGATGCTTGGGTGACTTCAACGGTCTCGAGAGGTTACTCCTTAGAGCTGAGAAAGTTCCCGCCGAACAAGTTTCTCTTGAACAAATCTCCAAATCCAGTGGTTCGTCAATTACTTCTTCAGTTCATTCAGAAAGGCGCCATAGAAGAAGTTCCAGATCAAGAGCGGGGTCAAGGGGTTTATTCCCCGGTATTCACCGTTCCCAAAGCCACCGGGGACTGGCGATTGGTGATCGATCTCACGTTTTTAAACAGATTTTTCTTAAAGAAAAAATTCAAAATGGAGTCCATTCAGACCGCCATCCTAGCGATTCAAAAAGGAGATTTTCTCGCCACCATAGATTTGCAGGATGCCTATTTACATGTGCCAATTCTAAGATCCCACAGAAAATTTCTCAGAGTGGCTGTTCTTCATCAGCATCAGACCCAGCATTTCCAGTTCACCTGCCATCCCTTTGGGATAACGTCTGCACCCCGAGTTTTCACCAAAATAGCGGTGGTATTAACAGCTCATCTGAGGACTCAGGGGGTGTATGTAACACCCTACTTGGACGACTGGCTAGTCAGAGCTCCTTCCAAATAGTTGCTGCTTCAACATCTCAATCTGACCTTGAATGTTTTACAGAACCATGGGTTTTTAATAAACCACAAAAAATCCAACCTTGTACCTTCTACCCGAATTACTTACCTGGGGTTTATCATCGACACCGATCAGATGCGTCTCCTCCTGACATCAGAAAGAGTCATGAAGATACAGCATGCGGTCCAAAGCCTTTGTTCTCGTCAGCAGTGTTCCATCCGCTTTGCAATGTCAGTACTGGGCATGTTAACCTCATCAATAGAAGCGGTACAATGGGCCAGGTCACATATCCGAGTCCTTCAAGATCAAATACTAACCCATTGGGGAAGATCTCCAGATTATCTAGATCACACAATGCCAATATCAGTGAAAGTGAAGAGAGATCTGAACTGGTGGCTTTCCGGACCCCGTCTGAAACAGGGGAAGAGTCTGACATCTCCTCCACCTATGGTCCTCACAACGGATGCCTCCGCCTTGGCCTGGGGTGCCCATGTAGGGACCCATTGGGTTCAGAAATAATGGTACTGGTAGGATCAACAACTGTCATCCAACATGAAGGAGCTGAAGGCCATCAGACTAGCATTGATGCACTTTCATCAAATTCTGCGCAATCGATTGGTCCAGGTTGAGTCGGACAACATCACGTCAGTTTATTATATAAACAAACAGGGCGGAACAAGGAGCCAACTCCTTCAAAAGGAGTGCAGCCAAATAATGAACTGGGCAGAGAGGAACCTTATTTCCATATCGGCGGTACACATCAAAGGAGTGCTGAACTCCAAAGCCGACCTACTCAGCAGGAGAATTATGCATCCAGCAGAATGGGAACTGACACCATCAATATTCAATTCGCTAGTGGCCAAGCGGGGTCGCCCCCAAATAGATGTGATGGTGACAAGGAAAAACTCGAAGCTACCTCGGTTCTGCTCCCTATCCAGGTCAGATCACCCATGGGCAGTCGACTGCCTATTATTCAGCTGGTCAAAGATGTTCGTGTACGTCTTTGCCCCACTACCTCTGATAGCGAGAGTTCTAAAGAAGATACAGGACGACAAAGCGCGAGCAATTGCCATCCTGCCATTCTGGCCTTGCAGAGCTTGCTTTCCTCTCGCATTGACGCTCTCGAGGGGAGATTATTGGAAACTACCTCTGGTACCGGACCTGTTACGCCAAGAAGGGATGTACCATCCAGACCCAGCCTATCTTCACCTCACGGCTTGGAACATGAACATGACAGACTAAAAGATCAGGGGTTCTCAGATGAAGTGATACAAACCCTGATGTCATCAAGGAAGCCCAGCACCTTAAAGGTCTACTCCAGAGTGTGGAAAATCTACTCTGAATGGTGCTCCACTAATGAGAGATCAAAAAAGGAAATCTCTTCAATACTACAATTCCTACAAGAAGGCTTTCAAAAAGGCCTAAAGCTAAACACCCTTAAGGTACATCTAACGGCAGTTAATGCCCACATGGAAGGTATTTTTCTCAAGTTCCAGTCATCTCTCGTTTTTTCAGGGCAGTAGAAAAATACGTCCTATCTTCCACAATCCCATACCATCATGGGACCTGTCTATTGTCTATCCTAAAAAGATTGGCGGAAGACCCATTTGAACCATTGGAATCTTCAAGTCTGAAATGGTTGTCATGGAAAACCTTTTTCCTTATAGCCATAACATCGGCCAGGAGAATTAGTGAACTTCATGCCCTTTCCTGCAAAGAGCTATACTTGAGACTCTTACCGCATGCGGTAGTCCTGCGTACAATGCCAGGTTTCCTCCCAAAGGTTCCTACTACTGTCAATCTAAACCAGGAGATTGTATTACCTGTCGTCGATCCAGAACAAGACGAAAGATTACAACTCTTGGATATTAAAAGGTCAATTTCCTACTACCTTGACAAAACAGCAGCTTTCAGGAAGTCTGAAGCGTTATTCCTACAATTTCAAGGGAGAAATAAAGGTGAAAAAGCCAGCAAGTCTATATTAGCCCGATTATAGATCTGATAAAATTCTGCTATACATCTGAAGGCCTGGAATCACCTCTATCCTTAAGGGCACATTCTACCCGCTCAACAGCAACTTCATGGGCAGAAAGATGCTACGTTCCGTTGTATCAGATCTGTAAAGCGGCAACATGGTCATCATCATCCACCTTTGTAAAATACTATCGGTTGGATTTCACATCTTCAGAGAGATCAGCCTTTGGTCTGAGCGTTTTACAAGGAGCTATTTCAGTTTGATCCCTACCCCTGTCTCATTGCTTTATATGTCCCATGAGTGTGCTGCCGTAGGACGACCAGGAAGAATAAAATGTACCTGAAATTTTTATTTCCTGGAGTCCGTAGGCAGCACAATATACCCCCCCCCCCCCCCCCCCCCCCCAATAAATCCTATTGCTGCATACTATACGTGGTCTTGTGGTTCTTGAGGGCATTTTATAGGCTGACCAGCAGGTGCTGTATGTTAATCTATTAATCTGTTTGTATTCTATTGCTAGATTAACCCTATTCTGTCCGGGTCAAGGCAATGCATTAACCCCTACGGGTTCCAGGAAATAAAAATTTCAGGTAAATTTGATACATTGCTATCTATTGAACTAGAGTTGGGATGGGGAACCTTTGGCCCTCCAGCTGGTGCAAAACTAAAATTCCCATCATGTCTGGACAGCTAAGCTTTAGCCATCCAGGCATGATGGGAATATTTATATTAGCTGGAGCAACCATTTAACTCAAAGCTGCAAAAAAAACTTAGAAAGCTGAGAGTTGAATCAGAAACTGATAATGTTGGACCAGTTTCTGTGGCCCACATATGTTTAGGAAGGTCCAATAGCCTAGGCCAGGTGAAATATTCATTGTCCATAAAATAACTAAATAATGACCATGCCACCCATGCAGCTGCACAAATAACCCTGGTTTGAGGTGCCAGATAACTTTGGACAGGCGCATTACTTCCAAATCATATTTTAGAGCCCTTCAGGGCAGGGGATCCTGCATCTGCTATTCACTTTTTGTGCGAGTCCACCTACCCATGGACCACTGACTGCTGACTAAGGCCCAGTAACCCACAGCTTCAGATGCATCAGGCTTAGGGTATGTCCACATTACAGAATCCCGGAGGACCACCCCCCTCGAATCTGTGCGGGTCCTATAGGCGTAATCTCCCAAACCATAGAATGAAGTCTATGAGGCGAGCTGTGGAATCTACGGTGGATGATCCGCTGGGATTTCATAGTGTTCAGACCGAGGAATCTGCAAGAACAAGTTCCTGCGGATTCCGTCGTTCATCCCAACGCATCTCTGCTTGTGCCATAGATTCTATTCTATGCATGAGCAGATTCTGCTGTCCGCCTAAAGAATGAACCCGCTCTTTCTTTGGGTGGACGTCGGAATCTTCCAAACCATAGAATGAAGCCTGTGAGATCTGCGGAGATGTGGGCAAGCTGGGTGTTCTATCTGGATTCCGTAGTGTGGGGATGGGCGGAAGTGATTTTTTACACTACAGGGCTCCCGTCAGGTGGCACAGTAGATGAATTTTGTGAGTAAAGCACAGGAAAGGCTCCAGCTATTTTTTACCATGTAACGTCTACATATACCGCGCCCCCTGCTGGACACTTGTAAATACAAACATGTCGTATCGTCACTTTTTTTAAATTTTTTATTAAAGGTGTAGTGCGGTGCTACGCTTTTTTCCGAATCTAACACCACATGACAAAGTTATATAACTTTGTCATGTGCTGCTTTTACCTGTCTGGTCATCTTTATGCTGTTCTGGACTGTCCCGCCCCCCGCAGAAAGTTCAGTAATTCTATATTTTTCTGCATGTCGCCACATTGGGCCGGCAGCCATTTTGGGGCAACACGTCATCCATCCTCCTCAACCCGCCCCAAGTTCTGCCCCTCTCTATAATGTCGCTTGTTCGTCTACTATTGGCTGAGCAAAGCACATTGCATGTGACTGCCACATCCTATCACAATCAGTAAGATGAGCATGCGCTGTTCTAAGTAAATCCCTGAGTGTCTGCGCTCTGTATCTGTTCTCTTCACTTTTCTTTGTACATGCTCTCTGCACTTGTGAGCAGAGACACTGAGGGATTCAATTACATCGGAATCTATACTTGTGTCTCCCCCGTCCTACACGAGCTCTCAGCGATCTGATGCCTATGAAGAAGAGCTACGTAGCGTCACGGGTGGGCATTACAGGGCTGGGGGAGGAATATCGATAAGGTGGGCGGGTAGAGGGGCCGGGAACAGGTTGTCCAGGTAATACAGCACATGGTACATAGGCAATATTAGCAGCTGTTAAAGCGTTTTTATTAGTTTATGAAGCACCGTACTACTCCTTTAATAGAAATTGAAGCCTGTCTGAACTACTACTAAATTGAGAGAAATAGCACTATATGCTAATAATTAGTGCATGTCAGAAATGTGTCTAACTTTGCTTATGTAATAACATATTTAAAAATGCTTTAAATATGTTAATGTGTCAGTCATTTTTTATTTTTTTTTGCAGAAATCAATAGTACAGGGTTTATTAGGCAAATATTCCATTATCTGCATTCAAAAAGACTTTTCACAGTACCCCTTCCTCTCTCTCATCCACTGCTCATTATGAGGAAATCTCAACTCTTTTACATCAGTCGAGCTCTGTCTGTTCTATGGAGAGAGGAGGAGGAAGAAGGGAGATTAGTCTCCAGCAGAGAACAAAGGATTACACAGCGGGACCTGTGTGAAAGCGGTATTTCAGAGGTCAGTGCTGACTTCAGAGGAAAGAACCCGGTGATGTAGCTGTAAATTAACTTTGTTGTCCTGTTTTGGTGCCTGATCTCCCTCCACCCCTCCCCATAGAAAATCATGAAGACAGGGGGGAGAGCTTCAAACTGCATTTTCATGATAAAAATGCATTTTTCGGCTAATAAACCCAATTACAAAGTTTCTTAAAATCGCCTGTACTATTGATTTCTGCAAAAAAATTTAAACGACAGTGACACTTTAAGCTTTGGCTTTCTAGGTGTAATTGGAATTGTAGTTTTGTAAAAGCTGGAGGGCCCGAGTTTGACACCTGTGTTCTATATATTCTTAAAAGTTACTATCCAAGATTAGGGGGAAAAAAAATAAAAATTAGCTACTTTTATTCAGGTTGTGTGTGATATTGTAATTGAGCTCCATTTACTTTTATGGAACTGAGCTACAAAACACAAATTGGTGCTATTTCTGGAACCGAAGACAGCCAGTGATAACTAGAGTAAAGCAGCACCATCAATATAATACACATAAAAGCCTTTTAATAAGCAGATAGTGTGAAAGCGATTGTAGGAGCCTGTAGGTCTGAATATTCACATATAAAATGAGAGAGAAGTTATTCATGGACATGGTTTACAGGACAAGTGCAAAACAATGCAAGAAATTTATCAGCATCATATAGAGAAATATGTACAGAAAACATGACAACTTTAAAGTGACAGTCACCCCCTATTTGCATTTTGACTGCTCTCCACAGGTGTAAAGGGTAAATTTTACAGCTTATATTACTTATTTTAGATTATACGTCATGGTGCTTGTTATGGTAAAAAGTGTTTTTTTATCAACTGTGGATTGGGATATGTGGGCGGGGCTTCGCGGCCTAAGCGCCACATTGCCCAGTCTCGTGTGGGTCAATCTAGGGGGTGGTGCCTTAATCTTTAGGCTGGTCCTTCCAATGGCTGTTGAGGGGGTGGAGCCTATGCCCAATGACGTCACCGATGGGGGCGGGGCTAAGTGGTGCATGGGGCAGGACGATGTGGCGCCCACATATCCCAATCCACATTTGATAAAAACCACTTTACCAGATCAAGCACCATGACGTATAATATAAAATAAGTAATGAAAGCTGTAAAATTTAACCTTTAAACCTGTGAAGAGCAGTCAAAATGCAAAAAGGGGGTGAGTGTCACTTTAAAGCTGTATACACCAATTCATCTAGTTGGCAGGTTTCAATGGAGCTCGTCCTGATGGCTGCCGCCGGTTACTTCTTCTTTGTACCGGAGACTCCACGTTCCACTGTCGTGGCTGTGGTGCTCTGGGAAGGCAAAATAACAAAACAAAACACATTTTAAACAGAAAACAAAACTACAAGTGAATATTAAAAACTCTATAATATGTTTCATTAGGCAACACAGCTTCCTTCTGCCCTGACAAGGCTACCACCCTTATATTTTGTAGAGAAGCAAAGTGAAGACGGGTTTGCTGTGTCCATTATAACCTATGGAAGGGGGAGGAGCCAAGAGGAGTGAGTGAGCAGGGAGAGGAGACCAGCAGCCCATACAGTCAGCAGTCAGACCTGTGTATCATCTTTTTCTGTAGCCAGTCTTCAAACTGCAGGGCTGGTTCTCTCCTCTTCTTGCTCACTCGTGCCCCCTACACCCCTACATAGGTTATAATGGACACAGCAAACAAGTCTTCACTTTGCTTCTTTGTAACTTATACAACTGCTATGATGATTAGATAAGTGAGGGGGGGGGGTGTAAGAAAACAGCCTTGTGAGTATAGAAGGAAGCTCTTTTGCCTAATAAAACTATATATTTCTCGTGCGTCTTATTGGGGGACACAGATACCATGGGTATAGGCTGCTGCCACTAGGAGGCGCTGACACTAAGAGAAACAAAGAAAGTGACTCCTCCTGAGCAGGATATACCCGCCCACAGGCACTGAGCTAAACCAGTTTAGCTTAGTGTCAGTAGGAGGCAGACACAGGTCTGGGTTCTCCAGACCAGTTTCTTCCTTTATGTTTAGTTAGTTAGATTTTCTTTTTCCTTCTAGGTTCTATGGATTCTTGAGCACGGTGGGTTATCTAAAACTCACCCTGATCCCCCCACTATGCGACCAGGGAACAGACCATAAATGTAAATGGGCTGTGACCCCTCGGTCGCCACCGGCCGGCAACGTGACACCAGGGCCCCAGATCAATCTGGTCGCCTCTCTGCGGACTCTGTATCCGCACAGCCCCTTCCCGCCTCGCCCCCCAGAGCTTGGCGCGTAAGGTGAGGCACCCACCGGCTGAAGACGACAATGGTGAGTATGGGCTCCTAGGTGAGTATATTCCCCCTGCCCACCCTCCCAGGCCGCCATTTTACTCCACATAGGCAGCTCTCCCTCTCCAGTCACTTGCAGCCCTCCCCAGGCAGATGCTCCTCTCCTGACATTTTCAGGGTCTCCCCTCAGTCAGTAGCAGCCCAGCCCTTCCACCATTATATTTTTATTAGTGTCTCTCTCTGTGTGCTATGGGTTGCACTGTGAGGGATGTTCCTCCCCTGACTGGGTGCTGCGCAGGCCACAGTTTCCCGCACTTTTCCTTTCATGTGGCTCCAGAGACCATACTAAAGGATGCTCCGCCCCTTTCCCTAAGCCCCGCCCCTTACCGGGTGCCGCGGCATCCTCCTCTATTGTGGCTCTCCAGAGTACACACAGGGCTACCTCCCCCCCCCCTCCCGGTATGCCCCGCCCCCTTTCGGGCGCTGCGCGGCCCACTTCATTCCTTTTATTATGTTTGGAGCCTGCGCTGGGGAGGCCCCGCCTCTTCCGGTAGGCCCCGCCTTTTTCGGGTGCCCTGCAAGTCGGAGAATTGCCGCCTTCTTACAAGCTGTGGAGCCTGTACTGAAATGCTCCGCCCCCTCCCGGTAGGCCCCGCCCCCTTTCGGGAACCAGGCGGCCCACAGCATCCCACCTTAATCTTACTTGTGGCTCTCTGTGGAGCCTTCACTGTGGGATGCCCCGCCCCCTCCCGGTAGGCCCCGCCCCTTTTCGGGTGCAGCGCGGACCGCGGCATCCCCCCCTTATGGCTCTCTCTGGAGCCTGCACTGAGGGATGCGGCTTCCCCCCTCCCCCTGCCACATGTGTGTATGTGTGTGTGGTCTCCTGATGGAGCTACCACACACACTGTTCTCTATTCCAGCAGCCTGGGACACAATGCATCTCTCCTGCCACCTACTGGTGGAAGTGATAATTACACCATTACATATAGGAAAATGGCTTGCATCAGGCTTTATTATGTCCTAGGTTCCTTGCACTGTTCCAGCAACCCTTAGGCAGCAGATCCAGCATTTTTGGTGCTGGTTGACCCCTCTGTGTCAGATTTTATATATATACAATTACATTAATACATATATACAACCACACAAGCACACAGACACATTCCCCATCAGATTCAGTGTTTCTGTGCCCTCAGAGAGATCCTTCTGCTACATGGTGTCACGCAGAAAACAGAACCAGACACATTACCCGCTATCAGGCGGCGTATCTGTGCTCTGACCAGAACCCTCTGCTACATGGTGTCACGCAGGAAACAGAACCAGACACATTACCCGCTATCAGGCGGCGTATCTGTGCTCTGAGCAGAACCCTCTGCTACATGGTGTCACGCAGGAAACAGAACCAGACACATTACCCGCTATCAGGCGGCGTATCTGTGCTCTGAGCAGAACCCTCTGCTACATGGTGTCACGCAGGAAACAGAACCAGACACATTACCCGCTATCAGGCGGCGTATCTGTGCTCTGAGCAGAACCCTCTGCTACATGGTGTCACGCAGGAAACAGAACCAGACACATTACCCGCTATCAGGCGGCGTATCTGTGCTCTGAGCAGAACCCTCTGCTACATGGTGTCACGCAGGAAACAGAACCAGACACATTACCCGCTATCAGGCGGCGTATCTGTGCTCTGAGCAGAACCCTCTGCTACATGGTGTCACAAGTAGGACGGAACCAGACACATTACCCGCTTTCAGGTGGCGTATCTGTGCTCTGAGCAGAACCCTCTGCTACATGGTGTCTCGGTAAGTACATGGAACCAGACACGTTACCTGTTTTCCAGGCAGGGTAATTGTGCTCTGAGCAGAACCCTCTGCTACATGGTGTCACAAGCAGGACACGAAACCAGACACATTACCGTTCCTAGGGGAACTACTGTGTTCTCGGGGCAGAATCCTTTGCTAATTGGTGTCGCAAACAGGACATGGAACCAGACACATTACCTCTTACTATGTGGTGTTCCTGTGCTCTCACTACAGAACCCTCTGCTACATGGTTTGTCATGCAGGTTATGGGACCAGACACATCACCCATTGTCAGTTGTTGTTCCTGTGTTACTCAGATGTCCTCTGCTACAGGACATCATAGGTACAACACATATCCGGTCATTCACATCACCCATTAGCGGGTAGTGCTTCAGACCTGCCTCTCATCTTCATGAAATAAGGAAGATTCCTTTACTGCATGATGTCACATAGATAGAACCGGACACGCTACCCCCTCCCAGATGGTGGTACAAGGTTATTCAGAGCTTTGCCCTCTGCTGCATGATATGGATACAACTACCTGTAGTTCAGTGTGCACAGATTGGGGTATTCGGTTATACGATATAACACCTTCTTCAGGTCCACTCACTATACTGGTGATGCTGGGCTTTTCTCGTGTCCAGTTCACATTTACGTTGGGACACAGCCCTGATCTCTTCCCTGCTCCCAGAGCACACACTGTAGACCTATGTTACATGTCTGCTTACATGTCTAACCAGGTACATTACCTGCTTCCAGTCCAGGTATTTGTATCTCTTGTATGCTGGTCCTCTGTTACTTACTGCTTGCAGCTAGTCTGCTCGTGTTACCCTGTATATTACCTTTTCCTCCTCGTAGGACTTACATGATCTGTGCCTGTCACTTCAGGGGATCATCATAGGGTAACCTGTTACTACACCATGTTGTCTTCTATATGTTTCCCTTGACAAGTCTAATTACCTGCTCTCAGGCATCGTAACCTTGGTGTCTTCCTGTTGGGCTGTATCATTTCTAAAGCCCTAGCATCCTGCTACATGTCCCACTACAGGTGGCCGGCAGCATACAGATCCGGTCACTATTTCTCCTGGTACTGTCAGGGCGGTTCTTCTGTCTTTCATCTGGGCATAATGGCCACGTACTTGCATTTGTCTCGCTGGCTGTTCCCCAGTGGTATGGCTTGTATGCTTAGAACGCCCCTTCTGCTATACTGCAGATGGTCCTCAGCATCGTTTGGTCTTAGTTTCTCATGGTGCTCTACTTCCAGTAGCTGGCTTTGGTCAGCACCAGCCACTTTGCCTCTTCTCATTGATCTGTGTATAGTGAGGCCTCTCGGTTCCTCAGGTAAAACAGTAAAGGGTTTCTTCTACCCCTGGTGTAGGTAGGACATCAACTGCCTACATGACCATCACAGTACTACTGTAGGATTTCTCCTTCTGCATCTGCTTATGGCCAACATAGCAAGTATTTAGTCTTCTCTCTCTTTGGCAGCTGCAGTCTCACAGGGTGAACATTCCTGTTTACTGCCTGTACTGTTTTCTCTAATGCCCTCAGCACAGGTGTATGGTCTCTTCGTGGTCTAGCTCCTCCAGGTGTCCTTTTGGCCATATGGACTATGGGGCATTGTTCTCATTTCGGTGTTTGCAGTTCTCCCACATACACCATTACTCCTTCTCTCTGGAGTAATGCACTGTTGTTCAAGACCCCCCTATCCTAGGGTTGGTTTTTTACCACTCCAGCAAGGAAATCTTTAAACAGCCCTTTCCCTTCTCCACAAAGTTGGAATATTTAGTATAATAAGTATCCTCCAGATACTTTTTCTGAGGACTGTTATCCGATATAGCTTTTTCCAACAGGTGGGTGTGGGTTTCCGGCCCTCACTGGCCTCTATGAGCACTCCTGCTGGCCTTCCTTGTCCTTGGTCTTCTTGTTGACCTGCCATGATCTCCAGTCGGGGCTCACGGTCCCCCTCTCTTATCTTGTCTCCCATGTGGAGTCCTCGAGAACTTAATCCCTTAAAGGTGTCCTCTCCTTGCAAACAGGGGTGTTCAGGGGCCCATGTCTGGCCCTACCTAAGGCTCTATCGTCTCCACACTCATCACATTCTGGCCAGGCTTACATCTATTCGGCAAGTTGCCAATTCTCTATCATCTTGTCTCATTCACTGTTAACGCCTTCTTGTTTCTCTGTGGCTCTGCCCACCAGAATGCATCTGGCTCTCGCCTTCCTATTGCCTGAGGCTCCGGTTGAGCTGGTTGATCCTTTGATCTCTTCCATGTGGCCATTAGTCTCCGCACAATGTTTTTTTCTTTCTGTTCTGCTCTTACCAAGCAACGTCTCTGCTCACATTTTGAGATGTTGATTTCTAGATCTAGTCTACATATGGGCTCTAGTCTATCTATTAACTGCTGTGCCCATTGCCAGGTGACAACTCCTGTGCCCATCAGCCTTACCTTGATTTTTCCCAGCTTACCGGCTTTCCTCTGCTCCTCTTTTCTGTCAGGCACTGCGGGGTGCCAGGTACTACTGTACTCCTTCCAGGTCAACTACACAAGATTCTGATCGCGGTTTTCCTTTCTCCTGCTCCTTCCTTTCCCTGAACTGCATTACGCTTGGAAAGCTTTATTCTTCATGTTACCATCTGTGTTTCTCAGATGGGGTTACTCATGTCATAGGCCATGGCTTTTCCTAGATTGCCATACTTCTCTTGTGCTCGATCTTTGTCTTCTCAGTGAAGACTGTTCTCCTAGGCCTATGGAGCTTCCAGCCTGGCCATTCTTCCCATCTCCATAGTAAGGGACGCAGCTTCTCCTGCATCTCAAGTGGCACTTACTATGAGAGACGCTCAGTCCTCTCTCCTTTATTTGACGCCTTAGACCTCTATGCGCCATGAAACACTTTCCAGTCTCTCCCGTCATGGTTGTATTTGCCTTTTTTCTGTTCTACCTCTGGGTAAGTCCCTGCCGCCTGTGGTCGCCTACTTGGCTGGGCGTCTCCTTTTTTTCTGCACATCTAGCCTACTAGTTCTGTTGGACTCAATGTTACATCATGTTGCTGGCTTACAGGAAGGCCACAACCCACTCTGTCTGCAGTGCAGCACATTGCTCCAGGGACTAGACCCTCTTTCCTTTGCGGTGGATCCGTAGGGGTTTTTTAGGATGCATTCAGCATCATCCCTTGCTCTCTTCCTAGTTGATGGTTGTGTTGGTGCTATTCTGTGCCTTCTCACCGAACGCTTTTGTCTAGCGGTTATCTTTCCCACCCCATGGACTGCTTTTGGACGTCCCATGGTATCTGTGTCCCCCAATAAGACGCACGAGAAAAGAGGATTTTTTACTCACCGTAAAATCTCTTTCTCGTAGTCTTCATTGGGGGACACAGCACCCACCCATTTTCTTTTGGGTTTTTCCTCGGTATGGTAGTTTTCTCCGTTTTGGTGTTATTCCTACTTTACCTGTTCTTGACTTCTCCTACTGCTATTGTACAAACTGGTTTAGCTCAGTGCCTGTGGGCGGGTATATCCTGCTCAGGAGGAGTCACTTTCTTTGTTTCTCTTAGTGTCAGCGCCTCCTAGTGGCAGCAGCCTATACCCATGGTATCTGTGTCCCCCAATGAAGACTACGAGAAAGAGATTTTACGGTGAGTAAAAAATCCTCTTATTTATTTTCGCTTGCACTATTGATTTCTGCAAAGTTGTTTGAAGTAACCGTTACACTTTAAGTGCAATTGTATCAATAAAACTGGATCTCCGCACAGAAACACTGTAAAAAGATTTGTTCTCCAAGCCCACCAGAGGACTAGGATAAACATTATACCATCTATGAACAGAATACTTACGGCTTGTCCGGAGACAAGATACACAGGACGTCTCGATCTCGGCCATGTGAAGAGTTTAGGCTCCTCCCTGAGGTCGGCGTCTGGTTTGCACTGATGTAACTCACTCCAGCTCCAAACGTCACATTATTAATGCTTTCTGTAACATATAAATGAAACATAATTTTGGACAAGGTACCAAATGTATGTACAGATTTCTGAGTCATGTAGTTACTTTCTACACAACCCTAGGAGCACAGATGCAGGTTATACAGAGTGTAAAGGGAAAAGGAAAAAAGTTTTCATAATGTTGCCAGGAAATTAAAAGAAATGATACCTGTGAATTAATTTAGTTTAAATGTCAATTCTTTTCAAACCAAAAGAACAGAATTCATAAAGTAAAGAACTGCAAAGGCCTATTGCTACACACTACACTACATACTGGTTGCCAGATTGCTCCCCCATGCAATGGTTGGTCGTGGCAGTCATGTGACATCACTACATAAGGGTGCGTTCACACTGAGGAATCCTTGAGGATAACACCCCCCCACCCCCGACTCCACTTTATGTCCATGTCAATTCCTTGGGCAGACAGTGGAACCAACCGGAGCTTAGAATGGAGTCTATGGGACCGGTGGAGAGTCAAGCAGGGGCAATTGGCGGAATCCGCAGGGATGTTCTCTGTGCGGATTCCCTATGTTTGAACTCGCCCTAACAAATGAATGGCATGGACTATGTGGAAAGAGTAAACAATGAAAAAGTTGCATGATGCAGGATTTAAGCAGCTGGTGCTGTAGAGGTTCTCTTTTTCGTTCACAAAAGTACATTGTATCCCTTTAATCATATAAGATATTATAGATCCGCAATAGGGCACACAATACTGTGAACTATACTATGGCTATGTTCCACCGCAGTATATTTGGTTAGTATTTTTCAACCAAAAGCAGGAGTGTATTTAAAACACAGAAAGGCTATGTTCACACATGGTTGAAATTTAGTAGCAAATAACGGCCATTATTTCAAAACAGTTGTTTTAAAATAATGCCCGTAATTTGCAATTAAATGACAGCCAACCACTAAATTTCAGCAGTATGTGAATATAGCCTGTGTTTTTAATCCACTCCTGGTTTTGGTTGAAAAATACCGAGTGTGAACATAGCCTAATACAGTCAGACACGCAACTGATGAACTGCAGTGTAGGCTTTATACTTACGCTCCGGAGTACTGATTGCTCTTCCTTCAAGGGTGATGTTAGATGGCTGATCGGAGTTGCGGAACGTGACTGCAGGGGAAGAGAGAGAGAGAAAAAAAAAAGGATTGTCTTAATAGAAAAACAAAGCTACTATGAAATTATGGCCAAGACTTACAATGGCTTCTATTGGAGCGTGACTCTACTAGTGCCTATTCAGAACTGCCATCTATCCCGGACTACATTCCCAGAATATGCAGCTAGTGTACAATTGGCACATGCCATATGACGTGATGTGCTCCTACCTAGCTTACTGCTGTTATTGTTGGACGAGGATGGTGTTGATGGATTTGCCCCAATACTCTTGCTCCTCGGCTTCCGGTTATTTTCCACTGTTTTTCTTGCAGAATTGAGGATGGCGAGAGTGCTTAGCGACATCTGCCTGCGGGAGCACACACCAGTCAGAACATACATCCTCTAGTATGAAACTGAATTCCCTTAAGAACAGACCTTTACCTTGGCCGAGGACCCTGTCCAGCGAGGATGGCGACCCTAGGTGTTGCAATGGGTGTTCCTCCAGGTACCTCCTCTATGGTGGTCAGAGGGGACCGATGAGTAGTTGGGGTTCGGGGAGAACCGGCAACACCAGAGGCCTAGGTAAAACAGAATAGAGCAGACCATGTATTATATGGTGGATTTAATCACCACACTCACAACCAATCTATAGGGGCATTGGTTAGATATTTCTAGGATGTACCATCACTTTATGATTGGGCTAGACCCCCCAGGATACTGAGGAATAGTCCCTGCCTACCCAACTGCTGCCTGGCCCAATCACTTGAGTAAGTTATTTCCCCCAACCCCAATGTAGACAATCTGCAAAATCTGATGTAAAAAAATCAATGGGATACATAGAAATCCTGCAGGGGAAACACAGCTGGGTCATATCATCATAAGGTGGCCCCTAATGCTACGTTTACACGGAGCAATAGTTCACCCAATTGATCGTTTAACGATTTTGAAGCAACGATTTGATTTTTATAACGGTCAGCGTTATAAAATCGTTATTGCGATCGTTTTAAGATCGCTTAAGCCCATCTCACACATAGGGTGAATCTGTGAAAGACTGTTTACACGAAGCGATCTGCGAATTTTTAGCGAACAAACAACGCCGATTTGAGGACATGTTAAAAGATCAAAATGAAGGATTTCTCGCTCATCGTTTGCTGTGTTTACATGAGCTTATTATCGCTCAAATGCAATCGTTATCGAGAAAATCCCAACGATAATTGTTCCGTGTAAACGCACCATAAATGGGACTAATCTTCCAACAAGCAGTCAATTCGCCCCTCTAACTTTTTGGAGATCTAGATAAAGTCATTCATGTCCAACATACCCCAACTTGAATTATATTACCTAATACCGCAACGTGGCTGATCAGGAGGGGCTGTGTAGTTCAGCCTGCTGTGGGTGCTAGAACAGACTCAGTGTAGGACCATGTGTAACTCTCAATATAACACACCACAGCCATGTCCTCACCTGTGGACTGCCAGATATGGCTGCAACGGACGGATTCAGGGCAGCATTCTCCTGCTCTTTTTCCCGCTCCAGTTGCTCCTCATACTTCTTCATGTCGTATTCCAGCTCTGCCGCCAGCTGCTTATCCGCAGCAAAGAAGTCTTTGATCTCATCCCGGTAATCCTGCATCATCTCCTGCAGGTGGAACACAACAAGGTCATGTCATATATACATATATGTTCCCAAGCTTGTAGAAACAGCTGGAGAGCCATAGGATAAAGACCATTTCTATAGGCCATTGGTGCCCAGCTGCTGACCCACACATGAATGCAAGGCATGATGGGATTTGTAGTTTACAAACCGCTAAATACTGCTCTAATCTCATACTGCTACCTACCCGCAAGTATTTCATTAGGTCTCTCATGGCCGGGATTCTCTGCTGCTCCAACAAGCCCTTCAGAGAGGAGATGATAGGGATGATGTTCTCTACAAAGTTTTTCTTTTGCACCTGCACAAGAGAGAAGAGAAGGAGCATGCGTCATATCCCGCAGGTGCGTAGAGAGTAATCGCAGCACTCAGTCCTGGTCACCGCTAAACATCTCACCTGGGAAATAAGTTTCTTTTGTGCCACTTGCATTACAGCATTAGCCATAGCCATTTCATCGTCATCTCCTCCACCTATGTCCTCCCCTGGTTTTGATCTCATTGCTGACAATTTTATCTCCTTGCAGCTCATGATCTCAAAGATGTCTGACAGCAGTTCATTGGCTTCCATGTCGATCGGTAACAGGCCATCCACAAAGCAAGCTGGAACAGGAAGGACAATGACAAGTCCATCAAAAAAGAAGCCCCAATGTGAACCGCTACACAGACTTATGTAGATGGGTCTAGAACCAGAACATCCATTGCTCTACTAGAAACAACAACTCACAGCATGTTACACGCACTTTCTTCTTTCAGAACATGCTGTGACCTGAAGTTCCTCGCTAGCCCTAAAGTTGTAGAAATGAAGTCTAGAACATGAGCGGTGTAGACGTACCTAGAACGTTCTGGCTTATCTTCGTAGTCAGATTAAACCTTTGCTCGTCTGTAAAGTGCTCCAGCAGGAATTTGTAGATCTTTATGCGTTTCTCTTTGTTCTCTTGTCCTTTCAGGGAGAAAAGCTTCTTCTCTCTAAACGCAGATCAGATGGATTAGAAGGGAAACAAATCACGGGCGATAATCGAGAACATAGCGGGATGTGGTACTCGCCTCTCGCTCTGGGAAAACTTGTTGTACTTATCGTGTTTCTCATAGGAAGTAAAGTGAAAAATGCATTCGATGAAATGCTGGGAGAACATGACCGGGTTTCTCTTCAGAAGAAGGTGAACCAAGCAGAACTCTCCAAATCTGGAACATAGGAGTAACAGGAAGGTAAGATTTTTACATAGGCAGATCTCCTATAGCTGTCCTGCGCCATAAACACTTACTTGGCAATATCTAGGTCTGGGTCCACCAGGACACTGACAAAGCGGAAGAATAGGGAACCTTTCCACTTTACAAACTCCTCCTACAATATAAAGCGGAATATAAGATGATGTACAGTCTAAATAGATGGCTGCAGCAGAGACAAGGAAAAAGTATTATTCACAACTAGAGATGAACGCAACTTGACCATGCTCAAATCCGATCATTTGGTTACCGGTAAGTGAAGAAGTTGGATGCAGCCCTAGGAGCCCTGGAAAACACCCATACAGCCTATGGCTGTACCAAGTTGGGCTCAAGCATGTTCGAGTTGCAACCATTGCTAGCAACCAGTAGCATAATCTTCACCTACATACATGCACTGCAATAAGAGGAAGCACATGTATGGTGGTCTAGTGGGTTATAAAGCATAGGCTATACACAATGTCATACACAGACATCATTTATATGTATACATCTCACCTGCAGCAAGTTTGTCAGCATGATCAGGGTCTGTTTCCGGATGAATGGGTCTCTGTCCCTGAGACATACGGACACATTGGGGATATATCTGTCCACCATTGTAGTGTAGCGAATGCACAGGTCACAGATGACAATGATCACATTGTTCCGGATTGCCAGGTCATCAGATACTTCAAGTTCTCGAGCAAGGGCAGGTATACACTTCTTTGCTAGGTCCTCATGCTGGAGACACAACTTTCCTGTAGAATATAATGTATAGTATGGTTTAGAGTGTGCCAACTCTGATCACTTTTATTACAGGTTATATATAAACTTAGCCTATATAAACAATTAAGTAACAGCACCTATCCTGAGTTACAGCCTGCATTATAGTCCAGAGCTGCACTCACTATTCTGCTGGTGGGATCACTGTGTAAATACATTACTGATCCTGTGCTGATCCTGAGTTACAGCCTGCATTATAGTCCAGAGCTGCTCTCACTATTCAGCTGGTGGGGTCACTGTGTACATACATTACATTACTTATCCTGTACTGATCCTGAGTTACATCTTGTATTATACCTCAGAGCTGCACTCACTCTTCTGCTGGTGGGGTCAATGTGTACATACATTACATTACTTGTCCTGTTCTGATCCTGAGTTACATCTTGTATTATACCTCAGAGCTGCACTCACTATTCAGCTGGTGGGGTCACTGTGTACATACATTACATTACTTATCCTGTACTGATCCTGAGTTACATCTTGTATTATACCTCAGAGCTGCACTCACTCTTCTGCTGGTGGGGTCACCGTGAACATACATTACTGATCCTGTACTGATCCAGAGTTATATCCTGTATTATGATACTGCAGAACTGCACTCACTATTCTGCTGGTGGGGGTCACTGTGTACATACATTACTTATCTTGAGTTATATCCTGTGTTATACTGCAGAGCTGAACTCCCAATTCTGCTTCTTACCAAGTGTGATGTATGCGTGGGCCCGGACGAGAGGCGGCATAGTGGACCCTTTGAACTGGGACAGCGGCTGAGATTGAGGCTGCGACTGGGACAGTGGCTGAGACTGTGGAATATCATCGCTCTCAGAGATACAGGAGTCTATGGAGTAAAAACAGTAAAATAAGCAATTGCACCCCCAAAACATACGGAACATGAATTGTAATAAATGGACATGGGCTCACTATGTTCTGTATGCACCGAGGCCAGGATGGACTGAACCAGAAGCAAGACCTTCTTCTCCACCCGTGCAGGACAGAGCTGAGCTGCTTCTCCCAGAGTGAAGAGATGTCGGACCTAACAGAAGGGGATAGGAGAAGCAATGATAAAATCTATCAGTTAACATTGCTCCCTAATGGCCTACATATGTAAATGTAATAGAGTAATTTCATCTATAAGCATTAGGGTGAGCAGTGGTATTATGGGAGTTTAACACCAATGCTGCCCCTTGTGGCTACAAAAGGAAGCACAAGTGTTATTGAGATTCATCTGTCAGCTGCCATTCAGGTTCCAAACTGCTGACACTGTTAGATAGCTGTTAGAACAATGAGACACGTGGTAACTTTTATACATTTGTCTGTACTTCCAGAACGTAAAAAAATGGCATATTCTATGGTGCAAAGTGTCAAAGAGGCATTCCCAAACCCCTAGAGTGGTGCTCCACCTCCCATCTGTAATCTTATTTGATTGACTATCAGCACATTGGGGTAGGACTGGGAGGGGGAGTGAGGAATTAAGCTCCCCTTTCCTGAGTATATAAAATCAATGGGGGGGTGCATTTTTGTCTAATAAGATATATTACATAATTTTTTTTTTTACATTTTTACTGTAGCAGAATTTGTGGAAACAAAAGTGATTACTCAAAGTGAACCAATCACTTAGCTTTTACCGGTAAGGCTACTAGCAGTGCCGGAAGATGTGCCAAAACACTCCCTTACCATGGGTTCTGTGTCTTCTGTAGAACCTTTAGCAGCTGAAACAAAGTCTTTTATTCCAGCGTGGAAGACAGGCAGGGAGACAGGAACTAGTCATCTGGGACGTTACCAGTCACTGCCAGATGACTAGTTCATCTATATTTCACTATAATTTCTGATAACATCTGGCATACATCTCAGGCTGAAGGAGACCCCAGCTAATCTCTACCCAACCTTAGGAAAAGCGACGGGAGCAACACAGACCAGAACAATGTGCAAGGGTGTGCACAAAGCAGACGTGCACCAATGTGACATTTCTGCCACAAAACTCATCCACAGCGCTTAAAAGATAAAGAGAGCTCAAGCCCCTCACCAGTAACTCCTGATCGAATTGAACATTCTGGGATTCAGCCAGAACTATAGAGGAGATGTGATCCTCACACACAGACACCAAGTCTCCGCACACGTCATTGAGCAGATCCTGCAACGGGAGATGCAGAAGAAAGTCACCAAACATTGCATTAGTTATATACTGGCCTTTAGTGATGATGCAACAGAATACATAATATATATATATATATATATATTATATATATACACACACACAGACTGTACCTCTGCTTCAGTAGTTACCTGTGCCGCTTCAGGAGAGTCTCGATGAGCGTAGCAAAGTTTTTGCAGGGTCTCTATTGCCGGACTTATGATCTCTGCTGCAGACTTAAAATCTTTCAACCATGACTTTACATCATCTGTAAAAGGAGGAAGAGAGAAGGTCAAGAAAAGAGTCTAAATCTCCGCTCAGCGCTGACAGGGGGCGCTATATGGATACTTTATGTTGGAATACATGGGCTCCCAGGGGTCCATTGTGTCACATATAAATGAGGTTAGGCGTTATCCGGACATTATAACTTATAACCTACCCAGAGGATGGAGAAGTATCTTATCGTGAGGGTCTGACGGCTGTGCTGTCTCTGTGCCCCCAATGTGAATGATGCGGCAGTCGAGCTTGCACACTACTGTTCCATTCATTCATCATGGGATTGCCATAATGTTTATGACAATTCCACAAAGTAATAGTGTGGTAGTGTGTAGCCAAGGCTGTCACTCCATTCACATAGGGGGACAAGGAACCCCAAGTTCTCATGAATTGTGGGGGTCCTAGCAGTCAGACCCCTGCCCATCACTTTTATCACCCTTCTTGCCCATAGACAAGCTAGAATCTTGGAATAACTATTAATCATTGTATATAAAAGTAAAAGGTAAGGTAGTAAAAGTACAGTCGTCTTTGCTTCTCGCTGTGGACTCACCGATAAGCTGCGCCCTCTTCTCTGCAGGTAGATGTTTGGCAACATGGCCAATAACACACAAGATGTGCCCGGTGGTGGCGCTGGAGCTGGCATCTGTTTCCCTGTAACAGAGAAGAGGTTGGACAATGCCGATGCGCAACTATTTAGATCATAACATCTGGAGACCAGATTCTTGTCACTTACCTCCTAACCTGGTCCCAGGCAGTCAGGATTTTGGTGTAATCCAGTTTTGGCGCTGAACCGGCAACCTTTGCCAGCACCATCCAGGCTGAAGCGGAGTGCTCAGTCTCCGTGTGAGAGATCAGATTGTTGATTAAAGTGGATGAAAACTTATCCTGCTTGGCCCATAGGTGAAAAGCCTTAGTCAGATAGCGGCTACGGAGAGAAGGTTAGAGGATGCCTTTTATATGTCGACATATAATTAGCAGCTACTCACCGCCATTTATTTAGAGAAATACTACTGTATAGAGACTATACGATAGACTACAGGAGCATGGGGATGGATTTAGCTGCAGCCACTACTTCAGGTTACCTGAGGTCCTGGCTCTCTGTGGTCAGCAGATGCAGCAGGTCCCAGCTCAGCTTCTGCTTCTCATCCTCGTCTCGGTATCGGCCATAATGTTTGATGCCCTGCAGGATGAGCTGGTCCAGACACTCCAAAGTTTTTTCCTGGACGGACGACTCTGTATCCAGCACAACCGGGATCATCCCAGTAAGCCAGGCCTTCTGCACCAGCACGTTGTGAGGCTGAGCCTGAGGAAGGAGATTGTGAAAGGAGATCACTGAAACAAACCTTTAGCTGTTCAAAGCAGCAGGATCTATGAAGAAATCTTATAATTGTTGAGAAAATATTAATAGCCACTGACTATGCAGCGTTATATACAGATCTCTGATTGTGAGGAAGAGATGAAACTCTCTATTGGTCTATGTCCTTGTCTAGGAAAGATTATCTACCAGGACCCGGCAGATGGTGGGTTGTCCTTTCTCAAACGGGCGCAGGTGGCGGAAAGCGGCAGAATCTGGTTCGACCGTAACTGTTTAGGGCACGGTGACCGCAATATTGCAAAAATACATGCCGCTCCAAAGTAAACCAAAAGGGAGTATGTTTATTTGTGGCAACGCGTTTCTGCCCTCTAATCCGAGAGGGCCTTTATCAAGCTCTAAACAACATCTTACAGATGTAACCTTATTTCTCTATTTCTCTGTTACTATATAAGGTTACATCTGTAAGATGTTGTTTAGAGCTTGATAAAGGCCCTCTCGGATTAGAGGGCAGAAACGCGTTGCCACAAATAAACATACTCCCTTTTGGTTTACTTTGGAGCGGCATGTATTTTTGCAATATTGCGGTCACCGTGCCCTAAACAGTTACGGTCGAACCAGATTCTGCCGCTTTCCGCCACCTGCGCCCGTTTGAGAAAGGACAACCCACCATCTGCCGGGTCCTGGTAGATAATCTTTCCTAGATTTCCCCACTCAACGATCTGTTGTGGTCCCTTCTGAGTGCTGCGGTGGTGCAGCTTATGCGTTCACTAGCGTTGTGCCTATTTAGCACAACCCTAGTAGGTGAGTGTACATTTCATTTTCAGTGTTCGTTATGTCGGAAATTGACTATACTGCACCAGGAAGCGCCCTCTGTTTGTGTTTTGTTTTAGTCTATGTCCTTGTATAATATACATGAATTCACATCCCAACCTGCAGCAGCTCCGTCAGGGAGGTCAGGGCCTGCTTCCGCACAGACACGGCAGGGTCTCGGCAGCGATCTTGCAGGGTAGATAGATCTTCTGAGCTGCAAGGGATCAGGTTGTACTTCAGGATGTTTACCAAGACCTGGATGAGAGAGATCCGGAGGAGATTTGACTATAAGACAATGCATCTGATCAATGGTCGTGCGCTGATCTTCCATGTCGCCCCCTTTACCTGCAGAGCAGATTTTCTGACATTCGTCTTCTCATCACCGGCTCGGAGCCGCAGCATCGCCAATGTATCCTTTCCTGCAAAGAAGAATAAAACCATGTGAAGAAACGGGTCTAGGACCTAGCCTGTGTCTGTGTATGATGGGAACTGCAGTTTCAGCTACAGGTTGGACATAGAAGTACAAGCAGAGTATGACGCAGAGCTACTCACCATCTGCCCCCATAGGTTCGTCCTCGTCTGTCACTTCAATGGTCCTCAGGGCACCCATGGTCTTGCGGGTGTGATTAGAAGCTGCAGGGAAGATTATAAAGCTGATCATAAACAGGTCAAAGCCGTTTCCTCAACATAGCACTCACACAATGCGGCCGTGCACAACATACAATAAATGAGAGGTCCGCCTCTTAACACAGACAGCCGCTAATAATGATCACAATCACTATTAGCGGTTGTTTATATTACGAAACAACTGCCTTTGCTCACTATGTTTGCAAAGTGGGAACATGGTGGGAGATCAAACATGGTGTATGCCCCTAGCAACCAATCAGATTCCACCTTTCATTCCTCACAGACTCTTTGGAAAATGAAAGGTGGAATCTGATTGGTTGCTAGGGGCAACTGGGCCAGTTTCACTTTACACCATGTTTGATAAATCTCCCCCACAGCCTATATATATCACTTTTTGATAGTTTTGAAAGGATGTGACCAAAAATCAGCAAATTAAAATTCTGGCATTTCCTAAAATGAATCTGTTACCTTCTGTTCCATTCACCATACTCTCAGTTGTGGTCGTGGTTGTTGAAATTGTGCGACAAGTGCCTGAAAGCGAGAACCATAAGAGGCAAAAATTAACATATTGGAGAATGGGAATACTGGGAATAACATGTCTGCAGGAATAGGGTGACTTTATATGTATGCATGCATAATAGCAGAATAGTGAGTGCAGCTCTGGAGTATCACATGTATGAAGATATACACAAACATTCACAGATGAAGGGGAAGAAGGACTTGACATATTGATTGCTACCATATAAACCACGGACAGGAAGATGCCCCAGTATTAGTCTGGTTGTACTTACTTCCCTGTAGCAGCTCAGTGACTCCATCAGACAGAGATGAGGCGTTCTTCTCCAGGCACTGCGCCAGGCATGACAGCGCTTTACTGCGCACAGTTGGAGCCTTGTCGGAGCAGCGGCTGAACACCATGGCTTGCAGCAGGAACTTGTGCTGTAGGTATTTCAGCTTCTCCAGTGGGAAAGAAGAATCGGCCATCCTCTCTGGCAGCTCCAGCAGAGTGACAGCGACATCCAGAGCAAACACTCTGTATGAGATCTGAGAAGGGACAATGTGGAATGGGGATAGAGATCCAGTCATTACATGAAATATTCCCTAATATATGTTATGCTTCACCTCTTCTCAATTTTCAGTATCACTGCCTGCAGTTATTGACTAAAAAATTTTTGGGATTGCACCTGGACTCTGTTCACACTGCATTCATGGTTTATTGCAATGATTAAACTTTATCAACAGACACGTAGAGCACAATGACAGTGTAGGGCTGGGCGAAAAAATAAAATCTCAATTTTTTTATATTTTTTGCACGATTCTGGATTTAAATCTCGTTTTTATTTTTGCCAAATATACAGAAAATTTTTCTCGCAGCGTCAGATATTTTAATGACGTTTGAGACAACAACTGTACTGCTTCCCAGTGTAACAGTGCTCCCCCTGTGACTAGGACAGAATGGGGGTGACTGAGGGGGTCACTGTATCAGGCCGCGTACCCACACCACCCCTCTCTGTACTGCCTGCTCCACTGTACCGCGCCGGCCACCCCTCCCGCAATGATTTTTGTAAAAATCGGAGTTTACGATTTTCCCAAAAAAAATCTAATCGACTCTAAAATTCTGGGTGAATTAATCTAATTAATTCGATAAATCGCCCAGCCCTATGACAGTGGGAGCTGCACATGAACAGAGGAGCACATAGTGGCGACACATCTTACCTTTGCGTTTCGGGAGTATTTATACAACCAGTCCATGAAGGAGGCATATTCTGGGTTTGGAAGTTTTTCTAGTAATTTCACTAGAGCTTGGGCAGCAGACACTCTGTATTCAGACTTATCTGGGAACTGTAAGATAGGAAAAATTACCATAAAGAAAAGGGCTTGAAGAGGAGAGTGCATTATAGGAGGGCACTGGTAGCTATTTCTTATTTGTCAGAAAATCTGCTCACAGAACAAAGAAAGAACATCAACAAGCTACTGTCTAAAAAAAATAAAAATAATAATTTTGATTGATTGCGATCTAGATGTTCAGACCCAACTAATCGGAGAAGTTCACAGCTGAGCTCTTCCCTGCCTGGCTTCCTTCTCTTCTGATTCATTGCAGGTGACAGGTTCTATACAAATCCTATGGAGCCGCTTCCTGCAAGGTGTTGGGCAGCGAAGTGCTCAGCTGTGCACTTCTATCTAGCAACCAGTAGGGTCTTAAGTCTCAGACCGATCCAAACTTTTTATATGTCTTTGTGTCAGTAACACTTTCACATGCAAATTACAACTTGTCACCTCCCACAACAACCCCACACGTTTGATCTCCAACCTGTGGTTTTTAAGCTGTTACAAAACTACAGCCACTGGCTGTCCAGGCATGCTGGGAGTTGTAGTTTCTTAAATAACTGGGAAACCACAGGCTGAAGAACACTGCCCTAATTCACCAATAGTATGCATTACCTTTGCACAAATGTGCTGTAACAGGATCAGTAGAACAGGGAATGACACCTCCTTCAGCTTATCCACCAGGAAACTGTGGATCAAACACAAAGTATGAGAAACAGAAGTGAGGAAGAGCAAAGAAAATGTAAAACAAGCAGAAAATTGTATCATGACACTAGTAAGCACCATCTAGTGGATAAAAAGCAAACTGCACATTCAAGTGGAACCAGCTACATCTTTATGCCTGCAATAAAAACAACTAAGGCTGTGTTCACACTACGTTTTTGCAATCAGTTTTTTGCAAAAAACGGATGCAAGTGAGTGCATTTGTTTTTCCATTGACTTCTATTGACTTTTCATTGACTTCTATTATAAAAATAAACTGATCAAAAGTTTTTTTTTTTTTGTTTTTTTTTACAGACACAAAAATTAGGTTGACCACGTTTTACTGTATGAAAAAAAAAAACTGCCATTATAAAAAAAAAAAAAAAAAAAAGTCAGTCAGTGGAAAAACGGATGCACACACTTGTATCTGATTTTTGCAAAAAAAATGGATTGCAAAAATGTAGTGTGAACCCAGTCTTAGGCTGGGTTCACACTACGTATATTTCAGTCAGTATTGTGGTCCTCATATTGCAACCAAAACCAGGAGTGGATTAAAAACACAGAAAGGATCTGTTCCCACAATGGTGAAATTGAGTGGACGGACGCCATATAACACTAAATAACGGCCATTATTTCAACATAACAGCCGTTGTTTTAAAATAACAGCAAATATTTGCCATTAAATGGCGGCCATCCACTCAATTTCACCATTGTGTGAACAGATCCTTTCTGTGTTTTTAATCCACTCCTGGTTTTGGTTGCAATATGAGGACCACAATACTGACTGAAATACACGTAGTGTGAACCCAGCCTTAAACTGATAACACGTAAAATCTATTTTCCAGAAAAACACTTTTTGTGGCCTTTTTTTTTTTTTTGTCTGAACCAGATGTTGGCTGCAAGATAAAGAGGGCTATATATCACTACAATCAATGTTTGTTATGGCTTTTTTTTTTTCTATTTTTGATGCCTGGGGTCTTTAATGGCCTTGCAGATTTAGGCTGTTCCCACTATGTATATTTTCGTTGCCGATTGCAACAACGGCCGTGATTAATACGAAAATATACGTTATCTTGCCACCTATGGATCCCTAGCGGCGCCGCGAGAAACTGACACTGACCCTGTCAGTGCACACTATGGAGCAAGCGGTTCTGGCAGCACGCTCCATAGTGTGCAGTGGGAAGTTTTGATGCGGGCACGCACGCATGCGCCCGCATCAGAATTAAGTGGCGCTAAAGATCATCCGGCAGGTACTGCAGTACCGGCTGGGATGATCTTTCCTGAGACCGGCCGGGTCACAGAACAGCTGGTCTCTTACAAGGTCTGAACATGGCCTTAGGCCTCATTCACACGTCCATAGGACCAATGCACTTTATTGGCCCCATTCACATGTCCATACATATATGATCAATATCTTCCACATCTCCAGTGTTTCTTAAATTACTGAGCACTATGGATGCGCGTCCATAGTGAGGTAAGCAATTATGGGCTGCACTACAGACATGTGAATGAGCACACCAGAAAGCTATGTAAATTGTAGCTGAAGTCTATTCCATAAGATCTTTGTTAAGTCAGCCACACAACTTTTTAATAGCTCACGTTCCTAACCTGACAAATCGAACTGCCTGGTCCCTGGCGCCTGTGACTGGTGCAGTGATCGCAAGTATGGCGGCGTTGGAGCCTTCCCCTCCTTTCATCATCAGAATGACGCTCAGCAGGCGCTGGAAGAGGCGGCGCAGGGTCTAAAAGCAAAAAGAGGAAAAAAAATTTAATTTTTCCAGGATTGTGAATTCCAACAGTAATAATATATCCAATAGTGATTGGGCTGCACTATGACTTTATTCTGTTCTAGCCCACGTGCATGATGCTGGTCAGAGGGATAATCCACCATTGCTTGGCTAATAATACAACATACCAATTTGCTGTAGTAGTTCTGCAACAACAGAAATAACTGAAGCCCCATGTATTCTGGGGAAGATACAGGAATTAAAAGTAAGTTTCAGTACCTGGTTACCTTCTCCATGTATGGGAAGACACAGCAGCCACAAGCCATGGTAAGCCAGCTGTGGCACATAGGACATCCGGTCAACTGGCCTGCAAATATAGGTATCGGACCATAAATAAAGAGCATACAGATAGGTCAAATAGATCATAAGGAACAATGACAAAACCACAAAGCAACACATTTCCTATTTACATGATCATCAGAACCTGGGAGGGGTATTAAACTCAAACATAACTTGATATGTTGCTGCCCATGATGAGACCAACAATTCCTTCCATACTTCTATTTAGTCTTCTTCTCCCAGTTCTGGCCTGCTGCTTTCTGCTGAAGACACAGAAAACTGTGTGAGCTGTTAACTCCATATCTGTTCTGAACCTCTTCCTCCCCCCCACTTTCCCACTAAACATATCCCTGGCAGGCTGTATCTGCAACTTTGTAGCTTCTTTGTTATGCCTGGAGGATAGATCACAGTGAGTTTATCAGCTTGAGCTCCCACCATTACAATGTTGCACTTACAGCCTCCCAAAGACTTGTTCACATCAGCTGTCTCAGAAGGGAGGGGGGAGATGGGAGAAAAGCTCACACACAGATTTTTGTGTCTTCAGCTGAAAGCAGGAGCTCAGAACTGGGAGAAGGAGACTGAACTGATAAAAAGTATGGAAGGAATTGTTATTCTTACCATGGGCAGCAATATATCAAAAGTTATATTTGAGCGGAACCCCCCTTAAATGGTGACTGTTTAGGTTTATAACATTGATCTGGTCTATCCACAGATTAGGCCATCATTGTCTGAGCAGCAGGGTGCTGTCACAATGATCTATGCTGTTGATGTATTTAGCTCACAGAGCATTGTACACACAGGATATAATTATAACACCCAACAGAGGTCTGTATAGAATACGAGGCAATTCACTGGTTGTAAGCAGAAGTCTTGAGTATATTGAGAACCCTAATGTGAGTCAGTGTAATATATAAATAAGCTGCAGATTTGTTAGAAACAAGGAAGAAAACTCACATGGATTCTGAGAAGGCCAACTGCTGCGGGACAGTCTCGAAGCTGGTGAGATTTATGAAGGTCTGCAAACACAAAGAGACGACATCAAAGACAATGTGACTATTTAACCCCTTTCTGCACCATAACATAAAAGAGTTAAAAAAAACTAAAAAAAACAAACATTTTCTTCCAAAAACATCACCACCCCTGTCCTCAGGTTGTAGGTGGTAGTACAACTCATCTTCATTTACATCAAAGGAACTAAGCTGTAACACCAGACACAAACTGAGAACAGTAGTGGCGCTGTTTCTAGAAGAAAAAGTCTATGAATCACCAAATCCGGTATAATCTCTTAGATATGTAGGGAAAATTTTGAAAAAGGAAACCACCTGTTCCCCACGAGCGCTGTCCATGTGCCATAACAGAGGATAAGGTCCAGAGACGTTCCTTTACATTACATGTCCCCTTTTCTATATATCCAGCAACCTCACACAGACACCCAATGCCACTCTGCTCCTAAACCAACCACAGATGAGACCCCAGTGACGATTCCCGCCTGTCCGCACCTGCATACAATGCGTCACGCTCTGCGGCTTGTCTTTCAGGGAGAACTTCGGCAGCAGACGCAGGAAGTTCTTCAGAAGGAGGATTATGGAGTCTCTGATGTTCATCAGGTCGTGGGTGGAGAAGTAAACGGCTTCCTCATCCTGCTCCTCGTCCGACAAGTCATTCATCTGACAAGACAAAATCAAGAGAAGTGAGCCGACTGATCTGACCGTCCCGGCCAATGACACATGGACTGTGGATCAGTTTTAAAGGAGAAGTCCGTCGAAAATTTTTATTAAAGTATTGTATTGCCCCCCAAAAGTTATACAAATCACCAACATAGTGTAAACAAAAATTATATAGTCCTCTAAGTCACAGCAGCCCTATGTGATATAGTATTGAAACATAATAAAATAACAATATAAAATGCTGATTTAATTAGAATATATAAAATCACATGGATCACATACGCGTTTCAGAGTGTCAGGTTCACTCCTTCATCAGTGGCACAGATACAGAGTGTCAGGTTCACTCCTTCATCAGTGGCACAGATACAGAGTGTCAGGTTCACTCCTTCATCAGTGGCACAGATACAGAGTGTCAGGTTCACTCCTTCATCAGTGGCACAGATACAGAGTGTCAGGTTCACTCCTTCATCAGTGGCACAGATACAGAGTGTCAGGTTCACTCCTTCATCAGTGGCACAGATACAGAGTGTCAGGTTCACTCCTTCATCAGTGGCACAGATACAGAGTGTCAGGTTCACTCCTTCATCAGTGGCACAGATACAGAGTGTCAGGTTCACTCCTTCATCAGTGGCACAGATACAGAGTGTCAGGTTCACTCCTTCATCAGTGGCACAGATACAGAGTGTCAGGTTCACTCCTTCATCAGTGGCACAGATACAGAGTGTCAGGTTCACTCCTTCATCAGTGGCACAGATACAGAGTGTCAGGTTCACTCCTTCATCAGTGGCACAGATACAGAGTGTCAGGTTCACTCCTTCATCAGTGGCACAGATACTGTGCCACTGATGAAGGAGTGAACCTGACACTCTGAAACGCGTATGGCTAAACATTATGCTCCCACACATGTGTAAGAGCAAGTCCTGTACACCATTTTAACTATTGGGGCCCCATTCAACATATGCCATTTACTCCAAACAAACTGCTGGTTATACCTGAATATTGCTGCATCAGAAACTGACAAAAAGAGGACGGTGAGAGCATCCAGAGCGCAGCCGTGCAGAGTGTGTGAACTGCTCCTGCCACTACACAAGGACGCATTGCCACAGGCTGGCCCTGATCGCTTCTGCTGCTGTATCTCCATCGGGACGGGTGAGAGGTGTCACAGACACCAGACGCTTTCTTTACTACTACACAACCTCCACCCTAGACAAATAAGCATTTGTCTGTAGAATGTACTTGGACTGGCACTGTAGTACTACAGATCCCAGCAATCCCAGTCATTCCAGTACTGGTATACTGACAAACACACTACAGATCCCAGCAATCCCAGCCAGTATACTGACATACCACAGATACTCACCAGGCTCATGTCTCCAGAGCAGTTTCTGGCAGCAGCAGTTTTCTTGCTATCATTGTTGCTGATTGATACAAGGTTGCTACCTTGGGAAGCACAAACTGCCACAACTACGTGACTGCATCTGAACTACTGTACACAGCAAGCTCCGTGGCTCATAGCTGCCTATTATATCTATAGCTACTCTGCCCATTGCTGTTCGGACATCACCCATTACAGACTTAACCTGCAGTGCTGGTATCCAAATATTCATTTATTTATTTTCCCGCCAGGGCCCGGCGGCATTTTTACTAGTATCTTTTATTGTACTTTATTGTTTCCATGATTATATTGGATTTTATATATTCTAATTAAATCAGCATTTTATATTGTTATTTTATTATGTTTCAATACTATATCACATAGGGATGCTGTTACTTAGAGGACTATATAATTTTTGTTTACACTTCTTAGTACTCATATGCCACTATAGGTAGGGGCAGACTATATATTTTAACCTCAGTCATTTGCACTTAGACTTGTGAGCTGCACCACTTCTCCCCTTTCGTTCTAAAATCACCAACATACACTTATTACAGGAAATGCACATTAATTTGCTTCTTTCCTGCACTTACTACTGCATCAAGGCTTCACTTACTGGATAAAATGGTGATGTCCCTTCCTGTATTAAATGGTGATGTCACTTCCTGCATAACATGGTGATGTCACGACCCGACTCCCAGAGCTGTGCGGGCTGTAGCTGTTAGAGATGATGATGGCAGAGGGATGCTCAGTGTCCCTCCAGTGCCCTGTGTCCCTCTGCCATCATCCTCTCCAGCAGCCACAGCCCGCACAGCTCTGGGAGTCGGGTCGTAACATCACCATGTTATCCAGGAAGTGACATCACCATGTTATCCAGGAAGTGAAGCCTTGATGCAGTAGTAAGTGCAGGGAAAAGCACTTTATAAGCATTTCCCGTGATAAGTGTATATTGGGGATTTGTATAACTTTACTTTAATAAAAATTTTCGCTTCACTTCTCCTTTAAGGTTTGTACATGCAGCTCAGTCTAATAGCAGCTGTATATCGGTACGGGTGAGGCCATACCTCAGAGTAGTCCTGTCGGATGGGCCTTGGCCGCTTCCGCCCCTTACGGTTGTCCCCCTGAGAGCTCTTCATGCCGTCCTTCTTCCTCTTCCGGCTGGAGTCTGGATCCTGGGGCCAGCATTTCTCCAGGCAGGTCACACATTTATCAAAAAGGACGGGATGAAACACTTGGTTGACCACGCTGCCTGTTTTATAGAGAGGGCGGCCGTGTTATAATGGAGCACGAAGCCAGTGCCCCTGCCCTGATAGCTGCATTATACACAGTAACCAAAACCATAAATCCAATAACTCATAGCAATGGCTGCTCATCCTAGAAGTAGGATATAGACACCAAGAAGGGGAGATAGATGGGGAGCCAGCCCTGGTATCGGCTTTCATTGGGATGAACTCACCTGGGATTTCCAGCAAAAGGAAGTACAACCCAGTAGCACTAAGGCCCAGCATTCTCTGCAGGGCCCCGGCCGTCTTCTTCGCACCCGTCTGGATGAAGTGGTAGAGAACGGCCACCAGGGAATTACGGCAAATATCATTCTCTGTGAACAGGACCCAGGCACTCTGCGGCAGAAATACCATAGATGTCAATATACTCAGTTCTATGTAAGGAGGCGGTAGCAGCTATCAGACACTCACCCGGGTGTTCTCCTGATCCTCAGAGGCAAATGGCAGGAGAGACTCATACAGGTTGGTGAACACTTCAAGACCGTTCTCTGTGATTTCTGCCTCCACTCTGGGATCCAGCGGCTCAGTCTCTGTGAAGTCCAAATCCCAGACCGACTCCACCCAGGCTGCACGAGGAGAACACAAAGACTTTGTAGTGATAGTAGTCATACTGCAGGGATGTGACTGTGGGTGTGTACATGTGTTTCTGTGCTAGTCACCATCTCGGTATTATCAAGTCCTCCACAATGGATGTGATGACAGTTCAGGCTCTCTGACTGTATACTTACAGTCTCTTAGCTTATTTAGGGATATATACAGATGTGGTCTATTACACTGGCCTCATAAGCATAGATGATGGTACTAGCTAAAGCTGCTGGTGTGATGCTGTGCTGATACATCATGGGATCGCGGCTGAGCAGGTGATGACACGGCAGAGGGGGGGGGGGGGCGGCATGAGGGACGGATGGAACGGTTCGGCCGGCCTCTCGAAGATGGCGTTGTCGCTACAAGATGACGGCCGGGGTCGACAGCGAACACGTAAGTATAACGCACAAACACTTCCGAAGTGGGGGGAACATGGTGGAGGGGGCCATTCACTTATATAACACACATTACAAAGTTGGATAACTTTGTAATGTGTGTTATTTAGAGAAGAAATGTTAAATGCCGCACTACCCCTTTAAATTAAGACTGTAATTTGGGGTCAGTACAGAATACTACATATAGTTAACACAATGTGATGTACTGCTGAATTTGCACTTCTACACAGCAGTCAGTACATCCATTACATTACTTATCCTGTACTGATCCTGAGTTATATCCTGTATTATACTCCAGAACTGCACTCACTATTCTGCTGGTGGGGTCACTGTGTACATACATTACATTATGTATCCTGTACTGGTCCTGAGTTACATCCTGTATTATACTCCAGAGCTGCACTCACTATTCTGCTGGTGGGGTCACTGTGTACATACATTACATTATGTATCCTGTACTGGTCCTGAGTTACATCCTGTATTATACCCCAGAGCTGCACTCACTATTCTGCTGGTGGGGTCACTGTGTACATACATTACATTACTTATCCTGTACTGATCCTGAGTTACATCCTGTATTATACTCCAGAGCAGCACTCACTATTCTGCTGGTGGGGTCACTGTGTACATACATTACATTACTTATCCTGTACTGATCCTGAGTTACATCCTGTATTATACTCCAGAGCTGCACTCACTATTCTGCTGGTGGGGTCACTGTGTACATACATTACATTACTTATCCTGTACTGATCCTGAGTTACATCCTGTATTATACTCCAGAGCTGCACTCACTATTCTGCTGGTGGGGTCACTGTGTACATATGTTACATTACTTATCCTGTAGTGATCCTGAGTTACATTGTGTATTATACCCCAGAGCTGCACTCACTATTCTGCTGGTGGGGTCACTGTGTACATACATTACATTACTTATCCTGTATTATACCCCAGAGCTGCCCTCACTATTCTGCTGGTAGGGTCACTGTGTACATACATTATATACGATGCAATGTATTCTAGGATATTTCTTCAGTATAAAGCATCAGTCTGGATCACTGGGGAGGGATAACACTACAGCAGATTCCCATAGACAGCAGAGCTCAGCTGGAGTTGACTGGGTTACATCAGGGGAGGCTGCTGGGAGTTGTAGTTGCACGCTGTATGGTAGGGCTCACCTCTCCTCAGGCTCCGGAGCCCGCACCGGCCCAGAGCCTCTAGCACCACCGCTTCCTTGTCACCCATCTGCCGGTTGCTCTCCGTAGACTCCTCCGCTCCTTCGTTAGCAGAAGACCAGCGCCAAAACCCAACACAAATCCTCCAATCAGAAGCTTCTACGTCATCGCCATGCGCCGCCCAAAGCCAATGAGGGCCTAACACTAACCTGCGGTAGCCATAACTTTTAGTGGCAAAAAACAGCGCTTTATGGATGCGTGCCCGTAAGTAATATGGCGTCCCCTAAATGACGTCACTAGAACGCTGCCATTGAGTTGATAGAAAGTGGCATATAGTTTGCGCCTGCGCGCTGCGTTTAGTTGGCAATGCAGGAATCATATTGGTGTCTGGCAAGATGGTTACGTGCGGCGTCATCCAGGCCGAGCTGTGCGCATGCGCGCTGTGCGGGACACCAAGTAGCGGAGACCGGGAGCTGCGGGAGAATCGGTGCTGTGCTGTCCGCCGCCTGACCCCGGGCCCTCACCTCCGCCGCAGCCATGAGCTTCTTCGGCTTCGGGCCGGCCGCGGAGCTGGACATCACGCTGACGGACGCGGAGAGCCGCAGGCGGGTGGAGCACAAGACGGAGGATGGCAAGAAGGAGAAATATTTCCTATTCTACGACGGGGAGACCGTGTCCGGCCGGGTGACCGTCAACCTGCGCAGCCCGGGCAAGAGGCTGGAGCACCAGGGGCTGAAGATCGAGTTCATCGGGCAGATCGGTGAGCGGGGGCGGGGCTGACAGCTCCACTGCGGGGAACTACAAGTCCCAGCATGCCTCGGGTCTGTGTGTAGGTGCTAACCAGCGTAGTGCAGGCTGCTGGGGGACTACAAATCCCAGCGAACATCACGTCTGTGTAGAGCATCATAGGCTGTCAGGGAACTACACGTCCCAGCAATCCTCAGGCCTGTGTATAGCTGCTAGGCACAGCTAATAGAGCATTGCAGGATGATGGGGAACTACACGTCCCAGCAATCCTCAGGCCTGTGTATAGCTGCTAGACACAGCTAATAGAGCATTGCAGGATGATGGGGAACTACACGTCCCAGCAATCCTCAGGCCTGTGTATAGCTGCTAGGCACAGGTAATATAGAGCATTGCAGGATGATGGGGAACTACACGTCCCAGCAATCCTCAGGCCTGTGTATAGCTGCTAGGCACAGGTAATATAGAGCATTGCAGGATGATGGGGAACTACATGTCCTAGCAATCCTCAGGCCTGTGTATAGCTGCTAGGCACAGCTAATAGAGCATTGCAGGATGATGGGGAACTACACGTCCCAGCAATCCTCAGGCCTGTGTATAGCTGCTAGGCACAGCTAATAGAGCATTGCAGGATGATGGGGAACTACACGTCCCAGCAATCCTCAGGCCTGTGTATAGCTGCTAGGCACAGGTAATATAGAGCATTGCAGGATGATGGGGAACTACACGTCCCAGCAATCCTCAGGCCTGTGTATAGCTGCCTGGCAAAGATAATCTACAGTATTGCAGGATGATGGGAAACTACATGTCCCAGCAATCCTCAGGTCTGTGTAGAGCTAAACTAGAGTAGTGCAGGATGATGGGGAACTACATGTCCCAGCAATCCTCAGGCCTGTGTATAGCTGCTAGGCACAGGTAATATAGAGCATTGCAGGATGATGGGGAACTACATGTCCTAGCAATCCTCAGGCCTGTGTATAGCTGCTAGGCACAGCTAATAGAGCATTGCAGGATGATGGGGAACTACACGTCCCAGCAATCCTCAGGCCTGTGTAGAGCTAATCTAGAGTAGTGCAGGATGATGGGGGAACTACATGTCCCAGCAATCCTCAGGCCTGTGTAGAGCTTATCTAGAGTAGTGCAGGATGATGAGTTACACGTTCCAGTAAAACCAAGTCCTGTGCATAGGGAGAAGGCATTGTGAACTATAATCCTTGCAATCCTTCCTTGTTGGGGAACTACAAGTCCCAGTGAACCTCAGACTTCTACATATCTGTAAGGCATAGCTAGTGTGAAGCAGCATAGGCAGCTGGGGAACTACAAGTGCCAGCAGAACCACAAGCTCCTGTATAGTTGCCAGGCACAGCATCACATGCTGGTGGGCTACTGCAAGTCTTAGTATAAAGCAACAAGGCACAGAAAGCTTTGGCATCACGTGCTGCTGGGGGACTAAAAGGAACTGTCCAGAGCAGCAGCAAATCACCATAGAAAACCTCTCCTGCTCTGGACAGTTCCTGACAAGGACAGAGGTGGCAGCCTAGAGCATTGTGTCAGACTGGATAGAATACACCACTTCCTGCATGACATACAGCAGCTGATAAGTACTGGAAGACTGGAGACTTTTAAATAGAAGTAAATCTGTATAACTTTCTGGCAGCGGTTGATCTGAAAGAAAAATAAATGTCTGGTGTTCCCCTTTAAGGCAGCCTTAGTCCATATTGTGTTCTAGTTACTTGTATAGTTGCGGGGATAGTCGGTAACCCTGGGATGTGGTGCTCCTGTGATTTGGAAGTTTTTAGGGTATAATGTTATTTAGTGTTGGCAGAAGATGGTCTGCAGGGGGCAGCACTGTTGGCGTGGTGATGCAGATGTGCTTTCTACTAGTGAGAGTCCAAAGGAATAAGACCACAAAGGCTCAGAGCCTGAGGCTGCCCCATTAACAGGGTCTGGTGTCCTGCTCTGAGGTCTGTGGCAGGCAGTGTTGTCATAGGGGCCTGGTATGGATTTACATTTCCCATACACCCCCTGTGCTTGTTGTAGATATTGATATGGATGGTGCTTTAGATCACATAGGGTCTCCCTGTCAGTAGTGCAGCTATGCTTTTGCTTAAAGGGGTTATCCAGCGCTACAAAAACATGGCCACTTTCCCCCTCTCTTGTCTCCAGATTGGGTGGGGTTTGTAACTCAGTTCCATTGAAGTAAATGGATCTTAATTGCAAACCGCGCCTGAACTGGAGACGAGAGGGTGAAAAGTGGCCATGTTTTTGTAGTGCTGGATAACCCCTTTAATCTTCCTGGAAAGCTGGTGCCAACCGATGAGAGTGATATAACGTTTGCCACCACATTGGTCATCCAGCTTTCCTCTTGGTTGGAGACCACAGACCAGGGATGGGGAACCTTCGGCCCTCCAGCTGTTGCTGTCCAGGCATGATGGGAATTGTAGTTTTGCAACAGCTGGGGGGCCGAAGGTTCCCCATCCCTGTCATAGACTGATGCTATTCAGGACTCTGGGAAAGCTGGGTAGCTGCAGCCATATTGGCGATCAGCCAGCAGAGTTATATGTGGACTTTGTACAGACACTGCAGCCGCTCAGCCACGTTTATTGCACTCTGTAAGTGTCCGGGTGATAGCGTGCAGGTGGCAGCCATGATGGGACTGTGAAGCTTCTCAGCCAATCAGCATAGCCGAAAGGATCACATGACTGTGTCAGAGGGCATGTTTTTTTGGGGGGCACATATAGTTTGAGCAGTCACTCACCCAAAGCCTATACATGCCTCACATCCAATGGCTGGAATCCCATTCTGATACTTTTTTTTAACAACTGTATCCAGTGTAGACAATGCTCTGTGAGCTAAACACCTCAGCGGCAGCACAAGTCTCTCCCCCTTCATGGTTAGTTTCAATGGGGATTTAACTAGTTTTCCTATAGTCAGATTCTTAGTTGCCCATAGCAACCAATCACAGCTCTGCTTTCACTATGCGCAAGAGAGAAAATTTTGATATAAGACGGCTTGTCTAGAGTGCAGACTGGACACTCCACCAGCAGAATAGTGAGTGCAGCTCTGGAGTACAATACAGAATGTAACTCAGGATCAGTACAGGATAAGTAATGTATGTACACAGTGACCCCACCAGCAGAATAGTGAGTGCAGCTCTGGAGTACAATACAGAATGTAACTCAGGATCAGTACAGGATAAGTAATGTAATGTATGTACACAGTGACCCCACCAGCAGAATAGTGAGTGCAGCTCTGGGGTATAATACAGGATGTAACATAGGATCAGTACAGACAAGGTATGCTGGGAGTTGTAGTTTTGCAGCAGTTGGATTGGGGACCAGTGCTATATAGAAGCAGTATTGATTTCCCAGTTATAACTCCTGTAGTCCTCCCCTCTTTCATGTTGGGAGAGGAGTGGTCACCACGTCCCCAGGGTTCGGCCATCTGTATCCCCATAGTCTTCCAGTGTTACACAGCAGGTTTCTCTTTCGGCCTCGGTAACGTCTGATCCCTGCTGATAGAGGAAGATCAGATGTTGTTCCTCTCCAGATCCGCCTGGTGAACATCTCCCACCTCAAAGAACGAGCCTTTCTAATCACGCAGACACCAGCTGAGAATCTCCTCCACTAACCCCGAGAAGCGGAAGCAGCTGCTGCGGGAAGGTTACTTGTAGAGTAAACCCACTGAGCCTATGTGGAGGATTATACCATCCATATACGTGTCCTCTCTGTCTCACCACCAGTCCATGCCCTGCAGTGATTAGAATGCGACAACTACAGTAAAGACTGACACCAGCTAAGGGGAATAGACCTACAGAACAGTGCAGGATAGGAGGCCATTCACACAGCGCATACTATAGAATTTGGCGCTATTTGCGTATATTTTCTTCCATAGTGGCCATTTGCCATGTGATCTGTGATCAGTAAGATTCCTTTAGTGCGGTTTCTGGGTTATCACACGTGCGTACAGAGAATATGGCCATGTACAGGCTCTTCACGTAAATCCTCCCTGTTTGTATGAGGATGTAATGAGTTCATATAAGATAAGCAGAGCCAACAAGCCTCCGGCTCTGCTGTTCCGCTCCGCTCCGCTGTGCGCGTGTGGCAGGTGAGGATTCTGCAGGGTCATGCAGGGAAACTACTTTGACGTTCACTGCTCTGGATGTCTCCTGATATGCTCCACTGTTTGTATCTGTATTAGCCCTCATAGACCAAGCTTTAAAGGGGTATTTCAGCTCAAAAAGTAAATTATTTCAGATTAACCTGTGCCACAGATTTGTAATTAACTTCTATAAAAAAATTCTTTGAGTACTTATCAGCTGCTGTATGTCCTGCAGGAAGTGGTGTATTGGTTCCAGTCTGGAGAGCAGGAGAGATTTTCTATGGGGATTTACTGCTCTGGACAGTTCTTGACATGGACAGAGGTGGCGACAGAGAGCACTGTGTCAGACTGGAAAGAATCCACCAGTACTTACAGTATTTATCAGCCGCTGTATGTCCTGCAGGAACTGTCCAGAACAGGAGAGGTATTCTATGGGGATTTGCTACTGCTGTGGACAGTTCCTGACATGAACAGAGGTGGCAGCAGAGAGCACTGTCACACTGGAAAGAATACACCACTTCCTGCAAGACATACAGCAGCTCATAAGTACTAAAAAGCCACGGATTTGTAATTTACTTCTTACACCAGTTGATTTGAAAGAATTTTTTTTTTTGCTTGAGTACCCCTTTAATTGTCCACAATCTCCTCAAACCTCAGTGAATAGACGATAGATCAGGCATTATGGGAGCGCTCTACATGTGTCAGTGAATGGATTACGGATCAGGCAGTATGGGAGCGCTCTACCTCTGCGTGTCAGTGAATATAGACGATGGATCAGGCAGTATGGGAGCACTCTACCTCTGTGTGTGTCAGTGAATAGACAATAGATCAGGCAGTATGGGAGCGCTCTACCTCTGTGTGTCAGTGAATAGACGATGGATCAGGCAGTATGGGAGCACTCTACCTCTGTGTGTGTCAGTGAATAGACAATGGATCAGGCAGTATGGGAGCGCTCTACCTCTGTGTGTCAGTGAATAGACAATGGATCAGGCAGTATGGGAGCGCTCTACCTCTGTGTGTGTCAATGAATAGATGCCATTACCTCATGCTTGTCCTGCTTCCCTCCTCAGAGTTGTACTACGACCGGGGAAACCATCATGAGTTTGTCTCGTTGGTGAAGGACCTGGCGCGCCCAGGAGAGATCTCGCAGTCCCAGAGTTTTGACTTTGAGTTCACTCACGTGGAGAAGCCATACGAGTCGTACACGGGGCAGAACGTGAAGTTGCGGTACGGACCCTACAATGGGATGTCGCCTTATAATGTGTATACTTCCATGACAACAGCTTATAAAGACTATGGGGGAGATTTATCAAAAATGGGGTAAAGTGATACCGGCTCAGTTGCCCCTAGCAACCAATCAGATTCCACTTTTTATTCCTCACAGACTGTATGGAAAATTAAAGGTGGAATCTGATTGGTTGCTAGGGGCAACTGAGCCAGTTTCACTTTACCCCATTTTGATAAATCTCCACCTATCTGTACATGTTATATATACTTTGAATTTGTTAGTTGCATCCGCTCTAGACAGTCCTCTTAACCCATGTCCCGGCTCTCCAGCTTGTTTCAATGTATCCGTATAGGCTTGGTCATATGGAGCTGGTCTCTGTGTGTGACCTCTGCCTCTGTCATCTGCCCAGGTACTTCCTGCGCGCCACCCTCAGCCGCAGACTCAATGATGTTGGTAAAGAGATGGACATTGTGGTGCACACACTCAGCACTTACCCTGAGCTGAATTCTTCCATCAAGATGGAGGTGGGGATCGAGGATTGCCTGCACATCGAGTTTGAGTACAACAAGTCCAAGTAAGTCTGGACCCAACACTGTCATGACCAAATAGTTTGACGTTCTGTGGTCTGGATCTAGGAGTGGATTCTCTAGGGCAGGCATGGGGAACCTTCCAAAAACTGAAAAAAAATCAAAGCGAAGCTTTGGCTGTCCAGGCATGATGGGAATTGTAGTTTTTCAACAGCTGGAGGGCCGAAGGTCCCCTATCCCTGTTTTAGACTATAGGAATTACTGAATCCGTAATCTGCTAGGCATACGGACATTGATATGGGTCATATCTATATAAGTCCACTGGCAAAACATGTCTGTATAGAATAGATCACAGTTCACACCTCACTCAGGATCATGGATTTTTAAGCCAGGTATATAGTGGTTTCAGAATTTACCCTTAGCAATGCAACCCAAGTCTGTGCACAGAAGTTGCCATTTATTGCAGCAGGTTACGCGTGTTTTAACAGAAAGTTATGTAAAAAAACAACGTGACTTATGAATCCACCATATTTCCTCCCATCGTAGATACCACCTCAAAGACGTCATCGTAGGCAAAATCTACTTCCTTCTCGTGCGGATCAAGATCAAACACATGGAGATCGATATCATCAAGCGGGAAACCACGGGGACCGGACCAAATGTTTACCATGAAAATGACACGATCGCCAAGTATGAGATCATGGACGGAGCCCCGGTGCGAGGTGCGATCCCTGCTTTTTGGTATCGTTGGGTAAAATCTTGATTCGTCCAATTGAGTTGGCCTAAGAACATTCAGTGACAACTATTATGGCACTACTACAGCTGCACCAGAGGGTTGCTCCCAGCTAGCAATAAATTTCCTACTCCTGCATGGTCGCTTAAAGGGGTTGTCCGGCAAAAATCTTTTTCTTTCAAATCAGCTGTTTTTTAGAAAGATATATAGATTTGCAATTAACTTCTATTAAACAATAACAAGTCTTCCTATACTTATCAGCTGCTGCAGGTCCTGCAGGAAGTGGTATAGTCTTTTCAGTCTGACACAGTGCTTTATTCTCCCCACTGAGGGTAAGATTTGTCTTGTGCTTTAACTCTTGTTCCTCATCTCACTGTAGGTGAATCCATCCCCATTCGGCTGTTCCTGGCTGGATATGAGCTGACCCCAACCATGAGGGACATCAACAAGAAATTCAGTGTGCGCTATTACCTCAACCTAGTGCTGATCGATGAAGAAGAGAGACGCTACTTCAAACAGCAGGTCAGCCTTCTCGTATTACAGGCAGACAAATCACTGATCTCGGAGACCAGCTAAAGAACACTCTGCAGTTCCACCAGTGTGGAGTAGGATTCTGGCTAGGCTGGAGCCATGCTCATAGTGACCAATTAGACAGAACAATCACCGATCTCAGGGGCAGCAGCTAAAGAAGACGCTGAGGTTTGCTGTGTTACAGTGTATGATAGAGATGATAGGTTACATTGTCAGTTTGAGAAAGTTCGGACATGTTAGATTTCAGACCCCTAATGATTGTTAGATGGAGCTTGGAGAAGTGCGCAGGTAAAGGCCCTATTCCACAGAACTTTTTCGAACGATTATCGTTCATAAAATCGTTCAAACAACCGCTCGTTAACGATAATCGTTCCGTGAAATAGGGCTAAAAGTGCTTCTCGGTGACATGTGACAGTGACCCTTTGTTCTATTGTTTGGCTAATCCCTTTGTTACCTGGCCACATGATGGCTAATGGTGCGTTTACACAGGCAGATTTAGCTGACAGATTTTGGAAGCCAAAGCCAGGAATGGATTTGAAAAGAGGAGAAATCTCAGTCTTTGCTTTATGACATGTTCCCTGTTTATAGTCTGTTCCTGGTTTTGGCTTCAAAGATCTGTCAGATAAATCTGCCTGTGTAAATGCACCATAAGTATCTGATTGGTGGGTATCCAATCACATGGATGTCCGTTGTTTCCTGAGTGAATGGAGCAGCAGCGCACATACTTGACCTATGCTCTATTCACTGACTATAGGAACTCCGCAGGGGGGGGGGGGTTCAGCACCTTTTCCCCTTTATAGTTGGTGGGGGTCCTACCTCTGTCAGTCCTGCTGTTTGAGAAAGTAAATTGGTGATATATCCTGGTCCTACACAATGGGGGAGATTTATCAAACATGGTGTAAAGTGAAACTGCCTCAGTTGCCCCTAGCAACCAATCAGATTCCACCTTTCATTCCTCACAGACTCTTTGAAAAATGAAAGGGGGAATCTGATTGGTTGCTAGGGGAAACTGAGCCAGTCTCACTGTACACCATGTTTGATAAATCTCCCCCATGGCATCACTTTACGAGATTGAAGAACCCTTCATGGCACCCAGACCCTGACATGGATCACAGCTTTGGTCTCCCCACCTTCTTATATCAGAAAAAAATGCTAGTATGTCATAACTTTTGAGATGGGAATATCTATTTAAAGGGAAATTACCAGCTGGTTAGAAGACTCTAACCTGCTGTTATGTTCCCATAGAGCAGAATGCACATAGTTTGTCATTACATCTTGTGTTTTATTAATATGTGAAACAAGCAATTTGATGCACAGGGAGAACTACACCCCTCAGTGCACCAATCTGCCCCACCAGCCCGGTCCTCCTTATGAATATACATCCAGCAGTGATGGGCAGCCTCGATATTCATTGGGTTCCTTCACTGAGCTCTGTGGTCCCGCACTGGTGCACCAGACCGTCTAGTTTACATATTGATAAATGTGGGATCTAATGAAAATGGCGCTGAGGATGAAGGTAAGAAAATGGCCTTCATCCTCAGTGCACTATAGGAAATGTAACAGCAGAGTAGAGTCCTTCACCCTGCTGTTAGTTTCCCTTTAAGGGTGCACTCATGCGTACAGGATCTGCAGCAGATTTGATGGTGCAGATTTGACACTGTGTTCAGTTATGCTGCGTATCTGCTGCGAATCCGCTGCGATACGGTGAGTGTGAAGCTACCCTTAAGGAGTACTCCGGCGAAAATAATTTTCTTTCAAATCAACTGGTTTCAGGAAGATATATAGATTTGTAATTTACTTCTATTTAAAATTCTCCAGTCTTCCAGTACTTATCAGCTGTTGTATGTCCTGCATGAATGTTTTATTCTTTTCAGTCTGACACAGTGCTCTCTGCTGCCACCTCTGTCCATGTCAGGAACTGTCCAGAGCAGGAGAGGTTTTCTATGGAGATTTGCTGCTGCTCTGGACAGTTCCTGACATGGACAGAGGTGGCAGCAGAGAGCCCTGTGTAAGACTGGAAACAAAACACCACTTCCTGCAGGACATACAGCAGCTGATAAGTATGGAAAGACTTGAAACTGACTGATTTGGAGAAGAAAAAAATTGCTGGATAACCCCCTTTTAATGGAGTGGTATCTCCTGACATCTATGTCTTTAGAATTGATCACATGACTCAATGACCATCTTCTCTTTCGCCCTCTAGGAGGTGGTGTTATGGCGTAAAGGGGACATTGTGAGGAAGAGCATGTCTCACCAGGCCGCCATCGCCTCTCAGAGATTCGAAGGGACCCACCCTGACAACCGGCCTCAGCACAGCGCGGCGGCCGCAGGAGACCAGGAGAACGAGTGACTGCTTGTTGAGTAGGAGAACAGGTTCGACAATGACTAAGCAGTGACTGGACCTCTCCAAGCCCACCTGTTCACCACCTGTGAGAACATGGACTATTGGTGGGTCAAGCTTGCAGAGGGATGAGACCAGCTTCACTTACCAGGCCGGCTGTCCGTTCCTCTTGCTGCTACTTGACATTCAGTAACGTGGGGGTGGGGGGGAGGGGGAACGGGCCTTGCCCCTTTAACCCTTTGTGTTTATACTTTTTATGATGTTATCAGCTTGTCATTCTCACAGGCAGTCCTACCATAAAAGCCCAACACATCTGGATGGAGAACCAAAGGGTCGGCCGTTTAAAGGGTCTTACGTAAGATAAGTGCCCTCTTCACCTCGTGGTTGTAGTTAGTGCTGACCCCCACTTACCGGTGTCTCGGTGCCAGTAAAGGACCTGTCTGTCCATTCCAAGCGCCTCTCTCATGTGTGATTGCTGCCCTAACCACTAGGGGCAGCATCACTCTGCATGTCCCCCCTTTCCTGAGTCAGACACAACATATGGATCATGTACATTATATACATATAAAGTTTTTATTTAAAGGGAGAGATTAAGGAATTGCCAGCTTAGAAGAGATGCAAGAGCAGGAAGAATCGGTGACCGGGTCCGTACATCAGCACCAAGCTCGTAGGTTTATGTAGCTTTCTATTTTTTTTTTATTTTTTTTTTGCTTCCCTCCTATATCAATGAGTGATAGAACTCTTATTATGGAGCTTTACTCCCCATACAACACACAGCTGTAATATGGATCTGTATATCAGCCTATGTTATATGGTAATGTATAGGTCTGTAATAGAGACTTTTCCGTTACGCTAAACCAATTTGTCCCGATTTGCTCACCTTGACCATTAGTAAGCCATTACATTGTCACCTATAAGGACCCTCAGTCGAAGTAATGCTGTTATGAATGTAATATAGTGAGTGCGTATAATACAGTAAACCAGTTCTTAAAGGGCCAGTAACACGTTTTTTTTTATTGTGCAGCAGTGTTATAGGAGGAGCAGCTGATTGGCTACACTTGATTTATCGAGGGCCACAGTAATGGAGATATGCGATAAAGCAGTGGTTGTGGAGGTAAATGTTCCAAAATGGCTGATACCAGGAAACAGTAAAGTGCTGTCACCTGTCAGTTTTGGACATCTGGACGCTTTGTCACCTCCTGTGCCAGTGACCGCCATTGTGCCTCAGTCTTCAGTCTTGTATGGGGTTGGTCACTAGTGCAACCCTTGGGGGAAGATTAAGGGGGTCTGACATTGTAGGCAGTGTCTGTGTGCTGGAGTTGCTCCTCCAGGTTTAACCTTTTAATTATAGGATGTCATATAAGCTATGGAAAAAAATGGAAGGGATTTGGGGAGTGGGTGTTCTGGAATTGGTGCTAGAACAGGGCGATCTTTACAGTCCTATGTATAGGCGAGGTGTACCTATGCCCTGGCTGACTGTCCTGTATGTGTGATGGAACTGAAGAGGTTAAATCAGTAAATGTGTGTCCCCTATACAGTATGTCTCTGTTCCCTGTGGCTTTCCTTCTGTCTTTAGAACAGCTTAGAATCAACATGTTGCAGACACACTGTCGGGGCAGTTGTAGTATGGGAGTTGTAGTTTTGCAACAGCAACAAACCCATTGACCGTGTCCTCAGAGTAGCCTGGGACGACAATGATGTTGTAGTTTGGGTGCACTGTGCAGAGTTTGCAACCATAGAACTTGTATAGTAGAGGATCTCTCTGCCCTACTGACTTGTCGGTTAGGTAGGGACATCTTTTCTCGGTGTGCCCTTCCTGTGTTGTTCCTCCTGGATATGTTCGCCCAAATGGACAGTCAGGTGTTACCATATGCGTGTGTGTGTAGGGGGGGTTCTTTTAGCTCATTTTAGACTATGCCCCTTCCTGCTAGCTAAGCCATGCATCTTCATAAGCAAGTGTGTAGGAACACACCGGATTGGCAGAAACCAATTTCCAGGAGTTGTAACAGAGGCACAAAACAGAATTGGGAAAAAAAAAAATTGGATTTTTTATTTTTTTTATTTTCAGGGATGCTTTTATATATTTAGTGAAACAGACAGGTTATGAGAGTCAGCAAGTCCAGAGTAGAGTTGATCAAACCTCGGAAAATCCTAGGTTCAATCGAACTCGAACATTCCCGTACCTTCCTCATTAGATTGCTGATGTCTTCCTGGTCCATGGGGAAAGAGTGTGCCCGGGATCTGCCTGGAATTTTGGGATTCAGCCTAGGAATCCCGAAGGTTCTAAAGTATTAGTGTCATCTGCCTCCATTTTTTTTTCGGCTGTGATTTTTTTTTTTTTTTTTTTTTATTCAGATTGGAGTAGAGCAGATATTAGGTCTGTCTCCTCAAACCTGTGGTTCTCCAACTTATTGTAGGTAGAAGAGCCACAGGTTGGGATACAGCATGCCCTCGGCTGTCAGGACCTCTTAGGTGTTTTGCAATAGCTGGAGAGCCAGAAGATGGGGTCTATTCTAGATAGAATATACTGTGTAGAGGTGCTAACCTTATCCCCCCCCCCCCCACCAAATGTAGATGAGGATTAAACATGAAAGATGGCTGTATCAGTATTTCTAGATATTTTTATTATTGCTTTGACTGAAATTTAAAAAAAAAAAAAAATACAAAAAAGGTTCCAAAGTATTTCAAGTTTATACAGAGTATATAGTAATTGCATCTGGTGTCTAACAACGTATTGATGAGGTTGTCACTGACTTATCTATTTCCGATATTGCACTTTTATCTAATGGCCGTGCCTCAGAACCCGCAATTAGATTGTAAGCTCTTGAGACTACGTATCTGGTAACGCCACCGCAAAACAGAAACATTTCTACATGTTGGAGAGGTGAAAGGTCACCAGAGAGCAGCGTGGTGAATTCCGTTCCGATCGCAGTGTTTTATTTTCCCCATGTCTATAATTTCATTGTGTTATAAATGTCTATTTTACATTTGTTTTTATTAGTCAGAATAATAAAAAAAAAAAAAAGTCTCAGATGAGCGAGGTGTGCTTATTTTGTGGTGTGGTGGACTTTGAGGGTTGTAATGTTAGGGTAGGGAACCTTGGCTGTCCAGGCATGATGGGAGTTGTAGTTTTGCAACAGCTGGAGGGCCAAGGTTCCATACGCCTGCGTTAGGGTATAACAGATGCAAGGCCAGATTCACACAGGACATGTAGTTATCTGTTTCCAAACTATTCAACTGCGGGTGAAAACACATGGGCTCACTGGCTGCTTCATTCTAATCGCATACAGCCAAGAGCTGTATGCACCCTGGTGTATGCCATGGAAAAGGTGCAGGTTTTGGCCTTTTCTGTGGCATACACCAGGGGTAAGCCCCACTTGCCTGATGGTCGCAGCAAGATGGGTTTTTATGTCTGGAAACAAGCATAAACCATACATTAATCTACAACTGCTCTGGATCAGGTGCAGATTTCTGTTCAAGTCCTGTGACAGGGGCAGGGCCAGCTGGCTTTACCAATGGTCCTTTTACATGGAACGATTTATCGTTCGAATTTGCACGATAACGATCGAATTCGAACTATAATCGTACGTGTAAACGCAGAGAACGATCAAACGACGAGCGAGAAATCGTTCATTTTGATCTTTCATCATCTCAAATTATCTTTGGTCGTTCGCAAAAAATTCGCAGATCGTTCCATGTAAACTTTCTTTCAACGATTTCACCTATGTGTGATAGGCTTAAACGATCGCATAACTATTTTTCCGTACGATATATCGTTCCGTCTAAACGCTGATCGTTATAAAAAAAAACACCTTGTCTATTCAAAATCGTTAATCGTGCGAATTATCGCTCCGTGTAAAAGTACCATAAGAGGCGTACTTGATAGATGTCTCTGTGTGTTTTCACCCAAAGCTTGCTCCCATGCATGTAATACAGCCACAAGTCCAAACTCAACCCTGGGTCTAGACCATGGGTCTCCAAACTGAGGCCCCCCAGCTGCTGCAAAACCACAATTCCCATTATGCCTGGACAGCCAAAGCTTTGGATTTGGTTGTCCAGCCATGATGGGAAATGTAGTATTGCAACAGTGGAGGGCCATAGTTTGGAAACCCATGGTCTAGACACTGGAATGGATCCAGACCTACGGTCTGGCCCTGGACGCATGTGTGAAGCAAACTCTGAATCTCAAAGCTTCTTGTTCTGTATTCACCTACAACCAGACAGCTGTGCATTGTAGGATTCCACAGAACAGTCACATAATCTGACAATGGGCTGGAATTAGTTTGTAGTCTGTTTCCAACAGCAACCAATACAATTTTGAAGTAGCTGTGTCCACTACTAATTCTGCAACTGTAGACTGTGCCTTGTGTATCTAAACCCATGGCAACAATATCTCACTTTATGGGTTTCCCAGCAGTGGTAGGGTTGGGATTTAAGCTTTAGGGTAGCTACACACACACCGTATCGCATCAGATTTTCTAATCCGCAGCTGATTTGATCTAAATAACTGAACACAGCATCAAATCTGCTGCAGATCCGGTTTGTGTGAAGGCATCCATATGTATGGTGGATGTGGCCTGGAGAAATATGGAGCATGGACAGGAGCTGAGCCAACCCCAGGAGAATGAGAGGATGACTATCTCAGTTACACCAGTAGCAGCTAAGACTGTAGGTAATGTTGAGTGTGGCTTTTTAAAAGAACTCCAGGCCACATCTAAAAATCTAGGGTGGGGAACATAAGAATCTGTACTTACCCACCGCCCCTGCAGTGCTGCTTCACCGCTCTCGGACCACTGCAGCTCCAGTGACTTCATGACCCAGCACTGGAATGCCCACTCAGTCAGTGAGTGGGGCAACCACAAAAAAATCATTATTATATTCCACCCACCCCCTGACCACACTTTTTTTTTTTTTTTTTTTTTTAGATGTGGCCCAGAGTTTTTCTTTAACCCCTTAGATGCGGGGTCCTCTGTCATTTGACTGCCCCCTGTGACACAATCACTTTATGCCTTTGGGTTATCATGACAGTTGGGGTCCTATTAAAGACTGGCTATATGTGATAGTACTGCAATTACATTCCGGCCAGAGGGATAGAGTAATATGGCACTGCACAAAATTAGTGTTCCTAGTAAAGAAACAAGCAAATGCATATTTAGGCTTTGTTCACACACTGTTTATGCAACCAAAACCAGGAGTGGATTTAAAACACAAAGGTTATGTCACACATATAGAGTAGACGGCAGCCATTGGCAAATAATTGTCATTTTTAAACAAGGCCGGTTTTGAAATGGCCAATAAATGGCGGCCATCCACTAATTTTAGCCTTTGTGTTTTTAATGCAGTTCTGGTTTTGGTTGCAAAATAACTGAGCAAAAATACTGTGAACATAGCCTTAACAATTTTTTTTTTTTAAATAGAAAATTGGTATTCACTCATCCTCACAATTCGGTCCTATGATATGAATTAATGACATGATATGCTGCATAAAAAAAAAAAGTCCTAAAATTCCTAAATTTTGGTCATCCTGCCTTCTAAAGCTATGAAATAAGCAATTCCTATCTCACCCAAAATTACACTAATAGAACTACAGTCCACTCTGACTACAAAAGGATAAAAAAAAAATGTAACTATTGAAGTATAATTTTTAATACAAGAAAACAGTTGTACAAAACGTATAAAACAAAACAAAAACTAAACCCAAACAAATAAAGTCAAAAACAATCATCATCTTGCAGTTTCAGTTGTCGCTCTCTTGCTCAGTGTTCTCCTCCTCCAGGCTCAGTATATAGTTATATTCCTCTGCATACAGAGAAGACATTGTTAGCTGGATGCTACAGGAGGCTTCAGTGTACCTCACTACTCCCCTTCATCAATAGTATGTGCAGTACTACAACGGCCATTCACGTACCTTGTGTGAGCGGCTGTACAGACAGCCGTGCTCTAGTGAACAGTGCCATATTGCGGAGGGGTCCGGCTGCAGCCTTGTGCTTCTGGTGCAGCTTCTTCAGTTCTGCCAGAGAAATGTAACGTTTCAGCATCCTGACAAACTGCACGTCTACCTGCAAGAGAACGGCCGTGTACATTACAACATCTATACAGGCAATGCTGCATTTATTCTCTGTTCACACACACAAAGCTACATTCACAATTCTGATGGTTATTGATTTTCAGGGAACAATGCATTGTTGGAATATGGCTGTTTAGTCACATGACTGACAGCACAGCAGGACTGTTGTCTGTTTCCAAGAGCAACCAGAAGAATTTGGAGAAGGGGTTATGTCATTATAAAAACTATGGGGGAGATTTATCAAACATGGTGTAAAGTGCAACTGGCTCAGTTGCCCCTAGCAACCAATCAGATTCCACTTTTCATTCCGAACAGTCTCTGAAAAATGAAAGATGGAATATGATTGGTTGCTAGGGGCAACTAAGACAATTCTACTTTACACCAGTTTGATAAATCTCCCCCTATGTCTAAACCAATGCATTATGGGAAATTGAACATATTAAATGTACAAGCATGTCTGATAAGGTACTGCTTGGGAGATAAAAATGTACTAATCCCCCCCTTTTGTCTGCATTTCTGGTTACCACCAACTAAAGTGGGCCAGGCATGCTCAGTAAAACGGCAATCTCTAGGAACTACTAGCAGTTGGTCTCCACTGAGCCTGCAAGCCATTGGGTTTGTGGGAAAGTGTGTGCACTGCTGCATGGCACTAGCAGAGTCACAAAAAAGAAAAAAAATGTTTGTTTTCCTCTGCAAATATAAGTACAGTGGTACCTTGGTTTAAGAGCATTTTGTTTTAAGAGGTCAATTTTTTTAAAATTGTGACTTGGTTTAAGAGCTCCCTGTACTGGGTGGGAGCGTGAGTGGAGGAGGGGCATGGTCTGCATAGCTGGGTCTACAGCCCTGTACTCTGACCCAGGAAGTCTCCCTCACCTTCCAAATCATAGCAGATCCACTTCAGGCTGGGGATTGCATCAGGGGACAGGACTGTGCAGGTAATCTCCCCATAGCGGTAACCCCTCTCTCCCCGGACAGAGAGTGCTGCATGTATGTGCCCACATCTGCCCTGCTCATTCCTTCATACTCCCTGCAGTCTCTGTCAGCCCTTGTGTTTCCCATCCTCTCCATTACTGTACAGTAACTTATAATATCACAGATTCTGCTGTTTCTGAATGTTTGTTTCATTTGTTTTACATGTTCTTTAGAATAATAAATCATTATTTTTGGGTATGGAACCAATTGTCTGCATTTCTATGATTTCTTATGGAAAAATTTGCTTTGGTTTAAGAGTGGATTTGGATTACAAGCCCGGTCCCGGAACGAATTATGCTAGTAATCCAAGGCACCACTTGTATATGGTACATAGCTGGTTTTTACAACTTTGCTTTATGACATAACGCCTGTAAAGTGTAACTACCATCTCCCTCTAGCGGCAGGGGATATGCTGTCACAATCCTGCCACAGCGCTCCCTGTGCAGGCGTGCGACAATTCTTCCAGGAGAACCAGTGTATACAATGCAATCAATGGCACTGCTGGAAGAATTCCGCCTCCAGCGCACGCCTGCACAGGGAGCAAGGAGGAAGGATTGTGACAGTGCATCCTGCCTCCAGGGAAATAAAGTAACAATAAAAAACTAAAAACTTTTGATATGTCAATGTCACTTGTTTTAATTGGCTGCAGTAAGGTGGAAAAAGCAGCAATTCAGGGAGTGAAACACTTAAAGGGGTTATCCAGCGCTACAAAAACATGGCCACTTTTCCCCCTACTGTTGTCTCCAGTTCAGGTGCGGTTTGCAATTAAGCTCCATTTACTTCAAACTGGAACTGAGTTTCAAAACCCCACCCAATCTGGAGACAACAGTAGGGGGAAAGTGGCCATGTTTTTGTAGTGCTGGATAACCCCTTTAACCAAGCACTTCTCCTGACTCCACTGACTGTTTTTGTGTGTCTACATGTCATAGGTTTTTTTTTTTTTTAATGACAGTGCCCATTTACTTTTCCATAGCTATGACCCTAATGGGAGACATGATCTTTGGACACTCACCATGGACCATTTGGGGTTGTCCTTATTACTGGAGGAATCATAATGTGGATCCTTCGGATCAAACTGCGTATGGTCAGGATACGCTTCCTTCACAATCTAGAGAAGGGGGTAATCAAAATAAAAATATTGCCATAATCCAATTTTCTTATTTACAGGGTAGCACTTGGTATTCAACATTTCTATCCTACCATGTCACGGCCCACCAGCTGTTGCAAAATTACAATTCCCACCATGCTTGGACAGCCAAGGAATGATGGGAATTGTAATATTGCAACAGCTGGAGGGCCAAGAGTTTGATGTGTGTGCTGTAGGGGGTTGTAGTCACAGCAGGGGCCCCAAAAGTCCTTCCAGCCACATAGGAGGGAAAAACGTGATGTGTGGAGGGGTAGGGTGTCTTAGATATAGAATTAGTATCTTCAGTGTATGCCCTTGGTCACAGTATTACTGAAGGTATACACAGGACTACATTATTATAATATTATTATAACCCTGCTGTCATTGACTGGATTGGAGGAGCCATTTTGATGTCAAACAAAGTGACATCCGTGAGACACACCTTGACAATCCCAGCGATGCCCGGCTCCTTACAGTTGCTGTGATAGAAGAAAGCCTCCTGTCCAATCTTCATTGCTTTCATGAAGTTTCTGGCCTATAATAATAATAATGTGAAAATGACGGACAATTAAGCATAACAGGTCCGGTTCTGTAGGGAATCTCTTATGTTCCTGACCTGGTAATTCCGGACCCCGTCCCAGCAAGCCGTCTGGTTAGGTTGTGCCTTCAGGTCTTCTATCCCAAACTAAAAAGACATTTTTATAATATATATATATATATATATATATATATATATATATATATATATATATATATATTCATTCATTCTTAGCCAAGACAAATAATCTAAAATGCTGTGTAACAATGTGTGGAGCACATCCTAGACTTCAAGGGGTTCTCCATATAGCACAGTCTTTAGTTGTTAGATGGCTCTCTTGACAATAAGCAGATCTGAATGTGTCCCCCTGGTGGGACCTTCAGTGATCAGTTGTGATCTGTGGGAAATCCTGGCAGCAAGTGTTCAGTATCCCTGCAGCACCACCACAGGAGACATTATACAATGTCCATCAATATCAATGGCTTGTCTGTGTAATTATAGGACAGGACAGGTCCTCCAGGGAGAGAGACGCTCCAAGGGTCCATTTACCCAGGAAAAATTATCTGACAGATTATCTGTCAAAGATTTGAAACCAAAGCCAGGAACAGACTATAAACAGAGAACAGGTCATAAAAAAAAAGCCTGAGATTTCTCCTCTTTTCAAATCGATTCCTGGCTTTGGCTTCAAATCTTTGGCAGATAAACTGTCAGCTAATCTTGTAAATGGACGCTAACTCCTCTGGCCAACAGATGAGGATCCTAAACAGAGAACCCCTCTCTGGTACCTCAAAAATTTTCTAATAGGTTGTATAAAATGCCTACCTTGGCAACCATTAAACATGAACCAACCTTATCCTGACTGAAAATGTCTAATTATTTAAAGTGTACCTGTCATTTAATTTTATTTATTTTTTTCAAAAATCAATATTACAGGCGATTTTAAGAAACTTTGTAATTGGGTTTATTAGCTGAAAAATGCATTTTTATCATGAGAAAGCAGTTTGAATCTCTCCCCCCTGTCTTCATTGTTCTCTTATGGAGAGGGGAGGGGTGGAGGGAGAGGAGGCACCAAAACAGGACAACAAAGAGTTAAATTACTACATCACCGAGCTATCTCCTCTGAAGTCAGAACTGACCTCTCTGACCTCTGAATACCGGCTTTCACACAGCTCCCACTGTGTAATCCTTTGTTCTCTGCTCTCTGCTGTCGACTAATCTCCCTCCTCCCCTCTCCATAGAACAGACAGGGCCCGACTGATGTAACAAGACATGATTTCCTGATAATGAGCAGTGAATGAGAGAGAGGAGGGGGGGGGGCCTGGGGAAAGTCTTTTTGAATGCAGATTATGGCATATTTGTTAAAAAAAAAAAAAACTATTAAAAAGTTTCTTAAAATCGCCTGTATTATTGATGATTTAAAAAAAAAAAAAAAAAAAAAAAAAACCACAACAGTGACACTTTAAGGTCTAGAGCTTGTATACATCACCATGGTTACAGACTACAAACAATCCTGATGTAGTCTGATTCTGTAGTGTCACCGCTAGCTTTTTCCACATAAACACTGAATGAAGAGGAGAAAGGTGATGCGAATGGGGTCCTACTACACACACTACTAAAAAGTGAGGGATATGTGAAAGGGGTGGCACTGCAGCATCAGACAACATAGAAGTAGTTTGCAGTCTGTTACAATGGAGACACAAAACAGGAGATTTTTTTTTCAGGTCTCTTTGCGTTATTATAGGCCTGTTGCTATGGATAGGTGACACTATGTCTTAATGGATCTGACATCACTACCCAGCGGACTGACAGTAGGGGGCGCAGTTTCTCTCATTCCTACCTTCATGTCCATCCCCTTTTCCATCCGGCTCTCAGGCTCAGACTTCATCAGCCAGCAGTGATATTCTTCCTTCTGATTCTCAACTGGTGTGGCGTCCACAGTTACCTTTTTCCGAACCCTGCCAACCTTCTTCATCCCTCGTCCTTCCCCTTCGTCCTTCTTGCCTTTTGCATCTGTGTAGTAACAAAGGTTATAGTAAAATATCCTGAATGTTCCTGGCAGCCATGTTGTTGTTGCATGCAAATCATGCTGCATCTCCAATCTATTGATTGCCAGATTGATTGAACATTCTCCATTACCTTCCTTGCAGGTTTATCTTTACTTTTTAGGTCCCCTTTGTTTTATGCAGCGTAAGAATTGTAATTTACTTCTATTAAAAAAAAATCTTGTCTTCTGGTACTTATCAGCTGCTGTATGTCCTGCAGGAAGTGATGTATTTTTTCCAGTTTGGAGAGCAGGAGTGGATTTCTATGGGGATTTTTTTACTGCTCTGGACAGTTCCCGACATGGACAGAGGTGGCAGCAGAAAGCACTGTGTCAGACTGAAAAGAATACACCAATTACTACAGAACATACAGCAGCTGATAAGTACTGGAAGATATATATATTTTTTTTTTTATAGAAGTAAATTATAAATCTCTGGCACTTTTTGGCACTAGTTTATTTAAAGGAATTTTTTTTTTTTGCTAAACTACCACTTTAAGTATAAAGCCATGATAAGATCCAATAAAAGGAGCTTATAGATGGTCTCCATGTAAATTTTTCCGCTACATTGGGATATGTGCACACTACAGAATTTGTTCGGAAATTTCAATTGAAGTCCACACGGCGAAATCCGCCTGTCCCATAGACTCAATGATATTCTGAAGCTCAAACCTCCCTCCAGCCAAAGAATTGATTCAGTATATATATCATTGATTCTATGGGACAGACGGACCTTCCGCACAAATTCCGTAGTGTGCATGTACCCTTACATAGAGAAAAATATACAATGACTTTTTTTGCACCCTATGGAATCCGCATGGATAACATTCATCGGATTACGTTGCTCGCGCTCCCACTTCCGCCCATCCCATAGGCCCCATTCCGCCGTTCAAGCAGAGGTGGGCGCACGGAACCCGCTGGAAGTTATTCATGTAGTGATTCCGTAGTGTGCACATACCAAGATTGTGGAAAAACATTAAGGGTACGTTCACACTTACCGCAGATCCGCAGCTGATTTTCTGCTCCGGATCCGCAGCAGAAAATCAGCTGCGGATCCGGTAAGTGTGAATGTACCCTAACTGAGGATAGTAAGGGTCGGTTTACACAGAAAGATTATCTGACAGATTATCTGCCAAAGATTTGAAGCCAAAGCCAGAAACAGCCTAGAAACAGGGAACAGGTCATAAAGGAAAGCCTGAGATTTTTCCTCTTTTCAAATCCATTTCTGGCTTTGGCTTCAAATCTTTGGCAGATAATCTGTCAGATAATCTTTCTGTGTAAATGGACCTTTAGGAAGCCTGGAGAGGGCGAGATGCGGAGCCTCCTGGACTTACCTGCAGCCGGGGATGTCACACGCTTCCTTTTAGTTTGTGGCATAATTCACTTCAAACCCTAAGTCAAAAAATTTAAGAAAATAAATATATAATAATAAGATAATAAATAATAAATACATTTTTACCAGAAATACCAAGGGCGGGACTGATGATATCACTTCTTGGAAGGGACATCAACCAGCCAATCACAGTAACGGACATCATTGAAATCTGCAAATAAGGGTATACTGTCTGAATAAGGTGGATATAGGGCCCCTGGGTATCATCCACAGCATAGGTGTCAAACTCAGGCCCTCCAGCTGCTGCAAAACTACAATTCCCATCATGCCTGGATGGCTAAAGCTTTCGCTGTCCAGACATGATGGGAATTGTAGTTTTGCAGCAGCTGGAGGGCCTGACTTTGACACCCCTGAGCCACAGGTTAAAGGGCTTATCCAGCGCTAAAAAAAAAAAAAAAAAAAAATGTCCACTTTCTTCCAGAGACAGCACCACTCTGGTCTCCAGTTTGGGTGCAGGTTTGGCAATTTAGTTTTATTAAAGTGAATGGAGCTTAAAGGGGTTATCCAGCGCTACAAAAACATGAACACTTTCTTCCAGAGACAGCCCCGCTCTTGTCTCCAGCTTGGGTGAGGTTTTGCTGCTCAGTTCCATTGAAATGAATGGAGCTTAAAGGAGTTATCCAGTGCTACAAAAACATGGCCACAAAACATGGCCACTTTCTTTCAGAGACAACACGACTCTTGTCTCCAGTTCAGGTGCGGTTTGCAATTAAATGGGTTATCCAGCGCTACAAAAACATGGCCACTTTCCCCCTACTGTTGTCTCCAGTTTGGGTGGGGTTTCGAAACTGAGTTCCATTAAAGTAAATGGAGCTTAATTGCAAACCGCACCTGAACTGGAGACAAGAGTAGGGGGAAAAGTGGCCATGTTTTTGTAGCGCTGGATAACCCCTTTAATCTCCATTCACTTCAATGGAATTGAGCAGCAAAACCCCGCCCAAGCTGGAGACAAGAGTGGGGCTGTCTCTGAAAGTGGCCATGTTTTTGTAGCGCTGGATAACCCCTTTAAGTCCAACTCTACTAACACTTGATGCAGTAAGAGCCCAGGGAATGCTGGGAGTTGTAGTTTCACAGCAGATGACAACTATATAATATATATATATTAATTTACCAAGCATTTGTATTAGTAAAACTACAACTCAGTTACAGAGAATAAACGCATTGTAGTCTTCACTAATAGTAGGGAATAGTTGATTATTTCTATAGAATAAAATATATGTGTAGGAAATATCCCGCGACCACCCATACATCCCATGTGAGCTCCCCATACTGTTACCTAACAGCTGCGGCTCCTTTAAGACGCGCCTCTGAGGCCAGCCAATCAGCGTATTATACAAAGCCGAGCTCCGCCCTAGTCCGCGCGCATCACTGGGAAATGTAGTTTTCACCTGCCACCGTTATAAAGATGTATCCGCGGCACGCGAACTACATCTACCATGATGCACCGCTTGCCCGGCCGGCTTTCAGACATGGCGGTGGGGTTCCGACTAGGGTCGTTGTTCCCTCGGTCTTTCAGAAATGTTCTCAGCGGGATGACCGCGACTCCCAGCAGAGGAATTACTTCAGTCATAGATCGTAAGGCCGTAGTGAAGGGTCACAGTCCAAGGGGTGGAGTCAGCGGGATTTTATTGACTTTCTGCTGTTCATTGATGGGATATAGGGGATCACGTGATTGGTGCTAGGACGGTTTATCTTGGGGAAGAGAAGGTCATGTGATTGACTGATGATCAGAGAGCGGTCATGTGACTGTTATGCTTGAATTTGATTGGCTAGAACCTATATGGTGGCATTTCCACATGTCATTGTATGAATTAGATTTTGTTGTCCATAGCAACCACACACCTCACAGCTTTTTGTCATAGGGCCCTCAATAATCTCCATACATAGTGCATTGGCCTCCAGCTGTATAGGATGAGGTGTGGCCCCTCAGGGCCCTCTACAATCTCCATACATGGTGCATTGGCCTCATCCTCTGTCCAGCAGCTGTATAGGATGAGGTGTGGCCCCTCGGGCCCTGCTCCAGCCATTATACAGCGACCTGTTCTCACCAGTCTCATACGTTACCCTTGTTTTGCAGCTTCCATTGGGCTGACTGAAGAGCAAAAGGAGTTTCAGAAAGTGGCTTTTGACTTTGCTGCCAAGGAGATGGCTCCAAACATGGCGGCATGGGATGAAAAGGTGAGGACGGGTCATATTGAAGGAAAACAAAGTCATTTACCTGTTCAGCTGACATCTATTTCTTCTGACCCCTCCCCTCTGTCCGCCACTCTGGATCCTTTTTTTTGTCTCTCTTTGGACCCCTTTGGTTTTCCCCCGCCTGGACGACCTCCTCAGGACCCTTCTATCCCCCTCTTCCTCCTCAGGACCCTCTATCCCCTCTTCCACCTAAGCACCCTTCTTCCCCCCCCCCCCTCCTCCTCCTCCTCCTCCTCCTCCTCCTCCTCCTCCTCAGGACACTCCTGTCCCACCTCCTCATCCTCAGGACCCTTCTGTTCCCTTCATCAGGACCTGTTCTGTTCCCGCTTCTCATCCTTAAGACACTTCTGTTTTCCCCCTCCTACTCAAGACACTTCTGTTTTCCCCCCTCCTACTCAGGACCCTTCTGTCCCCCCTCCTACTCAGGACCCTTCTGTCCCCCCTCCTACTCAGGACCCTTCTGCCCCCCCTCCTACTCAGGACCCTTCTGTCCCCCCTCCTACTCAGGACCCTTCTGTCCCCCCTCCTACTCAGGACCCTTCTGTCCCCCCTCCTACTCAGGACCCTTCTGTCCCCCCTCCTACTCAGGACCCTTCTGTCCCCCCTCCTACTCAGGACCCTTCTGTCCCCCCTCCTACTCAGGACCCTTCTGTCCCCCCTCCTACTCAGGACCCTTCTGTCCCCCCTCCTACTCAGGACCCTTCTGTCCCCCCTCCCCTACTCAGGACCCTTCTGTCCCCCTCCCCTACTCAGGACCCTTCTGTCCCCCCCTCCCCTACTCAGGACCCTTCTGTCCCCCCTCCCCTACTCAGGACCCTTCTGTCCCCCCTCCCCTACTCAGGACCCTTCTGCCCCCCCCCCTTCTTCAGGACCCTTCTGCCCCCCCCCCCCCTTCTTCAGGACCCTTCTGCCCCCCCCCCCCTTCTTCAGGACCCTCCTGCCCCCCTCCTCCTCCTCAGGACCCTCCTGCCCCCCTCCTCCTCCTCAGGACCCTTCTATCCCCCTCTTCCACCTAAGAACCCTTCTTTCCCCCCTCCTCCTCCTCCTTCTCAGGACACTCCTGCCCCACCTCCTCTTCCTCAGGACCCTTCTGTCCCCTTCATCAGGACCCTTCTGTTCCCGCTTCTCATCCTTAGGACACTTTTGTTTTCCCCCTTTTACTCAGGACCCTCCTGCCCCCCTCCTCAACCTTTAGGATCCTTCTGTCCCCCCTCCTCAGGACCATTATGTTTCCCTCCCCCTCCTCAGGACCCTCCTGTTCCCGCTTCTCATCCTTAGGACACTTCTGTTTTCCCCCTCCTACTCAGGACCCTTCTGTCCCTCCTACTCAGGACCCTTCTGTCCCTCCTACTCAGGACCCTTCTGTCCCTCCTACTCAGGACCCTTCTGTCCCTCCTACTCAGGACCCTTCTGTCCCCCCTCCTCAGGACCCTCCTGTTTTCCCCCTCCTACTCAGGACCCTTCTGTCCCCTTCCTCAGGATTCTTCTGTCCTCCTCCTCAGGACTCTTCTGTCCCCCTCCTTTCCTCCTCAGAACCCCTCCTTTCTCTTATTTCTACCTTTACTATGGAAACAACCCACAGCAACCCTTTCCCCCCTTTCCTTTAGCCATTACACCTTTGCGAGGTCCAGAATGTTTGCACATTGCAAGTATGACTCGTTGGTTTTAAAGCTAAAGTGGTGTCTTCCCAGCCCCCCCCCCCCCATTTTCAGATGATGTCTAATGTAGTAACAGGTTATGTTAACACCAGAACTATAAGTCCTTGTTGGATTTATTATTATCAGTTAAAGGGAACCTGTCACCCCCCGTACCGGGGTGACAGGCTCCTGACCCCCCGCTGCAGCCCCCTATGCTCACCTGATCCCGCCGGGTCCCGCTTCTGGATCCGGTCGGGTCACGGAGATATCAGCCGCTGCAGCCCGGCGCGCGCGCTGAGAGATGAGTCCAACGCTCATAGAGAATGACGGAGAGTCCAGCACTGGGGGGTGACAGGTTCCCTTTAACTGGTTTTAATTCTTCTTTATCTTACACAGGAAATATTCCCGGTGGAGACCATGCGGAAGGCAGCACAGCTCGGCTTTGGTGGGATTTACACCCATCCTGACGTTGGAGGGTCAGGACTGTCTCGTCTGGATACTTCCATTATTTTTGAGGCTCTGTCTACTGGCTGCGTCAGCACCACGGCGTATATGAGCATACACAAGTATGAGGCTTTTTGAGCTACAGCTCTTACTGGTTGATCTAGTTTTCTGTAATCCTCACTGGTATCCTTCACCAAAAAAGCACTTTAAGCCCTTGCAGTTGCAGTAGTTATTGGTGACAGCATTGTGACCCCCACCAATCAAAACTTTATTGAAATAATGGTGGACATCATTTTATTTGCCTAGCACCACACAATCCCACATTGTTATGCAAGGGGGGCAGTCATGTGACATGATTATTTTAACTTAGTATACTGCTTTGATATAAAATGTCTTGTGTAACCTGTATACAATAAGCGCTCAGCTTTACCTGCCAGTGGCAAGTAACCCTAATCTATGTCTAAGGAGGTCGGTTTTAGAAAGAAACAGATCTTCAACCCCCTACAAAGATAAAATAGCAGAGAACTTCTATAATTTTTTTGTTCTTAAAGGGGTTAACCAGCACTACAAAAACATGGCCACTTTTTCCCCTCTCTTGTCTCCAGGCCAGGTACGGTTTGCAATTAAAGGGGTTATCCAGTGCTACAAAAATATGGCCAACTTCTTTCAGAGACAACACGACTGTTGCCTCCAGTTCAGGTGCGGTTTGCAATTAAGCTCCATTCACTTCAATGGAACTGAGCAGCAAAACCCCGCCCAAGCTGGAGACAAGAGCGGGGCTGTCTCTAGAAGAAAGTGGCCATGTTTTTGTAGTGCTGAATAACCCCTTTAAGCTCCATTTACTTCAATGGAACTGAGTTTGAATGCCCACCCAATCTGGAGACAAGAGAGGGGGAAAAGTGGCCATGTTTTTGTAGCGCTGGATAACCCCTTTAAGGGGTTATCCAGGTTTGCAAAATTTTTTATATGTAGCTGGGGATAGGGCAAAAATAAAAGATAAGTCGTTCACGCCTCAATTCCAGCACCTTCCGGTCCCTTGCTCTTTATTGCTTGTTCCTGCTTTGGCTGACCAACAGGTCCTACTAAAACATCTAGTCCATGGGTCTCTAAATTGCGGCCCACCAGTTGTTGGGAAACCACAGCTCCCATCATGCCTGGACAACTAAAGCTTTAGATTTGGCTTTCCAGGCATGATGGGAAATGTAGTTTTGCAACAGCTGGTGGGCCACAGTTTGGAGACCCATGATCTAGTCACTGGCTTCAGCAATGTCCCACCTCGGTCACTTATAAACCAAGCCCGTTGAGACATCTTTTCTCAAAGCAGGAACAATTTGTTAAGAGCAAACTACCAGAAAGTGCTGGAACAGTAGCTGTGGGGGACTGGGGTAGGTGCGTATCACTTATTTTTATCTTGACCCTCTTATCAACAACATAGCAAAAAATTTGTAAACCCTGACAAAAGCTTAAAGAGGATGTACCACCCGGTTCCCGTGCACAGCGCCGTTCTGTGCACTGGAACCAGGCGGTGCTCATGCACTGGAGGTAAGCCAGGCCGCCCTCAGTGGGAGGGAATTCCCTCCCCTGTATGACGCGGCTCCGTTAGAATGAATGGAGCCGCGTCATACAGGGGAGGGAATTCCCTCCCATTGGGGACGGCCCGGCCTACCTCCAGTGCTTGAGCACCGGCCGGTTCCAGTGCATAGAACAGCGCCGTGCACGGGAATCGGGCCGCGATCCGAAAAACGGACCGCGGCACAGGCTTCCCCGTGACGGCGCCGTTCGATACGTGGGTTCAGCTTAAAGAGTATATACCTGGTGGTACATCCTCTTTAACAAAGAAAATATAAAATTATAATTAAATGGGTTATCCAGGCTTAGAAAAACTGATTTCTGCTTTCTTCCAGAAACAGCAATCAATGTAACTGAGCTGCAAAACCTACACGCAAACTGAGGACAGGGGTGGTGCTGTTTTTGCGAGAAAGTAGCTGTGTTTTTTCTAATCCTGGATAACTCCTTTTAGGGTAAACTAAGACTAACCTAACCTGTTTATATCTCCCTATTTTGTACTGGCCGGTGTTAAAGGTGATTTTCTTATGTATCTTACATTTATGAACCCTCTTCTTACCTCTGCAGTATGTGCGTTTGGATGATCGATACATTTGGGAATGATGAGCAGAGACACCGGTTCTGTCCCCCTCTTTGCAGAATGGAGAAGTTTGCGTCTTACTGTCTGACAGAACCAGGTAAGGTCTGACCACATGGCAGTTGCTAGACCTCATTCCTCCTTGTGGATACATGCTACTTATACGCTGCATTCTCTTTTGTTGTCTTCCAGGCAGTGGAAGTGACGCAGCTTCTTTGATGACATCTGCAAAGCGAGAGGGTGATCACTACATCCTAAATGGATCTAAGGTGTCTTCCATAAAGCCAAGTCATAGGGTCCTATTACACGGGTAGATTTTTAACGATTAACGATATACGATTGCAAATGAGATTGTTTATCGTTAACCTGAAATCATTCACCATATTACACAGAACGATGGTCGTTAGTTACGATCGTTATTGCGATCATTACTACGTTGGTTATGCCTTCTGATCCCAGCAAAACAATGAACAATGTGCAATTACACTGAACAATTAGTGAAAAGATGCGGAACTTGAGCGAACGAATATGGAATTACAGCCAACAATTAACGATAATTTTAGGTTCAGATCTAAATCAACGGTCAACGACATATGAACGATTTTTCGATCGTTGCCTGCAATTCCACAGAACGATTATCGTTTAAATTAGAACGATATAGCGATTTTTCGCACGATAATCGTCCCGTGTAATAGGGCCCTAACTGCAGTTATTTCCACCATCCTACAGACTCCTCCCCATACGTAAATGTCTCTGGGTTTTAGGATGCTGGGATATGAGTAGCTGTATGCAGCATCCTCACGCTTATTGCCACTTTGGCTGTTCCTGTTCCATGGACTCTCATCAATGATAATATTCTTTTAGCTAAAGTAGTGCTATGGTGTGACGCAAACAGCTTTTCCTATATCACAAGGGTCCAGGACAATGAGATATGAGGAGGGAGATATCTCACAGTTTAGTGGTCAGGTTTAGGATGTACTTTAGCAGTAACATGCTTGTCTGACCCGTCTTAACGTCTCTCCTCTCTCTTTTTCCAGGCGTTTATCAGTGGTGGTGGAGATACAGACGTATATGTAGTGATGTGTAGGACAGGGGGCAGCGGATCTCGGGGCATCTCTTGTCTGGTGGTGGAGAAAGGAACCCCAGGGCTCAGCTTTGGAAAGAAAGAAAAAAAGGTAAGGCTGAAGAAAGGTAGATATATGTGCAAAATAGTTATTTAAGGCCGTATTACACAGTACGATTTTCCGGTGGTAGGAAGCGCCAACCTGTCAGCTTAGTGCTCGCTTCCCCCTCGTTCCCTGCTCGCTGCTTGTGCTATTACATGCACAAATAGTGAGGTGGGAGGGGACACCCTTAGATCGTTTGGGCTCTCCATTGTAGTCGGTGGCAGTCTGCTACCATCGCTTCTATTACATGGAGTGACAAGCAGCAGATCATTGGTGACATAATCGCCATCTTTCAATATGCGCTATTAGGCCATGTGCACATGGCGTAAGATATGAGCTGTTCTGTGACCTGGAAGGGTCAAAGAACGGTGGGTGTCAGAGAAGATCATCTCGGCTTGTACTGCAGTACCGCCCGGATGATCTACATTTCTGGCGAATTCAGATGCGGGCTGACCCCATCCCAATTCACTGCTGCACACAATGGCCGATGAATAGCGGCCGCATAAGACCAACATGTCAGTTTTTCGTGTGGCTGGACGGAATCCTGTCCGGAGCGTATACTACGTGTATATGCTCCCGCCGGGATTCCATTCATTCAAATGGAACATATGTTTTGCATAAATCATGGCTGTTGTTGCAAATTGCAACAGCGGCTGTAATTTATGTAAAACATACGTTGTGTGAACATGGCCTTACACTGTTTTACAGTAGATTTTAAGATATGGGAATAAATATGTCCACACACAATAAGCAAGTGATTGAAGTTTATGTAAGTGATAATGGTTTTTGGTATATGGTTTCAGTGTGGTGTGACTATCCAGCTACATACATGGTACTGACTGTATGATCTCACTTCTTTCACCACATGACATCATAGTCACAGACTGACCTCCCAGAGACCTCCAGCCTGCACCAGCCCTGTCACATCACCCAGTCCCTAATGTGCTACACAGACTTTGTGACTTCCCTATACTCAGTCAGTGACATTCTCATAATACTATTGCCCATCTCATGGCAGGGCAGTCTTTCCCTCTGCCCCAGAGGATGTTAAGTGTCCCAGCTTCTGCCTCTATCTGCTCACTACTTCCTCTATCTCCCTGCTGCAGGGAGCTCCACCACCGCTCTCGGATGTCCCCCGGGCAGTGGGAAATTGAAACAAGCCGCCGCAACTTTTGGGGGGCAATACAATACTTTAATAAAAATTTTGGCCGGACTTCTCCTTTAATCCCATCATGCCTGTAAGGTTTTGTCACCCAGCTTTTTACAGAATGTAATAGATATTTGTATTTTTATACATTATATAATTGTGCAGATTTATAGGCTGAACCGACTCTGTCGCATAAACTAAGGCTGGGTTCACACTTCGTTTTTGCAATCCGTTTTTTGCAAAAAACGGATGGAAAAAACTGATGCAACTGCTGTGTGCATCCCTTTTTCCATAGACTTCCATTATAAAAAAAAACTGATCAAACCTGAGCCGTTTTTCTTGACGGACACAAAAATGTGGTCGACCATTTTTGATCCGTTTTTTTTTAATTTTTTTTAATTTTTATAATGGAATGCAATGGAAAAATGGATGCACACAGCTGCATCCGTTTTTTGCAGAAACGTAGTGTGAACCCAGCCTTATATGATTAAAACAGACTTGCAGCTGTTTTTTATTAATCATTTTCTTCAGCTTTTATGCATATACACTACAGTGCTGGCATTCGTTTGATTCGTTTACATGAGGGATTCCCTTATATCTATCTAGCTATACTCCTTTATGACAAACAATGATGTCTGCCACAGGTGGGGTGGAACTCGCAGCCAACAAGAGCGGTGATATTTGAGGAGTGTGCTGTCCCTGTAGCAAACAGACTTGGCGGGGAAGGTGAAGGCTTCGGCATAGCCATGAGAGGTCTGAATGGAGGGAGGATAAACATAGGTAAGAGGCCATAGATCAGTATATATACATGGCAGTTACCGCTAAGCCCAGAAAGTTGGATAATAAGAACGTGATAACAACTGACATGTCATAAAGTATATGCTATCTATCATGTCCTCATTAGCATGGGGGTGGGCTTTTATGTGTATGGTCCTTGATATCCAAGCTCTGCCTTAGTTCAGACATAATGTAGTTCTGTTCTATTCCAGCATCCTGTTCCCTCGGAGCGGCCCATGCCTCAGTATTACTCTCTAGAGATCATCTTGTTGTGCGGAAGCAGTTTGGGGAGCCCCTTGCTAATAATCAGGTTTGCCAATAATGTTACACAAATAATCTTCACCTTCACATTTACATTTGATGCTGTTTAACACTAGTTTTTTTTTTTGTTTTTGCCTCAGTATCTACAGTTTCGGCTGGCAGAGATGGCAACACAGCTGGTAACAGCGCGTCTTATTGTACGTCATGCAGCTCAAGCGTTAGAGGAGGGAGACAACAATGCAGCAACGCTCTGCGCCATGGCAAAATTACATGCTACAGACGAATGTTTTAAGGTGAATAGCAGACACAATGGGATATGTAATGTATGTACTTAGTGAGTCCATCAGCAGAATAGGGAGTGCAGCTCTGGAGTATAATACAGGATGTAACTCAGGATTAGCACAGGATAAGTAATGTAATGTATGTACACAGTGACCCCACCAGCAAAATAGTGAGTGCAGCTCTGGAGTATAATACAGGATGTAACTCAGGATTAGCTCAGGATTACTCAGGATAAGTAATGTAATGTATGTACACCAGTAGAATAGTGAGTGCAGCTCTGGAGTATAATACAGGATGTAACTCAGGATTAGCTCAGGATTACTCAGGATAAGTAATGTAATGTATGTACACCAGTAGAATAGTGAGTGCAGCTCTGGAGTATAATACAGGATGTAAGATGTTTCAACACTTTCTGAATCTCCTTACTACACAGTTTTTTTTCTCTCTATAGGTTTGTAATCAAGCACTACAGATGCATGGAGGGTATGGCTACCTGAAGGATTATGCGGTTCAGCAGTTTGTTCGGGATATTCGTGTCCACCAGATCCTCGAGGGTGAGTGTTCTAGCTGCAAACAAAGATCTCATAGTCAGAGAATGACATGTCGTCTTATTATATCCGTAAGGTTCAGTGCTGTCACGTCTCTACATACATATATGTAGAGCTTCCAGTATTAAACCCATGCTAGATGTAGCTATTGATTTACAATATCCCTATGACATCACTAAATCTGCAAGGAAGCCCTAAAATCACTGTAAATATTGTGGACATTTTTTCTTTCTATTTTATACCCCTTTAAAACTTTTTATTTTTTCCCTGCTGGGACTCCTCTAACCACATAAAGATGAATGGATATTAATAGACATTTTGCTCCCAATAACAGGAACCAATGAGGTGATGCGGATGATCGTAGCCAGAAACATTTTACAGGGATGAATATTGGAAAACTTTCACGTGAACCTTGATGTTAGGAGACCGTCACCTCAGAAGAACAAGGCTCGTTCAGCTCTGCTTCATACACAGACCTGATAAGCAACACATGAACTACACCTTGCTTTGAGACAGGGCATAATTTTTGTCTTTTTTAGGCTGAATTCACACAAGCCGTCAATGCTGCAATTTTTACAAATCTCAGTCACATGATGCAGACGTACCTGCATGCTTATTCTGTTACGGACTGGTTACCTGCAGATCTTACCTGTAGCTGGAGTGAAATCTGCTATGAATCCTCCAGTAACACATGTAAGAGTAACATTTCTACCAATCGTGGACCCAGCCGTACTGTATTCTCCCTATTCTGGTGACTCTTTGGTGTCTGTATTATATTTATATATAGTGGGTGTAGGAACTTTACCCTTCGCCTCTCTGTCTGACCAATAAATATTCTGATTTGTAGATGAATGACCCCTGAATTAAAGCTGGAAACTGCATAAAACCACACAGCCAATCATTATGGGAATATGATACAGCTAGTGCAGGTATTGCTGTAAAACAGGTCAGTTAAATAAGTTAATAGATTTAAAGGGGTACTCTGGTGAAAATCTTTCAAATCGACTGGTTTCTGAAAATACTGTATATAGTTTTGTAATTTACTTCTATTTAAAAATCTTAAGTTTTCCCATACTTATAAGCTGCTGTATGCCCTGCAGGAAGTGTATTCTTCCTAGTAAAGGTGTGTTTACACAGATTTTGGAAGCCAAAGCCAGGAATGGATTTGGAAAAAGGGGATATCTCAATCTTTCCTTTATGACCTGCTCCCTGTTCATAGTCTGTTCCTGGCTTTGGCTTCAAAAATCTGTCAGATAAATCTCTGTGTAAATGCACCATTAGATTTGAGATTTATCAAATATGGTGTAAAGTGAAACTGGCTCAGTTGCCCCTAGCAACCAATCAGATTCCACCTTTCATTCTTCACAGACTCTTTGGAAAATGAGAAGTGGAATCTGATTGGTTGCTAGGGGCAACGGAGCTAGTTTCACTTTACACCATGTTTGATAAATCTCCCCCAGTGCTCTCTGCTGCCACCTCTGTCCATGTCAGGAACTGTCCAGAGCAGGAGATGTTTTCTGTGGGGATTTGCTGCTGCTCTAGACAGTTCCTGTCTCGGACAGAGGTGGCAGCAGAGAGCACTGTGTCAGACAGAAACCACCATTATCTGCAGGACATACAGCAGCTGCTAAGTACTAGAAGACTACTAAGTACTACTTTAAAAGTAAAAGTAAATTACAAATCCATATAACTTTCTGAAACTAATTGATTTGAAAGAAAAAGACTTAGTCGGAGTACCCCTTAAATATAGAAGCATTAGGAATACGTTCTGAACATGATCGAAACCACACCCACATTTCTTAACCAATAGCGTGTGATGTTGCTGACAATGCGAACTATTGAACTCATTTTATTAAATATTTTTGTGTGCTTACAGAAAACGATAACAATCAAAGATGGAAATGCAAATGTACAGTGCACATAGTGATATACCATGAGGAGTCAATATTTAAAGGGGTACTTTGGAGCAAAAAAAAAATAAATCAAATCATCTGGTATCAAGAAGTTATACAGATGTTTAAATTACTTATATTTAAAAATCTTAAGTCTTCCTGTACTTATCAGCTGCTGTATGTCATCAAGGAAGTGGTGTATTCTTTCCAATGTGACACAGTGCTCTCTGCTGCCACCTCTGTCCATGACAGGAACTGTCCAGAGCAGGAGAGGTTCTCTATGGTGACTTGCTGCTGCTCTGGACAGTTCCTAATGTGGACAGCAGAGAGCACTTTGTCACACTGGAGAGAATGCACCACTTCCTGCAGGACATACAGCAGCTGCTAAGTTTAAATAGAAATAATTTACACATCTTTATAGCTTTCTTGGACCAGTTGATTTAAAACACATTTCAGTTCAATAGGAAGCAATCCAGGTGGTTGCTATCATTAGGTAGCCAAGGTATATCTCCCTCGAGCACTAGTAAGTAGGCATTCTATGTAAGACAAATCATGGAATCAATTTAAGAAGAGAAAGGGACAATGGTAAGAGGAGAAGTATTCCAAACATCCCAGATCTTAGTGAATTTTGCCGAGCATCCTCTATTTTGTTAGACCCCTTTTTCATAAGGCATAATAGAATTGACTAGCTGTGCCCACATGGCCAACGTGGCTAAAGGGCTAATCTATCCATTTAAGTACAATGGCTTTACGAGCTAGAAACAACTTTTTTGCGTAAAAATATACGAATATGGAGGGAGAGTTATCAAACATGGTGTAAAGGGAAACTGGCTCAGTTGCCCCTAGCAACCAATCAGATTCCACCTCTCATTTTCCAAAGAGTCTGTGTGAAATGAAAGGTGGAATCTGATTGGTTGCTAGGGGCAACTGAGCCAGTGTCACTTTACACCATGTTTGATAAATCTGCCCCATGGTGTTTCTAATGTTCTTCCACCAGCAGGCTGATCTGATAGGTACGCCTAGTAAAGAAGTGACCAGATTAACGACCTCTTGCCAAAAGGCACATATTGGTGGACAGAGCCAACATTCACTATTCTGCTGGTGGGGTCACCATGTAGATAAATATATTACATTACTTATCCTATACTGATCCTGTGTTATATCTTGCATTATACTCCAGAGCTGCACTCTTTATTCTGCTGGTGGGGTCACTGTGTACATACATTACATTACTGATCCTGAGTTACATCCTGTATTATACTGCAGAGCTGCACTCCCTATTCTGCTGGTGGAGTCACTGTGTACATACATTACATTACTTATACTGTACTGATTCTGAGTTACATCCTGTATTATACTCCAGAGCTGCACTCACTATTCTGCTGGTGGAGTCACTGTGTACATACATTACTTATTCTGTACTGATCCTGAGTTACATCCTGTATTATACTCCAGAGCTGCACTCATTATTCTGCTCATTTAGCAATACCGACCCCTGAACTACTTTTTACCAGTTGATAACGTATGTATGGACTGTTGTGTTATAGGTAATCCATGCAGAAGAGCATATACAGAGCTGGAGGTGTAGAAGGATATGGTCCATTACCATGTCACATGCCTGCTGATGATGACATTGGTGTGATCCATACAGCTGTGTGACCATGTCCTTATTGTAGCCATTCTCCAGAAGCCTCCCACACCCCAGCCTCTGGGAATTCCATGTTGGCCATTTATCATCTGTATTCTTCAGACCAGTCTTCCTTATTTACATGCTATCTCCTGTCTTGCACTCTCTTTTTCCCAGGTGATCACGGTATCTGGACGTGGTAATCGTACGTGTAAACACAGTGAACAATCATCGATTGATCTTTCAACAGGTTCGCAAATCGTCGTTGATTCTTCGCAAAAAATTCGCAGATCGTTCCATGTGAACAGTCGTTCGCCGATTTAACCAATGTGTGAGATAGGCTTTAAGCGATCACAAAACGAATTTCCGTACGATATATCGTACCGTCTAAACGCTGATCGTTAAAAAAAAAACAAAAACGTTACTCCGACATCGTTAATCGTACGATCGGGCGAATTATTGTTCCGTGTAAACGCAGCATTAGCAGCTGCAGATCTGCTTACAACTTAAAATCACAGACAGCTGATGTACGTATCAGTAACATAAGTTGGGAAAGCGCCCCCTATATTGTTTTGTGTTAACTTTTATAGACAGAATATGGGGCGGTATTACTCATGTGCAGTGTATTCACATGAAATATATAAACTTTCAATACAGGTGGGGATTCAAGTCACAAGACACATACGTATCACACTCTGATAGGTCAATCCATAGATGGTCAGCAGTCAGCAGTTTCCTGTCCTGCGCAGTCAGGCTGGTACAACGTGTTGTTTACCATATATTGTTTATATAACTATGTCTCTTTCTTTCGTCTGTATTGTGGCAGTGATGTTAGTTCAAGGTGCTGTGCTCATTGGCCTGCTGCCAGCCTTCCTCTCCTTCCAGGCCATCTTTATGTCACATTCTGATTCAGAGACCTGTACATATAGGTGTAGTCCCCCACAGGTACAGTGTAAGCAGGTAAAATCACATCACCTAGCCTTATCATAGTTGTGCAACAAATGGAGAGGTCAAGAGGTAGACCCCACGCGACTCATTGGAAACAGGGACACAAGATCTAGCTGCCATGACAAGTTATGGTGCTATCATAGTGAGGAACCCAATAAGGGGATGACCAGACATTGAAGTTGTACTGGGGATTTATGGAGGTGCACTTAGGGGCCTTTAGCTGGCAACAAAATGGAGTCACTTAGGATGATTTCATCTGCGGGTGCGGGGTGACTGTCCATGCCAGCATTTAGGGCGCACTGTGGCTTCTGCTTGTCCTGACAGGCAACAATAATAGGGTAGCTGAATAATGGGGCCAATAGTAGTGCCTGGCTGGTATTGTTGTTAGGGTTCCTCTGTATATTGAGGGTACTCTTTCTGGCAGAAATTAGGGGGCACTTAGGCTCCTGATAGTAATGGCTTGCCATTGCGGTTATTAGGGTCACGCTAAATATTAGGGGATCTCTCCTTGGCAGTACTTAGGGGGTTTGCTGGATTCTGCTAGTAATGGCTGACCAACAATGATAATAGGTTTACTCTGAATAATAGGTGTGTTCTGGCTTCAGCTAGTTCTGTCTGACGATATTAGGGATACGATGAATTTTTGGGGGTACTCTTCTCTGGTTACCAATGTTAGGGGATGCTCTAGCTTCCATTAGTGGTGCCCGGCTGGTATTGTTAGCATTGCTCTGAATATTGGGGGTCCTCTGCTTTAGCAGTATTTAGGGGGTGCTCTGGCTTCCAATAGTGGTGCCTGGCTGGTATTGTTACCATTGCTCTGAATATTGGGGGTCCTCTGCTTTAGCAGTATTTAGGGGGTGCTCTAGCTTCCATTAGTAGTGCCTGGCTGGTATTGTTAGCGTTGCTCTGAATATTGGGGGACCTCAGCAGTAATCAGGGGGCACTCTGGCTTCAGCTAGTTCTGTCTGCCTGACAGTATTAGGGTTACTCTTAATTTTGGGGGTACTCTTCACTGGTTACCAGTGTTAGGGGGTGGTCTAGCTTCTGTTAGTAGTGCCTGGCTGGTATTGTTAGGGTTGCTTTGAATATTGGGGGTCCTCTGCTTAGCAGTATTAAGGGGGTGCTCTAGCTTCCATTAGTAGTGCCTGGCTGGTATTGTTATTACGGATAGCCTGAATATTGGGGTCCTCTCCTTAGCAGTATTTAGGGGGGTGCTCTGGCTTCCATTAGTAGTGTCTGGCAGGTATTGTTATTAGGGATACCCTGAATATTTGGGTCCTCTGCTCAGCAGTATTTAGGGGGTGCTCTGGCTTCCATTAATAGTGCCTGGCTGGTATTGTTATTAAGGATACTCTGAATATTGGGGGTCCTCTCCTTAGCAGTATTTAGGGGGGTGCTCTGGTTTCCATTAGTAGTGCCTGGCTGGTATTGTTATTAGGGATACCCTGAATATTGGGGGTCCTCTCCTTAGCAGTATTTAGGGGGGTGCTCTGGCTTCCATTAGTAGTGCCTGGCTGGTATTGTTATTACGGATAGCCTGAATATTGGGGTCTTCTCAGCAGTATTTAGGGGGTGCTCTGGCTTCCATTAGTAGTGTCTGGCTGGTATTGTTATTACGGATAGCCTGAATATTGGGGTCCTCTCCTTGGCAGTATTTAGGGGGGTGCTCTGGCTTCCATTAGTAGTGTCTGGCAGGTATTGTTATTAGGGATACCCTGAATATTTGGGTCCTCTGCTCAGCAGTATTTAGGGGGTGCTCTGGTTTCCATTAGTAGTGCCTGGCTGGTATTGTTATTAAGGATACTCTGAATATTGGGGGTCCTCTCCTTAGCAGTATTTAGGGGGTGCTCTGGCTTCCATTAGTAGTGCCTGGCTGGTATTGTTATTAGGGATACCCTGAATATTGGGGTCCTCTCAGCAGTATTTAGGGGGGTGCTCTGGCTTCCATTAGTAGTGCCTGGCTGGTATTGTTAGGGTTGCTTTGAATATTGGGGGTCTCTCCTCAGCAGTAATCAGGGGGCACTCCGGCTTCAGCTAGTTCTGTCTGTCTGACAGTATTATTAGGGGGATACACTCCTCTCCTTCCTATGGCTTGCACTAGTAATGTCTAGACTGGGGGGTGGTAGGTTAGGCTATTATGGTGCTTCTCTCTGACAGCCCTATTGTCATGTATCGCTCAGTGACAGACAGCAGCAGCCTGAGGCGCCATCTCCCGCTGGGTACTGGTATTTATAGCCTCAGGCTGAGGACATGGCACACATCCCTGATTGACAGACACAGCGGGGCGTCCCGAGCTTCTTTTCACCAATCAAATCGGCGCTTTCATTAGAGGAGCCAATCACAGTCCCCGCCACTGCTTTGTAGAGGCGGGGACTATGTATCCAATCGTCGAGCAGCTGTGACAGGAGCGCTTGGAGTTGCCATAGTAACCAGGAAGTGGTGGCGGACGGGGCTTGCAGCAGCTGATGCTGGCCGGGCTGAGAGGACGGAGGGAGCGGAGAGATGAGGCGGGAGCAGCGGCGGAGGCTGACGGCGGTGTGTCTGCTGCTGCTGGTGGCCTTCCTGGTTCTCAGGTAACGCTGCAGCCGGTGGCGCTGCCTCCCAGTCCCCGGGGGCCATAGCCTGCAGTGTAGTGACAATAACAACCCCCACTGTGCTCTGCTAGTGTAATGGTGTGTATGTGAGTGTACCGTAAAGGTCCGTGTCCCCAACTGCTGCAAAACTACAACTCCCAACATGCCCTGCCGCCAAGTGTGGTCTACAGCAGTGTTCTCCACACATTGGGGTTCTCCAGGTGATGCAAAACTACAACTCCCATCATGCTGGAAATGGCTGGAGAGCCACAGGATGGGTAACACATAGGTGCTTATAAATGGCTGCGAGAAGCTAAGCCCCCTCACCCATATGTGGGAGACCCCCCCCTCTCATCCTCATCCATATATATGTGGGACCCCCCCTCATCCTCATCCATATATATGTGGGAGACCCCCCCCCCTCCTCCTCATCCATATATATGTGGGAGACCCCCCCCCCCCCTCCTCCTCATCCATATATATGTGGGACCCCCCCTCATCCTCATCCATATATATGTGGGACCCCCCCCCCTCCTCATCCATATATATGTGGGAGACCCCTCCTCCTCATCCATATATATGTGGGAGCCCCCCCCCCCCTCCTCATCCATATATATGTGTTATATGTGGGAGACCCCCCTCCTCATCCATATATATGTGGGAGACCCCTCCAATCCATATATATTTGGGAGACACCCCCCTCCTCATCCATATATATGTGGGAGACCCCCCTCCTCATCCATATATATGTGGGAGCCCCCCCCCCAATCCATATATATTTGGGAGACACCCACCTCCTCATCCATATATTTGTGTTATATGTGGGAGACCCCCCCCCCACTCCTCCTCATCCATATATATGTGGGAGACCCCCCCTCCTCATCCATATATATGTGGGAGACCCCCCCCCCCTCCTCATCCATATATATGTGTTATATGTGGGAGACCCCCCTCCTCATCCATATATATGTGGGAGACCCCCCCAATCCATATATATTTGGGAGACACCCACCTCCTCTTCCATATATATGTGGGAGACCCCTCCTCCTCATCCATATATATGTGTTATATGTGGGAGACCCCCCCCCCCCCTTCCAGTACAGTCACCTGTAGACTCATAAGAGTCCAGAAATACTAAAATCCATCTATACTTGACCCTTCTATACAAACTGCTTGGATAAAGGGGGCCTCCTACTCCGAGCAGTGTATTCAGGGGGTGACATCAGGCTAGATGGGCTGTAACCACTTTGGCTCTCTTCTTACATGTTTTCTTCCCCAATGCTGGGGATGCCACTCATGGGGGGGCTCCGCAGTGATCTGAGGTCAGGAGCCACATCTGGGGGATGGCAGAGTGGTTAGAAGTACAAACGGGATAGTGGGGACATCCACAGACCTATATAAACTGGTTGGCATTCGCTGACCGGCACAGTGTTGTTTAGCGTAGGGAATCAGAAGACCTGCACGTGGTACATGAGGCAATATGGTTTGATCAAATTATATACTAACTTCTAATGTTGGTTTTTAATGTAGCTGAACAAGCTTTAGTATCAACCATGGTTGAGATGTGCAGCAATTTCTGCCTCTCCAGGCTTGTGCAGTATATAAACTGTATACCTCCTCTGCAGTGGCTGCTCAGTCCCAATGTTTTTAAGTTGCAAGCAGAGCTGTGGAGTCGGAAAAATGTACCGAAATCTTTGAAAGTTCTTTAATTGAATTCTCATATGAATTTTATGAATGTTTCTCAGTAGTATATTTTATGGTCTATGAATCTAAGGACCTGAAAACCATTTTCTCACATGCACTGGCCCTTTTAGATGAGGGTGGTCAGAGAAAAGTCGGAGGTCACTATTGGGCAGTTTATTTCTGAGCAGGAAGAGTCCATTGTGTTTTTCTTCAGTGTGCTATGGCTGCTGCAGGCTGTGCATGTGTATGCTATGGCTGCTGCTGGCTGTGTGTGTGTGTATGCTATGGATGCTGCTGGCTGTGTGTATGCTCTGGCTGCAGCAGGTTGTGTGTGTGTGTGTATGCATGCTATGGCTGCTGCAGGCTGTGCATGTGTATGCTATGGCTGCTGCAGGCTGTGTGTGTATGCATGCTATGGCTGCTGCAGGCTGTGCATGTGTATGCTATGGCTGCTGCAGGCTGTGCATGTGTATGCTATGGCTGCTGCTGGCTGTGTGTGTGTGTATGCTATGGCTGCTGCTGGCTGTGTGTGTGTGTATGCTATGGATGCTGCTGGCTGTGTGTATGCTATTGCTGCAGCAGGCTGTGTGTAGGCACGAACGGTGTAAACACAAAACCACCACAATAAAAAGAAAATGATTTTATTTTCAACTTCACCGCGCAAATGTTTTTTTCTGGTTTTGCAGCATATTTTATGCAAAAATGTAGTCTGCCCTTGTAAGGTGCAATAAAATAAGGGCTCATATGGCTCTGTAGGTAAGAAAATACCAAGTGCTATGGCCTTTTAAACATGAGGATGAAAAAATTGAAAGCGCAAAAATGAAATTTGGTTCCGTCCTTAAGGGGTTAATTGCTACATTAAAGAATGGAGGACATGCAGCATTCCATTGTATTCTGCACATTCTCCATTATTCTTTCTGCATTCCTCCGTCGGGTCAGAGAGGAGGGGAAGGGACTCAATGCACGGCAGCTTGTAGAGGTCAAACCGCAGCTCAGGACCCAGAAGCCTTGTGCTGCCTGTGCTGTGCATTCTGTTCCCTCTCTACCCAGTGCCCCCTCCTCCCCATAGTGCTGCCTGTGCTGTGCATTCTGTGCCCTCTCTTCCCAGTGCCCCCCTCCTCCCCATGGTGCTACCTGTGCTGTGCGTTCTGTGCCCTCTCTTCCCAGTGTCCCCCTCCTCCCCATAGTGCTGCCTGTGCTGTGCATTCTGTGCCCTCTCTTCCCAGTGCCCCCCTCCTCCCCATAGTGCTGCCTGTGCTGTGCATTCTGTGCCCTCTCTTCCCAGTGCCCCCCTCCTCCCCATGGTGCTACCTGTTCTGTGCCTTCTCTTCCCAGTGCCCCCCTCCTCCCCATAGTGCTGCCTGTGCTGTGCATTCTGTGCCCTCTCTTCCCAGTGCCCCCTCCTCCCCATAGTGCTGCCTGTGCTGTGCATTCTGTGCCCTCTTTTCCCAGTGCCCCCCTCCTCCCCATGGTGCTGCCTGTGCTGCGCATCTGTGCCCTTTTTTTCCAGTGCCCGCAGCCCCATGATGGATGAAGAAGGTCTGACGGGTGAAAACATTGCCTGCATGGCACACCCAGCACAGAGGTCAGTGTGTTGTATGACTGTGTATTTTGTGTATAAATGTGTGAGTCTGTATGCAAGTGGTGTGTTTGTTTGCAGGTGTATCTCTATCTGTCTTTGCCTATCTATGCTATTGTATTTGTAAGGAGTAGGAAGGTGTATTTTGGGGTAGGGTCACTTGTGGCTTATCTGCTGGGAGATGCAATGGATTTATTTTCCCTTTTGATTTCTATGGGGAAGTCACAATATGCAATAAATCCTTGGTGCTGCACTTTTTCCTGTAGAAACACTGTATACCCACAGTCACATCTGCTGATAATGCACATGGTCCAGATTTATCAGTGTGTCTAAGGGTGTCTTTACACAGAGAGATGTATCTGACAGATTTTTGAAGCCAAAGCCAGGAATTGAGTTGAAAAGAGGAAAAGTCTCAGTCCTTGGGACTGTAATTAATAGCTACTGCGTCTGCAACATTACCATAAATGTCTATACCTAGAGTTAAATTACCAATATGGCTCTGCTGCATCTTAAATGAAATTCAGGTCTGCTACATCTGTTTGGCTTAGACAAATTCAGCAGCATAATATACCTATTGCTCTTCAACTTCTTAAGGGTGCGTTCACACATAACGCGTCCACTGCCGATCCTTCAATGTCACTTTCAACGAGATTACATCCAGCTGCGAGTATGTAAAAGGCAGCCCCCTTAGCCCCCGCGGCCCGGTGCAAACATTACACTTAACCAGTCCTCACTCCGTCCTGCTTTGGGGGTTCCTGGCATCTGGACGTCCTGCTCAGCCAATCACTGCACTCCTCCGCCACCAGAGTAGTCACGGTCCTGGGTGGCTTGCAGCGCTGTAATCACAGCCCTCTGGGCGTAATGAAAAGTGCTGTACGCTGTGACGTCACCCAGGGGCTGGCATTGCATGTCGGCAGCGCGTTGTCGTCTTTATCCGCCGTGTGTGCGCAGTACAGCAGGAGAAGCCACTGCTGTACTACGCCGCGCAGTACAGCAGTGTCTTCACCCGCTGTACTGCTCATGCGTGGCGGAGTGAAGACGTCGGCACGCTGCCGACATGCAGTGTCGGCCCCCAGGTGACGTCACTGTGTACAGCGCTTTCCATGACGCCCAGAGGGGTGTGACTACAGTGCTGCAACCCACCCTGGACCGTGACTACATGGAGGAGCCACTGCCCAGGTGACTACTTGGAGGGAATTAGCATACAGTGCGTGTCTTCATAAAAGTTAGGTTCCAGATTCATTAAGCCGGGGACACAGGTTACAGGGTTGTGTTTGGGAAGCGTGCTGGGTGATGTACCAGCATGTTTCCTTAGCTGTATTGCCGTTTTTGGCTTGATTGGTTCCCTTCAACCCCACTGTCACTGTGATTGTGACGATCTGTCATCATGGGGAGGACCAGGCTGCTGATAGCTACCGTTCCTCATCCTCTATGAAGTAAGCTCAACCCCTGAGCTTGCTCCATAGAGTCCCAGACCCTTTGGCATACCGATACATCATGGGTCCTTAAGGGGTTAAAACACATTTGGTCACACATGGAGATTAGATTACTACCTCCACTATGCACTAAAATGCAATGGATGGTGAGGGTTGTAATTGAATTGTCATGTGAGCCTAAATGTGTGAAGAGGCCAACTCCCCTGCTCTCATTGTCCAGTATGTAGACCACCAGTGCATTGCTGATCCCTGGACCTGACTACTAGACCTACTGTATTGTGAAGTCTACTTCTAGTTGTGCATTTTTTAAATATAATTCAGGGTTGAATTCCGCACCAGATTATGTTTTTGAGCGGTCGGCCCTGCACACATTGTAAAACCTGTCAGTCAAAACCTTGTAATTCTTTCACAGCCGAGTACATGTAAGTTGGGGTGATATCTGTCAGACACCTAAAAGAATGTATACAGGTATGTGGTGGGAATTACAATACAGGGGAGCGGCAGGAGTTGCTTCTCTCTATTAATGTGTACATTAGAATCCATAGTAGCCTCACGCGTTTCGGGTCATATGACCAGCCAGCGTCCTCACCTAACAGCGCTCTATTATGTGCTCCTTGTTGCACCAAGCTGTGGGTATGTCTGGTATTATATTATGGTATTTGTTCACCATTGTTTGCTATGTGTCGGTAATATATTACAGCCACTCCTGTAATCTGTCAGGAGAATCGGGTGACAGCTGCATGTTAAAGGGATCCTCCAGACAATGTTAGCGTGAGGTCAGTGCAACAAAGTGCCAGCAAAGGGGTGAAGTGCCCGCACCATTCATGAGACCAAACCTCCATATACATACAATGTACAGTCTGCTGCTGTATTGTTACCAATGGCAGAGATCCCTGCGGTAGTGTCTGATGTGTGTGCTTGTGTTGTCTGGGGGGGGGGGGACACGTCGCATGCTGATGCAGTGACCCCTGTATGAACAGTTTATGATGTCACCGGTCCAGGCTTAGGTCTCCTGCTGTCGTAGTCACGCACCACGCGCCCAGTAGAAGTCTATATAGTCTGGATTTGCAATCTGGGCTCCTAATGTCCTGACTTTTTGGAATCCTGGTCATGTGTATTTGACAAGTGGGATGTGGCAGATCCTTGTCCCCCCATTGTGGGGTCCATGTATGGGGGTCCCTGTTCTCATCCCCTTCCCATGGTCTCCATTCTCTCACTTCTCCAAAGCCGCCTAACATCTTGTAAAAACTAAATAGTTGTTTCATGCCATGCAAATACAGGAGGAGACATTTGCATCCGGATTTCTTTTTTATTGAAAATTTCCATGTGGCCCTTAACCCCTCAGTGTCTGAGCTGTTATTGATCAAGTTATTTTCCCTCATTTTCGCATCACATTGTAGATTAATAGGTCTTGTATTTTTTATCATGGATATTGCCATATTGGACTTGTCGTTCTCCCAAGACTGGTTTAATTTTGTTTCATAATTTTACATAACTTATTGACTAACTTGTGTGTAGTGGTAGTTCGGCGTCTTCCCAGTTATGGTCTATGGTAAAGGACAAAGTCACACATAGAAATGTCTGTGTCTGTTCTCACAATGTGGTGTGCTTGGCAGCAGCCGCCCGTCCCTCCCCTGCCCTCCGGTTACCTATTTTCCAGCCTTTGTTTGTTATAGTATTTTCTCTGTCAGGCAGCACCAGCTCTGCTGCATCTGGCATCCCTCCCTACGGAGCATACTCCTCCCTGGGGGGACACAGACTCATCTCTCCACCTGAGAAGTTCTCGGCCTCCTGCTCCCTCTATAATGGCATCCTTGGGAATAAGAGTTTTTATCTTGTGATTTTCTTTATGCCCTGAGAGGAGCGGATGACGTACGGCCGCCATTACAGCTGGGCCCTGATATATGGCTTCATTCTGTACACTGGATCTTTACAAGGTGCGATCCCAGGAGGCCTGACACACTCCTTATACATGATATTTAGTGTTACATGTCAGCGTACTCACCTCCCCCCTTATTCCACTTCTGTCATTCTAGCTGATACGAACCTGTAATCTCTGTTCAGCCTGAGCTCCCTGGTTCCTGAATAGAATATCAGAACCTCCATTGGTTCAGTTCCACGGAAGGGACGTGTCCCTTTTTTTTTTTTTTTAGCCCTACAATGTATTTACATTACTGCCATGTGCGCCATGCTGTCATTAGTAGGTAGCAGGGGCCGCCTAGCTAGGTGGTGATTGGTGCACTTATGAAAATGTGACTGTGTCTGGTTTATTTCTCATAGTCCTATAGGTCGTCCAAACACGGCTCCACTGGTTGATGCCGAAATTGTGCTGCGCTAAGCTGAGAGAAACAACTGCTGGCACAGCAGAGACAACCGCGTCATCGCAAGATGGTGCTGAGCCAAGAGATGCAGAGAAAGAGGTTGTAAGCTCTATACCTACTACATATCGTATAAGACACACCTGACTATAAGACGCACCCGTGGTTTAGACAACTTAAAATGGGGGGGGGGGGTTAATGTTAATAAACTTCCCTGGTGGTCTAAGGCAGTGAAAGGTTTAATGCAGTGAAGTGATTAAAGTTTATTTAAATGCCGCTGAAAGGCCACTTTAACACCCTCCATGACAGTACCTTATACCTGCACATACACAGCTCTGCTGCATGCATCATACACGCACTGGGCTCTGTTATGTCATACACACTCGGCTCTGCTGCATCATACACGCACTGGGCTCTGTTATGTCATACACACTCAGCTCTGCTGCATCATACACGCACTGGGCTCTGTTATGTCATACACACTCAGCTCTGCTGCATTATACACGCACTGGGCTCTGTTATGTCATACACACTCGGCTCTGCTGCATCATACACGCACTGGGCTCTGTTATGTCATACACACTCGGCTCTGCTGCATCATACACGCACTGGGCTCTGTTATGTCATACACACTCAGCTCTGCTGCATCATACACACACACTGGGCTCTGTTATGTCATACACACTCGGCTCTGCTGCATCATACACGCACTGGGCTCTGTTATGTCATACACACTCGGCTCTGCTGCATCATACACGCACTGGGCTCTGTTATGTCATACACACTCGGCTCTGCTGCATCATACACGCACTGGGCTCTGTTATGTCATACACACTCGGCTCTGCTGCATCATACACACACACTGGGCTCTGTTATGTCATACACACTCGGCTCTGCTGCATCATACACGCACTGGGCTCTGTTATGTCATACACACTCGGCTCTGCTGCATCATACACACACACTGGGCTCTGTTATGTCATACACACTCGGCTCTGCTGCATCATACACGCACTGGGCTCTGTTATGTCATACACACTCGGCTCTGCTGCATCATACACGCACTGGGCTCTGTTATGTCATACACACTCGGCTCTGCTGCATCATACACACACTGGGCTCTGTTATGTCATACACACTCAGCTCTGCTGCATCATACACGCATTGGGCTCTGTTATGTCATACACACTCAGCTCTCCTACATCATATACACACACTGGGCTCTGTCATGTCATACACGCTCTGCTCTGCTCTGCTGCATCATACAAATCCAGCTCTGCTAGTTCAAAACACGCAACTCTGCTACATAAACATTCTCAGACACACACACAGTGCTACTACACCAATATACAGTCACACTCACCTCTACTGCATTCCCATTCACGCACAGCTCTGCTACATACATACATACATACATACATACATACATACATACATACATACATAAAGACACACATACAGATTGTTCCTATAGAGAGCCTGTCTCCCAGTCATGTGACTATGCACAATGTCCTGCAGATCCCTCAGCTTCGTTCTGGGTAAGTTCCTAAGGGGCCTCTACGTGCAGGAATCTGAGGGATATGAGGCACACCACAGTCAGACTCCCCTCCTGCCCGGCAGGAGAAGGGAGGGGACTGTCCAGCTTTCAGTAGCTGCACAGTTCACCCAGCAGTTGGACACATCAGCAATCTGCCCGGCCATTAGGGAAGCAGTCAGAGTGATCTGATACTGCCAGGCCGCCCTGTGTACAGAACATAAGACGCAGGCACTTTTTAGCAAGATATTTATGTCTAAAAAGTGCATCTTGGACTGGGTTCGCACAGTTTTTGCAGTCCATTTAACATGTACGTTTTCTGGGGGGGGAGAATGGCTGCAATTGTGTGCAATCCATTTGTATCCGTTTTTTCATTCCGTTATAAAAAAGATGGTTTAAAAAGGATGCGTCCATTTATTTTTTTTATACACAAAAACATGGTTGCCCATGTTTTTGTGTATGTTAAAAGAAACCATTTAATAGCGGATACGTTAAATGCACTAAAAAATCGCAGTGTGAACCCAGCCTTATAAAGCGAAAAATACAGTACATATCAGCCAGACAACACTATTAGACAATAAATACATATTATGTGTAAATACATAATAAAATATGTTTCTCTTTAATACTATACACATATTATGCATTTATTTTGTAATAATGGGTATTTATCTATGCAATCACTTATATTCCCGCTTGTGGGTGTATAGTTGTGGATTTATGTATAAAATCCTGGCTACTGCTTGTGGTCCGATCAGTGCCCGAGATTTCCTGTATGTTGGCGGTGGATGTAAAATGACCAGCTACATATCTGCCAAGAGTTTACATGAAAACGCTAGATAATGGGATATATTTATCCTTCCCTGTGTCGGGTTAGTGAAGAGAGACATGGCAGAACACGATCCGTCCCTTGATCCTTCTCCTCCGTACCCACGAGGCTCCGCTCTCATTATTTCCTCAGTTCCGGCGCTTGGACTAATTGTGCTGCGTCTGTCGGAAACTTAATAATGACAGGATGATGGATAAATCGCCTCTGTAGAGCAATATATATATAATATATATATATATAACCCTTCCTGTATATGGTGATCACCGTCACCCACACTGGGGATGAGTCACACATCTCATTTTATGCAATGACGACTTCTAAGCCATAGAACAGAACAGGGACGACCCCCCCCCCATGTGAAAAAGCGTCAACCAGGATGACAACGTTTTATAATAAACTTATTATCCCCAGAATTATCTGTCAGGATCTGCTCAGACCTCATGACATTATTACTGAGAATAGTGCTTAAAGGGCAATTCCATAAGATCCTTAATGTGTCATTTGCACCATGGGCTAAAGGTCAATGCTGTGTTGTAACAAGACTGATAGCCCACCCCCCCCCCTGCTCCTTGTATATGAAGGTGACAGCGGTCTAAAAGAATCAGCATGTTAAAGGGGTTATCCGGCGCTACAAAAACATGGCCACTTTTCCCCCTCTCATGTCTCCACTTCAGGTGTGGTTTGCAATTAAAGGGGTTATCCAGCGCTACAAAAACATGGCCACTCTTCCCCCTACTGTTGTCTCCAGTTCAGGTGCGGTTTGCAATTAAGCTCCATTTACTTCAATGGAACTAAGTTTCAAAACCCCACCCAAACTGGAGACAACAGTAGGGGGAAAGGGGCCATGTTTTTGTAGCGCTGGATAACCCCTTTAAGCTTCATTTACTTCAATGAATCTGAGTTCCAAACCCCACCCAATCTGGAGACTAGAGAGGGGGAAAAGTGGCCATGTTTATGCAGCGCTGGATAACCCCTTTTAAAGGGGTTATCCAGTGCAACAAAAACATGGCCACTTTCTTCCAGAGACAGTGCAGTTTGCAATTAAGCTCAATTTACTTTAATAGAACGAAGTTGCAAAACCTGGCCCAGAACTGGAGACAACAGTGGTGCTGTCTCTGGAAGAAAGTGGCCATGTTTTTGTAGTCCTGGATAACAATCTACTCCCACAATGCGCAGCGTATGAATTCAGCTTTGTTTGTGAAAGGTGGAGAAAGGGTCGTGTCACTCAAACGTATGAGGAAAGAAGAACGTTTACAGAGTTACTTAACTTGTTCTACAGATGAAGAGATAAGTTCACAGATGTAGAGATGAGTTCTCTGCGGAATCTATTGGCGCTATACAAATAAATCTTATTACATTGTGCTCACTACCTCATACCCTCTCACTACCTCATACCTTCTCACACACCCTCATACCCTCTCACACACCCTCATACCCCCTCACACACCCTTATACCCTCTCACACACCCTTATACCCTCTCACTACCTCATACCCTCTCACTACCTCATACCCTCTCACTACCTCATACCCTCTCACACACCCTTATACCCTCTCACTACCTTATACCCTCTCACACACCCTCATATCCTCTCACACACCCTCATACCCTCTCACACACCCTTATAATCTCTCACACACCCTTATACTCTCTTACACACCCTCATATCCTCTCACACTACCTCATACCCTCTCACACACCCTTATACCCTGTCACTACCTTATACCCTGTCACTACCTTATACCCTGTCACTACCTTATACCCTCTCACACACCCTTATACTCTCTCACACACCCTTATACTCTCTCACACACCCTCATATCCTCTCACACACCCTCATACCCTCTCACACACCCTCATACCCTCTCACACACCCTCATACCCTCTCACACACCCTCATATCCTCTCACACACCCTCATATCCTCTCACACATCCTCATACCCTCTCACACATCCTTATACCCTCTCACACACCCTTATACCCTCTCACACACCCTTATACCCTCTCACTACCTTATACCCTCTCACACACCCTCATATCCTCACACACCCTCATACCCCCTCACACACCCTCATACCCCCTCACACACTCTCATACCCCCTCACACACCCTTATACCCTCTCACACACCCTTATACCCTCTCACTACCTTATATCCTCTCACACACCCTCATACCCTCTCACACACCCTCATACCCTCTCACACACCCTCATACCCTCTCACACACCCTCATACCCTCTCACACACCCTTATACCATCTCACACACCCTCATACCCTCTCACACACCCTCTTACCCTCTCACTACCTCATAACCTCTCACACTACCTCATACCCTCTCACACTACCTCATACCCTCTCACACTACCTCATACCCTCTCACACACCCTCATACCCTCTTACACTACCTCATACCCTCTCACACACCCTCATACCCTCTCACACACCCTCTTACCCTCTCACACTACCTCATACCCTCTCACACTGCCTCATACCCTCTCACTGATTGTAAGATTGATAGCGCCTGCGGGGTCTGGGGGGGCCCTTTAGGGTCTGGTCCTGTGACAATGGGGTTGCAGGGCCATTCCGTGGCCCCTTTCTCTGCTTGCGCACGCTTTGCGGGGATTGTGTTTGCTGACCGGCACAGTGATGTTTTTTGGTTAGGGACTCATGTGTATCAGAAGACCTGCACGTGGTACATGAGGCAATATGGTTTGGCCAAATTATATACTAACTTCTGATGTTGGTTTTAAATGTAGCTGAATAAGCTTTCGTGTCAGCCATGGGTGCGATGTGCAGCCATTTCTGTCTTGTTGGCTTGTGCATATTGTAAGATTGATAGGACAGTAATGCTGATTCACATCTGTCTTCTTTATAATGCTTCCCTATAAATTGGCAAGGTATCTAGACCACAGAGCCGTTCAAGTGAATGGGATCAGCTGCAGTACCCTGCACAGACACATGGCTAGGAGGAGCACCACTGTGACTGTATACTCTTGTTTGCCCCCTCTTCCTCCTTGTGTTGTGGCGATTCTGGCAGTTTTGTGCTTCTTGTATTATATTCATAAAGAATCACTAGCTAATAGATGAGGCTGGTGGGGCTGTGATCTGTGTTGTATATTGTGTAATACTCACTAATGGGGAATGCACACGTCTCCTCTCCCTCATTGCCTCTTGTTTTTCCAGCCCATTTGTCTTAAAGCCAGATCATTGAGTATTATCTGGTCGTTCCCTATATAATAATAATAACAACGTTTAATGGAAGGTTCAGTAAATCTCTAATAGAATTTGTGCTTTTATTTAAAGCTAGGCCATGTAGGTCCATTACTTGTCACAGCTGAGGGTTTTGTAAGGGTGTATCCAGTCTCTTCATTGTCCTCACGGCTCTTAACAAATACACAAGACAAATCTCCCTCCTGTTTCCAATGGAAATGTCAATATGTAAGCCGCATATTAAGATGACTGTCTGTTCGCATCGGGGCTGAGCCTTGCTAAAAATCTGTATGTGGGTCCTGTGATCATGTTACAAAAGTGTTTTTTTTTCACATTTGACCTGAATTTAGGAATCTAGAAATATACATGTTCACAATGCAATAGGAGTACATCCCCAGGTTTCCTGCCTATAGGTGTGCAGTTATGTCGGTAACATCAAGCAGCTATTGGGAGGAGAACTGGGGGCATGGTTTTCAAGAAAACTGGAGGTATTTCAACTTTAAAAAGCATATATCATTAGAAAAAAAACGCCTGACATGTCACAGGTTGGGGTCTAAGTGTTCAGACTGCGACTGATCAGGAGACTTCGCTCATCGCTTTCTTTCTTGGCTCTGTGTCACGTGACCTGGATGGACGCATAACGTAAGTCTATAGAGCTGTCTTGCTGACACAGAGAAGGGAGTAGAAAGCGCGGCAGCATGATCATCTCCCCACTGAATCTGCTGATCGGTCGCAGTCTGAACACTCAGACGACAGCCCATCAAAACGTTTGACATGTCAAAAGTTTTTTCTAATGAGGGGTACTCTTTAGAGATTCCTAGTCATGGGTTCCTGTCCATTAACAAAAGCAGATGTTGGCTATAGAGAGTGGGCCAGAGGACCAGGGACATCTGTGCATTACATGGGCCACCTATTGGTTTAGATGATAATCGTGTAATACCTCATTTTCCCTGCGGAGGTGCTGTAGGAAAATGGAATACTTACTGACAGATTCATCCATAGATTACAGCTGATCACTGGGGTCCCATTTAAGGGGTTAAACGTAGCCTATGATTCCTGCTTTGTTAAAACTGTGTGTAGTTGCACACCCCACAGTGTGGACAGTTGAGGTCTTTCTGGGGCCTGTTGGTCAGGGTGATGAGGCACATGGTGCTGTTTGTTTCCGCCTGCACCCTGGAGGTCGTTCATCGCACTACTGCTGAAATGTGCAAAACACTTCCCTGCTGTACAAGACTAGATACATATAGAGAGATCATAGGGCTGTGTATACATTTAGTATATATGGACAGTAGGCTTTATACTGCATATGGTGGGTTTGAGCCTTAATATGATGTTGTCTTATTAGATCAGATGTTACTATGTGTATATATTAGAACACAGTCCTGTTGCTTTATTAATGGCTGGAAGGACCCTATAGACTATAGAGGAGTCAACTCTGGTGATACTCACAGCCTTGGACGTTGACTTCTAAGATAAGAAGAGCATTGAGCAGAGTCCACCTTGTTCCTGCTCTCTGCTCAGAGGTTAGAGGAGATATACCCTGTATATAGGAGGTGATATCTGCTGTATGCACTCACTTTCTGGCCATATACACAGCACAGTGTATATCAGGAGAGACCCTGTGGAGGACCCAGGCGGAGTGTTTTACAGTGGGAGAGTCCTTCCAGCAGCACAGAGTATGTCAGGAGAGGTGTATGCTATTGTGGGATGTTACAGAGTAGGAGGAGTAAGGTGCACAGAGTATTTCAGGTAGCAGTCTGTTCCTGATCCCTAACCTGGTTTCTTCTCCCCCACAGGCCTCGTCTCCTGGATTCCTTCTCGATCAGGATGTGGAGCCGCCATAAAGGTCTGCAGGCAGAGAACGGACAGTTCTCATTGGATGGGGAGCCGCTGAGGATTCTGGGAGGCTCTATGCACTATTTCCGAGTCCCCAAAGAATACTGGAAGGATCGCATGATGAAAATGAAGGCCTGCGGACTGAACACACTCACAACGTATGTACCAGGAGATAGAGGATAGTAGGGTACACCCTGACCACTCTGTATAGGGGGTGCAGCCACTGAGATGCCTGCAAAGTGTCACCTGATGCTGCCCAGTCTCTCATCCCTTCAGTCCACTTCTCATAAATGTCCCCCTATATCTTTTAGAGCCTTCATGTGTTTGTTTTATTCTGTCATGTACTTTACCCTTTAAATATTTTTAGCAATCTCCTCCTTTCGCAACCCAAGAAAAGCTGTGTAGTTTGTGCAGCAGTTTAACTCCACCCCCATCAGTCATGTGACCAAACAGCTGAGCTCCCATAATGCACTGCTGTCTGGGAATGGGAAACCAGAAAAGTTCTGTAGCTTTGGTTGTGAACGGAGAAGCATCATAATACGTGAAAGGGAATGTTTACTTCATTGAGACAGTGTCAGTCTACATACGTGTTCCCAATCTATGTCTATGTGTTCCCAACTTATGTTCTGTTGCAAAGCTACTACTCCCAGCATGTTGGATTTCAGGTCATGCTGAAAATACTAAAATACTGATCTAGATTAGTTATAACTCTAGTATATCACATGGCATATACATGACCCTATCCATCCTCTGAGATATTTTCCCCTTTGCTGGTACTGTATGATGTAACTTGGTGATGTGGTGGATGAGTAATTGTTAACCCTTCATGTAACCTAGATATGTACCATGGAATTTACACGAACCGCGAAGGGGCAAGTTTGACTTCTCTGGAAATCTAGACCTTAGGTAATGTCACCTCTACATACATCTGTAGGCATGGCAGGGCCCTTATAAAACCCTTATGTCTCATCTGTAGTTGTTGTGCCATTTACTGCTCCCTGGTATCGTCCATTTCAGCTTGGGGAGGCACTGACTGTAAGATAAGTGAACACTGTCTGATGCCCCATCAGCCATTTCAGTATGAGAAGGCATTGGCTGTAAAGACCCTATTACATGGGGTGAATATTTGTCAAATCAGGCAGATTTCGCTCCATTTAATAGGGCCACTAATGGCCATCAGCTGATCTCTCAATTCTGACCTTTTAAAAGATAGTCTATTAATGGATGCACATCTCCCCACATTCTAACGGCAATCTGGCCGCAGAGCATTGACTGTCTAATATCAAGCCATGTAATAGGCCCAGTAAACAAGCACCGATCTAGCAGATCTTTGCTCGTTTACAATATTGATCGGGCCTTCATTGGCCTATGTAATAGGACTCTAAGGGTGGTATTACACGGGCCGATGGGGGCCCGATAATACCTGTAAACGAGCAGCGATCTGCTAGATCGTCGCTCCTATACTGGGCCTATTACACGGCCCGATAATGGTTAAACAAGGGCTGCAGGGACATCGTTACCGATGTCCTTGCAGCCCTTGTTTAAACTACATACATTACCTATCCACGTTCTAGGGCTGCTACTGCGGTCCGCTTCTTCACAGGTCCCGCGCGCTCTAACGTCAGAGTGGCCTGTCAGCTGACAGGCCGTGGCGGTCCCGGCCTGTGATTGGCCGGGCGGCCTGTCAGCTGACAGGCCACTCTGCAGCTAGAGCGCGCAGGACCCAGGGAGAAGAAGACCGCAGCATCAGCCCTGGAACGTGGATAGGTAATGTATATCGTCTGTCGTCGGCCGCGCACCACTATTACAAGTAGCGGTGCGCGGTCGGCGCTCGACGAAAATAGGTCCAAACCTATATCAACGATCAGCCGATCGGCTGATCAGTCATCGGCTGATCGTTGTATTTATTACATGTTGTATTTATTACGTGTAATAGTACCCTAACCCTTTTCGTACCTCAGCCAATGAAGTACTGACACAAGCCTTAGCAAAAGAACACCAGCCCTGCCATCTTTGAATAAACAAGATCCACCTTGACCATTAGTGTGTTAGTGTGGTTACTCTGTGCCCGCTATAAACTTTATAACTGTTAATTCGGAACAGACAGCACTTGCATCCATATCATATTTACTATCATTCGCTTCCTGTTGTCAGCCATTACAACCACCCATATTGCACTAGCATTTACTCCAGCTTTAAACTCCGCACATCATATTTTTTATGTGGCAGCGACTTGTCTCTGTCTTCTCTCTGCTGTCTGTATCTGTGTTTCATCCTAAATAAGTAACCTGTCCCCTCTGCCTTCTGCAGCGCTTATTTGGACATAGCCTCTGAAGTGGGATTATGGGTCATTTTACGTCCAGGACCATATATCTGTGCGGAGTGGGATCTCGGGGGTCTGCCGAGGTGAGTTCATGCACCTTACACTGAGGCTGGAAAATTGCCTCTTACCTCCCTTAGCAGTAACGCTTCTCATGCATTGTTGTGCACGGTTCCATCAGCCACATGATACCCCCCGGAGGGATCCTGCCTCCCTTGGCCACTGTGTACTCTATGTTCCCTGTTTATATAACTATTGTCTTATGAAGCTATTTATCACCACTGCAATACTGATAAAGAGACACAGCAGGCGGGTGAGGCTGGGGTGGAACGGACTTTAGGGCTTGGGAGATGTTTGGTCTCTTCATATTCTATATGATCATTCCTTATGTAAGTCCAGAGCATCATGTATGATCCCAACCAGAGTTTACAAATTTTTAATAGACGTTATGTTTGAATTCCTCACCATTTGTACGATCTCTGCTTGCTGTTTATGAATGGAATAAATACAGTTCTGTGTTGAGCAAGTTCTGCCTATAGCCGACTGTTATAGTTTATAGCTGACTACAACTGCATCTAGTCCTTTCCTGTCCTGATAGTGTGCCACAATGTGTCAGTGCAGGTAATATGTATAAGCAGATGATTGTCCACTCTTAGATGGGAGATATACTGTATTAGAATATATGATTATTTTTTATGTGGATTTCGGCACATACTCTATTGAATGGATGCACAATGAATCACATTTTCAGGACCTCTTCTCATATGATGTACACAGACCCTGTGTCCTATAAACCTTTACACTGTCTGTATCTCACAGCTGGTTACTACGGGACAAGGACATGCAGCTGAGAACGACCTACAAAGGCTTTGCTGAGGCCACCGAGGCTTACTTTGATGAACTCCTCCCCAAAGTGGTCAGACATCAGGTGAGGTCCATGGCTAAATACACATTTGTCATCTTACTGAGCCATCATGCAGTGGATAAAAGTAGGGTGTTTTTGGAGGTCTGGGATATGAGACAAAGTTTTAGCCTCTGGATGTGAACAAGCAAGCAGCGTTGAGGTTATAGAATCAGACACTTAAAACATTTGTTCCCAGGCCACACCTATTTGCAATTTTAATGTATATAGGCATGATGGTGGGGGGGTTGGGGTCTCAGGACCACGCTCTAGCAATAGCTGTGGAGGAATTATTTTAAATATGGCTGCACATTGAATTTCATTGGCATCCTGTTACTTTCCCCCATAGCTTCCCCTCATAATAACAAGTCCTTATCAAGGGTCCAACCAGCTGAACCCTTATTGGGCATCTGTTGATATTCAGCACTAATCAGATTGGTGGTGGTAACCTTATTTACATTGATGACTATTTTTCTGGTATATCGGCTATAGAATGATCCATTTACTCAGGTCAGTGACTATAACGAAGTTTCAGTGTATTTATTGTGCATGTAAATTTATAACGCTTTTCTCTAATTACCCCAGTATACCAAAGGGGGCGCAATTATCGCAGTGCAAGTGGAGAACGAGTATGGTTCATATGCCAAGGATGCCAACTACATGGAGTTCATAAAGACAGTAAGTGCATCCTTCTTACATCATCGTGTCTACCTTAGATGGAAACTGACAGCACAGATATGCATATCCTTGCTGCCAGTTACCTACAGAGCAGACATCCTGTAAGTGCCTTTCAGCTCTGTGATCCTACATCTTCTTAAAGGGATCCTTTCACCCGGGACGCGGGCGCGAAGCCCGTCTGACCCCCCCAATGCAGCCCCGGATACTTACCCTTTGCTGCAAGTCCCGCTCCTGGAACTGGTCCCGGGACGGAGGTATCGACGCCCGAAGCTGAGCGCACGCTGTATGCTAAGTACCCGAGATGAGTCCAATGCGCATAGAGAGTGACTGGAGCCGAAATTCTCTATGGGCTTCGGACTCCTCTCTGCAGCGCGAGCGCACCGCTTCCGCCGGTTATATTTTTGTCCCGGGACTGGCTCCAGGAGTGGGACTTGCAGGAAAGGGTAATTATCTGGGGCTGCATCGGGGGGTCGGGTAGGCTTTGTGCCCGCGTCCCGGGTGACAGGTTTCCTTTAAGAAATCATTTTTATTTTGAGCTGACACAGAGGCGGGTCTGTGCCCACCTGCCCTCCGGACACCACTGTCTGTCTCCATTTTAATTTCACATCTGTAATTTTTACCGAAATAAAATTAAAGAGGCAGTGTCACAAAAATCTTTTTTTAAGAAATCAACAGGGTTGTGATCACAAGAAGTTTTGCAGTATACTCTCTTTATTTGTTATTCTTAATTTTTCTATGTTGAAATCAATGTTATACATATAGCCACTAGAAGTCTCTCTTCACTGCAGATGCGTACAGCTGCTGCTCATCCACATTTAGTAGCAGAAAATCCTAAGGGTGCTCGCATTATATGGTCAGCTCTCCTGTCACAAAGCACAAAGGACTGGGACTTTCTGTGTTGGTCCTTTTTTTTTTTTTGAACAGAGAAGAGGCCAAACATCGTCACGGAGGGAGCATGGACCGCCGTTTGGCCATATGTATAACGTTGATTTAAACATAGAAAACTAGTGAGTACACTATAAATCCTTTTTGCGATCACAACCTCTTCAAAGGTAACCTTTAAAGGGGTTGTCCAGTGAAAATCTTTCAAATCAGCTGGTGCCAGAAAGTTATATGGATTTGTAATTTACTTCTATTAAAAAATTTCAAGTCCTGCAGGAAATGTTTTATTTTCAGTCTGACACAGTGCTCTCTGCTGACATCTCTGGCAGAGACAGGAATTCTGTCTCTGTTTTTTATGAATCCCAATAGAAAACTTCTCCTGCTCTGGACAGTTCTTGTCTCGGCCACAGATGTCAGTAGAGAGCGCTGTGTCAGACTAAAATAAAACATCACTTCCTGCAGGACATACAGCAGCTAATATGTATGAGAAGACTTGGAGATTTTTTTAATAGAAGTAAATTACAAATCTATATAACTTTCTGCCACCGGTTGATTTGAAAGGAAAAGATTTTTGCCGGACAACCCCTTTAAGTGCCCAGGACTTCTTTTTAGCTTTGCTTTAGACAAAAAATAAGTCTGAAAAAAACTGTTGGGCACATATCCTGGATAAACAAATATGTTCTTATTCACTGACGGCAAACAATTGTCTTGAAAATGAATTGACGAATTGAAGCATAAAGTATAATGGAAAGATGTAGAACTTTTCATCTATACACGGATTAAACATTGTGAGCCTAAAACCGCAGAAACCCTTGCTGTATTCCCATTTCCTCTGTAGATCCTCTCATTCCTCTTGTGTTATGTGGATATAGACCCAGGGGATTGGGAAGTGGAGGATTACCCCTTTAAACAGGCCTCGTAATTACCTCCCAGTGTTTGTGTTCAGACTGGCGTCATCCATTGCTTATAGTGAATATTAGCTGGTGATGGGTTTTCTTTACTTTAAACATAAGTTCACTGTCGCTCCAGGCTCTGCTACGTCGTGGAATTGTAGAACTGTTACTGACCTCCGATAACAAAGATGGGATCAGCTCTGGCAGTATGGAAGGAGGTAGGTCCATTGGACTCATTACTGGCCAGTGAGATGTCTGCTTCTATACATTTTATTACAGTTCTGATTGTGCTAAATTCACAAGCTATCCTGACCATCACTGGACCTTGGTGTTGCTCTGTGGGGCAGAGAGTTACATGCTATCACTTCTGATATGGGGAGAATTGTTGTAGTCATCAAATTTAATGTTATGTAAGGAATTTGGTTTCCCTGCATCTCCTTTTTCCTGTTTGCCTCCTCCTGGCTGTCGGTCATTTTGGAGGATTCTGCAGCCAGAGGAGAGAGTGGGATGCTGGATCACAAAGCAGCGCACTAGGTATGTATGCACTGCTTGTGTGGTCTAGAAACTGACAGCACGGGTATGTGCATATACGTGCTGTCACTTTACCTGTGTGTTGTCACTTTTACATGGGTTGATTATCGGCCGAAGTAGTGTCAATGGCAATGTTCCTGACCAATAGTCGCCCTGTGTAAAAGACCCTTTACTCTAACTTAGAGTGCGGCTTGGCTTCCTCCTTGTTGTAATCTACGTTACTACTTACTAAGTATTCTGCACTGCCCCTGACATTAAAGGAGAAGTTCGGGCTGTGACTTTTTTTTTTTTCTTCAAAGGAGCCAGGGAGGAGGTGACTGAACATAACAACATGCGCTTACCTCCCCGCTCTCCTCCACTTCGGTTCCCGATCCCCTGGCCGCTTCCTGGTCTGAGCGGGGACCTGGGTCGCGACGTGTCAGGCCTGCTTAGCCAATCAGCGGCTGTAGCGGGGTCTAGAGTCTGGATAGAGTTACTTTGTAGGAATTATATATAAGTGTCAATATGTTTAGCAAATGGGCCACTGTGTTTGAAGATATACACAAAAAACTAATATACACAAAATATCCTCCAGGGATGGGCTACTATGTGACAAGTTGTGTGGCGGGATTGGGGGAACCTCTTTTAGGTTGCTATTTATGGGTTTACCCTAGCACCTGACAGTCCACTGGTCTGCCCAAAATGCCACCAACCATCTACGCAGCTGACACGGGATCTGATCCTACCCCACCACTCATTACTTCTGGTCCGGACTAGTTGCCTTTGTACACACCAAGTTGCAGATTCAGATCCTATTCACTCTTTGGCCCCTCATTTTCACTTTCGACTCTGTAAAGGTTGCCCTTACCCTTCATGCTTTTCTCCTGGAAGCCAAGAGACATATCCTACAGCAGCCAGTTCCATCTATGACCCAGGTTCCTCTTCAGATGTAGCATTATGTATACCTAGATGGGTTTTGGAGTGCTAAAGGATAGAAATCCAGCACTCCAAAGTTTTTTTTAACGAAATGGGAGGGTTTTTTGGTCCGATTTCTTACTGATCAAGAAATTGTCACTATAAAGGGGTTGCGTCACTATAAAGGGGTTGCGTCATGAAGAAAACTAGGTCTGTAGTGATGCATTATGTTAAATGAAACATATTCCAAATAACATTTTTTACAATATATCATTTAAGAGATCTAGACTAATCCCCCATGTGCTGCTTAGTGTCATAACCCTGATACTCTTGGTAATGACCCTCCAGGCATCCACTTTCTTGGGACGCAAATACTCAGTTCATTCGACAGTCACATGATCTGTCTGATTGGTCCTGGCACTTGGTTTTCACTTCACATTCAACAAGGGGGATTGTGGGAAAATGTCTACTGCTTCAGCGCAACAGCAGAAAGGAGACCTGGAAGCAATCATATGCATAGCGAGAAAAAATAGTACAGGGATGTAAGCTTCTTTTTATATATATATATATATATATATATATATATATATATATATATATATATATATATATATATATATATATATATATATATATCTCATATATCGTACCTGGTTGGATTATTAGGTCACTTGAAAATCACTGACCAGTAAACTCAATTTCCTACCCTGCATCTGTGGTGGACAGAAAGGGTTGGGGAAAGTTTTGGGAGTCATGTGTTCCTTTGGTCCTTTGGCTAACATTTACCTTGCATTGTGCATCATGATTAACCTTGTCTCAAACGTCTACATTTTCTTATGTACAGTTTAACTACGTGTTGCAACTTTCCTTCCTACTATTTTAAATGACTTGCTTATAAAAAATGAAAAGAAAAAACTACAACTGATGTCATGTATGGTGAGAGTTGTAGTTCGGGAGAGATATGTGTAGATGTATTACTTACTAGTGACTCTTGGGATTAACTTAGTTTTTCTCTTGCACAGTCCTGGCCACCATCAATTTCCAGAAGATTGAGCCCATCCTGTTCACATATCTAGAGTCTATCCAGGTAAGGCGTACGTGTCAGCTGCTGCTTTGTCTGAAATGCTGTTTGTCCACGCTTAGACGCCTCACACCTATAACTGACTGCATATAGTCACCAAGATACGGATATTCTGCAAACACTGACTGACGATACGGCTGACCTCCGAGTATTTACCCAGTGCTGCAGAGATGTGAGATCTGACAACGGCAGCAAATGTTAACAGCCAGTCAGGGATCAGCTATAAAACATGTACTCCATTATGTAACTATTGGAATTTTATTCAGTTCTTTTTATATTACCATGAAGTTTTCCTGTAGTAAACACTTAGTGCGACATTTACTATTGAGTCTAAAACGTGCGATTTTTCTACAGAGTATTCCTCCAATTCAACTGGTTAAAAAAACTGACAAATTGCACAAACAAATTCACCTGGTACCGACCAGACGTAGGCATTCACCACTTTGTGCGACTTTTTTAAAAGTCGCAAATTATAAATTGGTGTCAATCCTGGATTTTGTAAATTTTTGGGTGAATACTCAAAACAGATTATAAATAGAACTTAGACCAAAAATGGGTGAAAAATCCAATTATTCACCTTTTAAATAGGCGCAAAGCCCCATTTTTAGGGCAACAATGCTGAAGCGATGCTGAATCCTCCTGTAAATGTTGAATAAACAGACAACTGGATGTTACCATACCCCTTTGTGATAGACTGTGCCGCTTCAGCAATGACTGGACAGTATAGGGGGGAACATTCCTGGAGATTTAGGCTGTGGACACCATCTTTAAAAAAAACCCAGTGGATCTATCACAGTAGATCACATTGAATGGGCAAAAACCATAATGCTTCTGGTAAAAGCAGGGTGGGCAGAGCTTTTCCTGCAGGTTTTGATTTCTTTTTAAAATCCATATAGAGGAGAGGTTCCCTACTTACTGGCAGCTGATACAGGTTTATGTTAGTGAGTATAATATCTGTGCTTCTGCTCTTGCAGGGTAACAAGCCGGTAATGGTGATGGAATATTGGACAGGATGGTTTGATCACTGGGGAGGCGATCATCATGTATTTGATGTCGACCGTAAGTATTTAGTCACAAAAAAAACAACCATTGACCTGTTAAAAAACCTCCATTAACTATTGTTTATCTTATTTTTTTTTTATTTTATTTTATTTTTTTACGCTATTTCAGAGATGGTTTCCACTGTATCCGATGTGGTGGCTAAAGGAGCTTCTATTAATCTCTACATGTTTCATGGTGGAACCAACTTTGGTTTTATGAACGGAGCTCTACACTTTCATGAATACCGCTCAGATGTCACTAGTTATGGTAAGGGTCTTTAACTTTATTAATGAATAGGTGATTTTTTTTTTTCTCCACATGTTTCCCTTGACTGGCAGTAGTGAAAGGGTACAAGGCCCCTCTGCTGCCTCCTGTGGCTGTGTGGGGAACTGCATGGCTTTAGAAGCCCTGTTGCCATCCCAGTTAGATATTACTAAGGCTGCTGCATGCAGTGCTAGAGATACTGAGCCTCCCCTGATGTCTATTCTAATGCATATTATATAGACAGGAGGCTCAGTATCTTTAACGCAGCAGCCATTGGTGGCAGCAGAGGGGCCATGTCGCCCCTTACTGCTGACAGTCAATGGAAACATTATGTAAGATTAGAAAACCTGACTGCCTAAAACAGCGCCGTGCTTATCCGCAGGTTGTTTGTGGTATTGCAGCTCAGTCTCTTTCACTTCAGTTAAACTGAGCTGCAAAACCAGATACAACCCCCAGGCAGGGGTGGCGATGTTTGTGAGGAAACCCCTTTAAATCTTGATAGGATACCATTACAGGATGTTATTCTTGTAGTACATCATGTTCTATTAAGATATTTGTGCCTCTTCAGATTACGATGCTCCACTCACTGAGGCCGGCGACTACACCTCCAAATACTTTAAACTTCGAGAACTATTCCGCAAACAATATAGTAAGTATGGCCTCCTGCCCACAGACATTATAGTAAGTAGGATGTTCTGTGCTGTCTGTTCTGAATCAAGCTGGAATATCTGATCATGTACATCTTGGCTTCCTACCTTTAGTAATGTATTAACTACACAGTTTTTCTGGTGTTTTTGACTAGCTCTGGCACAGACTGGTCAATAGACACATAACATTTTCCATTGACTGTTGTCTCGTAGTTGAACCGCTTCTTCCAATGCCCGCTCTCATCACAAAGAATTCATATGGAGCTGTGACACTGAAACGCAGCGTGTCCTTGTGGGATGCTTTACAGCTGACAGGAGAGGTATGAGGTCTGCATGTGACCAGCACAACACATAGGATATACATAGGCCATCTTCTAGATGTTTGTTTTTTGTTCATAAGTATGCCCATTACATGATGGGATGGAGAGGGTTATAAGGAAAGCCTATGTGCAGTTATGCAAGCATTCTATTCATATTCTATGTATACAGCCCTATGTGTCTCCTTGCTTTCAGACAATCTCTATAGTCTTTTACTGCAAGCATGTGTTACTCTACCCTCTTCTTTAGAACCTGTTGTGTAGGTATCTGCCTAGAAGCTGTATATGCCAAACGCTAGAAGAGTTTGAGTAGCTTTGTTTATTTTAGATGGTTGGTCCTTATGAGACCATAGGTTATAATATGGGGGATCCTCACTAAACATCACAGTGTATAATATGTGGGTCATCACAAGACCACAGGATGTAATCTGTGGCTATTTTTTCTTCAGCCCTTCAAATCAGAACTTCCTGTGAATATGGAAAACCTTCCAGTGAATGATGGAAATGGACAGTCCTATGGCTACACCCTGTACGAGACAGTCATTTATGGTGGAGGAAAGTTCAATACAAAAGGAAATGTTCGTGATCGTGCTCAGGTGAGTGGCTGACTTTCTACTTTTCTTTAAAGGGGAACTATTGGCAGGTTAGACAAATCTAGCCTGCTGATATGTCCCTATTGCACAAGCAAGGCAGAGGAGGAAGGTATGTCTCTTACCTTCCTCCTCTGTGCCGCTCTGGTGCAGTTAGCCATGTGCGTCACAGTCCAGTTAGACCTTAGGAGCACTGAAGGGGGGGATGGTGTAAGGAGCACTGCCCGCCCCCATAGCACCAATCGGCCGGGGGCGGATCAGCGCTGTGGGGGGTGGGCAGTGCTCCTAATGGTCTCACAGGACCGTGGAGCTCGCTGATAGCTGCCCTGGAATGGAAACGCTGTTAAGAGCTGCTGTTAAGAGGAAACTAACAACAGCTTAGAAGAATCAAATGTTCAATGTTCTTACAGAGCAAGAAACGTTGACTACTAAATATACATTTATTTCCTTCTTCCGCTGTGCAGGTTTGGTTGAATCTTACTTTTTACTGATATGCTTTACCCCTCCGTTGACTGATCCTCCCTCTGCCTCTTCATGAATATTCATGCGCCTTCAGTGCGCAAAACTATTATTCACGAGATTTCAGACCTGTTGGTAGAGTGCCATAATCGGCATATTGGCAAAAAATTAAGATCTAACAAAACCATCACTGGATGAAGATAATAAAGGTGCTCTCTTAATAAGTGCCCCCTGCTTTTTAAGAACATAACATCACCTGTAGTTTCGCTTAAAGGAGAACTCTAGGATGGGATGATTTTTGGCAGAGTGCTAGGGAGGATGAAAGATGTAACATGCTCTCACCTTTCCCGTTCCAGCGCTGGTGCCAGTATTCCACAGCTCAGGTCCCACAGTCCCTGCCGCTTCTTGATCTTAATGGGGACCTGGGACGTGACGTGTTAGGGCCCCCTCAGCCAGTCAGCAGCTGAGATGGGACCCTGCTTCAGCTGCTGACTGGCTGAGTTGTCCTGGTATTTTGTGTATTAAAATAGTCATGATGCCGGTTTAGCAGAATTTATTTAATAATCAGAACATTACTCCATCATATTTGTGGGTCACAAACAGCATTGAACTTCAGGGGCAGAGCAGTGGTGAGGGAAGTAGCGTATTGTACCGTTTAGATGTTTTGTGCTACAAGTTCACTTTAAAACACTATGGAACTCTTGGTTTTTCAGATTTTCGTCAGCGGTCAGTCTGTCGGTTTTGTGGATTATAAAAACCAAGAACTGGACATTGCAGAGGTTCCGGTAAGTAAACTGAATCCTACATGGCTGTGAGTGCAGGAATAGGAGGGCAGAGTCACTGAAGCTGTGATAGTTATTCTGCAGAGCCCTTGACTCTTTGCAGGTCTATGAATGTAGAATAGAATGTTCCTGTTCTATGACAGCAATCAGAGACTGGAAACCTGTCCTGGGTGCTTATAACAGGCTGTGCACCTGTGTAAGATGTTAGACCTCTGACACACCGTGGACCAGGATGCTGATTCTGCTCTGAAAGTACAAGAAATAAGTCTATTATTTTCAGTGGGAGTCTATAGAATTTTAAAGTGTAACTATCATTTGTAAAAACTTCTGACATATCATAGTGACATGTCAGAAGTGAGCATTGGTGGGGTCCAGGTGATGAGACCCCCACTGATTACTAGAATGAAGAGGATGAAGTGCCCAGCAGAGTGTGCTTTGCCCCTTCCTGTCCACTACATGGAGATGAATTCCATAGATTGGTAATACGAGCAGTCTACGAAACTATAATGGGAGCCTATGGAACTTCCAGCCAGAAGTTCCATAAGCTCCATTATAATTCAGTGGACTGCCGTTATAGTGGAGGTGAAGGGGCAGAGCTAGCACTGCTGAGCGCTTCTGCCCCTTCATTCTAGCGATCGGGGGTCTCAGCACCGGACCCCACTGATACACACTTGTGACATGTTGCTATGACATGTCTGAAGTTTTTACAAATGATAGTTACCCTTTAAGGCCATGTTCACAGGGAGTAAGAGACCAGCCGTTCCCTTCATGGAGCGGCCGGTCTCTGAAAAGATCATTCTGGCCGGTTCTGCAGTACCAGCTGGATGATCTTTCCCGCCGCAGAGTTCTGATGCGGGCGCATCAGCGTGCACCCGCATCAGAACACCCCACAGCACACTATGGAGCAAGCGGCCGGAGCCGCTCGCTCCACTCTGTGCACTGACAGGACTTTCTGTGGCCGCTATTCACTGAATATCGGCAGCAGTAAACTGACATGTCAGTTGCTTGCGGCGCCGCTAGGGGTCCCGGCCGGAGCGTATAGTATGTGTATACGCTCCGGCCGGGATTCCATAGACACCCGGCCAACGTATTTTCTCGTATTAACTACAGCTGTTGTTGCCATGGACTAAACATCTGTTGTGTGACTTATCTGTCTTGTGGTTTAATTTCTGTTCCAGGGATATAGAAAGCTGCGAATATTAGTAGAAAACTGTGGACGAGTTAATTATGGAACCAGAATAAATGATCAGCGCAAAGGTATCTGTTGAAACCCATATGTATATTTATGTAGCTCTCTACAATAACTACAAGTCCCACAAAGCACAAAGGTTGCCAAAACCATGTAGTTCCGCATAGCATGAGTGAGAAAAGGGTCATGAAGGTAAATGACTAAAGCTCTACATATAATATTCTAATAATGTGACTAATGACACTTCTTATGTAATTTATTGCTCAAACAACTATGAATGTCATTTTCTCTGTATCCGTGCCCATCCCCAACCTCCCTTTACATGGCCATAATTTGGACATACACATAATGTAGCTGTCAACCAAACATTTTTTTGGCCAACAACTATCAGAAGATGTATTATTGAATTTAATTGGAGCTATCTGTCTCTGTAAGCTGTGAGCTCCCCCTGGTGGTGACTTCAAAAAGTAGACATCAGATGCAGCTGCTATGGTTTAGTAATTTTCACTTGATCTATTTCCAGACAAAGGAGACATTACATTTTGGGTCAAGCAACATGAACCCCATTACATAGACCTAAGGATATAGGGGAGATTTACTAATCACCCTGCTTATTACAGCACTGATGAACATTCCCTGGTCTCTTCTAACGTCACTTCTTTCCTTGCTCAGGCCTTGTTGGTGATGTCTTCCTGAGAGATGTTCCCCTGAGGAATTACAAGATCTACAGCCTGGACATGAATTACACCTTCATCTACAGGTGAGAGAAGGCAGCAGTGGGCGACACAAGGAGCGAATCTGTGACCAGGAAAGGAACAGTGAAGCCTGGTGCACAACTAGAGAAGCTGCTGCTATGAACGGGCCAGTACCCCAAAAAATGTTCCCCTGTGACCCCCCGTTCTTCATACTGTTTTTACTTGCTAGCCCGATATTAGGGGAGAACATGTAGCAGTAAATATCTGGAGTGTATGCGGATACTTTACTGGCCTCTTCCAGTGATGTAAAACCTCTGCATAGGACAATGGCCACACTAGCACAAAAAATGTCAATGTGTAAGCACGGCCTAGTCACTATTTATACGTGATAGTAGAGATCCTAATCTTGACCAAACGGAGGGGTTCCTGCAGGTGACATATACAATGTTTCTCATCACTGTGACACGGTATATGCAGAGGTTATCTCTGTTTGGATTCAATATTTTAGCTACTGTAGCTTTAAGGGCTTATCCACATAATGAGTGCCAGGTGTTACCTTTTCCTTCTGTTTTGTACAAGCCTTGACAATATCCGGTGGTCAGATGTAAGCGAGGAGAAAAAGGGTCCCGTGTTCTGCCAGGCAGTACTACACGTCAATTATTCTCCGATGGATACCTACCTGTCCATGAAGGTAAATCTGTTATATACATAACATGCATGTAACTTCCCTTAACCAATCCAAAGTGCAAAGACAAAACTCTTACATTCAACCATGGTGGATTTCCCTGACTGGGTGTAGTGATGGTAATTTGAGTGTTCAGGAGTATGACTTTTATAGGCTTAATTGTATGGTATATAATGCTGGAGCCCTCCTCACCATGTTCATCATAGCTTTTCTGTCTTACAGGGATGGAAGAAGGGAGTGGTATTTTTGAATGGAAAGAATCTGGGTCGATATTGGGACATAGGACCCCAACAGACACTTTATTTGCCTGGACCCTGGTTAGACCTTGGAGTCAATATAGTGAGTATCTTCTTACTTTCCTGTGATGTGCACCGCTGTCTCAGAGCTCTGGGACTATGGGTTCAGATCAAACTTTTGCTTGGTGTCTCAGAGAAGAGAATTCTTATGGTCATGTCACTTTCATCCTAGTAACATCTCTTGGGTCCATCTGCTTCTTAGACGTGTGACCCTGCTTTGTAAGGCAATGGCCAGCAGATTGTCGCTATTGTAAAGCATGTTTTAAGACCACAATCAGCCAACATTGTGCATGTCGGCTGATCATTGCATTTTTACATGACCTATTACTCCAAACGATTATCGTCTGGAACGGCCAGTAATCAGCCAAGTATGGCCGATAATCGTCTGGTGTAATAGGGCCCTTTAGAGTTGGAAGGTCTCCCATACACCCTAGAGAGTTGGCAGGTATAGATACCCTTAAAGTGTCGCTGTCGTTTAAACTTTTTTTTTGCAGAAATCAATAGTACAGGTGATTTTAAGAAACTTTGTAATTGGGTTTATTAGCCAAAAATGCATTTTTATCATGAAAAAGCAGTTTAAAGCTCTCCTCCTTGTCTTCATTGTTGTCTATGGAGAGGGGAGGGGTCGAGGGAGATGAGGCACCAAAACAGAACAACAAAGAGTTAATTTACAGCTACGTCACCGGCTGTCTCCTCTGGGAAAGTCTTTTTGAATGCAGATAATGGCATATTTGCCTAATAAACCCAATTACAAACTTTCTTAAAATCGCCCGGACTATTGATTTCTGCAAAAAATATGAAACGACAGAGACACTTTAAGGGCGTTTTACACAGGCCGATAATCATGCATTTGTTTGAATTTAAGCAATAATCTTCTGGTGTAATGATCAAACGATGAACAAAAATTTTCTTTGCATGTAGTTGATTACATCTTTTATAGTTGACCTCAAAATCACTTAATCGTTGGCAAGTCTTTTGGTGAAAACACTGATCGCTCAGTCGTTCCTAGGGATCAGTATATATTACGACCTTATTTATGACTTGTAGTAGCAATTTGTCTTTGTGCCTAAATGCCTATTGTTTGAAAGAAGAAATAATTGAGCGTTGATTGCTAAACAGGTGCGATCTATCTGTACTTGTAAAAGGACCTTCTGTTTAGATAAACCACTAAGGTCTACATGACTATTGTCTGATCCCTAATAATGGAGACGAAGCATAAAATTGGGATTTCACATTGAATCCTTCTTTTTGCAGATTACAATATTTGAAGAACAAGAAGTTGGCAGTGCATTATATTCTGTGGACTCTCCACACCTAGGAAGGACGCAGTATGTGGACTAGCCAGAGGTCTTGGATTATCCAATGAGAAACTGTGAAGATTTTCAAAGCAACCAAAAGCAATGAGCATGTGGTCTCTGCCTAGACTCCAGTACATGTCTGTCCATCCAGCAAATCCCCTCCATCACTCTATAGTCTGTCCAGCTTCCTGCCCTCTTGCTCAGCACTTGGACTGGAGCCACTCTATGACTTACATGGTGCCAGGCTGGTAAGGACACTAAATGATACTCTACAGCACCCTCAGTCACTTTTCTTGTAAATGTAAGAAGAAACTCTATATAAGACATTCACCAGCGGCATTAAGAGATGTCTTCCAAATCTATCAATCCTTCACTGGAGAAACTTTTTTTTTTAAAATCTTTTTAGCTAGAATTTTTTAATTTGTAAAAGCAAAAAGCAAGCCAAAGCTCTCAGGGTCCAGCAGGGACATTGCACGATATGTGAAAGCTATAATAATGTATTTTTATGTTATTTGTAGATTACTGGGACATATTTATATAATAATGGGGAAGGTTCTTCAATCCTTTTTTTAAAAAATTAAAAAAATAAGAAAATGTTTTTTGTCATTCTAAATTTACTGAGTTCATATCTCTTCAAATGACTGGAGTTGGCCGTCTCATACACAGCAGATTCACGAATAACTGAGGGAAATTTTAAAAAGAATAATAATTTTTCAGTGCCATAAGGTAACATGACTATTATGTATCAAAGTCTCTGACATGATTACAATTAATAATTACATGTGTGGCTGCCATTTATTTTTCAATTAAAGGATATGCAACTTTTAAGATCTCTGCTTGTTGCAGGTGAATGCATACATTCATCTATACATCCAGAGACTTCTAATTGGTCAAATCTTGTATTTCTCGTAGTTAAAGGTTTGTTACAATTGTATCCAAGATGATCCAGGATAGCAGCACAACCTCTTCTGTCCTTAGCAGATGCTGGTGGTTTGTAGTTTCTATACAACCTATATTGTCGCCCTGTCTACTAAAATCTAGGACCACCCTGAAGATTTTTTTTATTGACGCTATGGAATTTTATTACTCCCCCTGTACTAGTTTATGTAGAGTACAAATATATATTTTCTTCCTCTAATTTGCAGCAAACAAGAAACCCTTTAGACGTCTTTTTCACAAACATTCTTTTTTTTTTTTTTTTCATTTTAAATATGCAAAGAAAAAAAAAAAAAAGTTAAAACAAAAAAAAATCAAATCTCGTTCCAGAAAAGAAAATAATTGTTTTAAAAACAGCAGCTTCTTGTATCTGCAGCAGTGGCACATGGACCATGACCAGGCCCGGAGGGCAGCTCCTGTGTCTCTGATAAGTGCTCCCTCCTTCTTCCTCATCTCGTCTTAAGTGCATTTCTCAGGGCATTACACAAAGGCCGCAGCGGCCCGCTCTGCAGGGGGCGATTTTTGCGGTCCGGCCTTTATTCCAGTCTTTTTCAGTATTGTAGAACTCTCCCACTGACCAATCTAAGTATTGCAACAATAGGATGAAAATTAATCACTGTAGCCAGAAGGGGGCGCTGTGTACAAGCAATCTAATTTGTGATCAAGGTCTTATAAACGTCAGTCATTTATGAGTAAACACTTTAGCTATTAACCAAGCGAAACATAAAGATTATTTCACATTGGGCGCCTACTATGCCCTCTAACTGAGCAGTGTACCCAAAGTAGAGATTGGATTACATTTTACCACTAGTTTATCTGCACGCATTAGGGTGGTTCCATAGCAAAATGTGGAATGGGGCCCTTTTCTCCACCATCACATCTTATATTGTTTCTCCTATCATTGCCTCTGAGGTCGAGTATCCTCCCCCCACACACACACACCCACACCCAGCTGGACCTTTTACCCTGGTTGCCCCACCCTTCCTTATGTGCCATCAGGTGGAATTATTACATTTTGTAATACATGATGCTTATGCAAACTGTAAACTAGAGTGTAAAGGTCCAGAGTTGCATAAAGAATCCTTTTTTTATTTGCTTCAATGAGCTCATATGACGAGGCATTGGTAAATATTACCAAAGTTATGAAACCATCAGTGAGGTGAGATCCAGGTACAGTGATGAATTCAACCATTTTACAGAATGACCAGCAGATGGCGACAGAGGAGCAATCACCTGCAGAAAGATCAGTGCTGTTGAGGTGAAGGACAATGGGGTTCAGGCTTGAGAACATCGCACCTGACTGCAGAGAATGGAGTGACAGTGCTGCAGGCTGTCACTGAGCGGCGAGAGAACGGGGCTGATGAGAGGGGGATCCTGTGTGAGAGGACGCAGCTTCCTTCTTTTGCCATAATCGTCTTCATCACATGTGCTGTGCTTCTAGGAAAATATAACATACACACATGGAATCCTGTGCAAGCCGCAGGGCAGGGGGCGATCAGTGCTAGAGAACGGGTCCCCAAAGTTCATCTGCTTAAGAAGAGGCCCAGGCAGCGATCAGTAACCAAGCAAACAGCCCCTGCAGGGATAAAACACAGAGGAGACATTACAACCTGACAGGAACATGGATGTTATGTAAAATATAAAGGGATGCCTTTTTTCTAAACTCAGGATAACCCAATTTGCTTGTTTTTTTTCTCCCCCCATGATTGTACCCTATTTATGTGAAAAAAATTATATGTCAGAGTCATATATCAAAAATTTTGATAAGTCGAATGTGAGTGTTCAGACCCTGACTGATCACAAAAACAAGCCGGAGGAAGTGCACGCTTAGGCTGCATGTACGTGTCAATAATTATATGGTTAAATGTGGAGCTGTGTTTGACAGGGCAAGGAGCCATCTGCTCCCCACCCTGTCAATCACTTGTGGCTGAAGTCAGCGTTACACCTCCTGCCTAAAGAGGCTGCTCTCCCCCCACATCCCAAGAAATACAGTTGGTTTTCTGAAGCCTCCTGAAAGACTTCCTGATTGGGATTTCCTTACTGTAAAAATTGACACAGATGTGGGCATGTGGCCTTAATGTGTTCTTTCCTGGGCTCCGTGTCATGTGACCAGGAAGTATTATTTATTTTATTTTATTTTTGTACACCGCTCATTGTGCAGTAACCATACGATGCTTAATTTAATGTTTTCTACTTTAAAAAAAAATAAAAAATTGTGTTGCATCACTATACTTTGACCCCTATTTTTCATTTATGAAGTTTATCATGCACGATAGGAAAACATTATCTATCTTAAAGGGAACCAATCAGCATGCTTGTGCTAATATGGTTCCCAGCAGCACAGTATAGAGCTACTGTGCAGCTCCCCGAGGTTTTATTCCAGAGCGTGAGGGCCCGATTCCACGGGACGATTATCGTTTGAATTATAGTTACATTGTTCGGATCTAAACGATAATCGTTCGGTTGAGTAGCAGTTAACGATTAAACGACGAACGAGAAATCGTAGATTGCTTAATAAGACCTGGACCTATTTTTATCGTTGCTCGTTCGTAAATCGTTTGCATTGACTAAGACTTTGTTCAGTCGTTCGCAATAGCGACGACAAGACGACTGCAAGAATGGTCCTAAGTAACTATTATCGTTCCGTGTAAATGGGTGAACGATTTCAGGCCGTTCGCAATCGCAGATGTTTAAAATCGTTTATCGTTAACAATTATGCGAACGATAATCGTCCCGTGGAATAGGGCCCTGAGGCTCAAATATGGGTAGCAACTAGTTATCTGGGGGCTGTCCGTGACTAGTCACAGCTCTCTGCCTGTTAGCACACCGTGCAGGGATGATTGACAGGCAGACCAGTTAATGGCCAATCATCCCCATACTGTGCACTGACAGGCGGAGAGCCATGACAGTCACAGACTGGCCATGCAGATACGGCTGGTAGCCTCGGAGCTGCATAGTAGTTCTATACTCACCAGCTGGGAACCATATCAGCACCAGATTGTGCTGATTGATTCCCTTTAATAGCAGATTTTATATTATGGTCACTGAGGTGTTCACAAGTCTCTGGGCTGTTATGGTGCTGGAATACTGACGGCTAGCTTTCAGAAAACCACTGGCAATGGCACAATTGCCATTGACTGCAGTATTTGACAATGAGTGTTGGCTGCTGATGGCAGCCTCAAGCCTTCATCTATGGAGTAGACTCCGCTCCTGAGCACACTGTATACTCCCAGAGCATGCATCCACTGGACATGTACAATTGATGCCGCTGAAGGAAGTGGCTATGTTATTCCCATCACACTTCCACCCAATTTTAGTTTGCCAATTTATACCAATGAAAATCTATGGATGTATCAAGGAATGTGATTTAATGTATTTTTATAGATTCAAGTGTAGATGGATATCATCATCTTGATGTAAACGGCTCCTTACCGGTCGGGAAGGTGCTCACCTGCATACATGTGTTCAGATTTCCACGTTGGAGTCTGTGAAGCCTTTCTTCCCTTCGTTCACCAGCACTGGCTTTTCTGTCCGGGTGTGCCAGACCAGGATCTGAAGACACACACATATTTGTATACAGTACAGTTGTCTGATATATCATCTGGATTAGTTAAAGGAGCTGATTCAAAGGGTGCAGTCAGAGGGAAAACCCTGAATAGCAGATTTATAAGGTCCCTAACTCTGTAAAGGGTATGGCGGCCTCGCGGCTCTTCTCTAACAAATGTTAGATTTCATATTTAGCTGCTAGCTAGAGATGAGCGAACCTGGAGCATGCTCGAGTCGATCCGAACCCGAACTTTCGGCATTTGATTAGCGGTGGCTGCTGAAGTTGGATAAAGCCCTAAGGCTATGTGGAAAACATGGATATAGTCATTGGCTGTATCCATGTTTTCCAGACAACCTTAGAGCTCTATCCAAGTTCAGCAGCCACAGCTAATCAAATACCGAACGTTCGGGTTTGGATCGACTCGAACCCGAACCCGGTTCGCTCATCTCTACTGCTAGCCTTTTTTATTCCTGAGCCATCTGGATTCCATTGTGGATTTCTTTTTTTCTCACTGATGTCAACTAATCTACAGAAAATCTGCAATAGGATGAGCATGCTGCAGATACTAAAGGCCCCCATACACATCAGGAAAATGTCAGCCAACCATCTAATGTTATAGCAGGCTCCTGACTAATGAAAATCATCTATTGTCGATCAACCATAAAAACAAAAATGTTTGGGCTTGTTGGAGTTGGTAGCGGACAGAGGAGTGTGACAGCAGCTTATCGCTCCTTTGGACAGCCTAAACACATATAAAACTAGAGTCAAATGCTTGCATGTATGGCGGGACCAGGATAGATAAGTAAGCTGGTAACTTATGGGTTGATCCAGAATTAGAAGAACATGCCCTGTGCTAGATGTCAGCTTAGTGTTGCAACACTTTTACATAGGATGTGGGAGTGTAGAAGACTGGGTAGATTCTGGAAAGGAGTGCTGGAGGTGATGACTAAAATAGATGGTGTTTCGGTACTAGCTACCCCATAGGCTTGTATTCTGGGTATACTGGATTTGCCTAACATGGAAGAAATGGACATATTAGCCATACAGCGGTGCTTTATCAAACATGTTAAGTGATATTGGCAGAGCACCCTACCGCTCAGGAATTTGTTTAGAGTACTCTGATAAGACTAGAGGGAGGGGTATATATTAAAAGGAAAGGTCCAACTAAGTTTGAGAGAGTATGGGTTAGGTGGGTGGATACTCCATACTGTATGGAACACAGCTTTGGCGGCTGTGTAAATAATACTATTTTGTTATATGGTTTACATGAAGAAATGCAAAACTGGAATAGATATGGAACTTTGCTGTCTTTCTTCTATTTACTGTTGCTGATTTTAAAAAAAGAACATGACCACTTTATTCCAGACACAGTATGACCCTCGCCACAGTTTGGGTGTGAGTTTTGCAGCTTCGTTCTATTGAAGTGAATGGAGATGAATTGTAATACCACAAACAACCTGAGGACAGGGGTGGTGCTGTTTTTACAAAAATGTATTTTTTTTTTTTTTATTCTGGTAAACCCCTTTTAAGTTCTTTGCTGCAGGTTATTTTCCTGCAATATTTGCATTAGCTTCTTTTATAATTAGCTTCAATATAATTCTATGGCCAAACAGTCTGCTACAGTGGGAGCCATTCCAACAATAGGAATGATTGTCCTTGGGGAGACGAGCATCCTAAATCAATAGTAGGAGGTGCCAGTTTTGGACGCTCCTTCTATAGGTCAGTGAGGACAAGCAGCACTTGTGGACCTAGGATGCATTACACCAATAGGTCTGTCTTCTGGCCTCCCCAGGTAATCATTAGATTCTTCCTGATGGAAAAGATGTAAGATATAAACAGCCATTTTTATAATGAATAAGAGATACACTTAGCGGGTCCTGTATTCCCTCAGAATAATTACTTGTATCCCCTTCCTCCATAAACTTTTTTTTTTTTTTTTTGGAGTATGTACTCTTCGGGTACGTTCACACTTACCGGATCCGCAGCAGATTTCATTTAAATAACTGAACACAGCACCAAATCTGCACCATCAAATCTGCTGCGGATCCTGTAGGTGTGAACGCACCCTTCAAGTGCAAAAAAATAGTGCAACGTATCACACAGTAAGGCCTTATTCACACATCCCGTAATCTACGGATCTGTATTTCCGTATTCGAGTTAGTGCACATTGTTGTCTATTGGGCTATTCACACAGTCAGTAGATTACAAGGACGCAAACCAATGCTGGAAAAAAAAAGGACATGTCCTAGAGCGAACCTAGAATTTTTTATGGATCCTCTCATAGAAATCAATGGGGTCTGCAATTTTTTACGAATTGTACCATTTTTGGCATCCGTATTTCCCTTAAAAAAAAAATTAATTGACATGTTTAGAAAAAAAAAAGAGGATTTACAAAAACGCAGACGCACTACATATACCCAATCCCTAATTTTTAGTGGATTATAAAGGTGGATAGCAGGAGGAAACTACGGACTTAACGTGTGCATAAGGCCTAATTGTGACATGATGTGGTCTGTTGTAAGCACTCTCCAAAAGAAGATGGCTTCCCTTAACCCTTATGAGCCAGAAGGCAGGAACAAGTGTCAGGGATTCATAGCCACTCTTTGTCGACGCTTCTCGTAGTCATGGATAATGTTCTACCTACAACCTGTAATGCTTCCACCCCCTGATGCTCTCCCCATGCACTTACCTTAGTGCAATTGTCAGCTTTGGGCTCCAGGTCATTGAGGGTGACCAGCTCTCTCAGTAAGCTGCTCTCCTGGTAACCGCCTTTCACTCCTCGTAGCTTAAAATACGCCTGTGGTCGCTGCAGTATGAGCCGCAGGTTGACGGCAAAGCCTGCCATGTCTATCGCGAATGGTCTGTGTGGGTCGAACACTGTTTTCCATCCGTACACTTTGCCTGCAGTGTTGACTTTAGGCGACTCATAGCGCAGTCCACCAACAAAAGCCACCGGCCACACCGACACCTTCCTTGTATTCCGCATCTGGAGACAAAACGCTGGTTATTTAACAAAGTAGAATCCTGAGCTGCATTAACAGTTGTGAAAGCTTCAGAGCTGAAACGCAATTCCCAGTTTATTTTGTTGATAAGCATGCTGGGAAGTATAGTCCTCCGATTTTTTTTTTTTTAAGGAGTTTATGGATTTTGTTTAGAGGTAATTTAACCTCATAGATTCAATTATATTTAAAAAGTTAAGGGACTTTTTATTACATAGTTCTGAGTTGTTTTTTTTAAATCTTTATTCCAATAAAATCGCGAAACTCCTTTACTGTGAGAAGAGCAGCAGTATAGGAGGGCACCGCTGATAGAACGGAGCAGCGCCAGGTACATTCCGTCCCACTCTACACGTGTCAGGCAGGCGGCAGCGGATCTGACAGTAATAACAGTAATTGTGTTTGAGGCCTGTCAATCACACAACACACTGCTGACAGTTACATTATTCTCGGTCCTCTCCCACATAACTCACTGGATGTGAATACAAAGCCCCCCAAACGTGTTCCTGACCCCCACATGTGCAGCGTGTGACTCCCCCTCATAGATCAATTATATCTGTGTAAATGTAGTTTTTGTTAAGGGTGAAAACTTTGAACCTCCTCCCTTTTATACAGTACAAGTGTGAGGGGCGCAGGGTAAAACATTTGCTTCTAACGATTCTAAATTCACATAGAAGACAAAAATACAGAACCTGCTCCGTCTAGCCCAGGGGTCTCCATACTGCGGCCCTCCAGCTAATGCAATACTAGGGCAGCTCAACACATGCTTTACCCTACAGCTATGACCTTTCAACCCAGACATGTCACCATAATGTCAGTGCATACAGTATACAAAGAGTAAGGGCTGCAAACTAAAAGAAAGCTAACCCTGCCGCAGTATTCAGTGACTGCCTTCTTTTGGGGGTTACTGCCAGAGAACTGGACACCTTAAGAGACCCAGTACCCCCCTTAAAGCTGCATCAAGATATCTCATTCAGCCAGGGAAAACCTTACTCTGTACTGACAAAAGGCAAGTACCACTAACATGCCTTGCAACATGACCATACGTTTATCCAGGGATTATTCTGATTGTCATTGAAGTCGAGAATAAATTTTATCGCTGTGATGGGGCAATTGTCATCTGCCTCATAAGGGTTTTGCCTTACTCTGGATCAACGCAGTAGGGTTTCTCTAGGTTGAACCTGGTTTACTCTTGTCTTCCTTCAACCTTATTAACTATGTCACTAGGGATGTAAAACAGTCAGGTGCTTACAGCTATGCCTGTAGGTGGCCCTAGTGGGCTACTTTTCTTCCTTCTGTTAGCTGATCTGCACACTCACCTCCTCAAACAGGTCCAGGCTGTACGTGTTATCATCATCTGCGAAATACACGACTCCAGGCAAACTGTTATTCTTGTTAAAAGTCTCTCTAAGCCAACGCAGGGCGAGGTTTCTCTGCATAGTCCCCCGGGGTATACGTGGGTCCCGGGTGTCCCCCCTCAGTTTATAATTCCGGGGTGTCTCCACATTAAGGTGGGTGTAGTTGAGACCAGATTCCTGCAGCAGGCGGGTAACAAGAGGGGTGCGCCGCTGAGAGTCCTCCACCAGGATCCAGTGCAGATTGGGCACATGCAGTAATGTGTTGGACAGACGGGTCAGTTCAGCTTTCTGGACTGGCCTGCTGTAGGTGGGGGTGATCACGTGGATGGTGGGGAGGTTGCCCATCCAAGGTGGTGGCCGGGTGTACACATACTCAGTTCTTACGACTTCTACAATATCTCTTTCTGAAGAACAATACTCCCTGGAATCGGAGCCTGGACTTGCATCTCTGCGGCCATCGCTCCCATCCTCTGCAAAGATATAAAACAGTATCATCTCAAAGAAACAGAGGACAGGCAATCTGTATTGTTATAAAGCTCAGGAGGAAGTCTACAGACGCTAAAGGATCCTGTCTGGAAGGTTTGGTGGAGTTGGATTTTGCCAAGTACCGTTATTATCTGGTATAACATTGGCCCCAGTCATAGTCATTGCACAGTCTATGGCAATCTACTTGGGGTGCAGCTATGGGGGGGGGGGCACTATAACAGTCAACTGCATCCAGGATCTGGTCCCTGATGGAAGTCTATAGACCCTTCCTCAGTATAAGAAGCTAACAGTGATATATATGGCTTCAGTGATTTATTTGAGGCTTCAAATCTTAAAGTTACATCTCTGCCATCTACTCCTCCTGGACTGCCGTCCATAAAAAGATTCTAGCAATGAAAGACTCATAAAATCAGAAAGTATTGCGATAAGTCAACCAAGCTATGACTTAAGGTGGAGATATGTATTGGAAATTAAAGTGTTGCTTGAAAGTTTGTGAACCCTTAAAGGTAAAGTCTGACCAAATTCAAAAAAAGTCAGGAAGCCGGGGGGTGCGGGAGAGTAAATTTCCCTATCCTTGTGCCCCATGGCGATGCTCTCGAGGCCCAGTGACGGCCACCGGCTGTCATTTTCAGCTTGAAACCTGGTCTCGTACCCAGCTCTTCCAGCTGAAACATCATGGCCCAGCTGAGCAATTTCCCACTCAGCCAATCAGTCACTGACCATCACCATGTATGTGATGTACCAGGTTTCCAGCTGAAACTTACATCTGGTGGCCATCAGTGGGACCTAGGAGTGGCAACACGGGGCAAGTGAATAGGCAAGTTTACTTTGTTTATTATTTTCTGGCACCCCCGGCTTTCTGACTTTTTGTTTTATTTGTTGGGCCTTCTTTACGATTTGTTTCTATATTTCTGCATAAATTTGACCCAAAACTAAGGTTTCCTCATAACTCCTAAACATGGATAAAGAGAATGAAATCAAATACATTATTACACTTGATCCAGCTTTGGGGCACAGAATACTGTCCGTGCATGGAGACAGTATTTTGTGGATGTGTGAATGGACTCTAATACCCCAAAAGTCTAAAGGAATTAATCTCAAGAGTAGAGATGAGCAAATTTACAGTAACTTTGGATTTGCAAAACCCTAAACACTTGGCATTTGGCTCCCAGAGGCTGGAGAAGATGGATGTGTCAATCTTTTTCAGCCACCAGGAGTCAAAGGCTGAGTGTTCAGAGTTTTACGAGCCAGAGCTTATTGTAAATTCGCTATTGTCAAATCTCTACTTTAGAGAATGTGGATCAAGCAGCAAGACAACAACTTGAAGCACACAAGTGGTCCTACCAAAGAATGGTTAAACAAGAAGTTTTGGAATGGCCAAGTCACAGTGCTGACCTTAATGGGACTCCGTCACCTCCAACCCACCCTCCTCAAATCCCCAAACTAAAGTCCATCTCCAAGTAGGATAAAGGATACTGATTGTAAATTTGTAATTTGTAGCTTTCTACTCCTTTGTATTTCACCATTGTAAGCCTTAAAACTGATCATGTTGCTGCATAGAGAGGAAGAATAGAATGGAGAGGACGACTTAGACTCCTTCATTTGTGGCTTATAGCAAAGGAACAAAAGAACATAGAAAGATAAAAAATAGCAAATATAGAATCAGCGTTGTATACTGATGTATAATCTACTCATAACTTAAGTTTAGTGGGTGTTTTGAGGTGACAGAGTCCCTTTAATCCAATAGAAATGTTATGGAAGGAACTGACGCAAGCAGTTCATAGAGGCAACCCAACAATATAGCAGAGCTAAAGATATTGTATGGAGAAATAGGATAAAATTCCTCCAAGACTATGTGCAGGACATATCAACAGTTACCAGTTTAGATGCACAAGGGGATAATACCAGATACTGAAGGAAAGGGTTCACATATTTTTGCCATTCACAGATATATAATAGATTCACTTTCTTAATGAACAAAAAAAAAAGTATAATATTTGTGACTTGTTTGCTTGGTTTAGTTCTTATTTATTTTCCCATTTAATTTTAGGTCAAATGTGTGCAAAACTATAAGAAATCCGGAAGAGTTCACAAACTTTCAAGCACCACTGTAGATCTTCCTCATATTCTTCTTCATGATATCCTAGCATCGGGAATGTTATGGTAAAACCCATTCCATGTGCCAATCCAGACATCTACTGGGCAGCAAGTCCTGTCTGTCCGGGATACACTGTAACAACCACTGCTTTCTATATCTACTACTGCCTTGTTTTTAGTGGGAAAAGTGGTGCCCCCTTTAAAACACCATCCGCAATCCGGTATAGTGGGATCATATGGTGCAACATCTAAAATCTAATAATAAGCAGCTTATTATATCACCTAATACTCATCTAAGAGAACAAGACGGACAGGAACAGATTGCAGAAACCAAAATCACAAGCAGATTTAGAAAGCGGATGATGAGGGTGATGATGAGGATGAAGTAATGCCGATAAGTGAGGTTTATAGCTGGAAGGACGGCAGAGTATAAGAGGAAGTAACAACTGTGGGTGGGAAATGCTGATATTAAAGGGGGTGACTATAAAGGGTGCAGAGATAGCAGTCACACCCAGGGGTCCCCAGGGCACTAGTATTATAATGACTCATAGCAGGTGGGGGCCCTCCTTCTAAAGTTATACCTCTGTATATGTTCCAGTGGGTTCACTATATGATGTACAATGTAAATGTGCAACTTTTGGATGTTAAAACTTAAAGGGGTTGTCCAGCGGAATTTTTTTTTTCGTTCAAACCAAACTGGTTTCAGAAAGTAATATTGTAAATATTTGTATTATTGTAATAGTAAATTACTAATACAGGACTTAACAGCTGCTGTATGCCTTGTAGGTGTGGTGTATTCTTTTCAGTCTGACACAGTGCTCTCTGCTGACGCCTCAGGAACTGTCCAGAGCAGCAGCAAACCCCTATAGAAAACTTCTCCTTCTGTGGACGGTTCTGTGGACAGAGGTGGCAGCAGAGAGCACTGTGTCAGGCTGCAAAGAATACACCACTTCCTGCAGGACATACAGCAGCTGATAAGTATCTGATTTTTAAATAAAAGTAAAAATAGTAGATTTGAAAGAACAATATTTTCACCCTTTAATATAATGGTGACCACAATGCTTCTTACTGTTTGTATGGGACACTGCACGGACTGCTACATAACAGGGGCCTTTATATTGGTGTAATAACTGGCTGATGAGCATCCTGCTGCAGCCAGGACAGAGGTCAGGTATCACATTAAGGGCTAACCCACCGCATAGAGACAGACACTGTATATGCATCCGGTATGTGACAGCTAAATGCATCCTGCGCATAGGCTGCACATCACCATGCACAGACCTGGCCTTAATGCTCTGTAAGTGACTTCTCATGTATAATGCAGCCATCAGGTCAATAGAAGCGTAATGTATGGAGAGATTCCGGCTATATAGATCAGACAGCAAATCACTGAAGCCATTGTGTTCTGTAAACTGATGTCATTGGTGATGCTAGCTCTGGAATAATGAGTGCAGCTCTGGAGTATAATAACAGGATAAGTAATGTAATGTATGTACACAGTGACCCCACCAGCAGAATAGTGAGTGCAGCTCTGGGGTATAATACAGGATGTAACTCAGGATCAGTACAGGATAAGTAATGTAATGTATGTACACAGTGACCCCACCAGCAGAATAGTGAGTGCAGCTCTGGAGTATAGCAGTCCTATTAGATGGTCTGACAAGCACAGTATTTACGCTCATACACAGAGCCTAGTATAAGGCATATAACAATCATGTGAGTAGAGCTGCAGGAATTATTGCTTGCTTGTTGGTCTGGTCCTTTCCATCATGGTCGGCCACACATCCCCTATTACACAGGGAGATGCACGACCAACAGATGATGTTTTTTTTTAGCCTGTGAAGACAAGCTGATTGCAATATTGCCAAGTTATGGGGGCTCCAAAGGCCCTATTACACAAAGCGATAATCAGATTATCACTCCAAGTAATAAAGACAATGATCATCCACTGATTGTTGTTGCTCAACCTGCTGAAAAATCATCGGCCGCTGACTGCACATCTATATGTGTAATAGCCACGAGCGGCTGATGACTGTGTAGAAAAAATAAATAGACTTTATACATCTCTGTCCTCACTCCCCAGTGTTCTCCCCACTTCTGCCCTGTCCATTGAGTGACACCGCCCACTGGACTCCTTATCACTGAATGATCAGGGATTTTAAACAACAAAGTTATACTGAATCTTTTTCCACAAAGTTATATAACAATCCACACAGCCGTTCCTGCTCTATAACATGATGACACAGTGGTACCTTGGTTTAAGAGTAACTTGGTTTAAGAGCTCACAGTTTTTCAAAATTGTGACTTGGTTTAAGAGCATTGCTTTGGTTCAAGAGCTCCCTGTGCAGTGTCCCAGAACAGCCCTTCTTATGCTCACACTTTTATTATAAACAGTTCTGTTCTGGAAAGCTATGGTCCACTACAAACTGCGTGTATTGTTTTACCCTTCTCAGTATTCAGGTCTGCTATTTCATTCATTTATTGCATGTATATTCAGGTATCAGTGCCTAATGGTATTATGTCGCCTCCCACTGTTCAAGTATGGTACTTCTCATGTATATTTCTCTGTATATGCCTAATGGTGTGATGATGCAATGGCTGGATGTCATGTGACTGTGCCCTGCTTCCATGGTAACTCCAATGGTCATCGAGCTTTTGGCTGGGGTTACCATGTGACTTCCTGTTCTACCTCAGTCTATCTCCTGTCCCATAGGGAATAGGTTGTGTGTCTGTCCTCTCTCCCTGCTAAGAGAGAGGCCTGCGTGTGCTCTGCTGCTCCAGTCCACTGGCTGTGTTCCTGTCTCAAGTCTAAAGATCCTCATCTGGGTGCCGTTCTTCAGTCATTCTTCAGTTCCTCTCATCATCATCTTCTCTAATCATCAACAGCAAGTATTTCATTCAAGTCTCACTCCACCCAGCATCTCAACTTCAGTATCACTACTACTCCCATCATTCAGCACGCTACTCTCACAGCCTATTGCAGCATCACCCATTACTCTGCCTTATTCAAGATTGCCTTATTCCCGGTTGCATCCGGAGAGACTGTTACTACTAGTTACCACCGTTACAATAAATATACAACTACCGTTGTTTCTGAACCTTGGCATTGGTGTGATCATTGGTGCCCTGACTAAGGACAACGAAGAATCGCATGCCCAGTATTCTCGCATGGTCAGGAGCCCGGTTTCCAGCTGTATCACCCTCGTGCCTACACCGTGACCACATTATCCTACAGCTGACCCGGTTCCTGCCTGTTAGCACCATCTATACTGCGGAGTGGCCCCTAGCGGCCAGGGCATAGCACCTGTACTGGGTGGGAGGAGGAGTGGGGGAGGGATATGGTCTGCATAGCGGGGTCTACAGCCCTGTACTCTGACCCAGGAAGTCTCCCTCACCTTCCAAATCATGGCAGATCCACTTCAGGCTGGGGCTTGCATCAGGGGACAGGACTGTGGAGGTAATCTCTCCATAGCTGTAACCCCTCTCTCCCCGGACAGAGAGTGCTGCATGTATGTGCTCACATCTGCCCTGCTCATTCCTTCATACTCCCTGCAGTCTCTGTCCGCCCTTGTGTTTCCCATCCTCTCCATTACTCTACAGTAACTTATAATATCACAGATTCTGCTGTTTCTAAATGTTTGTTTTCATCTGTAAAAAAAATCATTATTTTTGGGGTGTGGAACCAATTGTCCGCATATCAGTGATTTCTTATGGGAAAATTTGCTTTGGTTTAAGAGTGGATTTGGATTACAAGCACCGTCCACAAATTATGCTCGTAATTCAAGGCACCCCTGTATATATGTGTGTGTATATATATATATATATATATATATATATATATATTCCTTGCTGCACGATTATCAAGCCGTGTAATAGCCGTCTAGCAGATCGAGGCTCACTTACATTAGTCATCAGGCCGTGTAATACAGCGTTAACACCCCATGGTTGACAGCATTACATTGTTGAGTCCTATTTGGAGGTGGGGGTACGAGGGGATTCCTGGACATCAGGCCTTTAATGCAATCATGGTAAGACATAGTCTGGGACAGTGATACCTGCAGTTAGAGGTGGTGAGATGACTATGCCTACAGTTGCACTTTCCATACGCCCAGTAAGTCACGTTCTGATGAAGCCATGCAGAATGAAGAGGTCGAGGGTAATGGGCATGAGGTCAGTGGTTATGTCAGGAGTTTATGAGACATGACAGGATCATGTGAGATAGCAAATGCTTGATAGGGGGTTACAGAGTCTCCTCACCCTTGTGTGCAGTGAGCAGCGGGGACAGAGTGCTGTGGTGCCATACTGTGATGAGTAAAGTCCAGGGCAGAACGATGAGTACAATAGCCAGAATGTCCCTTCTCTTCAGCATCTCCAGGGTGGGCTGACCCCAGTGCTCCTCATTACCTGAGGGGGGCACCCCGATAGCACAGAGAACAGCAAAGCAGACAGGAGAGAGATCAGTATACAAGACAGAGAGGCGCAGGAGACACAGCACAGCTCACACAGTCACCTCTTACCAGCGCTTATAACCCACCCATTGCAGCAGGCTGGGGAGCCCAGAAGGGAAGGCAGGTCACAGAGATGCGGGGCCCGGGCCCCTCACTGGCCGGGTCCTGCAGGAGAGCCGGACACAAGGAAGCCTGTGTGATACACAATGAGAGAGAAGGCAGACATTAGCACTAGATGGAGCTGTTAACAAAGGAATACAAAATGGAGCAAATGACTGCAATGCAACAACTCAATGTATCAGTGAATTATCCAGGTAATAACAAAGTAAAACCTCAGGAAGCGGCTTCACAATTCACTAAAGTGTTCAGTCATTATTAGCAGCCGCCGCCGCAGGCCAATGCCTCCGCTCAGGAAGGGATGGCGACCTGTGCACACCGGGGGCTGATGCCAGGATCATTACCATCCCTTACTGAGAAGGAGATGACACTGGCCGAACCGCCATGAAAGTACCCCCCCCCCCCCGTATGGTCCTGACACATGGCCGCCACGGATGACAGCTTCACTTTAAATTGGAAACCATACAGATTTTTTATTATGGTTCGGTATTCTTAAAAGGGTTATCAAGACTCAGAATAAGATGGCCGCTTTCTTCCAGAAACAGTGCCTCTCCTGTGCTCTGTTTGGGTGTGGGGTTTTGCGGATCAGTTTCATTGAAGTTAATGGAGCTTAGTTGTAATACCACACACAACCTGAGGACAGGGAATGGCGCTGTTTTTGCAAGAAAGCAGCTGCGTCCATAAAGGATTGGGGCAACATAGCAATGACAAACATTAGGCCTTCCTTACGGTAGTTGGTTGACACCCCCCATCCATACACTCAAGGCCAACTAAACCCTAGGGCCCGGTAGCTGCTGCATAAGCCACCTCTACGGTACTTATATATGTTATTATATTAGATGCTCTAAGAGAAGGTAATAGGTACAGCTCAATTCTTTCATTTGATAGGACCTAAAGTTACTACAGACTGGAACCTGATGAAACAATTGGAGTCCCCAAGGCCATTCTGCAGAACAGCATGGCTGCAGAGACATAGAAGGTCAGCCCTCTCTATCCCATTCACCCTATACTCATCTTTATGATGACAGATAGAACCGTGTGGTCATACTGTAACAGCTGCACAGTCCTCTCTGCCCCTCCCTACATTCATCTCTATGATCATAGAGAGAACTGTGTGGCTGCTCGGCCCTCTCTATCCCCTTCCTGCACTCATCTCTGTGATCACAGATAGAACTTTGAAGCCATACAGCAGCACAGTCCTCTCTGCCCCCTCCCTACACTGATCTCTCTGACCATAGAGAGACTTATGTGGCTGTAGGATCCTTTATATCCCTCGCTGCACTCATTTCCCTGATCAAAGACAGAACTGTATGGCTGCACAGGCCTCTCTATCCCCTCCCTGCACTCATTTCCCTGATCATAGACAGAACTGTATGGCTGCACAGGCCTCTCTATCCCCTCCCTGCACTCATCTCTAGGATCGTGCACCAAGGAAACAAAGTTATGGCCAGGGCAATTTAACAGCCAATAAAGGTAAGTAACCACTTTACCCCAGATATGCATAGCCCCTCCATTGCCATCCACCAAGAATCCTTACACAACTGTCCCAAACCTATAGGGATATTGAAATCAGCCCCCCCCCTTTACTATCCTACCATTCAGTGCTCTAGATTACGATTACCATTGATTCTGATATTAACACTTAAAACCTTCACTACCTACTACTACTGAATACATTTATGAACCTCTTCACTGCCCTAGACCACCAGGGATGCTGAGAGTAACATTTGCTTCACCACAGACCTATATAAGCTTTAATACAGGGATGGGGAACCTTTGGCCCCCCAGCTGTTGTAAAACTACAATTCCCATCAAGCCCGGACAGCCAAAGGGTCTAGGCATGATGGCAATTCTAGTTTTGCAACAGCTGGAGGGCCAAAGGTTCCCCATCCCTGCTTTATTACTAATAGGAACTAATTGGCCTAACCTGAATTTTTTGCACCAGGGCCTATGATCCTTAAACAGTGTCACTCTCGTTATAACTTTCAAACTCTAAATCATCAGTAGATGTGATATGAAGCAAGTTTGCAATTTACATTCATCATTTATTTTTTAGTTATCATGGAAAACACAGCACTTCCTGTTTTTTTTTTACTTTTTTTCTCAAAAAACAGGAAACAGAAAACAGGAAGTCCTGTGCATCCCAGGTCATCTGAGCGCTCAAAGAGAGAAGGCAGTCATGTGACTGATGGACACATTTAGCCATGACTCTCTGTACTGGCCGGAATTCCTGTGCTTAGTCTGTTTTCTTTTTTTCAGAAAATCTGCCTGCAGGAGACTGGACCTGGATTTCTGGTAAGTACAGCTTTGTTTTACAGTATGATAACAACAAAAATAATGAATGTATATTGCAAACTTGCTCTATATCACATCTTCTGTTGATTTAGGCTTTGAATGTTATAACAACAGTGAAACTTTAAGTGATACCCCTGACCGGGTACAGAACATGTCAGCGCCTTCCTACAGCATTACTGCACAATAGTGACAGATATATCTTATTACCTGTATTATATCCCTCACACAGCACTTACACTGTATACAGATATATCAACATTTATGACAATGAAAACCCCACATAACACATAGTAATTACACCTGCATAAACTTTAATGACTGTAACATATCAAGAGGTAATGACAGCCATAACTAATGCACCCAGAGCCTGAGACTCTCATAGTCACCGACTGCATCTCATCCATGTGTATCGCATCTGTATTCAACACACTGTGATAAAGAGAGAAGCACATATAGAATATTTAGTGTGAAACCAACAATATAGGGGTACAGAGTCCACACCCTGCGACGCAATGCAACGCCGTAAAGTGCTTCTGCACAGAAACAAATAAATGTAATTAAAATCTGCAGCAGATCGGCATGTGTGAATGGGGCTCTGAAACAGTCACTAAGGCTTTGCACCAGTCACACATCTGCACATCGTGGAATAAATGCTGCAAGACATTTGGACACAGGGGCCATTGTGTTGGTACATTTATAAACTAGTTCGCTCTTGGGTCACAGATAGCGAGTGACGCCAATGCCAATGAAAGACGTCTTAATGTAAGATCCGGCAGCAGTCGTACATGTTCCCGTGTGAGTGTGATCTCTGCTCTGCTCATTTCTATATATAATGCAAAGAAACCCAAGGCCAATGAGCATCAAGATGATTCCAGGAGACACAATAACATCAGCAAATGCACAAAGTGGAGGATGTAGATGCGGCTCTTATTGTTACTATACAGCCCCTAGAGAGAAGGGGCATCAGTTCATATTGTCCTCATCCCTATAGACTTAATTTACATAGGCGTGAGTTAGCAAACAGGGTCACGCTATCCTTCCTTCCTACAAGGGGTAGGGGGCAAATAGACAGGGCTCTTCTATGTAGGGCCCATGAAGGTGGAGGAGTTGCAAAGCAACAAGAGAGATCACTTACTTACTTTGCCCAATATTATCTCTACTAGTGGCCCCAACCTGTAGCTCTCCAGCTTCCAATGTGGTTTGGCAAAAGCTGTCAGAGCATGCTGGGAGTTGTAGTTTTGCACCTGCTAGACACCACAGGTTACAGGTTACTGCTTTAACAAGGCTGTCAGTGTAGTGTCCCAGCTCAGGGTGCTCAGGTTCACACAAGTGAGAGATGGTGTACTATTGTGTTTTCCCCACTAGGTGTCACCACTGTCTTTATCTAACCTTATGCACTGCTGAGGGAACTTCAGGGTTAACTATATTGTATGTGACATGTTATGTATTGTCCAGTCACAGATGCAGGTGTATTCTCTCTTATGCTGTTGTGGTGTCCCACCACGGGTGTTCTCTCTCTCTTACACCTGCCGCAAAAGCTTCTTACTCTCGGTTAAGTGGTGATGAAGGTATTTTGTAGTTTCACCAAAAGATGTCAGTATTTTATATGTAAGCTCTTATGTACTGCACAGCTGAAGCTAAAAAAGGGTTACTGTTTCCTATGTATTATATACTTTTATTCATCTATAGGAGATGTTCTTTCTTTCTTTCTAGCCTATCAGACTATAGTCTAAACACAGGTACAAGTATCCCTCTCACGTATCTCCCCAAAGTTCGGGCAGAGCACAATTACTACTCTGGGTTGGGACACCCTTGACAAACTCCTCTCCTCTATGCTACTCTACTTCGTACTCTCTAAGCACCACTACCACTACCTCTACTCTTTTCAAGCATCTCCTCAGCACAACTGAGTTTAAAGAATCACTGCCACTAAAAAATTTTTTTTTGCAGAAATCAACAGTACAGGTGATTTTAAGGAACTTTGTAATTGGGTTTATTAGCCGAAAAATGCATTTTTTATCATGAAAAAGCAGTTTAAAGCTCTCCCCCGATCTTCATTGTTCTCTATGAAGAAGGGAGGGGTGGAGGGAGATGAGGAACCAAAACAGGACAACAAAGAGTTCATTTACCGCTACATCACTGGGCTATCTGCTCTGAAGTCAGCACTGACCTGAATAGAGGCTTTCAAACAGCTCCCACTGTGTAATCCTTTGTTCTCTGCTCTCTTCTAGCAACTAATCTCCCTCCTCCCCCTCCCCTCTCCATAGAACAGACAGGATGGAAAACAGTCAAGATTTCCTGATAATGAGCAGTGGATGAGAGAGAGGAGGGGAGGGGGGGACCTGGGAAAAGTCTTTTTAAATGCAGATAATGGCAAATTTGTCTAATAAACCCAAGTACAAAGTTTCTTAAAATCGCCTGGACTATTGACTTCTGAAAGAAAAAAAAAAAAAAGCCGACGACAATGACACTTTAAGTACTAAAGCATGTACAAAGATTTATCTACTTTTGCAAAGGTGTTTTGTATTCTCAAGAGACTGGACAGTAAAGCTGTTTTATTTTTCATCATTGGGACTCCGTCATACTTTTCTCAGCACCTATACACACAACATCGCACACCTTGGGTTACTTTTCCACTTTCTGTGGGTGGTGGTACCGGTAGTCCGGGTGGGTCGATCGCCACTCAGGACTACCGTGACAAGAGCCCAAGGGACCTATTACAACCCGGCAGGTCACCAACCATTTTGGGGAACAATACACACACTGGACTAGCACTGGCATCATGACAATCACCATCACTGGCCAAGTACTACACCACACTGTCTTACCCTATCCTCTCTTTCTCCACACACTCTAAGCTTCCACCATGCACAGGAGGGTTTAGTTAGCCCCAGTAGGAGGAGTTAGTTCTTGGTGGGAGGAAGTTCTCAATTCTACACTAGTTGTCAGTGCTAGAGGAAGCAAACCAACTAGTCTCTGCTGAAGTTAAGCCAGGACCTGGCTTTGGCCAGGTTCCCTGACGAGGACACAAGACAGCAACTAAAGTCTTTCTTTATGCAACCAACCTTTACTATGCAGTGCTAAGCTTCCACCAGGGGAGAGAAGCCAAACGGGGATTCACCTTTCCTACACCAGGAACCTCTATAAAACATGCAGGGCAGTTACCTGAAGCTATAGGAACTGACCCCAATGGGACAAAGCAATGGAAAGTCTGCGTATCCCACTGCGCAGTGCAGGACAACGAGGAAACCTCAGGAGTCTGCTCCGCCCAGGTAACAAAGGTCTGGGGCTCATACTGCCCACCTAGGATGGGTAGCCCACAACTAGGAAGCATAAGGCGGTCAGGGATAAAAAGTCATCCGTGAGTATGAGTATTCTCTTTCAACTCTTTTATTTACTCCAACTGTTGTTCCGACAGAGCACAGTACTACATTGGGCAAGGCCCCTCAGGCAACTCCTCTCTCTCTCTACTGTAAGCACTCACTACTTCAAGCACCTGCTTTCTACCTTAACTGTGAGCACCTAAGTTATTGCCTACTGTACCGATTGTATTGCACTGGACTTGACCTGGGTAAGGCCGATTTCGGGGTAGGGAGTTAACCCATCCCACCTGGCAGAACCCTTACTTTAATACTCCCCTTTCCAATAAGGACACAACGCTGAGTGACATTTGGAAATACTGGCCACAGCAGCCTTTTATTAAACAGTAAACATAAATAAAACATAAATAAAACACTCTGTAAACATTGTCACCATAACAACTTTAAATTACACTCGTAACCTTTCGTAAACATTTAACTATACCCATAGTCATAATTCCCAGGGGAGGTGACAGATGGCCCAAAAAGCAGTACCAATTTAGACTCTAATCCCCAGTCGCACCGCGCCGGCTCGGGGCTGACAAATATGCCATGTACTGCTTATTTCCTTTTTTCCCCCTGGTTCCTATGGAACCTCAGAATAACCAGTCAAACAGGGGTTCCCCATTACTTTAAATGGGCCCCCGAACCACCTCACTCAGGGCCATCGGTGACCACCCCTCCGCGGGCTGCCGCGACAATGAAGCAACGCAACCTCTAACTCCACCGGCCAGGCGATAGCTATAGGGCGGGCGGGCGGGCTGCTCCTCGTCAGACGCTTGGAGAATGAGGTAAGCCCTCCCCCCAAGCCTTTTCTACTCACTGGTGGCCACCCCCCCCCACGCTCCATCTGACCCTTCCATTGGCCCTTTCATACTGCGCCGCCCTCGCCATTGGCCAGTGCTCCCCGCCTAAAGCCTAAACCTGCCGACCCTAACCTAGCCAGTTAACCCCTTACTGCCCCCCCTGTCACGTACGGGCTGCACTAGCTGTGCCCGTTTTGCCCTCCCTGTATTCAGCTATTTGTTTTGCACTACGGTTACCTCCCGTAAACTGTTCTATTTTTGCTGAATGCACTAGACTCTAGCTTCCTCCTTGCGCACCTGCACCTACACACACCCGGACACTTGGGTTACCTCCTCTGTACTGTGGTGCTGCCTCGCCAACTGTCCAGGTTGGGTCCAACGCCACTCCCGGCTACCGTGACAAGTGCCCAAGTGACCCTAGACCCACTCAGCTACCACACCACCATATCAGCTAACCCAGTGCCGCCAGCATAGCTGAGCTGGCCACCATATCAGGGCTTGCTAGGAGTTGGAGTTATGCACATGCTAGAAGACACAGCTTTAAATAAGACTCCAGAGCATGCTGGGAGTTGTAGTTATGCACCTACTAGAAGCCACTGCTTTAAACAAAGCTGTCAGGGCAAAAACGAAACAAGAACCTTCTTTTTTCTTGGAGTTCTGCCATTATAATAATAAACCATCCGGAACTAATAAAACTAAGGGAAGTGTGGGGTCTCTCTCCTCATACTACTCCTATCATCTACCTACAATTACGTGAGTGTACGCACCATCAGCCCCAGACTCTTATAGTTTATTCCACTTAGAATTATTTATATGGGACCTTGAAATGTCCATTTGCAGCAGCTTTTAGCCCAGTTATAACCTAGATGCATAGTAAAGTGCATCCACCCACGTCTACGTGCCTCATCCAGGAGCATTATCTGCAGACAACATGCTTAATGGACACGTGCCATAAGAAATGAGGTTATACATAGAGTTCATAGCTTCAATGAAATATTAAGCAGGTTGTACAGTATATAAGCTCAGAGTGGAATCACATCCTAGGAAATACAAAATTCTTGTTCTGTAGGCTCCTCCCACCATCCAACCCAAGCCACACCCATAAAGGGACTAGCACCCACACTTACATACTGATAGGTGAACTGCCTGGCTAATAGGTCCTGACAGGATCATGAAAACATAGTATGATGAGAGTGACTGTAATCTCTGTGCAACGCTATAGAATAGGTTGGTGCTATATCGATAAAGGAAACCAAATGAATCATGGAATAAGCCCTGTACAATTCAGTATATAAGTCTTAGCCAGGTTTCTCTTCACCTGGGGCAATGATCCATTTAGCAAGCTTGGCCTTGTATCCAAGTACTCTAGCTGAGGCTCCTGGATGCTTGGCGTCCCTTTTGGCACCCATGGCACATGCCCCTCCAGCCATACCTGGATCTGGATCAGCAATCATATAAACCTCTGCGATTATAACGTCTGTTAAAATCTATCCAGAGCAGAAAAACCCTGAACGGCAATAATCACAGGTGCTGGATTTCATGCTGCAGTGAAGACTCTGCGTTCCCTATAAGAGGCTGTGTATATAGGGCAGGTCCCCCACGTCTACCCTACAACTTCCCCTAGGAAATTCTTCCAGACTCCTCTAATTAACCTGTAACTAACCCATAGACGCTGCAAAGAACACAGAGGAATCTGCACAGGGACCGTTCTGACCCTGAAACGTGACCTAAAATTCACCGCTAAGGATTGTCAGCCCTAATTTTAGGCCGAGCGCAGAAGGAAAATTGTGTTCCAGAAACTATTAACTAAATGGAAGATAAAACGAGAGGACGGCGACCTTCACTGCTCAACGCTGACAAAGAAACAGCCTGGACACCTTCACGTCATTTCTATCATCCTCTCAATAGCTTCACAATCTTTTGTTGTCCGGGTGTTAAGGAAAATCTGAATATTAATTTATGTCTTTATAATTCTCCATACTGATTAACTATGAGGGGAAACTAAAGCTTATGCTGCATCCTGTAATATACAGTACTGCTGCACTCACTATTCTGCTGGTGGGGTCACTGTGTACATACATTGCATTACTTATCCTGTACTGATCCTGAGTTACATCCTGTATTATACTCTAGAGCTGCACTCACTATTCTGCTGGTGGGGTCACTGTGTACATACATTACATTACTTATCCTGTACTGATCCTGAGTTACATCCTGTGTTATACTCCAGAGCTGCACTCACTATTCTGCTGGTGGGGTCACTGTGTACATACATTACATTACTTATCCTGTACTGATCCTGAGTTACATCCTGTATTATACTCCAGAGCTGCGCTCACTATTCTGCTGGTGGAGTCACGGTGTACATACATTACTGATCCTGTACTGATCCTAAATTACATCATGTATTATACTCCAGAGCTGCACTCACTATTCTGCTGGTGGAGTCAATGTGTTCATACATTACTGATCCTAAATTACATCCTGTATTATACTCCAGAGCTGCACTCACTATTCTGCTGGTGAAGTCTCTGTGTATATACATTACATTACTGATCCTGTACTGATCCTGAGTTACATCCTGTATTATACCCCAGAGCTGCACTCACTATTCTGCTGGTGGTGTCACTGTGTACATACATTACATTACTTATCCTGTACTGATCCTGAGTTACATTCTGTATTGTACTCCAGAGCTGCACTCACTATTCTGCCATGTATGCACTGTAATCCATGATCTCTTACATTAACTCACACTACAAAAAAGAATGAGGACCTACTGTAGATCTAAGCAGCTATAAGAAACAATCTAGGAACTAGGTCTTTTAATAGGAGCTCCTTATAGCAGAATCCATATGTTGTTTTCGCCTCTGACTGATGGTGGCGCCATTGCTAAAGAAGAAAATTAGCATAAATGCAAAGCAAATGACATTCATCGGCACAGGCATAACCAGCCCAGCTAATGAAGGCAAAACAATATACATTGCCTTAAAACGAGAGGAATATATTCCACAGGCGCCGCATTAGTTAACTCATCAAAGTTTCTATTAAGTCAATTAGAGGCCCAAATGAAATACCTATGTAGAGCTTAATTTTACATCCACAATTCATTTCACAATTAGTGTTCTAATGAGTTCCCAGATGTCATTGAAACATGGTTCACTTTTCTAGTATTTTCATTGTGATGCAAATGAATCAATTAACATCACACAATGGACATTATGTAGAATAGTTTCATGTCCAATAAACCTGCAGAAAGGAAAGAGGCGAGTGCCTGCTCTAAGTGCGCTGCTAGGGGTGACATTGTCTTTGGCGGCCATCAGTCCAGCAAGGTTACAGGTATAAAACATCCACTGGTAACGGGAACCCTACAAAGAGATATAGATATATCATACTCATACCAATCCACCATAACATTAGGAGCACCCGCCTAAAATTGTGGTGTTTCCCCTGTGACCCATCAAGGCCAGTACCCATATCCCTGTGATGTCCCCTGTGGTATCAACATCCTGTAAGGTGTGAGGTGCAGACCCCATATCCCTGTGATGTCTCCTGTGGTATCAGCATCCTGTAAGGTGTGAGGACCCCATATCCCTGTGATGTCTCCTGTGGTACCAGCATCCTGTAAGGTGTGAGGACCCCATATCCCTGTGATGTCTCCTGTGGTATCAGCATCCTGTAAGGTGTGAGGTGCGGACCCCATATCCCTGTGATGTCCCCTGTGGTATCAGCATCCTGTAAGGTGTGAGGTGCGGACCCCATATCCCTGTGATATCTCCTGTGGTATCAGCATCCTGTAAGGTGTGAGGTGCGGACCCCATATCCCTGTGATGTCTCCTGTGGTATCAGCATCCTGTAAGGTTTGAGGTGCGGACCCCATATCCCTGTGATATCTCCTGTGGTATCAGCAGCAGATCCTGTAAGGTGTGAGGTGCGAACCCCATATCCCTGTGATGTGTCCTGTGGTATCAGCATCCTGTAAGGTGTGAGGTGCAAACCCCATATCCATGTGATGTCTCCTGTGGTATCAGCAGCAGATCCTGTAAGGTGTGAGGTGCGGACACCATATCCCTGTGATGTCTCCTGTGGTATCAGCATCCTGTAAGGTGTGAGGTGCGGACCCCATATCCATGTGATGTCTCCTGTGGTATCAGCAGCAGATTCTGGAAGGTGTGAGGACCCCATATCCCTGTGATGTCTCCTGTGGTATCAGCATCCTGTAAGGTGTGAGGTGCGGACCCCATATCCCTGTGATGTCTCCTGTGGTATCAGCAGCAGATTCTGGAAGGTGTGAGGACCCCATATCCCTGTGATGTCTCCTGTGGTATCAGCATCCTGTAAGGTGTGAGGTGCGGACCCCATATCCCTGTGATGTGTCCTATGGTATCAGCATCCTGTAAGGTGTGAGGTGCGGACCCCATATCCCTGTGATATCCCCTATGATTTCAGCAGCAAATCTGGTAAGGTCTGATTTACAGCCTCCATGGATCAGACTTCAGCACATCCCACAGATCTGGGAATCTGGAAGCCAAGTCACCACCCTGATCTCTTTGTTATGTCCCTGAACAATCTTTGTGGTGTGGCCGGGGCATTATCTGATGCCATAAGGGGGTCTCACTGCCATAAAGGGGACTTGGTCTATAATACAATTAGATAGGTGGTACATGTCACAGTAACATCCACATGATGCCAGTACACAAGGCAGAACATAGCCCATCACACTGCCCCGCCATCTTGTCTCCTTTTCATGGTGCACCAGGTAAGCCACAGACACACATTACATGAAAGAAAATGTGATTAGAGATGAGCGAACCGGGTTCGAGTCCATCCGAACCCGAACGTTCGGCATTTGATTAGCTGGGGCGGCTGAACTTGGATAAAGCTCTAAGGTTGTCTGGAAAACATGGAAACAGCCAATGACTATATCCATGATTTCCACATAGCCTTAGGGCTTTATCCAACTTCAGCAGCCACCGCTAATCAAATGCCGAACGTTCGGGTTCGGATGGACTCGAACCCGAACCCGGTTCGCTCATCTCTAAATGTGATCCATCAGAGCCAGCCATGTTTTTCCATTGCTCCATGCTTAAGCTCAGATTCCACTATAGTTACTTTCAGGAGTGGACACGGGTCACATGGGCACTCTCACCTGTCTGTGGGGTCTCATACACAACATGCTTCCATATCCTGGGCGATGTGCCTCCCATGTATCATACCCAACAGCACCTTTTTCAGCAATTCGCTTTACAGCAGCTTTTCTGTGGGTTCAGAACTAACCTATTCCTGGGCTTAGATTTGTCAGCTGTTGCTATCTGAAAATACTCCAAGGGAGCAACCTGAGGGTCCCCTGAAGTTGTCCAGATCCCTGTATAAGGGTTATGGGAGGCTCCTTAGACCCAAACTGCATGATTTAACCCTTGCCAGATCCAAGCCAGTCACCTGATCACCATCATTCTGAATTGATGTCGTCGATGTAGCTGATCTGCAGAACTCATATTGATGCAAACAATCCTAAGGTTATTCAGATTATTTTCCTCCTATAAGTGTTAACCTTCAACAAACACCCTTCAGGGAGGTTATATGTTCTATTTTTGCACTTTTTGATCACTGCCTAGTAATCGGGACATAACAAGCACATTCTGTAAATGAGGTCTCTGCATCCTAGGATGGGAAGCGTGCACCGATACCACACGATCCTGGAATATTTCAGTCCCAGCAGACTGGAAAGTCTAAGGCTGTCAATCATAGTGACTCAAAGCATGGCTGCGGGAGACAATCTACCTCCGGCTCTGACAGCCAGAGGACAATTTATATAGGTGAACAGCAGATTGGAAGAGGAAGGAGGAGGGGGGCACAAGACCATAACAGTAAAGAGTTCCTCATCGGTGTCGAGAAGAAATCGCAGTTCCCCTTGGCGTGGCGGAACAATGTATTTCTCCGATGCTGATGTAGGACGAGGTTCATTCCTTCCACGTTTCTAATTTCAATTATGAGATTATGACGCTAAGTATCATTGCACGTTGAGGGGAAATTGTCTCGCATTCAAAATCCTGCAACTCTATTATGACGGGAAGGCTTAGATTCTGTAGCGGAGAGACTGAGGATGTCGAGAAACGGGAGGAGATGAGTATGAATATGTGATGAGTGAGTAGCATGGCACGCATTACTAACAACCCCTTCAGGATTACACAACTATTTCACTGTTGCCGGGTAGAATATGGTCCACAAAATGATATGAAAAATAATCAATGACTATTACATAAGCTTATAGGGAACTGCACCCTAGGAAAGTCACTTACTGTGAATATTTGATACTCACATGGTACAACGAAGCTACTCTAAGGGTCCTATTACATTTAAAGATTATCGGCCGTACTTGGCTGATTACCAGCCGTTCTGAAAGGCAACTATCAGCCGACATGCATGATGTTGGCTGATCATTGTTTTTAGCATGTTCTAGTACAGTGATTTTCAACCAGTGTGCTGTGGCACACTAGTGTGCCGTGACACATGGTCGGGTGTGCCGCGGGGAAAGTTCCCCAAACTATGGTGCCCCTGTGAAACAGGAGATAACAATGGGGGAGAGAAACCTGGGGATGGGGGAGAAAAACAGCGGAGAGAAGCAGGGGGGAGAGAAGTTTGGTGGATAGAAGTATGGTGGAGAGAAGCACAGGAGAAAAGCAGGGGGAGAAGTATGGTGGAGAGAAGCACAGGAGAGAAGCAGGGGGGAGAAGTATGGTGGAGAGAAGCACAGGAGAGAAGTAGGGGGGAGAAGTATGGTGGAGAAAAGCACAGGAGAGAAGCAGGGGGAAGAAGAAAACAGGCCCAGGCTTTACACTGAGTGAGTATAAAAACATTAAGAATCTATATTATTAACTATATGAATAATATGTACTGTTTTAGTGTCATTTTGTGCCATTTTGGTTGGTGGTGTGCCCCGGGATTTTTTAAATATAAAAAGTGTGCCGCGCCTCAAAAAAGGTTGAAAATCACTGTTCTAGTAGTTCAGGAGACCGCCACTCTCTTTTTTGGTGCAGCCGGTATAACCTGGGTATCTCCTATATATTATAATATTGGAGATACAAGAGATACCCAGGTTATACCAGCATACTCCATATCCCTATAAAATAAACCTAAATACCTTGTATAAAGGCAAAATTATTATATATGTTTTACCTTTATCTTTTATACCTTTGTAATATAACTTTATTAAAGAAACTGTCTTTTTTTTTAACATGGTTTTATTGGCTGACAGCAGTAAGGGGTGACACCGCACCTATGCTGCCTCCAGTGGCTGTGTTGAGAACTGCAGGGCTTTATACACCCTGGTTCCACCACAGTTAGATATGGCTACAGATATATAGTTTGCGATTTATGCCAGGTGTATAGATGACTCATTAATAGGGCCCATGTTATCAATTTGGTATTGGGGCCCAACTTTCACCTGACCCTGTGAGATCCAGAGAACAGGGGTCCCAATACTCCTATCAGAATGGAGCAGCAGTCACACATGTGCACTACTGTCCTATTCACTGTTGTGGGAACTGCCAGAGATAGTCGAGTACAACAGTCAGCAATCCCCAGCTGCCCCACAATGACTGGAGTGACAGTGCATACATATGACTGCTCACAAAAGACCTACTTTTCCTGCCAGAAGTGGTGCCACACATGCCCTGGGGCTGTTCCTGGTACTGAATCTCAGCCAGGCTGGCACCCATAGAGGTACCCAATAAAGTTGTATATTCAACCCAATTATCGACCTGCTAGTAGAAGAAACCCACCCAAGAGGTCACTGCAGGGGTCAGGAAAGTTGCTTAGAGACTAACTTAGTATATTCTGGGCTAAGCATGTTGGATGTTTGTCACTGGGCCGACTTCATATCCCGAAAAGTCACAAACGCCAACGTACTCCTTATGTTCCCTTTATTCTCCCTATTACAGACGCCACATTGTAGAACGTATAAAGGGAACCTAGGAGTCTGCAGGAGAGAGATTGCCTTGTGGCTCCGAGATGAAAGAACAGCTTCATACAATGCACATTACACAGCTCCGCAGATCAGACATCACTGTGTGAGTGGGAAGGAGTCTTCACAACATCATAAGATCTGCCAATTTTGGTAAATTGAAGAAATAAAGAAATCTCGTTTTATCCCTGTCCATTTGTGGGCTGTCGGTGGCTTATAGGAGGCCGTCTACAAAAGAAGGATGAAAGGCGGCATGGAATTGGTATCATGGATTTAAAGAAGCCATCTAACTTGGCAACCAACCTGTGGCTCTCCAATGCAAAACTCCCATCATGCCCTGAGAACCAGAGAGGAACAAAAAGCATTTTGCAGCAGAAGGCTGTCAGGGCATGCTGGGGGTTGTAGTTTTGCAACAGATGGAGAGGTTGGAGAACATTGCTATCAATGAAGACTATCTGATAACATCCTAGGCACCTGCATACTCCCATTCAATGCAGGAAATGTAACATTACATGGCCACCATAATACATATACTACATGTTCATCAGTGCAAGGAGCAGGGGTTTCATCCTGGGACTAGGGCTGGGCAATTAATCTAATTAATTCGATTAATTCGCCTAGATTTTGAGAATCGATTTCAATTTCTTTGAAAATCGTAAATTAATTTTTCAAAGAAAAGAAAAAAAAATGCCCTCCGACCTGCAGGGGGAGCAGTGGCGCTCTGGGCAAGCTGCTCCTCCTGCAGGTCAGAGCGGGACCGCAGCCGCCACCCACCCCCATAACAACCACCCACCTAAAAGATCACTGCTGGCCTGCACCCGCAAAATGAAGCAACTTTGTAAATAATCTACATGAAAATGTGGTGTCCCACCACGAGTGTCTCTGCTCAGGACACCCCTTGCAAAAGCCTGGTACCTCAAAAGTAAAGTGGTGATGAAGTATTAAATAAGTTTGCCACTAGATGTCAGTATTATGTATATTCATTAATGTTAGAAGCAATCGGCACTACAGGTGTAAATAGGAACTAAGACATTGAATCCCATCATGTATGATGCATCCTGGGGTGCTCACTAGAAATATAGTCCCATCCGGTAACAATATAAGCAAAAGGTACAGTAGTGGCACTCACCAGTGAATTTCATTGTGCAGGTATCTTTATTTCTGTGACGCATGGACATGTACAGGGTGGACGCCAGGCTGGTGCAGGTTACAAGCTTGTTTCACGCTTCTGTGCTTCAACAGGTCTGTTGAAGCGCAGAAGCGCGAAACAAGCTTGTAACCTGCACCAGCCTGGCGTCCGCCCTGTACATGTCCATGCGTCCCTGAAATAAAGATACCTGCACAACGAAATTCACTGGTGAGTGCCACTACTGTACCTTTTGCTTATATTATGTATATTCATGTATATGTTGCACAGCTGTAGTCATGTAAGGGTTACTATATTTTGTGATTCTGTACACCAATAAGAGTTACTCTTTTCTTCTGCCTATCTCTAGTCTCCTTTCTTCTCGCACTCTTTTCTCCACCACTCACAGGAGCTGTGACACACACCCTGTAGGAAGTTGTCACATGGGGAGAGGAAGTGTAGACCCACACTTAAGTCAATTCTTTGTTTCTCAGTGGGGCAAGACACACAGGCATCCCTGCTGAGTTAGCGACGAGCCTGGCTCTGCCAGGTTCCCTGTCCGGGACATACCAGCTGTAGTGTACACGTATGGAGAACACAGAGACTTTCTTCTCTAAAGCAATCTTTCCACTAAGGAGTTAGCACTGGCGTCACGACAACCTACCACCTGGCTGAGCTATACTCCACCAACCAACCACCACAGTATTGGAATCACACAGTACCATCTAGCAAGTGACCGGTCGCAGTTGCAACCGAGCGCAGCCCGCCACCACAAAAAGACTATACTAAGAGTTATACATAGTAGTTTAAAATAAGGCATACATGGAGGGCAGCTCACACAGGCTGTAGATAGAAGCAGAGCATACATGGAGGGCAGAACACACAGGCTGTAGATAGGAAAGTGCACGTATGGAGGGAGTTCACTTGGCTGTAAATAGGGAGGGGAGAATACATGGAGGGCAGCTCACACAGGCTGTACACATAGGAAGGAGAGCAAACATGTAGGGCAGCTCACGCAGACTGTAGATAGGAAGGAGAGCATACATGGAGAGTAGCTCACTCAGGCTGTAGATAGGGGGGCATGCACGGCTGCAGAAAGGGAGGAGAGCACATACGAAGGGCAGTGAACACGCAGGAGAAGAGTGCAGTCTGCATCAGAATGGGAGAATGACATGGGCGGTGTACAAATTCAGAAAGGAAGCTCAGCACCCAGAGCACCCAAACTAGACTTCTGAATACACAGACTTCACAGCCAGCAGATAACCTCACATGAGAAGAGTCTACTCCTATGAGCAAGCTACAAACTGCATATCAGTGTGTCTAAGAATGAATGAAAGAATAAAGATTACAGGCTGAATGTTAGTGCAACATTTTCCCTCAAAGTAACCATTAACATACGGACAAATATTTTTTTTATATTTTAAAGGTGTCCATAGTGTTTAAGCTCATGCTGTATAGAATGGAACAAATGTAACAAACCCTCAGCTGTGAGAAGTATTAGGTCTGTAGAGAGTGTCAGCCTTTGGATGCAAACCACAATGTTCCCATTCACTGTCAGCAAGCAGATATCTTGATGATGAGGAATTGCAACAATATCTATTAGAATATTACAAGAAAATAGAAGCAATCCTTTTAAAAGCTGAATCCAGGGATATTTCAGGCCTATTGGAACAGACTAAAATGTCAGAAATCTGTAAGACTAGAACACGAAAGAAAACTAAATAAATGGCAGTCAATTAGTCCAATGGAAACACCAAGACAAAGTAGTGGAGTCGGCACTATAGTGAGGATGATGGGAGTGAGGTGAGGTTCTTCTATATCTCGCAGCGTGCGCAGCATTCTCTGCTGAGCAGTCCTATTAGGGAATGAAGGATCATGAGGATTGTGGCAGGTCAGAAAAGTCAGGGGGTAATGGAATTACACAAAGTCAATCAGTGTTAATAATTTCTAACCCATAAATCATGTTAAAGAGCTCCAGGAAAGAGAAAAACAATTAGCATCGAATCAGGATCAGGGCTCAGAATTATCTGTCGGATCATCCAGCTGCCCTGAGACATCTACAGGGGGACGGAGGAAGAAGAGATCAAATAATGGAGAAGCCGCTCATCAAAGGATTGGGAGGTGGAAATTCGGGTACAGGACATGCTGACACTTGGGGTACAGGATAAGGACACGCTAACACTTGGGGGACAGGATAAGGACACGCTGACACTGGGGGACAGGATAATGACACTTGGGGTACAGGATAATTACATGCTGACACTTGGGGTACAGGATAAGGACACACTGACATTTAAGGTACAGGATAATGACACTTGGGGGACAGGATAAGGGCAGGCTGACATTTGGGGTACAGGATAATGACACTTGGGGTACATGGTAATGACACGCTGACACTTGGGGTACAGGATAATGACACACTGACACTTGGGGTACAGGATAAGGACACACTGACACTTGGGGTACAGGATAAGGGCAAGCTGACACTTGGGGTACAGGATAATGATATGCTGACACTTGGGGTACAGGGTAATGATATGCTGACACTTGGGGTACAGGATAATGACACTTGGGGTACAGGATAATGACAAGCTGACTGTTGGGGACAGGATAATGACACTTGGGGGACAGGATAAGGACACGCTGACATTTGGGGACAGGGGGGCACGCTGACACTTGGGGTACAGGATAAGGACACGCTGACACTTGGGGTACAGGATAAGGACACTTGGGGTACAGGACGATGACACGCTGACACTTGGGGTACAGGATAAGGGCACGCTGAAACTTGGGGACAGGATAATGATACACTGACACTTGGGGTACAGCATAATGATATGCTGACACTTGGGTTACAGGATAATGACACTTGGGGTACAGGATAATGACACGCTGACACTTGGGGACAGGATAATGATACACTGACACTTGGGGTACAGGATAATGATATGCTGACACTTGGAGTACAGGATAAGGGCACGCTGACACTTGGGGTACAGGATAATGACACGCTGACACTTGCGGTACAGGATAATGATATGCTGACACTTGGGGTACAGGATAATGACACGCTAACACTTGGGGTACAGAATAAGGATACGCTGACACTTGGGGTACAGGATAAGGACACAATTACATTTGGGGTACAGGATAAGGACACGCTGACACTTGGGGTACAGGATCAGGGACAGATTAACTTTACTATGGGGCTGTTCACCAAGCTTGGGCCCCCCGAACCCACTGTAACTATGGCAGCACTAACTTGGGGGCTAGACTTGGGGTACAGGATAATGACACTTGGGGTACAGGATAAGGACACGCTGAAATATGAGGTAGAAGAAAATGACTTTTGGTACCAAATAATATAGTCAGGTAGGTAACCACAAGTGACATCTTACAATATACAGCATACAGTGTATAATATATAATAATAATAAAGCTTATTTGCTGATGCTCCCCCATTATCTGCTCTCTCTCCCTCTCTCTCTCTCGCTGTTGTCTCTGCTGTCACCTGGCTCCTCTGCTCTTCTATACAACCTCTGGTGATCTATGGAGATTTCACGCTCTCCTGACCGTATGATGCACGACCCTCTTTGTTGCTGTTACAATAGACAATCTGATGGATTAGCAGGAGAATCATTACAGTAAATGGCGCACAGTTCACACCGTGTGACGTATTGGCTGGGTACAGTCTATGCCTCCTATACAGAGAGAAGGATAGCAATGCATCTTCCTTTATCTTACCTTTCACAGCAAGGCAATGGGAACGTTTTATACAAGAATGCAAATGTCACAAGCACCAGGTACCACTTCATCACCAAATGCTGCTCCTCCTGTTTCGTTCAATAAAGACTCCCAGACCAGTAGTAACATGTGTGTGGAGAGTATCATATACTGCATGCACATGGATAGTGGAGTTGCATCTAAACCAACCACAACCATTAAGAACCTTTAATAACAATAGATTATGATACATTTGAGGCTTCTGATTTAGAATATATATATATATATACACACAGTATATATATCTACTGTATATATTTTTCCCACCACAGTACAGGGTTTATTACCACCTATGGCCTGTTTAAGTGGTGGCGCTGTTGTCCTGGTTTCTGAAGCTCAAATAACACTATAGAAGTAACCAATTCTCTCCAGAATAAACTCTCCCCGATACACCACAAGGACTGCTGCTATTATTATCCTTTGTTTGCACAGCTCTGTTCAATTCAATCAATAGAAATGCACAATAAGAGAAGAAATATGCAGAATGTACCCGGGGCTGGGGGTATATTCACACTTTTTATAACACTTTATTATTCTGGTGAAAGAAAGACGTGAATGGCGACAATTAATGCAACGATACAATTGTTCCTGCCATCATTGTCACCCAAGAAAATGCCAGAGTAACACTATGTACTTGCACTGATCCCTTAAGTCAATGACAGGAGTCTCATCCATCCACACGTTGTATATAACACAGATATCACATGTCCACATTTCTGCATTAGTATTGGTTGGTCCATCCCAGGATGTCTCAGTTTTTTAAGTGTTCCAGTTACTTTATAAATATGGAAAAAGAAGTACAACTCCCAAGCATACTAAATGGGAAGACACTGGGATCTCGGACATGGAGAAGGGCTGAATGTATAAATGGAGCAGCCAATGTCAGGCAGCTGCTGCCAAGCCAAATAAGATCATGGTGGCATTAGCAGGGGCGTAGATACACATGGCAGAAATATAGCTCTACCATTGTACAGGTCACTAGTCAGATCCCACATGGAATATTGTGTACAGTACTGGGCACCAGTGTACAGGATAGATATAGCAGATATAGATATAGGTTTTAGGGTACCTTCATGGTGCAAGTTTAACCAATATAAATACATGGCTGAAATCTGAAGCATCAAAGCTCCAGTGTGAAATACACAGCAGATTAGGTACATGTAAATGTACGATTTAAAAATACTTTCCCCCGATCCGCAGGATAGGGGACAAGTATGAGATAGTGGGGCCTCTGTGCCACTCTGGGATGTCTGTATCGTCCCCAAGCTCCTTTGTTATTATTGGAGCTGCGGGTCGACCTGCGGCTCCATTCACTTTCTAGGGAACCACTGTAAAGAGCAGAGCACTGTACTTGAATCTCACCGGCAGCTCCATAGAGAATGAATGGAGCCATAGGCTCTATCCATGTTTTCCAGGTCTCTCTAGGGCTTACCTAGCTTTTTCAGCCACCAGTAATCAAATGCCATATGATTGGACTCGAGCGTGCTCCAGTTGTACTCATCTGTATTCTGGATCCACAATGCAAGAGAAAAGACTGAAATGCATGAATAGTTTGGTTCCGGCTTACAATCTATATCACTATGCAGCATCATGCACATGGGCATATCCTATGTACATAGATTTGCATTAATAAACTACATCTGTCTGGTTCCTAACTGTATATTAGACCTCAAGATACATATTATTCCATCAAAAAATATGCATAGAAATCTATGTAAAAATGAAACTTTACTACAACGAACCATATATATTTTATCCATTATCCATTATTATCTTTATGTGGGTCTTGCTGTCAACAGCTTAGGTTGTGAGAGATGGCGCTTCCTTGAGTTGGTATTTCTGATCTATTTTCAGTTTACTATGTTAGCCTGGCAATGTTTATACATGTTGACGTTTGCTAAATTTTACAAACTCTGTTCTTGGTACACGTACTATTCATTTTGAGTATTTTTGCTCATGATCGGTAGCTGTTGATGACCCCTACCCTTTTTCCTTTCTGTACCCATGAAAATTTCTTTCAATAAATCTTTGAATAAGAAAAGAATATATACTTACCTGTCCCCATGCCCCAGAAGCATTGCATCACCACTCCTGGACCCCCACCAGCCGCCTGGATCTCTGCAATGTCATAACCAGATAACCAGGGATGCCGCTAAGACAATAAATGACTGGGGCGGTCAGGAAGCTAGTGATCCAGTGCTGCAGGGGCACTGGGACAGGTAAGTATATTAGAGGGGGGTTTTCTTTTAATTTTGCACCAAAAAATGGGTGGAGTTTAATTTACTAAAAGGTTTGGCCGCCTGGAACCCGACAGATTTACTATAATGTACACAAAAAATGGCATTAACCTAATAGGCCTAACCACCCTCTAGTACGCACCTATAAATTAAGGCAGAAAAATTTAAGATTAAGATTTCTAATATAGACGGGCAGCTCTTCCCCCGTACTATCCCTTAAAAAAGGCTATACACATTCCTCTGATAGCTCCCAACGTGTTTCATCCAAACAGAATCATCAGGGGAGATGCTATAATATCGGGCTAAAAGCAATATAGGTACTATACAAAAAAGGCCCAGAAACCACTCGGCAGTAGCTGAGACACAGTCATATGGTACAACCACTGAGCAGCAAAAGGGTATAGCTACGTGTTAACAGACAAACCCTTTAAAGGGGTATTCCCATCTCATCCCCAGGATAGGGGATTTCAAGCTGATTGGTGGAAGGCCAATCGCAGAGATCAGAGGTTAAATGTTTCCTAAAATAAATAAGATTAGGGCTCCATTCATTCTCTATGGGGCTTCTGAACATTGTGCAGTTTGGAAGCCCCAGAGAGAATGAATGGAGCCCTGGCTGTGCACACTAGATCATTCCTTGGACAGTTTACTCCTCGCTCCCAATATTGGTAAGATCCTGTCAGTCAGACCCGACAATCTCCTATCTTGCGGAGAATAGATAACTTCTTGAGATGGAATACCCCTTTAATCCATCTGCTGCATTGCCCCCTTCTCTGCTGCACACCTGGGTCCTGGCACTTTCTGCTTCTGCTCTCCTTCCCTGCATCTTGTATTAGTTTCCCCTGGAGCAGCATTATGATTCCTGCAGATAAGAGACATGGCAGCAGCCATAGCCCAGCCCTGCATGCTGATCGGTGAGTATTTCTATTCCTGGATCACATACATCACATGTAGGTGTCACACACTAGAACGAGGCTGTCAATAAAGACATCTCAGCACAGACTGCAGCTCAGCTACAACTGGAGATGGAGAAAGCTGAGGACTGTTACATCCCTCGTACCTGGAGGAAAAGCCTAAAACTGCAGCCGCACATCACCCATCACTGGTCCTGTGTACACATCAAGGACTGTTTCGGAGGGCTTGCTCGCCCCCTGCTTCCGCGGCTCTCCGCTCAAAGAACTGACATGCTTTAAGTCAACTCTAGCTCAGATATACAAATATACAGGATGAGTCTAAAGTCTCAGGACACCATTTTATTTCAAGGGCGAAGGAGAAAATAATATATCAGATTACCCCAGCAAGTAATGGATGAGGGGGCCTATCTTTAAGGTTATGTCTGGAACATGGCTGCCATCTTGAAAGCAAAAATATTTGATTAGGTCATATATCATAACATATCACAGAAGAACAGAATTGTCTCAATGCTACAATGAGACTTGTAATATTTCTTGTGGTTCAAAAGTTATCAACACAGAAAGTTGACCTGTGTTCAGCACCATGGACAACACACTAAACACGTCATATAGTTGTGCATCACATACCGGCTGTTTTTCCAAGTTTCTATGTTGATAAATTAAAACCACAAGATAGGACCCCCCACCCATTACTTGCAGGGTTATTCAGGTCATTTTACCTATCATTTCCGAAATAAAAGGCTGTCTTAGGACTTTTTACTCTGTACATACAGTTAATTTCTTGGCAGCATACTTACCAGCAGCCTGTTGATACTTTGTGCATTAGTCTATGAGGACAGATCAATATCTGGAATAAAATCCTGGCCTCCAGTACTACAGACCAGCAGAATCAATCACAATGTGACCTTGTGAAATTGGTGACCTGGTGAAGTAGGAGGCTGGGCTCATACATAGTAGTTTTGTCAGTATTTTTAGCTAAAGCCGGGAGTGGAACTGACGTAAAATCATAATCATGGAAAGATTTGAACAGTTTTCTATTTTTTCCTGGTTTTGGCTAAAAATGAGCTCCAAATGATCAAAATACTATGCGTAAACCTAACCGGGGAGGAAGGGTAGAGGTGGGGCTCCTATCTCTGGGATGTGCTGCAGATGGCACTGTAGATTCTTAGGTTTGGTTAGTATAACAGTATATAAGGCCTGCAGGTGTCGGAAATGGACTTTGTATAGTTTACATAGCTGTATGATTTTTATTTACTGCTTCCTTACTATATATTGTGCCTATTATAATATCCCCACATGCTGTGTGATATACATTGCCATAATATAATTATCAGGGCACAGTATATTATGTCCCCCACATAAAGTCTGTCAATGTCCCCATAATGAACTGTGCCACTGCCCCCATAATGAACTGTGCCACCGCCACCATAATGAAGTGTGCCACCGCCCCCATAATGAACTGTGCCACCGCCCCCATAATGAACTGTGCCATCACCCCCATAATGAACTGTGCCACCACCCCCATAATTAACTGTGCCACCGCCCCCATAATGAACTGCTTCACCGCCACCATAATGAACCTTGCCACCGCCACCATAATGAACTTTGCCACCGCCACCATAATGAACTGTTCCACTGCCCCCATAATGAACTGTGCCACCGCCACCATAATGAACTGTGCCATTGCCACCATAATGAATTGTGCCACCGCCCCCATAATGAACTTTGCCACCGCCACCATAATGAACTGTGACACTGCCCCCATAATGAACTGCTCCACCACCCACATAATGAACTATGCCATCACCCCCATAATGAACTGTTGCACCGCCCCATAATTAACTGTGCCACCGCCACCAAAATGAACCTTGCCACCGCCCCCGTAATGAACTGCTCCACCGCCACCATAATGAACTTTGCCACCACCACCATAATGAACTGTTCCACTGCCCCCATAATGAACTGTGCCACTGCCCCCATAATGAACTGCTCCACCACCCACATAATGAACTATGCCATCACCCCCATAATGAACTGTTACACCGCCCCATAATGAACTGTGCCACCGCTCCTACAATGAACCTTGCCACCGCCACCATAATGAACTTTGCCACCGCCACCATAATGAACTGTTCCACCGCCACCATAATGAACTTTGCCACCGCCACCATAATGAACTGTTCCACCGCCACCATAATGAACTGTTCCACCGCCCCCATAATGAACTGTGCCACTGCCCCCATAATGAACTGTGCCACTGCCCCCATAATTAACTGTTGCACCGCCCCATAATGAACTGTTCCACTGCCCCCATAATGAACTTTGCCACCGCCACCATAATGAACTGTTCCACCGCCACCATAATGAACTGTTCCACCGCCCCCATAATGAACTGTGCCACTGCCCCCATAATGAACTGTGCCACTGCCCCCATAATTAACTGTTGCACCGCCCCATAATGAACTGTTCCACCGCCCCCATAATGAACTGTGCCACTGCCCCCATAATGAACTGCTCCACCACCCACACAATGAACTGTCCCACTTCCCCCATAATGCACAAGTTTTGTTCAAAAGCTGCTCAATGTTGCTGCAACATAAGTAACATCAAACGGCCAGAGAGTAGTAGTAAAGGGCTGGGCAGCAGAATGGACAAGACCTTTTCTTCTCCCCGGACAGCCCCTGTAAGTTCCTTTACTTATATATTACTGTTTTTTTTTTTTTGTTTTGCTGCTGTTGCTGCATTGTTGTTATTACTGCAATGTTTTAGATTTTTAAATAAATTAACCAGCCTGATATAAAGTGTATTTCCAGGATGATGTCAGCGCACAGTATGACTCCACCAGAGCTAACTATCACTTACACTGTATGAATAGAGTCAGAGAAGTACTGGACATCAGATCTATACCGCGTCTTACCAGCTTTACCTGTACAGTACAGATCAATAGAAGTCATATCTGCTAACATTCCAGATGAAGACCTTGGCAGTACCCTAAATTATTCCATAAACAATTACAATATTCCCTTCCAAGACACATCCTGTAGACATCCATGGCATGATAAAGTCTCTGCCCCCCTTACAATTAATAACTAGCTGCAGCTGCAATAATAATAGCTTTCCTATTGTTTGCAAATTAGCGTCGCCAGAAGGAAGAAAACTTTCATCCTAGTCAGACTAAAAGGAAGAGTCACCCATCTATAGACCACTCTTTTGGGGTTCTTGCATTTCCTTAGTACAGGGCTGGTTGGATCAGGGATGGGGAACCTGTGGCCCTCTAGCTGTTGCAAAACTACAATTCCCATCATGCCTGGACAGCCAAAGCCTTTGGCTTTGGCTGTCCAGGCATGATGGGAATTGTAGTTTTGCAACAGCTAGAGGGCCACAGGTTCCCCATCCCTGGGTTAGATAGAGAAGTATTAGCACTGATGATTAGATCTAAAGGTGTATGGAGATTTATTTTCACGCAATGCTCCACCTGGAAAAAGAATTAAGGAAACAAACTGCGTTCCATCAGGAAGTAGACTGTTTTATACTAGCCTCATTCTTCTCTCCGGAGCAGCACTCATCTGTTTTCTTTTTCTTCCATACAGCACTTCCTTCAAATAAAGTCTCCATACCCCTCTGTGTGTATTCAGTGAGAAGCAATGACCCCCTCCCCCTTCCCCAGTTTTCCTTTAGTCTTTTACACTCTTGTGTGTGGGAAGGATTTATCACACATAAGAATATATGAGAAAGTCAGCTCACCTCCTAGATCCGTAAGGCTGGGACATATTCAGGGGGGTGCAGGAGTCCAGTGGTGGCCGGAGGCAATCCCAATGGAGCACAATAATAGAACATATGGTCACAGCACTCCGGAATACAATTAAAAGGTGATACTTTAAGTAAATATCCAAAATGTTAAGAGAGCATAAGTGCTACAGGTAACCTACGTGTTTCATGCGCATGCTTGCTTAGTCATGGTATGAGTAATGTGTGCATGTGCGCAGAACTTCCAGGTTACCTGTAGCACTTATGCACTTTGGAAATAAAATAAAAAAAACACCTTTTATCTGAATTCCGGAGTGCTGAGACCATTACTTCTATTTTTGTGAAATATTTCAGATGCTTTCTTAGCAAACAAGAGACAGAAGAGTCATGTCGGGAAAAACAAAACGCCGGATCTTTTTTTCCTAGGGGCCAACTTAATTTTTTTGCTATGGTGGTAGCGCATGTTTTCTGTGCACTTCACTGGGGAGTGTTACCATTAAAGGGGAAATTCACCAAAAACATTTTTCTTTCAGATCAACAGGTACCAGAAAGATAGATTTTTAATTTACTTCTAATAAAAATCTTAAGATTTTCAGTACTTATCAGCTGTTGTATGCCCTGCAGGAAGTGGTCTATTCTTTATGGCACCACAATTTTGGTGAACTACCCCTTTAATAGTGTCAGTTCACATAGGTCTGCACCGTCACACTACCTCCACCACTGTGTGAGACAGTCTCAATGGAGTCCAAATGGTCCTGTCTGAGACTGTACACAAACATTTTCTCATATATCTTTTAGTATTTCCTTTTAGTAGAAGCTATGTAGTGATGACTCCACTAACAAGTAAGTCAAGGTTCATATATTTTCAAAAAACAGGTTACACTGCAGACATGGTAAAAAGCAGGAGTGTTTCACTAATGGCGATGAGCCGTTTTGCGCATGTGTGCTTCCTCAGGCTTAGTGAGGAAGCGCGCATGCGCAAAATGGCCCGTCGCCATTATTGAAACACTCCTGTATTTTACCATGTCTGCCATGTAACCTGTTTTTTTCAAAATAAAGACCGAGTTTTTAATGCATGGTGAGTGCCGCTGACTATTTTCTGCTATCTATATGGACTATTTATGCAACGCTTTACAGCAGAGCACCCGAGGGTCCAAGTTACACGCTCCTAGCGAGGTACACAAGAGCCCATTGCTTACATTTCCTTCCCCAGTTGGGTAAGTGGGGCAGAATTGTGTCTAATATTGTGCAAGGTTTATATATAGCAACGTAAAGAGGAAAGTTGTGAAAGTCTGATCAGGACTCCCATCAGGACCTGACAGCTGAAGGTTGATATCTTCTCAATCCGGTGGCTTTATAGCTGCTGCAATACTATCATACTCATAGGACAGTGTTCCCCAACCTGTGGATCTGCTGGCATGCTGGGAGTTGTAGTTTTGCAACAACTAGAAAGCCACAGGTTGGAGACGAATGCTCTAGAAGACACCGATCCCAAATCTGTGGCTGTTGCAAAACAACAACTCCCATCATGCCCTGACAACTGAAGGCTGACATCACTTTATAGCACAGTATCCCCAACCTGTGGTTATCCAGCTGTGAAAAAACTAGAACTTCCACCATGCACTGATAACTGAAGGCTGACATCACTTTATAAGGCAGTGGTCCCTAACCCATACCTCTCCAGCTGTTTAAAACCTATCATGCCCTTAGAACTGAAGGCTAACATCATTCTATAGGCTGGTGTTTGCTGTCTTGTGGCCAATAGTTACAAAACTACAAAACTTCTGTCAGCCCTGGCAGCTGAATGCTGACATCACACTATAAATGTGTGCTTCTTCAGCTATTGCACAACCACAACTCCCATTATGCTATGACAACGGAAGGATGTCATGGCATGATAGGAATCGCAGTTTTGCAACAGCTGGAGAGCTGAAGGTTCGGGAACACTGATATAGGAGGTAACTGATAGCAATTTTTGCTGCTTAAAGGGGTACTCCAGTGATTTTTTTTTAAATCAACTGGTGTTAGAAAGTTATACAGATTTGGAAAATACTTCTATTTACAAATTTCAACTCTTCCAGTAATTACCAGCTGCTGTATGTCCTGCAGGAAGTGGTATATTCTTTCCAGTCTGACACAGTGCTTTCTACTGCCACCTCTGCCCATGACATGAATTGTCCAGAAAAGTAGCAAATCCCTATAGAAAACTTCTACTTCTCTATACAGTTCCTGACATGGACAGAGGTGGCAGCAGAGTGCACTGTTTCAGACATGAAAGAATACACCACTTCCTGCAGCACATACAGCAGCTGATAAGCACTAGAAGACATAAATCAGTATAATTTTCTGTCACAAGTTGTTTTGAAAACTATTTTTCTTCTTAAACGTACTCCTTTAAGTAGGAACCACTTTAGACTAAGGGGTGCTTACTTTTTCCTATAGGATATTTGGATGTTTGATAAGTACAGGACCAGTAAATAATATAAAAACATATTACTTAGTGACCATGCAGTGTGACATGGAAGGGTGCAAATACTTTTTCTCTGCACCGTATTTCCGCAGCGCGTTCTGACGAAGCATCCTGGTTGCTGGATTCAATGTAATTATCATTGCAGTATTGGCTCATTAATCTCCGTGGCCAGGACCCCCTCTTTCCCTTTAAATAATGTATAAGACAAGGGTGGGAACTTCAGAAGGGGTCACATTAACATCATCCTGAAGAAATGGCTTGTTTCTTCCTCCCCAATTAGAAACATTAGGGGAAAATTGCAGCTAAATCAAATGACGGAGCCGCGAGATGAGCAATTATATTAATGGAATTATTACAGACAATAAACCACGAGGATGGGACCGATAAACAGGCTCCTTAATTCTACAATCCAATGGTTTACACTGCATAAGGGGGGGGGGGGGGGGGGCGGTCAAAACCCAAAATTATGGACAACATCCAAGACAAAATGTATCCGAAATACCAATGTCCTATCCATCCATAATGGCCTGTATCTAAGACCGGTGTACACACTCCAGGAATGTACAAGCAAGAACGTCCCTGATCATACCATAGTGCCTGTACACACAATTGGTATCAAGACTATAGGAGAGGTCCATGATGTGCCTACATCTATGATTCCCTAGTGGAGTCTTTCTCTTCCTATAAGTCCAGGGAGGTCCTGGAGGTGTCCCAGATGTCAATAACAAGCTTCATCTCATCATCCATAGACTAAAATGGGCTCTGTGTAAGAAATATGGACCATCCAGCATAGTTGGCCTCTACAAAAGAAAAAACTGCTTGCAATGCTTTTTGATCAATGTTTCTGTTCACACAACAATGTCAGGTGCCAACTATGCTGGATCACAATACCTATGTGAACCTGGTTTCATTGGGGGCTGTGGTTTCAAACAACTTCTCCTCATGTGATGGCCTATGTGATTCCTAACGTATTACCAAAATGACTCCTTACCCCCCAAAAAGCTAAACGCAACCTGCCAATCAGGGGAATTGCATCTCTACAATCAGCTAGATCAGGACAGAACACAGGAAGTGGTGACAGGGTTTAGCATGTGCTGGAGATGGAGAGGGCCTGGACTGTGCACCTGCAATCTCTGAGCCTGTCTGCCTGCTGAGGAGGATGCACACTGTTCTTTCTCAAAAGCTCAAGATCAGCAATGAAAGCACCAAAATTACTTTGTCCTCTGAAGGGTTAACAATCTAACAATCCCAGGCAATAAAACGTTGTTTAACATACTGGAATCATGTTATATAGCCGGATGAGCTGAAGTTGATATCTAATTTTGTTGAAACCTGTGCTTATTCTATACTTAGGAGTCCAGTGGGCGGTCCTGCTCAGTGACTGGCAGACTCCTATGTATCTGAGTAGTACCACCCACTGGACTCCTAGGGGGAGATTTATCAAACATGGTGTAAAGTGATACTAGCTCAGTCGCCCCTAGCAACCAATCAGATTCCACCTTTCATTCCTCACAGACTCTTTGGAAAATGAAAGGTGGAATCTGATTGGTTGCTAGGGGTAACTGAGCCAGTTTCACTTTACACCATGTTTGATAAATCCCCCCCCCCCTAAAGTCTAGAGTTATGCGTATAAGTTAGATACAAGTCTTTTCCAACCAAACTATTTATCCATCTTGTCAGCTGTATAACATTCTGCTGTCGGATCATCGTGACAGGTTTCCTGTAACTCCAGCATGACTGTGAGCCGTCTTACAGGAACATATGGTATGGTTAGTCATCTCGGTAGTGGCACCTCTGGGATATTATGAGGCCAATGCCAATTCTATCACAGAAGGATGAGACATCTCATTGTGCAATATTATCTTTCTCTTTTCGTAATAAGTCACCAATACACGAGGTATACAGTATATAGATTAAACATTGTCCTGATGGTCACATGGGGCCAAAAAATCATATCAGCATTGCAAAAAGTCTGTCCTATTTAGCCAACTATCCGCAGATGTTCCTTGGCATTGACGTGCCGTCATACAGCCACACCATAGATCCTCTGTGCCTGGTGACAGCTCAATGCCCAGGCCAAGAAGATGCATCTCCACTCCTTAAAAAACTGCCACCCAGCAATGGTTATTAGGATGAAATATGCCACCTGCTGCTTCCCCGTCCATCATGCCCCAGGGCCGTGCCAAGAGTTTGCTTTAACACCCTAACAGCTTTCTCCAAATCTAATAAAAGTTGATTTACAGACATCTTGGACCAGATGAAACATCAAACTAAGTAAGAAGAAAATGGATGTGTCCGAGTCCATCTCTCTAGCCGACAGATCTGATGGATAAGGGAGAATGTTTTGCCATCTCTGACATAATGTCACCACAATGAAGGTCAATGTCCATCACCAGTCCTGCTCCACACCATCCCCTCTATGACAAGAGTATGAAATATGAACCTGCAGATCAGAAGAGTCGAGGATCCATATCTCAGCTTGGGGAATACATGTGATCACAATGAGATCCCTGCTTTGTGGTAGAGATTTTGCAGCTCATGCAGGATGCTGGATGGTGCAGCATCTTAGCACTTCTATCCTCCCCCCTGTCTATCCTCTCCCAGACTCCTGCACCTCCTGTGTGTTATATAACCACCAAATCATTACTGGGAACAGCAGACGCCGGCATCGCACTGGGCCCCGCTGTAACACCCAGGATAAATTGTGCGCATTTAACACATTACCGGGAACGTCTGGCTGAAAAACGAGACAATAAGCCGGACGGTACAGCACGGACCTCTACTGACCAAATCAACGCTGTGACACGGCCTCTCACACACATCTGCTGCATACAGGCTGTGCAACAGGGGGGGTGCTGGTAGGGTAATAGGAAAGGGTAGACTCATACGGGAAGCAGGATTGTATCTATTTACTGTCGCTTAGGATTGTTCACATCTGGATCAGAGGGTCTGATAGTTACTAAATGTTACATGTAATAAAAGGGAAACACGTCTGCACTGAGACTGTGATGGCGAGAGTAGGGAGGAGAGGAGTAGCATTGTATCATTACATTTATATTACACACATTCACTATGTAACAGCTATATAACAACTATGTAATAACTCCTACAGTATATAACAACTATACAACACCTATAGTACATAACAACTATGTAATAACTCATCTATGTAACAGCTATGGTATATAACAACTATGTAATAACTCATCTATGTAACACCTGCAGTATATAACAACTATATAATAACTAATCTATGTAACACCTGCAGTATATAACAACTATATAATAACTAATCTATGTAACACCTGCAGTATATAACAACTATGTAACATCTACAGTATATAACAGCTATATAACAACTATGTAACATCTACAGTATATAACAGCTATATAACAACTATGTAATAGCTCATCTATGTAACACCTACAGTATATAACAACTATAGTATATAACAACTATGTAATAACTCATCTATACAACACCTACAGTATATACCAACTATGTAACACCTACAGTATATAACACCTATATAACAACTATGTAACACCTGCAGCATATAACATCTATGTAATAATTAATCTATGTAACACACTTAAGTATATATAATCTATGTAATAATTCATCTATGTAACACCTACAGTGTATAACAACTATGTAACCCTACAGTATATAACATCTATGTAATAACTCATATGTAACACCTACAGTATATAACAACTAAATAATATCTTATCTATGCAACACCTACAGTGTATAACAACTATGTAATAACTCATCTATATAACACCTACAGTATATAACTACTATGTAATAGCTCATCCATGCAACAACTATATAACTACTATGTAATAACTCATCTATGCAACACCTATATAACAACTATGTAACACCTACAGTATATAACAACTATGAAACAATTCATCTATGTAACACATATCATCTGTTACTTACATCCATATAACTATGTAACAACTCATCTACATAACAAGTATCAAACACTCCATCTATGTAATAACTCACCTATGTAACCACTCCTCTAGGTAACAACTATGTAAAAACTATGAAACAACCCATCTATGTAACAACTCATTTACAGAACAAGTCCACCATTACTGATTCACTGAGGGGCAGCGGAGGTCTTGTATCTCAGGATCAAGGGGATAAGTAAAAGGCTGGTGTCCTCTGATCCTGGAGAACTAAGCCCCACACATCTGTATGTTTATAGAGGGATAGGTGAACCCTCCTGCTTGGTAACCATGCCTTATGACTGACACTTCCCATGTACATATGGTCCATGCATCAGTATAAGAGCCCCTGGTAACTTCCCAGTGGTGGCCCCATCTGAGTGATAATGAAAAGCCTGGAGGAAACTAGTCCCCTGACCACTTCCCTTCCAATACAGTCCTGTATACACACACAGAACAAGGCCACAGCAACACTGATGGAATTCTGACAAAAGTTTTTTTTTTCTAATGTGCAATGCAGCAAGTATAATGCGGGTTGTCAGCTCCATTGCCCTTAGCTCCTGCAGTTCTTTGGCTCCTACTGTTCTACACTTTGGTGTTCTACATTTCTAAGCCATACTTCCCCTTTCTTTGCCACCTTAGGCTTTGCTTCCACCAACAGAGCCTTCATCTCTCTACAATAGTCTCAACCTCAAGCCCCTAGCACAGAGTCTTATTTAAGGCATTGCTCAGTAGGATCTCTTCACCCGGCTCAGCAGTCGCTCATTGTGCTTGCATTAAATTCTGAAAACCTCATTACATAGATGGTCAGTGAACTCCAGGCGTTCAGCATGGAATCAGCCATCCAGCCCAGCTGCCCTAGGGGGAAACAATTTCCATCCTCCCAGCAGTGACATGTAATTCTCAATTCTGACTGTCTGTAATATCATCTACAGATGCTTGGTACTAGGCAGGGGGCCAGATACAGGCATGGAACTCTGGAGTCAAGATGTGACCTCCCAGGATCGTCTTCCATGAAGAAGTCCATGGGTTGTAAATTGTCACAGGTGGAATCGAGGGCAATAAAGTCTACTACTGCTGCAAAAAGTCTTGGAACGAATGACGGGTCTGGCTGATGGGTCTGGCTGTTCTCTCTGCAGATAAAGCTCATTCTAGGATCTATAGAAGACCATGAAACTAGATAGAATGTAACATTACTGATTCCCTAAAGTCTAGACCTGTTGGAGTCAGACAATCCGCACCTTACTTATAGTCCAACCATGCCAGCAACCCCAAAGCGTAATCTGAAAATTGGGTAGGGGTGGACGGTAATGGCATATCATTGCAGAATAGACTATAAAAAGAAGGATGACTGAATGCAGTTGCTAAGTGACTTATTTTGCAGTCTGGGGTTCATTCCTATAATGAACGGATGCAAAACTAAACCCAAAGTTATAGAGGGTGGGGGGTAAGACTGGCATGGTACCCCCCAGCATTGGGCACCAGTAGTGCCACTGCAGGTGAAGACCGGAGAGAGAACACAAGCACTGACCAAGCATTACAGACACCACAGGGTATTTGGTAGTAGGGGGATGAAGTGAATGGACCATACCTCATTGTGGAAAAAAGAGCTGCTTCATTCTCTACACTGATCTCTGACTCTCATTCATTCCTTAATCCTTCCTGCTCTGGGAACAGAGAGCGATTCACATCTGCTCAGTGCATCCTTTGTGTGTACCGCAGAGCTGCTCACAAGGATCCTGGGTCTCAAGGCACAAGATCCTCAATCAGATCACACAGGGGTCTTGACAGGCTCATAGATATGGCCCAGCAGTGGTCGCAGGGCTGCAGATGTTCACCCTCCTGCCCGGCTGTCAGTGATGTGCTGCATGGAGCTGTAGACGGCTATTGCATCCAAGACCCAGACAAAGCCCCCTGCTCCTTACATGCAGCACAGAGAGCGAGCTGCTCACATAGAGACACAGCAAACTGCACAGTGCTTGGTCTCAACCAATCTAGCAGCATTGTGGGGGGAAGCAGCGGGGAGAACAATGCACTTGGTACAAGCTGCAACGCCTCTTGGAATCCAAAATACATTTCCTTTCATACAGCAGGTGGTGGAGAGGGGCAGACGGCCCTTGCTAGTTTACATAGGAGCTTCCCACTGGTCCGCCTCGCAAGTCCATTTTGGAGTCAACTTGCAATAGACGACCATCTATAACAGGAGCGCGATACAGAAGTGGCGATCGGTGAACTTTTATACCAATATAGAAATTTTTTTTGCAAAAAGCACCTTTTTTTTTTATTAAAAAAATAATAATTTTTCATATCCGCCGGATACATTAAAGAAGCCCTAAGACTGTGATCATACATTGTGATGTGCCTATTTAACCACATCCCCTATAGACACTTCAAGTATCCCTCCACAGTGGAATGAGACCCTAGGGACTAAACACTGATTTATTTATACACTCGGTTGTATACAGAAATTCTCACATATACTGATAAATGGGATTTTAGCTTTGAAGGTCTTATCCAACAATAATCTGACTGCATATACCCGTCTGTGAGGAAGAAGCCACCACCTGCTTTTATTGTCCCCATGAGGCCAAAATAAAATATTATACTGTGTAATGCAGAACGACAACTCCTAGCGTTTCCATAGGCTGTGAGTTGTATTTTTGCACTAGTGGTGTTAAAGGGGTTGTCCAGCGAAAATCTTTTTCTTTCAAATTAACTGGTTTCAGAAAGTTATATAGATTTGTAATTTACTTCTATTAAAAAATCTCAAGTCTTTCCATTAGTTATCAGCTACTATATGTCCTGCAGGAAATGTTTTCTGTTCAGTCTGACACAGTGCTCTCTGCTGACATCTCTGGCCAAGACAGGAACTCTGTCTCGGTTTTCTATGAATCCCAATAGAAAATCTCTCCTGCTCTGGACAGTTCCTGTCTCGGCCAGAGATGTCAGCAGAGAGCACTGTGTCTGACTGAAAATAAAACAACATTTCCTGCATGACATACAGCAGTTAATAAGTATGGGAAGACTTGAGATTTTTTAATAGAAGTAAATCACAAGTCTGTATAACTTTCTGACACCAGTTGATTTGAAAGAAGATTTTCACTGGAAAATACAGATATGCCAAGCTGACAGGAGCATCTTCATCTGGTCAGATCAGGCCCACTTGGTGGCACAGACACCTAGAGACATAGTAAGGCCACTAACTTGGTAAAGCGGAGTGCTACAATCTACGCTAAGATGAACTATAAATCTGCTTAGTTCTTATCAACATAAAGGACCAAGGAAAGCTGGGTGAAAGCTATATTGGTACCCAACCAAACCAGATATAGCTAATAAATAGCTAAACAGAACATCAAAATGGTGAACAAACCATTAAAACTGTATAAGTGAAAGTAAGGTACTTTGGAATGTATCTTATTAGACAAAAATGCCTCTTTCTCCACTTCTCAGTCTTTTTCCTTGCACCCACTCCACTACTAAGCTCATTATTAAAGGGGTATTCCACACTGAATTAATTTTTAATATGTTGCTGCACAGGCGCAGAACATAACAAACAGCCTATTCTAACCTTTCTGCGCTCCCCCCGATGACTCTTCTGGCAGTGACAGCCCGCTCAGCCAAACGCTGACTGAGAGGGGACAGATCTACAGCCAGTAATTGTGGTGGCGGATTTGTTCAGCCAGGGACTGAAGATCACGCAGGAGGACACCGAGAGAGCACAGAAAGGTAAGAAAAGGCTGATTTTTATGTTCTGCACATGGGCAACAAAATATTACAAGTTAAAGGGGAACTCCAGATAGAGGTTAAAAAAAAAGAAACTTCTGCAGAAGCATAAAGCATTACTTACCTGTCTATCCCAGTTTTGAAACTACCAAAAATCCATTTGTCTGTTTTGTGTTTCTGTCTTTCCTGGTTTAGCATTTCCCAGAATGCAATGCTTTCCCTCATTGTGATCATCACAGCCCCCACCCATCACAATCAGCAAAATTAGTGCTGCACCTGCTTCTGGCTGGTCAGAGATGGTGAATCACTCAGGGGATTGGGGTATCCAGCCCCGCCTCCTGTGACATCACGCCCAGCCCCCTGTCTGCATCATCAGCAAACACCCACAATGTGAGACAGAGGCATGGAAGATTTGTCTCCTAAGGGGGGATAGCAGCAGGAGCAGGAGACAATGTGAATTGGCACATAGGCCATTTTTTTAACTTCCTTTTTTTTAACAGCTACCAGTGTGGGTGAACCGTACAGATACAGTAATACATTGTATAGACACATCTATATAACTTTTAATGTACTTTTAATAGAAAATACGTTTTTCTTATCCGGAGTTCCCCTTTAATTCTGAGTGGAAAACCTCTTTAATTTTGCAAGATCAGGTTACAGCTGCCCATAGAAGTCTATGGAGAGGGAAGTTAAGAAGAGTAGTGAGCTGCAGGATGTGACAGGGACACAGAGAAGCTGTAGTAAGCAATCACAGTCCATATGGGATTTGCTGCATCACAATTTTAATATAATGCAGTGAGTCCCCAAATGGCCAGAGTTAGGGGCCATTCACACAGAACGGCATAATCATTCACTATGATGGCAGGAGCTCCAAAATGGTTTAGATCCTTAGGCTACTGTACTGACACAGTGGGGGAGATTAATTAAACTTGCGCCCCTGGCGTACACCAGGGAAAAGGTGCATAATCCCCCCTTCTTCCTGCCACATCCCCCGTTCACCTTATGGGGTTTGGCACGGCCTCCTCCCACGCCTGATTTATCATGATTTATGCCTGTTCGCTGGAAGAAGGAGCAGATTTGTTGCGATGGGCGCAGGGCCGGCCGGATTTACTAAGAGGTGTGTGCCTCTTAGGCTGCATTCACACGCTCCGTACGGACCACGGACATGGAATGCCTGTAACGGACTCCCCCCCCCCCCCCCCGCACATGTGATAAGATGCTGGGAGCAGGGAACTGTACAGATATGTGGCGCGGCGCTGTCATTACAACACGGTGCATATCTGTACAGTTCCCCTGCTCCCAGCAACTTATCTCAAATGCTGCCCAGGCAGGGGGAGTCCGTTACAGGCATTCCATGTCCGTGTTCTGTGCAGAACGTGTGAATGCAGCCTTAGTGAATCTGGCCAGGAAAAAAGGGGGCGTGGCCTAATTGAAGACTGGTAAATATCCCCTAGTGTGTGTACACTGTAAGGGATACATTATAGCAGCTAGTCTACACATTATAGATGTTATATACACGTTATATGCAGCTTAGTGCCCTAGAGGTTGTTGGCAGACTGTAATGTAATCATCCTGGTATTCTATCCTATTTCTATATACTATGGGCAACCCAAAGCCTTCACACCACAGGAGGCAGCACAAACTGTATCTCAGATTATAGCGATCTACCTATGTCCATGTACATCTAACACGTATATCCAATGTCCAGGGTTCCCGCTCCTCGTAGCTCTCTATTCTTTCTGCTATACCCATGAAGCATCAGCCATAATTTCTGTGCAGCCTCCAGTGGCCTCTTGTTCACACAGTCAGGAGGTAAGACGGTTACACATGTAACACGGCAGCCTCCATGAATGTATTTCATCCTTCTCCTGCCCCAGATGATCAGATGTGACAATAATGACTGAAGCTGCTTTAATTGACCGGGATCTGGCAATCCAAGCAATCTGTAATGATTTTAGGCCTGAGAAGCACTTAGCTGTGAAATGTCAGGTGGCCCTACAGTAAATCACTCATTTAAAGCAGTTAAGTAAGTAGTGCATTGTATGCTCAATAACCTCCGCTGCGCTGCTACACACACACGACATGAATCACTCCTCATTGTCTTTTGCTTATTGCCTCTCCCCCCTCACTGCCATCTACAGTGATTGCATCTTATATTTCTATATAAATATTATAAATATCCTTTTTTTTTTTTTTTTTTTTTTTTTTACTTTGCAAGGACATGTAGTCTGTAATCTACCCTACGTTACTGTGTTTCCCAAAAACAAGACAGTGTTGTGCTCCCAAAGATGCGCTAGGTATTATTTTCAGGGATGTCTTATTTTTCCATGAAGAAGAATTTACATGTCACATGCACAGCAGGGACAGAGCGTATGGTATGGCGGCTTTTGGCCACCAGGGGAAGCTCACCAAAGCACACATGTACAGCACAGCAGGGACAGCGTACAGTATGGCAGCAGGCGACAAGATCTGCAGCTTTACATCTGGACGGTCTGCAGCTTTACATCTGGAAGTGGGGGACAACAGGGATGGTGGCAGGTGACCAGTCTCTTGATGCCTTGCCTGCACATTTACAAGTGACCGCCATGGAAGGAAACATTGGGGTTGGTGGCAGGTGATGGTCTTCATGCCCTGGTGTTCTTTTTGGCGGGCATGCCTCCAAACAAAAACGTTGCTAGGTCTTACTTTTGGGGGAGGCCCTATATTTAGCAAAACCTCTACTAGGTCTTATTTTCAGGGGATGTCTTAATTTTGGAGAAACAGGGTATCATACTGTATTTTAGGTTATATTCACACCTACTGTATAAAGTGGTGGATTTTACAATGCTGGTATAAAACGTATACCCAGGTATATCATGGTGCCGAGCCTGTTTACTTCAAAGGTGTATTAAAGGGTAGCTATGATCAAATTCAAACTTCCCAACATTTGTATAGCCAATGGCTAAATTGAATGGTATCCAGAATCACTGGAAGTCCCATAGGCTGGCCCGCCTCCAGTGGGAGGAAACCCCCGCCACTCCACGACATTAGAATCAATGGAGCCACGTCATGGAGGGGTAGGGGTTGTGTCCCAAAGACCATCCAGAAACCCTCATAAAACACCCAGTAACGCCTAAACTCAACCCATGTTCTGTTTGCCAAGTCCTCTTTATAGGAGCTACCCACGATTAGAAAAACATGGCTGCTTTCTTCCAGAAACAGTGGCAGTCTGGTCCCTTACTTTGTGTGTGGTATTACAGGTTAATTCCATTGAAGTTAATAGAGTGGAGTTGTAATACCACACACTACCTGAGGGCAGATATGGCACTGTTTTGGGAAGAAAGCAGCTGTTTTTCTTATCCTGGACAACCCCTTTAACCAGGACTATTGGAAACTATGTTAGGAAATGCTACAATATTATCTAAACTCAAGACTGATATTTTTTACCAGTATAGAGGGTTATCCAGGATTAGAAAAAAAAAACACAGGCACTTTCTTGCAAAAACAGCGCCACCCCATACTCAAACTGAAGACAGGAGTGGTGCTGTTTCTGGAAGAAAGTGGCCATGTTTATCTATGTATGGATTTCACCGTTTACCCATGCACACCCATACCCATCCATTCACTATAATAGGGCTATGCTGCGGGTCTTTTGTATAAGGAGTCTATATACGTTGGGGTCTGATGAGAGTTGTAGTTTTGCGTTAGCTAGAGAGCCACTAATTGCGGAACATAGCCCTGGCCTATACAGTCACTTCATTGCTGGGTTCACACTAATCTAGTATAAATGTATTTCTCCTGGCTTACCGTGGGTCTGACCATTCCGACTGACAGCTGTCAGGGTCATGAGAATAATACGTCCATTATAGGTTAGGGTGAGCCCAGCCTATGGCATAGGAGTAACACCGACCATGGGTAGTATCATGCATAGCAGATGCAGAATTTTATACAACATCGCACAATGGCTTAGATACAGCGTTGCAGAATATAGTGCTGTGCTGTGTGATACATCATCTTACCCAAGGGTCTGAAGCCCCCCATTAATGCTCTTTGTGACCTGACAATTCACTAAACTAATGGCGGTGACAAGACAAGTGATACCTACAGGGCTGATCTGCAGAAAGCTGACACTGGGGGCCCCGCACAATGGAGACGGCACAAAGACACTTTGTCTTTAAGAAGAAATGGAGCGCTGAGCACATAGCAACAGAAAGGGGCTGATGCTGAAACCCATTCATGTCTGGTCGTGTGTTGTGCGGCTGCAGCAGCAGCAGCAGGGAAATGTCCCTATGTCTGTGTCATGTCAGACTCGGTTCAGTCTTGGTTTCAGTCTACTTTACAGGCGATAATCCTCGGATAAATGTCCCCCAAGATGCATTAGGCTAAGCTGACTAGCATAGGATACATATGCTGTAACATCTGGAGCTTAGGAAACATCAAGCTCTCCAGCAGAGCTGGCTTATTCTTGTCATCGCTGTGTTACATGCCGTCCTCCGGGGCTCTAAACCTTTGCTGGACAGAGCCGGATACATTATGGCATCTTTGTTGCTTGCAATATCAGTAGCCTGAGCTTAATATTTCAATACATTAATGGGGCACCAGGTCTAGCATCATGACGTATACAGAAAGGAGACTGCTGGGGAATAAGTCTCACCTATATCTAAATCATTAGACCTTTGTCGCCTTCTATCATACATCCCAACCTGTGTGACCTTTACTTCTTATTGATATGGTCACTCGGGGTCACAGAGACAGACATGAAACTACTTATAAAATACTTATGGGTATATTCCCTATAGGCTCCTTGGGATAATAGGATCACTCTTGTTCCTGAAAGGTGGGATTTCACTCATCTTTGTTTCTTAAGTATAAGGCTATGTTCACACAACGTATATTTTCGTAAAACCTGGGCCGTTGTATAACGGCCGTGATTTACATGGAAATATACCTCCATTGCTGCCTAGGAATCCCGGCTGGAACGTATACATATGGTATACACTCCGGCCAGGATCTCTGACGGCGCTGCAAACAACTGACATGCGAGCGGATCCGGACGCTTGCTCCCTAGCGTGCAGTGGAGAGTTCTGACGCGGACGCGCACGGATGCGCCCGCATCAGAACTCTGCGGGGCTAAAGATCATCCAAGATAATCTTTTCAGAGACCGGCCGTTCTGTCACCCAGCTAGGTCACGGAACGGCCGGTCTCATACGTTGTGTGAGCATGGCCTAAATAGGCAAAAAAAAAGTACAGGGTGCTGAGTAGCGTGGAGGTCCCCTTACGGGGGTTATCCAGTGTTAGAAAAACATGGCCACTTTTTTCCATAAAAAAATAAATAAAAAACTTTTTTTATACTCTACAGACATGTCAAAAGTTTTGATAGGTTGGGGTTTAGTATTCAGACTACACTGATCAGTAAATAGAGCCAGGAGCGGTGCTCAGCTAAGTGCTTCATTTCCCAGCTTGCTGCAAACTCTGTTTCACTGCAGGAGACGGGATACATTGTAAGTCTATGGAGCTCATCTCCTGCAGCGAGATTGGGGAGATGCTAAATGGTTTCCTCTGCTCCTCCTCCTCTAGGACATGTCAAAAGTTATTATTTTTTTTTAAAGCGACAGATGCACTTTAAGGCTATGTTCACATAGCGCACTTGTTAAGAAAACAGCAGCCGTTCTTTTCATAATGCAATGATTTGCATTAAAGTCAATGCAAACAACGGCTGTTGTTTCTCACCATGTACGGAACGACGGCTGTTGTTTCTCACCATGTACGGAACGACGGCTGTTGTTTGGCTACGGCCGTCAAAATAAAATAAATGTAATTTATTTCTGGCTGTTGTCCATAGACTCCAATGCAATTTTTAATTTAAAACCATGGCCGTTGTTAGTACGCCATGTGAACACAGCCTAACAATTCTTTCTCCCTTTGAGGAGACAGTGTGTGCTAGTTATTCCCTTGAGGTCAGAAGTTACCATGAGGAATATGCCGGGACAATATAAAGAGTAAAAAACAAACAAAAAACATATCAATACATAAAGAAATACATAAAGGTTTCATTAGTAAACCCAAATTGTAGATCCCTATCAGTTTCATGTATTTTGATGAGATAACAGTGGAGTGTAGGCGAGGTGTAATATGTAATTTGGCAATGCCGAGGCTATTCTTGGATACAGCCTGTAACAACACAAACTAAAGCAATTCCCCATAATCACGGAGCAAAACGCCTCCAGCCGACACCATGGACAAGAGTAAACCTTGTTCCATTCATGTCTTGAACATCAGTAACCTAATTACAGTGTCCAATTTCTATTCCCCGAGGGCAACAAGGATAAATAAAAGAAATAATAATAATGCTGCTGTAATTCTGCCCTCACATGGTAGTAAGCGGTGACCGGATATATACAGAACTGCCGGCAAACCGTGCAGAGAAGCAACGGGAAGACATGCGATACGGCTGCACATGGCAACATCAAAGAGATCAATCCCAGCATCCCTATAAAAGAGCGAGGATTCAGATCAATGTTCACCTAAAGCCATCGAGGTAAGCAGACCAGCAAGGCCCCAAGACACAGGGAAGACTGCAGCTCCGGGCTCCATTTAGCATCTGCCAGGTCAGAATATTTTTTTTTACTGTAAAGAATAGTGTAGTAGACTGCGCTATTCCATACAGAAGCATCCAAAACAAAAAAAAAAAACTCCATCACCAATCTGCAGTGATTCTTACAACCTGTATTATGCTCCAGAGCAGCATTCTGGGGAAGTCACTGTGTTTATACCTTATGCGGTGTCCTGGTATCCAAGCCTAAAGTCATCGTGTGGCTGAGCAGTCCTTTGTTTTTTGCGTCTCACACTGCTAAACAGCATACATTTGAGGCATATGGGTAGTGCAAGGGTTAACATCAAAGATTTTGTCATTTTCTATACCCAGCAATCACATGTTAGGGTATATGCACACTACGGAATCCCTACAGAAAATCCGTTGCGGCCGCTAGGGCCCACGAGTGGATGCGGGCTGCGGAATCCGCAACAGATTTTCTTGTTGGGATTCTGTAGTGTGCACATACCCTAAGGGAGTAAACACCACTCCTACAGGCATCATCAATGTGAAGTGAGCTGTGAGGGAATTACCCTTTATGGTCAGATTTGGGTCGCTTACACAGTGAATCACGGCATCATGTGGAGTTGAGAGGTTTTGCCCAAGACTTTCTACAGTCCATGCTGAGATTAAAGGGAAACTGTCACCCCCCGTGCCGGGGTGACAGGCTCCCGACCCCCCGCTACAGCCCCCTATACTCACCTGATCCCGCCAGGTTCCGCTTCTGGATCCGGTCGGGTCACGGAGATCTCAGCCGCTGCAGCCCGGAGAGTCCAGCGCTCCGTCATTCTCTATGAGCGTTGGAATATCTCAGCACGCGCGCAGGGCTGCAGCAGCTGAGATCTCCGTGACCCTATGGTCAGGAGCCTGTCACCCCGGCAGGGGGGGGGGGGGTGACAGGTTCCCTTTAAATACTGTCAGGAGCAGCATCAGTTCCACGAAGTCTCTCTTGACACACAACTCTTTTTGAGCTTAAAGAGGTTATCCAGTGCTACAAAAACATGGCCACTTTTCCCCCTACTGTTGTCTCCAGTTCAGGTGCAGTTTGCAATTAAGCTCCATTTACTTCAATGGAACTGAGTTTCAAAACCCCACCCAAACTTGAGACAACAGTAGGGGGAAAGTGGCCATGTTTTTGTAGCGCTGGATAACCCCTTTAAGATGAAGATAATGCCTAGTGGCTTAAATTTGAAAACCATCTTTTCTGAGAACCAGGGGCGTTGCTAGGGTCCTAAAACATCGGGGGCACGGGCCCGAAGGTTAGCGAAGGAGCCCAGTGCAGAAGTTAGTAACCCCAATCACTGCGCTACAACTCCCAACATACCTTCTTTTGCACTACAACTCCCAGCATACCTCCTTGTGCGCATCCTGCTGCGGGGTCAGGACAGTCATATTCAGGGTGCAGTGTCAGCCCCCCTGCCCTGAGACAAGTTGGCCTGATGCAGATGGACTGTAGACCTGATGCCCCTCCCCCAAGACATGTGATAATGCCGTACAGTTACGGTTACAGGATGTCAGGGCGCTCCGCCTGTGTTCTGTCCCAGCAAGTGAGCCTCAGGACCAGGGGCTCCCGAATTGGGCTGTCATCTGACTGGGTAAGGGCCTTATTCCACCGGACGATTATCGTTTGCATAATCGTTAACGATCTCAAACGACCGCTATTGCAAAAGACCTGAAAACGTTCACTCATTTCCATGGAATGATAATCGTTACTCATGATCGTAATTGCGATCGTTTTTCTTCGCTATTTATTCGCTATTGCGTTCGTATCTATTGCGAACGACCGAACGATGTCTTATTCAATGCGAACGATTTGCGAACGTTTTGCGAACGAGCAACGATAAAAATAGGTCCAGGTCTTATAAAGCGATCAACGATTTCTTGTTCGGTCGTTAATCGTTAACTGCATTTCAACCGAATGATTATCGTTTAGATTCGAACGATTTAACGATAATCTGAACGATAATCGTCCGGTGGAATAGGGCCCTAAGTGCCTGAACCAGGGCCCAGTCAGATAACAGCTTGCACTGGCACACACTGACTCTGACTGCACGGGACAGTGTGAGTGCACTCAATCACTGCCAGCCTTTAGGAAATGCAGGGGCACAAAACATTCGGGGCAGCAGGCATTTTATCCTGGGCAGGAGCGACGCCACTGCTGAGAACGCCCTTAAGATGGGAGTGTGCTGCAATATAACCATAATGGCTTCTTTGGAACACTACAATGTAGTTTGCCAAATCTGTGGAAATTCTATTATTGAACTAGACTCTCCTGAATGATTTTCTTGGCATTTAGTTCAGTAGCTCACTGATCAGCTCCCGCATACATCCACTTTGAGTCAGTACCTGTAACTAACACATGTGTCACTACTGAGCTCTCTCACATACATACCAGTAAAGTAGACTCCTTATTAGTTTTCCTGGAATTTAGTTCAGTAGCTTACTGATTGAACTAGACTTTCCTGATTGGTTCTCCTGGCACATTTAGCTCAGTTGGTCACATGATGATCCATCACCTATGAGGCTCCTAAGGACACAGAGCTGTAAGCTGCAGCCATGATGCAGTCCATACTGTACTTCTCTTTACTCCACCAGGTATCTTGCTCTTATTACAAACTTTTAGCAATGTTCTTTTCTGGCATTTTGCACCCTATAGGAGGATTTTGGAAAAAATGTCATAGCCAGAACAGGGAATTATTTAGAAAAACTAAACTTAAGATTCCAAAAATGAAAATGCCATGTGGGTTTGACATATCACATTACTTTAGTGAATCCCAGCTATCCAAACCCACTATAGTAATTGCATTAACAAAATAGTAACTAATGAAATGTCATCATTTTACCAAAATAATATCTCATCCAAGCAGCTTGCACTAAAGGCACTTTGCGTAATAGAGATGATCAGTGTAATAGAACAGATCAGTGAAATAGAACAGACCTTTTTCTAGTGGCTTCTTATCATGATGCCAGAGTCAGAGATATAATAAACTAAAGAACTAAATGAATTGATCTTCTGAACTACTCTTGTAAATGAACTACTTCATAGAGAACCAACTGCTTAAAGGAACTGACCAACTCTTTATCGTTCACTTCAGTGTTGTACCTCACATCATGTGCCATACATTACATTACTTATCCTGTACTGATCCTGAGTTACATCCTGTTATTATACCCCAGAGCTGTACTCACTATTCTGCTGGTGGGGTCACTGTGTACATACATTACATTACTTATCCTGCACTGATCCTGAGTTACATCCTGTATTATACTCCAGAGCTGCGCTCACTATTCTGCTGGTGGGGTCACTGTGTACACACATTACATTACTTATACTGTACTGATCCTGAGTTACATCCTGTAATTCTTTTTATTAGAAAAATATAAAACTTAACAAGTATAAATACATAAACATAAACGCGGCTCCATCAGCCAGAACAAAAACAAATACAAAGCTTTCTGCTTATAACAAAAACAACAAATTAATAAATTCTTAAACGATATCTTTACGGAAAGGAAATCATCCCTCACACCTGCCTCACCTGGCCAGTCCAGCTTCATTATAAAAATACTACCAAAATCCCCCCAAACTTACAACTATTACTACCCCCACCACCACCACTACTACCTACCCCACACTCACACCTCACAGCACACAGAAATAATATAGTAAAGCCACTTTAGACCAAGGGCCAAAAAGCTATAACATGGTTTGAGCCATTCTTGACTCGAACTTAATACAGTCCCTGCTTGGACATAACTGAAGAAAAAAAAACACACAAAAAAAAAACCCCTACAAATAAAGCTGCTTTTTTCTTTTTTTTTTTCCTTCCCTAAATTTTAAACACACACTGCACCCCCTACTCACACACACCCCAACACAATTCACCAACCAAACCTCCCATCCCCATATACATAACTCCCACCTTACCACACACACTAGACAACTTTAACAGTTAAGAAACTATCCCCAACTAAAACGATCCTAACAAAACAAAGTTAGTACAAACAGTATCAAAAATATTAACTTAAGAATACCAGGTCCGGCTGCCTTATTTACAAAATAAATAAATAATAATGCGGTTCAGGGAAGAAAAAGCGCGCTGCACCTCACACCTATGGCTGAATCAGAATTTTGTGCATGAATTGATCAAGCCATATTGCCCCATGTACCATCGTGCAGGTATCTGATACACATGGGTCCCTACACTAAGTCCACACCGTGCCAGTCAGTGGCCACCAACCCCGCAGGCGTGCACAGTCAGGGAACGGGGGCCATGGGACGGCCCTGCGACCCCCATGCCACAGGATCAGACCCAAAACCACCACACCAGAACCCGGCCAGCACCGCCGGCGGAGAAGGTCACCCCCAAACAGCACAAGTCTGGATGAGGTATTGCGCTCACCATAGCTGCTGCAGACAGAATGGGAAAAGACAGGAGGGATTAAAACCCCTTTTGTTTCTCTCTATTCTCCGTGTTTTGCACTCCTCCTGGTGAGACCCACATGACCGCAATTAGCAGGAGACACCTGAGTGCACATGGTTTTAATCCCTCCTGTCTTTTCCCATTCTGTCTGCAGCAGCTATAGTGAGCGCAATACCTCATCCAGACTTGTGCTGTTTGGGGGCGACCTTCTCCGCCGGCGGTGCTGGCCGGGTTCTGGTGTGGTGTTTTTGGGTCTGGTCCTGTGGCATGGGGGTCGCAGGGCTGTCCCATGGCCCCCGTTCCCTGACTGTGCACGCCTGCGGGGTTGGTGGCCACTGACTGGCACGGTGTGGACTTAGTGTAGGGACCCATGTGTATCAGATACCTGCACGATGGTACATGGGGCAGTATGGCTTGATCAATTCATACACAAAATTCTGATGTGTTTTTTATTTAGCCTAGGGGCACTAGTATCAGCCATAGGTGTGAGGTGCAGCGCTCTTTTTCTTCCGTGAACCGCATTTTGTTTCTCTCTTTTCTCCGTGTTTTGAACTCCTCCTGGTGAGACCCACATGACCGCAATTAGCAGGAGACACCTGAGTGCACATGGTTTTAATCCCTCCTGTCTTTTCCCATTCTGTCTGCAGCAGGTATGGTGAGCGCAATACCTCATCCAGACTTGTGCTGTTTGGGGGCGACCTTCTCCGCCGGCGGTGCTGGCCGGGTTCTGGTGTGGTGTTTTTGGGTCTGGTCCTGTGGCATGGGGGTCGCAGGGCCGTCCCATGGCCCCCGTTCCCTGACTGTGCACGCCTGCGGGGTTGGTGGCCACTGACTGGCACGGTGTGGACGTAGTGTAGGGACCCATGTGTATCAGATACCTGCACAATGGTACATGGGGCAGTATGGCTTGATCAATTCATACACAAAATTCTGATGTGTTTTTTATTTAGCCTAGGGGCACTAGTATCAGCCATAGGTGTGAGGTGCAGCACTCTTTTTCTTCCGTGAATAAATAATAATAAAAATAATAATAATAATAATAATAATAATAATAATAATACAGTATACTAATAAACAATAATGAAAATAATATTAAAATTATAGCAACCATGTTACATAAACCTATCTAATACACTAACTACAAACCCCACCCCAAATCTGGACATGAGTCTGGGTCCATAAGTTCAGTTCTTGTCCCTCAGTGACCCATGCCAGAACCCCAAGTACCCGTCCAGGGAAAAGCATACGATGTAAACCCCCCATCACCCTTCCCAACCTATCCTATACCCCATACCATATACAATAACTATAACCGTCCATAGGGTTTATCCAGCCCTCAACTTACCTAAATACCTAAAACACAGACACCGCAACACATAACAACAAGGCTCAAGTTCGGTAGCCTGTAAGCCCTTTACCGTTTATAACTGAATAGAAAATTAAAACAAAAACCTAAAGTGTCATGCACAGCCCCCCTCCGGGATCGGGGGGATGGCAGACCAGGTACCATAATAATTTATAACCTATCCCTGACTATTCACCCTACCCTCTCCCTAATACTATCCCTAAATATTAATCTAACCCTCACACTCTCTGTCCCTATCTACTCTGTCCCTAACCAGAATTATGGTCCCTCACCCAGTGGGCTCAGTACCTAGGGCACAGAAAAGGAGAAACCTCTAATCAGGAGAGAAGCCCTACTTGTACCCAGCCTGCCATACTCCAAAGACCTGATCTTCCCGAGGTCACCAGTGATGTTCCTACAGACCTCCACCTCGGAGAGGACTCTACGCTGTGTAGATACTAGACACCGTGCGTTCCACATGTGGTACCTAACCACTAAGCTGACTAAAAATAACGTGCAGCGATCTCGGCCACCCAGGTTCCTGAATGCCCCATAAGCCCACTCCGGATAGGTGAGACTGACCAACTGACTCCAACCTATGGAGGCGCCCACCCTGGTGTAAACCCCTATATTGAAGGGACAATGAAGCAGGAAATGATCCATTCTTTCCAGGGTATTTCCACACTCCTCTCGGGGACACCCCCGATCATCGGAGCTCCTGCACTTCAAATTGTCCCTTACATATAGCTTCCCCTGGAAGCAGCGCCAGGCCAATTCCCAAAACTTCTGGGGGATCCTCTTTGAGTTCAAAAGATTTAACCCAACCCTCAGATCCCGACCTGGGCAATCCCTGAGCGCCAGGGGCTTCTGGAAATGGGTCAACAGAACCCTTTGGTCAAGGAATTTCCTCGACTGAGTCCTGATCTCCCACATTCCCAGACCCCACCGACTTATCTTCAGAGTCGGGGTAGCGTAAGCCGGAAGATATCCATGGGGCGTACGAAGGTCCTTCACTCGCCCTCCTGTCTCCCATTCCTGGAAGAAAGGCCGAAACCATTCCCTGCAGGAGAGTACCCACGGAGGAGCCCTCTCTTTCCAGAGGTTTGCGATGTTAGCTTTCAAGAAGGTGTTCACTAAGAACACCACAGGGTTCACCATAGACAAACCCCCAAGTCTCCTCGTGCGGTACGTAACCTCTCTCTTGACCAGGTTCAGCCTATTCCCCCATAACAGCTGGAAGAACAGGCTGTAGATCCTAGTATAGGAAGCCTCTGGCAAGATACATACATACACTGCCCAGGTAGATGAACAAAGGGAGCAGGTACGATTTGATCAGGTGTACCCTTTCCCTTAAGGTTAAGGACCAACCTTTCCACTGGTCCACCTTCCGAGTGGCATCCTGGAGCCTACCATCCCAGTTTTTAGTGGGGTAATCACCCTGGCCAAATGTGATGCCCAATACTTTTGCTGACTCTTGGGGCTCTGGAAGGGTGTCCGGGAGACCAAAACTAGGATCTCCCCCTCCCAGCCAGAGACTCTCACACTTGCCCCGGTTGATGCTGGACCCAGATGCCTCTGAGTAGCAGTCCACCTCTGACATCACCATATCTGCCTCCCCTCACACAACAATACCATCAGCATTAAGTATACCCTGTCTAGCTGGGCTGGACTGGCCTACCTGTAGTCTGGCTTGCTTTATTACATTACCATGAGATATAGCAGATCTGGCATTAGCAGTGGCATCCCTGGGCACATTTGACTGGGCAACCGTCTTCCCCTTAACTTGGGGAGATGCAGCATTGCCACCTGTCCGGCCCTCAGCCTCAGCCAGCACTTCTGCCTCAATTTCCTGCACCGCCTGAAGCATGGCTTTATTAATGTCATGTCCATTGGTGTGTACCTGCGGCACCAGACAGGCACCTGACTTATTGACAGTCTCTTTATCGCTGGCTCCTTCCCCAGCAGTAAGATTCACCAGAGATGTTTCCGCATTTCCGGGGGCACAGACGACCCCTGCGCCTATATAGGAGTGCCCCGTTACAGCAGACACACTCATGGGACTACCTACGCCTCCTGGCGACTTAATGTCACTCTTCCCCTTGCCTGCAGAGGAGTGACCTGCAGCACTGCGACCACCGCGAGTGCTACCCACCTGCATCTCATCGCTGGCACTTATGCCTTCTCTTGAAGCCTGGACACTCCTCCCTTTGCCTGCAGAGGAGCGCCCTGCAGCTCCAGGTTCACTCAAAGGATCGCCCACAAGCTTGGTTTTGATGCCCGGCCGCCTGGGCAATGTGCCAGCCGCTGGCACTGAGACACTCCTCCCTTTACCTGCAGAGGAGCGCCCTGCACACGTCACCTCAGCCACCAAACTGTCCGGTCCCCCGGCCGCTCCTACACAGTTACCGACCTCACTACCCTGACCAGCGAGGCCGGCGCTCTCCGCCATCTTGGTTGTACTTTTACTGGCTTTCTGGCCCCGCTCCACAGTAGTAGAAGTGGGGGCATTTAGATTACCAGTATCTGCACCCTGAGACGACTTTCCAGCCGCCCCAGACTGCACAAAGGGAACATACACAAGGTTCACCTGCGCTGCGTACTTCTTCCTCTTTTTCTTGCTTTTTTTCTTCTTTTTAATTAACTCCTCCTTCCCCAGGTCATCTCCAAAGCTAAAGTTCTCCATGTGCACTGGGGATTCCATCTGTTTTATCTGTGCAAGCAGAGCTCCTCCAGAATCGTCATCATCATCATCATCATCATCATCATCATCACCCTCTGTAGAGCCTTCTCCTGAAGATGTCGGTAAGGCCACTTGTCCTGCAGGTAGACTCAGCTGGGACTCATCCACCCCTTGTGCACTGGGAGATTCTGTCACAGTGGTCTCTCCGGCTTCCATATCCTCTTCCTCACTACTGCTCTCACCATCCGCAGAACAATCACCCCCATCCTCCTCCTCCCTCTTTGGGGATTTCATCCTGGCAAATCTATCTTCATTGAGGAGCTTCTCTCTGAAGACATCGCTGCCCTCCAGGATAACCATCCTCTGCAGCTCCAGGTCTTTAATCTCCTGCTGCAGAGACTTCACCTTAGCTGTGAGTCCAGGCCTCTGTTTCTTTGGGGCTGAGCTGGCTCTGTGCTTAGCAAAACTCAGGTCTTCTCTTAACCCCTTCAGCCTTTTTCCCAGCTGCTCATACTCAGCGAGCTTAGCTGAGATCCTGGAACCATAGGTGGCTGCAGACTCCCTGGGCCCCCTGAGACCCCACTGTTTCACCACCTGACTCTCCTGGGAGCCCCTCCGTGCAGCTGCACCAGAACCCCGTCCTCCGCTCACCTTGCTTGTAGACTTTTTATCCACATCAAGAGCCTTGCGGCTTCCACCCGTCCCTGGAAGGGCTGGGTCCACATTGCTGCGAACCCTACTGGATCTTCTTACCCCTCCAGCCGGAGCGCTGGCCGGTAGCTTACTCTCTACACCCCCGCCGGCCTTGACCGGGAGGTGGAGGTCAGGGGATCCATGCTGAAAACTCTCCCAGGAAGCTGCCACCTTCCTGGGGAAGCAGGTGGTAAATCAGCTTCTCTCCCCCTGGAAGTCTGGATGTATGGAGCTCAGGAGCAAACGCAGGCACACCCAGTAACCACACCCTCCAGAGCTGCACTCAGTATTCTGCTGGTGGGATCACTGTGTACATACATTACATTACTTATACTGTACTGATCCTGAGTTACATCCTGTATTATACTCCAGAGCTGCACTCACTATTCTGCTGGTGGGGTCACTGTGTACATACATTACTTATCCTGTACCGATTCTGAGTTACATCCTGTATTATACCCCAGAGCTGCACTCACTATTCTGCTGGTGGGGTCACTGTGTACACACATTACATTACTTATACTGTACTGATCCTGAGTTACATCCTGTATTATACGTCAGAGCTACGCTCACTATTCTGCTGGTGGGGTCACTGTGTACACACATTACATTACTTATCCTGTACTGATCCTGAGTTACATCCTGTATTATACGTCAGAGCTACGCTCACTATTCTGCTGGTGGGGTCACTGTGTACATCCCTGTTCAAGCAACTTGATAGTAAAACAATATCTACATTAGTTATTCTGTATCAGTTCACCATGTTGAACTTTGACTAAGCAAGTCCCAGATACCCTACAATGGGATATCCCATACATATGTTAACTGGGAAGTCATACAAATAAGAGATCAGCAGTGATTCTAGCTGCTGATCATTTATAGATTCCTAACCACAGATACACCACCACCTGATGTGATCCTTCCAGTCCTAGAGGACTAACAGCAAAGAGAATGCGATCAAAGTTACTTTGATTCAAAGGCTCCTTTGATTCAGTAACGTGCAAAGGTACAAACACAACAAAAAGTGGCAGACATACAAGGACACCATCAGCATTTACACTCTGTCCATAGCAGCACCAGTCGGGGCTTGCATTCCTTGTCAGTATTCCGTATTATGCATCATTTTGCCATAGTCTGTGTTGTACTGTGCTGGTAGCATCCATTACTCAAGGACATAATACCTATATGTGTCACACATGAAGGGTGAGCTGCAAGGGCCATCTACCATAGAGACTGTCTGAGCAGACATTATAAGTAGAGATGAGTGAAATTACAGTAAGTTTTGGTTCGTGAACCCCAAACCCTTGGCATTTGACTCCTGGTGGCTGGAGAAGCTGGATGCGGTCCTAGGGCTGCATCCATCTTCTCCAGCCATTGGGAGTCAAATGCTAAGTACAATTTCTTTGACATTCTCTATATCTATCAACTGCTTCACAGAGGCAATGAAGAAGGGAAAGGGAACTAAGGGTCAAACTCTTGAATAGGGTTTGGGAATAAGAAGGAAATATTAAAGTTCTTGACTCATAAGGGGTTAGATGGCATAAGCCAACATCAGTAGACAGACAATATTTTTTACTCTGTGCCCTGTGCATAAGGGGGCTAATGTACATAGCTACAGGGGTAGAGGGGGGCTAATTGCACCCAGTCCCTGAGGGGTCTCAAAGACTCTTCTTCCGAAGAAGAAGGAGGAGAAGATGGTGGTGTGTGTAGGTGGTGGTGGTGTGTGTAGGTAGTGATGCTGTGTGTAGGTGGTGGTGGTGGGTGGTGGTGTGTAGGTGGTGGTGGTGTGTGTGTGTAGGTGGTGGTTGTGTGTGTGTGTGTTTGGTGGTGGTGGTGTGTGTGTGTAGGTGGTGATGGTGGTGGGTGGTGTGTGTAGGTAGTGATGCTGTGTGTAGGTGGTGATGGTGGTGGGTGGTGGTGTGTAGGTGGTGTGTGTGTAGGTGGTGGTTGTGTGTGTGTTTGGTGGTGGTGGTGTGTGTGTGTGTAGGTGGTGATGGTGGTGGGTGGTGGTGGTGTGTGTAGGTAGTGATGCTGTGTGTAGGTGGTGATGGTGGTGGGTGGTGGTGTGTAGGTGGTGTGTGTGTGTAGGTGGTGTGTGTGTGTGTGTGTGTGTTTGGTTGTGGTGTGTGTGTGTAGGTGGTGATGGTGGTGGGTGGTGGGTGGTGGTGGTGTGTGTGTAGGCGGTGTGTGTAGGGGCCAGGCTAGTTGGCATTTACAAAAATTGTCATGAAAGTGTATATTTTTGTTATACATACACCAGTTGTTATATTTGTGTTTTCTTTGCTTACCCATTGAATAGATGAGAAACATCCCAAAAACATTTACACACTAAAGACATATATATGTATATAGCCTAAAGTCTTCTGTATAAAACGTCTAAATATTATCCTCTGTTTAGTATATAATTACTTTGTAGGTGTAATTGGCCATTAAAGTGGCTGAGCGTATTTTGATTAATATTTTGGTGTCTGTCTAGGGAGTTAACAGAGATTTATTCCGCCCTGTCAGTAAATCAACATATAACTGCAAAGATATGATGGTGTTTTAATTGCCATTCAACCTTGTAAAGTCTTCCTGACTTTCATGGCATTGGTTCTTGTTCTCTTGCTGCCTATGTGTGTGTTTTTTTTTTATATATTCATCAGTCTACTGTGCTGATTCCTTATTAATGCTTCACCAAATATTTTGGTCTATTGCTTCCATTTAGGGTACAGCCTTGATAAAAATTATCACTGTGTACATGGATTACTTGTCCTGTACCACTGAGTTGCAACCTGTATTATACCCCAGAGCTGCACTCACTACTCTACTGGTGAAGTCAATGTGTAGATACATAACTTATCCTGTACTGATCCTGAGTTACATCCAGCAGTTACAAAAAGGTGAGTATGCTTTCTTTTTTTTTTTCTTTTTTCTGCAACCTAATGCATTTATGACAAAAACCACCCCTGCTTTGAGAACTGTTTTTCTCACTTTCTCTGAGCATAGAAAGAACTGTCTATCCCTAAAGATACAGCTGCACAGTGCTCTTTATACCCTCCCTGCATTTATCTTTAGGATAATAGAGAGAACTGTGAAGCTATATAGTTATTACTGCACAGTCCTACCTTTCCCTGACCTTCACTTGTCTTGGAGATCACCGAAAGAATTGTGTGACGGTACAGTTACAACTTAGTCAGGCTGCGTTCACACTACGTATATTTCAGTCAGTATTGTGATCCTCATATTGCAACCAAAACCAGGAGTGGATTAAAAACACAGAAAGGATCTGTTCACACAATGTTGAAATTGAGTGGATGGCCGCCATATAACAGTAAATAACGGCCATTATTTCAATACAACAGCCGTTGTTTTAAAATAACAGCAAATATTTGCCATTAACCCCTTAACGACAAAGGGCGTATATTTACGCCCTATTGCCAGTAAGGGAGTTCAGAGCGGCACCGCGCGGCGACCCTGCTCTTAACCGCGGCGGTCCCGGGTGCCGCTTGTAGCCCGGGACCGCAGGTATTAGCGGGCACGGTCCGATCGCCGTGCCCACTAATACAGTAATCAGATGCAGCTGTCAAACATGACAGCTGCATCCGATTACCGGATTCAGCTTATCCCTGGTGTCTAGTGGAGGAGATCGCTCCTCCGGGATGTTATCCCGGAGGAGCGAGCTCCGTTTCTGAAGCCGGTCGGGGACCGCTCCAAGATGGCGCCGTCCCCGGCTCGGCACTCGTTTACTTCCGGCTGCAGTGAAGCTGGAAGTAAATGAGTGCGTATCTCATGGATCTCTGCAGCATATCTATGCTGCAGAGATCTCTATGAGAGATCAGTGCACTTATACTAGAAGTCCCCTAGGGGGAATAACCCTAACCCCAGGGGGGCTTCTAGTATAAGTGTAAAAGTTAAAAAAAAAGTGTCATTATTAATAAAAATCCCCCTCCCCTAATAAAAGTCAGAATCACCCCCCTTTTCCCAGGTTATAAATAAAAGTAAATAAATAAATAAACATATTTGGTATTGCCCGAACTATTAATTAATCACATTCCTGATCTCGTACGGTAAACGGCGTCAGCGCAAAAAAATCCCATGATATAAATAACATAGACATTTACTGCCAAAGACCACCAGAGACTTTTACATTCACCACTTCTCTTCCCTAGACTTCCAAGGATTTTGGAACTAACCCCCTTACTGCCCTAAACTACCAAGGATTCTGGAACCCACCCCCTTACTGCCCTAGACCACCAGATGTACTTACATTACTCCCTTCACTGCCCTAGACCACCAGAGATTACACTGATAGGGGTTTGTTCTGATGTCAGATCTAGGTTTTGATACTCTTTGGGGTCTTGGGTTTGTCATGGGGCCCAACTTTTTACAGTTACATCCCTGATCTTTTTCTGTTTTTATTATTATTATTATTATTATTTACATAATTTAATAAAATATGTCAATTATTTGTTGCTTTGCATAGGCCATTTAATGTGGCATCTGTGGACGCCTGACCCCCAAGATGTCCACCTATAAACATACTGTAACTATATGTGCCTGGGTTTGAAGTATTCCAGTTCTATATATATATATTTTTTTTTTTTACTGATCATAGATAAATACTAAACATGTATCTTTTCTAATCTGTTTCCATTTTCTTATTGTAATTTTTATTTAATTTTGTACACTATCACTGGGGTAGCCATCTTGGCGTAGCTAATTTTTTTTAACACCATTTAGGAAAAGATTCAGTATAAATTGTAACTTGTTGATTGAAATCGTAGAGGAGTCCAGTGGGCGGTGTCACCCAGTGGACTGGACTCTTTAGCTTGGAAACATCTGAGATTTCAATCAGTAAGTTACAAGTTATACTGAATCTTTTCCCATAAGGATATATATCAATCTGCTTGGCTTCTTTTGCCGTATAACATGATGCCGATAGCTTAGGTAGCATTTTCACGGTGATGGGTTCCCTTTAAGAGGGAGTGATTATACAGGCTTGTAAATGGCTGCTTTCTTCAGAAACAGCACCTCTCCAGTCCTGCAGTTTTCCAGATCACTTTCACTAAAGGGAATGGAGCTGAATTGTAATACCACTAAAACTACCACCAATCCAGGATTAGAAAAACACAGCTTCCTACTTCCAAAAAGAGTGCCACCCCTTTGTCCTCAGGTTGTGTGTGCTAGTACAACTTCATTTACTTCAATGGAACTGAGCTGTACAACCAAGGACAAGAGTAAGGCTGTTTCTGGAAGAAAGAAGCCATGGTTTTTTAATCCTGGTTAACCCCTTTAATGAATAAAAAGTGTGACTTTAGCATTAAGACATGGACATACTTTGGGGGATGCTGGTGGGGCTCTCGCTGGGCCGGTGTCAGCACAGGGCTTACCCGGGCAATTGCCTGGGCCCACAGAGCCTCTAGGGGCCCAGAGAGGGTGGGGGCCTGGTGTTCTAATGTTCAGCCTTCTTACTGTAGTACAGGGTCAACAATGAACATTAGAAGACACATGAGATGGAGCAAGACCTGTCATTGTGCTGCACAGAGAGGAAGAGTGGTGAAGGACCTGATCACATGACCTGTAGGTCCTCAACCTCACAGTGTGGAGATCAGCCTGACAGAGAAGAAGAGGGAGAAGACTCAGCTATAAGTGCTGTATCAGTAATGTGTGTTTGTGTATCTGTTAGTGGTGTCTCTAACTGGAGCCAACCCTTCAGTTAGGGCTATGAAAAAATAAACTATACCGTACTTACCTCTCACCGTCCAGTGCTTCTGTCTGTCCCAGCGCCAGTGTTTGCTTTCCTGGATGATGCTCTCTCCCGATTCAGCTGCTGCCTATGTTCTGAATCCAATGTAGACTCATTATTTGGTCTCAGTGCGCAGTGTGTTTCTGACTAATATGACATATGGCAACTCTCTAGAGACCCATCCTCTCCATTTATTCCATGTCCGCCTATTCTTTTGAGTGGTAAGCTACACATGCCCCCTGTATGGGGTAATGTATGGCCAAATGAGGCATTCCCTAGTGATGAGAGCAACGTTGTGCTGATGCCCTGTATTGTGACATAATAATGATTTTTTGCATCCCCTTTATGAGCATAGCCTCACCTCACATCTATATGGCTGTCTAATGAGGGTCCGTAATGGATTAATGTATATTTTTAGTTTAATAGGAACAAGGACAATCCATAAGGGCAAAGGTGAACGCTCAATCTCCTTTCATAGATACATATTGTAATTACAATTAGAAACAGCTTCATTAGGAGGAGATGTTATGTGGACCTGTAGCACTAGCGAAGGGTGAAGCGGGTGAACACCACGTTCACCATCACCACAGCGCTCTGCTAATGAGCTCAGATAAATGAATCATGTGAATTAAAGTCAAACATCTGAAGTGCTCAACATCACCTTAAAGGGGTTATCCAGGATTAGAAAAACATGGCCTTTTTCTTCCAAAAACAGCACCAGCTCCTGTCCTCAGGTTGGATGTGGTTTTACAGATAAGTTTAATTAAAGTGAATGATGCCGAACTGCTATACCACACACAACCTGAGGACAGGGGTGGCGCTGTTTTTGCAAGAAAGTAGGTGTGTTTTTACTAATCCTGGATAACCTCTTTAATGTTTGCTCATTTTTTTACTTATAGTATATAATGCAAGGAATCAATGAATTCCTTGCAGATCTGAGCCATGAATGCTTCATCATCACATTTTTATTTCTGTCCATTTGTGTCTATACAACTGTCATTCGGTTCCTGAACCAGGAAGCTCAGGATGAACAGCACTACTATGAAGACCGACAGACAAACACGGAAGGGAACAGGGGGGAGGGCATTAAATGGTATAATAATAGGTCTTTTCATGTCATTCAGGCTTTGTCCAAAGCTGGGATAATGCCTAATCGCTATTTAATTGCATATATTAGTGGTTAAAGGGATTTTCTGGGACTTAGGATAGGCTATCAATATCAGGTCATGAAGGTCGATCAGCTGATTGAAGAAGCTGTGGTGCTTATGTAAGTGCTGCAGCCTCCTAATCGCTTACCAGGAATATCTCTCTATGTTGGATAGTGGCCATATTGCAGCTGCAATACCAGGTGTAGCCACTACTGAATGTATGGCACTGTGCATTATAAGTGAAGAATAGGGGCGTGGCCTGGCTATGGAGGGGTGAAGACACGTTCTCTGTAGGCTCCGCTGACAGGGCGCCAAACAGCCTCCATTTACACCCCTAATCGGCACCTAGACACCCTCAAATGGTGGGTGGCCGACGCAAGACAAGAGCCAGCACCAGTTCTGCCCGTTCCCGGCCCGCCCGCGGCAGTCTAGAGCGGTATTTCCCCGCCGCGAACCGCGGCCTAGCAGATAGGCCTGGAGCCTCCACACTCCCCGGCTCTCGCGTGACTAGAGCGTCCGCTGCCGCCGCGCGTACCTGCCCGGATAGACGCTCCTTCAGCCCGGAAGACGGTCAGCTACCGGCAACGGAGGAGGTACGTGCTCCGGTCCCGGAGCCCCCCGCACTTGTGACACCGGGTCCTCACTGCCCCATCCGAGTGGGACCTGCTGCGGCTCCCTGCCAGCTCTCTGACGCTGCCCCCGCTGACTCTCTCTCTACACGGCCACCGCTGACTTCCCGGCCGTCTGTCTCCCTTGGGGCTGAGACGCTGGAGCGGGAGATCACGGATACCCGGTCTGTGGAGGCTGAGGAAGCCTGCCTGCCGCAGACACAATATTATCTGGGCTGCAATATGTCCTCCCTCTCTCCTGCTGCACCACCATTCTCCTCCACTAGGGGCAGCGCAAAGGACAGTGCTGGCTCTGCTACACCAATTAACCCCGGGAGCTCTGCTTTCACCAGTAATCCCCTGTGTGCTGCCTCATCTGGCAACTCTATGAACACTGCTGCCTCCATTAACCCTGCGTGTGCTACCTCACTCAGCACTAATGTGAACACTGTGCCTCCCATTAACCCTGTGACCTCCACTGCACCACTTAACCCCGTGCCTGCCAGCATGGAATGGGACTGGAAAGAATACATGAAGTTGCTCCCTACACGCTCGGATATGGAAAAGTTTGTGGAGCGCTTGGAAACTTCCTACAAGCAGGAATTGAATTCTCTTAAATCTGAGGTCCATACGTTGGAGGCGAAAATTTCTGATGTCGCAGCTGACCACAACTCCTTGGTCTCCACTGTAGATAATGTTCAGGCTACGCTTGCTACTCAGGAGAGCCAGATCCGGCACCTCTACAGACTCCATGATGATGCTGAAAATCGGAGTCGCCGGAATAACATCCGTATCCGAGGGTTACCGGAAGCAACTAGAGCAAACGATCTCATCCCATCCCTCCAAGATTTATTCGCTTCCATCCTCAAACGTCCACCAGGCGCGGAGTTTGAAATTGACAGAGCTCATCGTACATTGGGCCCGGTTTCTCATGATGTAAATAGGCCTCGTGACGTGATCTGTAGGCTCCATCATTACAGAATAAAAGATGAGCTCATGAAAGCGGTACGCAACATGGACTTTGTTGACTTCGATGGAGCCCAATTGATTTTTCTTCAGGATCTGTCCAGAGCTACGCTGTCCCAACGACGTTCTCTCAAGCCTCTACTGGAGCTGCTCCGTGAGCGTGATATACCATACTCCTGGGGCTTTCCATTCCAACTGGTGGTTCGCAGACATGGCAAGCGGGTTGAGCTTCACACTCCAGAGGATTTACCGGCTTTTCTGGCGGCATTGGATCTCCCTCATATAACTTTGCCGGATTGGGATCCGCTGCTGCCACTTCCTACTGGTAGACCTGTTCGCCCATCTGGAGCTGCTGCCCCGGATGATTGAGGACGCTATGCGGAGCCGGCATCGGCATGCCTCACATAGCCTTCCATGCCGAGGATGTATCTTTTTCTTTCTTTTTTGTTGTTGGCTAACATATGTTGCTATTTTATCTTGCTGATTTGTTTATGTTCAGTGTAGTTAATATGTCCTTACTCTAGATATTATGTTCACAACATCGAGTGCTCTCCAAGCGGGGAGGGGAATCGCGGCCTTACCTGACCGCCTACCAAGAGTGGTTCTGTTATGCTTATGTTTTTCTTTTTTTTTTTCTCTTTGCCTGCATTTCTGAAAGGTGTATAGTTTCTTAGAGTTTTTCATTTTTGGTGCCCTGTCGCGGACTCGCAGACCTTCCTCTGTTAGTCCGTCTCTCAGTAGTTTAAGACGCTTTTGGCGTTCTTGTACCCATTTGGGTTTTCTCCCGGTAGTGTAGCTACTACCTGGATACGGAGGTTTTCCTCTTCTAGGAACCTTCTATTTCCGACTGCAGGTTCAGTCCTCTGCTCTGTGTCTTTGATTTTCCTTTTATTTCTTTCTCTCTATTTTTCTTTTTCTTATTCTACTTTCTTTTTTTCCTTTTCTCCCCTCTTTGGGTCTTCTCCTGAGGTGGGGGGATGGCTGGGATGGACATTAAGCTGGCATCTCTCAATGTCAGAGGACTGAATGTCCCGCAGAAGCGGGCTCAAATTATCTACTCTATGCATAGACAAAAAGTGCATATCTTACTATTGCAGGAAACGCATTTTAAGACCTCACAGACTCCGCGCTTGCGTCTCAATTACTACAATGTCTGGTCCCACAGCACTAATCCTACTGCCAAATCCAAAGGTGTCTCCATTGCTTTGCATAAGTCTCTGCCACATAAATTGCTAGATACTCTGGTTTGTCCTCAGGGACGTTATGTTTTCCTCAAAATCGAGATACAAAACCGGGTGTACACTGTTGGAAATATATACCTTCCCAACTCCAATCAGGGTAGTACGTTGCGTGCTATACTTAGGACTGCCTCCACCTTTATTGACGGTTTGTTGATTCTGGGTGGGGACTTTAACCTAGTTATGGATCCTTCCCTGGATACCTCCTCTGGCAGGACCGCTGTGCCGCGCTCTGAGTGTGCGTTGGCGCGGTCGACCCTTAGTCTACATAAACTGGTTGATGTTTGGAGAGTCCTTCATCCTCAGGATAGGGATTTTACCCATTATTCTGATGCACATCGCACATATGGGAGGCTGGACATGTTCTTTGTGGCGCAGTTTGCGTTGACTCTGAGCCCTGCGGCCAGCATAGGCACTGCCCTGTGGTCGGATCATTCTCCTATCTTTTTGTCCTTACAACTGCCGGGGTTGGTGCCCAGGGAATGGTCGTGGAGGCTGAATGAGGCGCTTCTTCGGGATGTGGCGTGCAAAGCGGCTGTGTCGCAGACAATACAGGACTTCGTGCGAGATCATGCTTCTGATGACACCCCCCTGCCTTTACAATGGGAGGCTCTTAAATGTGTTGTTAGGGGGACTCTGATTCAGCATGGGGCTCGGCTTAAGAGAGAGAAAGGCGCAAAAATTGTAGCGTTGCTGGGTCGGGTTGAGGCACTTTCCACAGCCCATAAACGGAATGCCACTGATGAGAACTGGACCGCACTGACCCTGGCTAGGGAACAACTAAAAGATACTCTTGCTCAGTCCTCCTCCTCTCAGCAGGAACGGTACCGTAGCTTTCTCTATGAACATGCCAATAAGAGCGGCAGAGCTTTGGCCCGCTTGATTCATCCGAGAACGCAGGTTACGCACATCCCTAGTCTCCTTGATCACCAGGGCAAGGCAGTACATAATCCCAAAGAAATCACAGCTCTTTTTCGCTCCTATTTCTCCTCTCTCTATAATACTAAGGGCCGTTTCTCGGAGCTGCCAGTGGAGGAACTGGAGACTAGGGTATCCGCGTATCTGCTAGACACGGCATTACCTACCGTCCCTGCGGAGTCGGCTGAGGAACTGGAAGCTCCCCTCACGGAGGATGAGTTTCGGGCAGCCATTACTAACACTAAAGGGGGTAAGAGTCCGGGGCCTGATGGCTTTACGGCCGGGTTTTTCAAAACATTTAAGGAATTGTTAGTCCCGTTTATGACTGAGTGCTTTAATGACGTTTCTGCTTCCTGTCCCTTCCCTCGCCAGTCCTTGGAGGCGCATGTGGTGGTCCTGCCCAAACCTGGTAGGGATCCTAAATACTGCAAAAACTACCGCCCTATTTCCCTCATTAACTGTGATCTCAAACTCTACGCTAAGGTACTGGCAACTCGCCTGAGTCCCCTTATCCCCCAAATCATCCATGTCGACCAGGTTGGTTTCGTACCGGGCAGGGAGGCGAGGGACAATACCCTTCGGACGCTTTCGCTGCTGTCGTGGGCTGGCCGTTCGGGATCCCCTCTGTGCTTACTCTCAGTTGACGCTGAAAAGGCTTTCGATAGAGTGCATTGGGGATTCCTGCGGTCGGTTCTGGCAGGGGTGGGACTTGGACCGCAATTTGTAGATAAGATCATGGCGTTGTACTCCTGCCCGTCGGCTCGTGTTCGGGCCAATGGCATACTCTCTAGCTCATTTACGATTCACAATGGTACACGCCAGGGTTGTCCCTTGTCTCCCACGCTTTATATTCTCACAATGGAACACCTGGCTGTGGCCCTACGGCGAAATCCTACAATCCAGGGGGCAGTATTTGGACAGGACCACCACAAATTGGCACTCTATGCGGACGACCTGCTTCTATATATATCCTCTCCTATCACTTCCCTTCCCTCCATTCTCCAGGAATTTCAGCGGTTTGGTGACCTTAGTAATTTTAAGGTCAACCTGTCTAAAACTGAGGGTCTCAACGTCTCAATCCCACAAGAGATATTTGGTGTGGTCAGGGCCTCCTTTCCTTTTCAGTGGCAAGCGGACTCTATTGTGTATCTTGGTGTTAGAGTCCCCTCCGCTCTTAGCTCTCTCTTTGCCTTGAATTACACTCCCCTGCTGAATAAGGTCTTGTCGGAAATGACCTCCTACTTCTTAAAACCAGCTTCCTGGTTTGGGCGGATGGCTATTGTAAAAATGGATGTCCTTCCAAAACTGCTGTACATCTTCCAGACTGTACCCATTGTCGTGCCGGTGGCCTTTTTCAGGACCCTGCGCCGTGCCATCTCCAAATTTATCTGGGGCAAGAGCAGGCCACGGATCAAATACTCCACTCTCACGCAGTCTAGATCCCTGGGTGGCATGGGTCTCCCTGATTTACGCTCTTATCATGAGGCAGCGGTTCTGCGTGGGGTCCTGGACTGGGTACACGGCAGAGGTCTGAAGAGATGGGTGGACCTGATGTTTTCCCTGTGCCCGGTTGACCCCTCTGTCCTTCCCTGGATACTTCCTGAAGACCGTCAGGTTTTCTCCGGTCTCCCTTTTCTGATGTCTCATACACTTTGTGTCTGGGATAGATGGGTCGCTAAGTGGGGGTTATCTGTTACCCCTGGACCGCTCTCCCCTATTCTCCAGAATCCGAAATTCCAGCCCGGATGGCAGACACACACGTTCCTGTTATGGGACCGATCTGTCAGTCCTAGAATACGTGACTGCATGACGGGCAGGACAGTTTCTTCTTTGGCTTCTCTCCAAGCCCAGTCTGCGAGAGGTCGGCTGTCCTGGCTGGAACATAATCAGTTGGTCTCTTTCATTCAGACCCTCTTCCCACGGGACACTTACAACCCGGCACTCACTGACTTCGATAACCTAGTGGTCTCCACATCTGCCATTCCGCATTGCATCTCAGTTATTTAACAGATCTTGATCGGTACCGCTAACCCTGACAGAGCTTCTTTCTTTGATAAATGGGAAGCCGACCTCAACACCTCTTTTGATTCACAGTCTGTCCAGAAGATTTGCGAACTAACCCACGGCGTTTCCATGGCTGCTAAAGCTAAGGAAAAGAACTACAAAATTATCTCGAGGTGGTATTACTGCCCGGTCACCTTGCATAGAATGTTCCCTGAGGCTTCGGATCGCTGCTGGCGGTGCCTAACGGAGGCTGGTGATATGTTGCACATTTGGTGGGCTTGCCCGGGGATCCGTGACTTCTGGGACAAAGTCTTGGGAATCTACAATGCGTACTCTGGACAGACTGTTGTCAACTCTCCTCAACTGACTTTATTATCTAAACTACCGGGTTCGCTCTCTAAGTCCAAAAAGGGACTCCTGCGACACTTTCTGACTGCTGCTCGCATGGTTATCCCCCGGCACTGGAAGACTCCCCTTGTACCTACCCTGGCAGAATGGATGAGTGAGCTTAGAGACCTTGGCAGAATGGAAGAGTTAGTGGCTGAGGCCCATGACCGATCTGACAAATTTGAGAAAATATGGTTTCCTTGGCGCTTGTTCATGGATTCAGAGGAGTTTCTTGTTCTTACCCGCTAAATCCTGACACCCGGAGACTCTGTGGTTCTGGGATTGGCGAATCTCACTGACCGTAGTGGTCATCCTCCTCCCCCTGCCATCCCCCTCCCTTCCTCTGCTCTTCTTTGCATCTTTGTTTTCCCTTTGTCTTTCTTTTCCCTTCCCTTTTTCTTTTTTCCTACATGCCTATTCATCAATGTTACTTTTTGCTGACTGTTGGTTCTGTTTGGTGCCATGTGCACCTCTAGCAGCATTATGCCATAATTGATAGCTGCTTCTATTTGTATTCTTTTACAATATTAGAAAACCTGACACCATGCGACTTGCAGGTCGCAGTTTATTGCGTGTGATTTAATGTGTATCTGTTCTTTTGCATGGTTGCCAATAAAATCAGATTATACATAAGTGAAGAATAGGCCGTAGAGTTTTTTCAAGCTGCTCATCTTTGGGGATGCCAGGAGTAGCACCCAGAGTGATTTCATATTGATGTTCTTTTCCAGGGAAAATCTCAATGTATATATCTGTTGTCATACACTCTATGTGTCAAAGCTGTCTCCATGATGAAATTAAGTACATGTTGTATATAAAAGTGCATGTGTTTCCTTCCAGATGCAAACAGTGAATCCATGGATAAATGTGTAAATTAATGCCGGAGTGTCACTACAGTAACCATATGGACACGTATGAGTACAGAGGTGTAACACAAAGCTCCTGGGGCCCAAACATAACCAGGTTATATACTATTTACAGTAATATTGGTGTCTTCTTATGCAGCAGAGGGACCTTTGGGCTCCCTGAAGCACCTGGGTTCTGTTGCCTTTGTGCCCCCTATATACACCTCTGTATGCATAAATAACTAGAGGCACATCGGAGGGGTTCCTGATACCTCAGCGGGGAGACTGCTTTGATATGGAGAAGGCACAACAGAGTTTATACACTCTCCACAATGAAGGTCCTTTGGGTCCAGCTTCCCTTCTATTACATATCCTGAAGCACATACGTTTGGAGTTCTTATAATAAAGAAACAATGGTCTCTTATGCAGAGGTACTGACACACGCATATGTTATATGCAGGTGTTATCCAAGGCTGAGGGCTATGCATTTCACCGCAGGCCCCTGGGTGTTCTCTCTGCATCCAGGGCTGCAGTGTCGGACTGGCCCACCAGAGGACCGGAGAATCCTCCGGTAGGCCCCTAGCTTTAGAACCTGCACAAACACTGACTGACATGTTGTTTTTCACTAGTTATTCATTGATGGACCCCCAGGATCATTTCCTCTGGTGGGCCCTAGATACCCCAGTCCGACATAATCGAAATGTGACTGCAGGCCAGCCCCCCGCCAGCTGAGGTCACAGTTCAGGTTAAGGAGGGAGATGCCTCTTGCTGAACAAAATATTGAATCTGGTTAACAGCAAAACAGAAATTGTGGGTCCTACTACAGCCATGATACCAGTGCTCAGAGTTCTCAACTAGATATGAGCGCAATTCAGACATGCTCCAGTGGCTACAGAAATTGGATGCCGCCCTAAGGCTGCCTGGAAAAGATGGATACAGTCATAGGCCATAAGCTGTATTCATGTGTTCCCAGGACTCTCTAGGGCTTCATCGAACGTCTTCAGCCACCGGTAACCAAATGTATTGCGTTCAGATTTGCACAGACCTGAGCTTGCTCGAGTTGCGCTCATCTCTAGCCTCAGCACATACAGTGTTCTTAGGGGATGGAAAAACAAATCAGGTTGCAGTTGCATTGCAGTTTATAACGAAATCACCTGAGTTTCCTATAGTAATTAGTAGAAGAATTTAAAGGGGAACTCCCTTTAAATTTAAAGGGGAACAGGTCATAAAGGTAAGACTGAGATTTCTCCTCTTTTCAAATCCATTCCTGACTTTGGTTACAAAAATCTGTCAGATAAATCTCTCTGTGTAAACGCACTATTAGGTGGTGAGAGAGTCAGGGTGGTATTACATGGGCCGAGCAGGGCCCGATAATACCTGTAAACGAGCAGCGATCTGCTAGATCGTTGCTCGTTTACTGGACCTATTACACGGCCCGATAATCGTTTGACAAGAGCTGCAAGGACATCGTTACCGATGTCCTTGCAGCCCTTGCTAAACTGGCATACATTACCCATCCACGTTCCAGGGCTGCTCCTGCGTCCGCTTCTCCCGGGGGTCCCGCGCGCTCTCTAGCGTCACAGCAGCCTGTCAGCTGGTAGGCCGCTCAGCCAATCACAGGCCGGGACCGCCGCGGCCTGTGATTGGCTGAGCGGCCTATCAGCTGACAGGCCTCTGTGACGCTAGAGCGCGCGCGGGACGCAGGGAGAAGCGGACGGCAGGAGCAGCCCTGGAACGTGGATGGGTAATGTATATCGTTAGTCGCCGGCCACGCACCGCTATTACACGCAGCGGTGCGCGGTCGGCGCCCGACGAAAATAGGTTCTAACCTATATCAACGATCAGCCGATGATCGTTGTCATCGGCTGATCGTTGCATTTATTACACGGAGCGATAATCGGCCGAATCGGGCCAATTCGGCCGATTATCGTTCCGTGTAATACCACCCTTAGTTAGGGTGTCTGCTTCTCCTTGAACTTTGTAACTTTTAAGCCTTTACCACAGTAACCATCTCCGTCAGCTGCTGCCTAGGCTCACTGTTCAGCAGGTTCCACAGCTCGAGTGCCAGGTTATACGCACACCCCTATAAAATTCCTGGCTTGAAGAAATGCTAAAAAAAAAAGAAAAAACGTTGTTTTTGGTGCAAAATGTGCTTTTTCGGTAAAAAATCGTGCAATCCGTGAATTTGTTCTGAAGAACATAAAAAATCTCAGACATTTACACATGCAATTTCCTAAGCAGGAAAAAAAACTATGGCCATGGGAGAAAAATACTACCACCCATCCAGGATTAGAAAAACACAGCTTCCTTCTTCCAAAAACAGTGCCACCTCTTGTCCTCAGGTTGTGTGTGGTATTACAACTCCCATTCACTTCAATGGAACTGAGCTGTAAAACCAAGAGTAAGGCTGTTTCTGGAAGAAAGAAGCCATGGTTTTCTAATCCTGGTTGACCCCTTTAATGAATAAAAAGTGTGACTTTAGCATTAAGAGATGGACATACTTTGGGGGCTGCTGGTGGGGCTCATGCTGGATACCAAGGAGCATCACAACTTAGGCCTTATTCTCACGTTCCAAGTATGGTCTGTATTTAGAGACATTATCAAGCGGAAAATCATTATATCGTTCAAATTTAATCGTCCTGTGTAATAGCAGGCAACAATCCTAAAATTGTTTGTGGATCGTTGATTTAGATCTGACCCTAAAATCATTGTTAATCATTTGCTAATTGTTTACTGTAATTCCGCATCCTTTCGCTAATCCTTCAGTGTAATTACACATTGTTCCTTCTTTTGCTGGGGGCCGATGGGGGTCCGATAATACCTGTAAACGCGCGCCGATCTGCTAGATCGATGCTCGTTTACTGGGCCTATTACACGGCCCGATAATCATTTAACAAGCCCTTGCTTAAACTATATACTTTACCTGTCCACGTCCAGGGCTGCTCCTGCGGTCCGCTTCTCCCGCGCGCACTAGCTTCAGAGGGGCCTGTCAGCTGACAGGCCGCTCAGCCAATCATAGGCCAGGACCGCCCCGGACAGTGGTTGGCTGAGCAGCCTGTCAGCTGAGACAGGCCGCTCTGAAGCTAGAGCGCGCGGGACCCGGGGAGAAGCGGACCGCAGGAGCAGCCCTGGAGCGTAGATAGGTAATGTATATCGTCAGTCGCCAGCCGCACACCGCTATTATACGTAGCGGTGTGCGGTCGGCGCCCGACAAATATATTTTCTAACCTATATCAACGATCAGCCGATGACAACGATAATCGGCTGATCATTGTCTTTACTACACGGAGCGATAATCGGCCGATTTGGCCGATTATTGTTCCGTGTAATAGTACCCTGATGATCGTTAAAACGATCGCAACTAACTACTATCGTTTTGTGTAATCTGGTGAACAATTTCAGTTTAATGATAAACAATCTCTTGTTTGCAAGTGTTTATTGGTAATCGGTAAAAATCGCTTTGTCTAATAGGACCCTTACTCTGCTTTGGCCAAGAAGTATGCATACATAGTAACCTAATTTTTGGCTTCAGGTTATAAAAGCCTAGCTACTACTGTGACATAGATTCTTGGTTTCCTTTAGTAGATTGGTTTTTATTCCATCTGCCTAGCCTATTGGGTAACATGTTACATATTTATAGCGTTTTGTTTCCCTTGGGTTCTTAGCATTAGCTGTGGTTCATTAAAGCCTATTGTGCCGGTGACTTCAGCGGGGAGTCCGTCACTGTCATTCAGAAAGACCATTTTGTTGAATTAGCACCCAGGTGTCACACAGACAGAGCCCGCTCTTCTGGTACGCGAGATCTCCAGTGCGCCGGGGATATTGATTGCTGTTTTACCACTAATGTAAGACTTCCATCTTATTGTTCTAGAGAATTAAACATGAAGTGTAGCTTTTCTAATAAAGATGACTCCTGCAAAGACTGCTGAGCCATATCGCTGTCACTTAAAGCGTCTGGTGACAAGTTTGATGCCTTGTATCTCCTTTAATGTATTATTCCATTAGAAAGCCACACGGGGAAGGAAATCGTGTCATATCTAACACGGCGCTGAAGCTTGTGGAACTGGTAATGACGCTCACACTTACTGCTGACGCCGGAGAAAAGGAAGGAGATGATGCTCTCTGGATAGAAAGGTGGTGATCAAGGAGTTTTGTCATATCTGCAGCGGGAGATAGAGCAGCTATTAGAGGTGAAACGCGGAGGATAATGATTGTATTACACAAGATTTCATAAGACTAGTAATATCTATGCTTATCCGTGGGTTGTCCACAGCATTAGCCATAAATGCATGATATACAAGGTCTTACATCTGGGACCCCCTACCTTGTAGAAGACCTTCTGTCCATAATGTATGTTCTGCAATGCAAGGCAGCCTGCAGAGGTGACTGAAAGGACTGGCTGCAGACGTCTCTCCATGCATTGCAATCAATGGACACTTGACCTTATAGAATAGTGGATAGGGGACTCCATTCTACCAATAGCAGGGGTTTCCCATGATGGTGTTGGCGTGTATTTAAGTGACTGGGATAATCTTCCAATGCTAAGCAAAGTACAAGAAGGAAACAACCTAATACTAATGTAAGTATTGGAGTAGCTGCCGTTGGTTAGTAGGGCCCGAGCATGCTCGAGTCGATCCGAACCCGAACTTTCGGCATTTGATTAGCGGTGGCTGCTGAACTTAGATAAAGCCCTAAGGCTATGTGGAAATCATGGATATAGTCATTGGCTGTATCCATGTTTTCCAGACAACCTTAGAGCTTTATCCAAGTTCAGCAGCCCCAGCTAATCAAATACCGAACGTTCGGATCGACTCGAACCCGAAGCCGGTTCGCTCATCTCTAATTCCCACTCATCCCTACTCCTTTCCCTCTTTTTTGAATCTCTTTCCTTTTCCTCTTCTTTTAATAAAGCAACATTAACACTAGGTACATCGCTTTCTGATTTTCACATAAACAGAGTGGCGTCGGAGTAGGGATGCTGGTGACAAGGTCCTTTTTTTTGAACCGCTGCCTGGTGCTAGTCTTTTCCAAAGCACCGCCGCGGCAAGTGACACTAGGGGTGGGCCCACTGTACCCCAGTGTGACAGAACCCCCTCCCCTCTGTGACATGGCTCCATTGATTCTAATCAAGTTGCGTCACAGAGGGGGTTTTGTCTTCTTGTCTGGCGGGCCTGCCCCTGGTGCTTCATGCTGGGCCGTTACGCAGGAAAAGATCGGCACTGTGTGCGGGAATTGGGAGGTGGTTCAAAAAAAAGGACAGCGCCACCGGCATCCCCATGCCAGCCTGTTAATGTAAAAAGCACAAAAAGATGTACCTAGTGGTACATTCACTTTAAGTAGGTTGTGAAATACCTATGACTAAGTTGTGTTTGGTTAATATTTTGTACACAAGGTCTGGACTCGATGCTGGCTTTCCTTTCCCGTGAATGGAGGACAACAAATACACTTGCACTCTCACTCATACTGTATACTCTTTATGGAACTGCAGGTAAATCTCACGAATATTTCTGGTGAATCAATGTTTATTTTAGCTCTATCCAAATGGCTTATACCCTGACTTTTCAAGTCTCACCAGGTTTGCTTTCTTACAGGACTGCTTGTATAAGCTAAACTGTTATACTGTATACATCCTTACAAACATGTGCTGGGTCTTGTGACTCTTATTTTCTTTGTTTGCATCTCTATATGCAATGGTTTTGTATTTCTTAAAAAAGACTCTTTTTGAATTTGAAAAAGAAAAAAACATTCCAATTCACTGACACCAAGCAGAGATCTTTAAGGCTATGTTCACACAATGTACTATTTTTGAAAATAACAGCTGTACTCCCATTAAACAATGGTCGTTCTTTTCATATAGCAATGAAAAATGAAGTGAATGGAACAATGGCCGTTGTTCTCACACAATGTATTGAACAACGGCTATTGTTTGGTACTCAAAACAACGGCAGTGGATTCATCCATTGTGTGAAAACAACCATTGTTTTAATTGGAAACAACGGACATTTTTTCAAACATAGTACGGTGAGTGAACATAGCCCAAAACTTAAAAAAACAAACAAAAGGAAATGAAACACAGGGTATATTAAGAAGCTGCCCAAATTTTCATGAACAGATTTTATTTACTAGAAAATCCATTAAAACCGGTCTGAGCCCTGTTGGAAAATGGCGCAATACATCAATCTGGCACAAAATTCATTTACTCCACACTCTGGAAAACAATGCAAGTTCATTCTGGAAGCAAGCAGAGCGCTATGTGTTCTTGTGCTTTGAGGCGATTGTCTCTAAATTGTTTTTTCATTAGTGGCCCGGGGTGACTATGTTATGACCTGACGGCCTTAGGGGGCGAATGTTAAGCAGTATGGATTGTGTATGAAGAAAACACATTATTATTCTATTATAGACTGTAATATATTTACAGGGGACAATAGGCTGCCAGTGCCGCGTGTTGCCTGGAGATTGCACTTCAATAACTTTTGCTTCTCGTACAGATAAATGACAATTACCGTCTGCCCGCCGCAACACCGACAATATCAGACTGGAAAATTGGTACACCATTTGTGGTTGACAAGCAAATATTCAATTAGTCATCAAGACATAATTCACCGAAACCCGTAAAACTGCTGCAAGATCTCATACTTAAAGCGCTAAAAATGTAAAAATCCATAAAATCGCATATGATTGCAATAACATTATCACTACAGGGACACACAAAGTATAAGTGCATATGTAAATTTCCTAAAGGGCAATCAGAAAAGATTAGGAAATTCTTAAAATCAAGTCCAACATGAATTTCTGGCACTAAAATACTCTCCGCCTTCATCCAGAAAGAGGATGCGTCTCGTGTAATGTGCGTGTGTAATTTCTTAATGATAATTATTGACAATAAAATGCATTATTACAAGGTAGTCAGCCAGTGATGGATTAAATGTATCCTGGGCCTCTCTTGCACCCATCCCGGCAACTCTCCCCCCCCCCCCCCCATGGCACCCTCTGTGCATCCCCCATATAGTAGATGGCCCCCTGTGTAGGTCCCAATTTAGGGGAGGTGAGATTTTTTTTTAGTCTACTCAGCTGCACATCACTAATGGGCCCACTAGAGGAGTGTCTGGTGGGCCCCCAAGTGATGTGCAGCTGCAGTAAGATCAAATGTGGCTGGTTCAGACGGCCGTGGGCCACCCAGGTGCCGCCTGAACTGCTCTCATTATAATCTGCCACTGTGGTTAGCAATGACCAAGGGCCTGGGAGGGAGCATGGTGAAGACTTTTCTTTTTGGAATAAGCTGTTCCCTTCTGTGTGCTTAACTTTTTTTGGGGAGCTCTGGTTGCGATTGGCATTTAAACATTTTAAATACAGAAGCTGAAAATGTTAAATAATAATTGTCAAGATTGAAAGATTACCCATTATTTCAACAAACTTCTGATACGTCGTAGTGGCATATCAGAACTTGTGACTGAGGCTCCACTGACCTTTTTCTGCATATTCAAATTTTTTATATTTAATTTTTTCAGTGTATTAATGGAGACTCTTGAAAGAGTACTCCTTTGAATTTTTTGCTGATCTCCCAGAGATCAATGATTGTTGTGTTTTGTATATCAGACGTCTGCATCAATGGGGGTCTGGGTACTGACATTCCACCCAATAGAGACAATTAATAAGTAGAAGCATGTGACTGTATGCGCTGTGCCCCTATGTCAGCTCTTAACAAATATAGCAAATAGTCTACAGAACTATAATTGATGACTATGGGGCTTTTGGCAATTCTGTACACAGGAAATTGTTAATAGTGTAACAGAAAAAAAGTTATCAATTCCATGGGGCTTCAATCACCAGAAGCTCCTCCTCCTATACTACGCAATACTGAGCTACATAGGCTTCTAAAGGGTCGGAGGTCTGACTGAAACGTCGCCATAAGTAGCTAATCACAGTATTCATGATCGCCTTTTATACCATTACTTGTTTGGTTGGAACATACCTTACTGAATACTGGAATAAAATCTGACACTTACATGATATTCTTGTCGAATGCCATAATTCCTGGACTTAGAACCACAGGGGTTGAAGAATCACTTCTCATTGAGTACCTGATTACACAGAGTGCGGTACAGTCGTATCTATAACTTGCATCTCAGCAGGTGTCGTATAGTTGCCTTTAGTTCAGTGTACAGTTACGGCTCTTAACACCAAGTTGTGTGTTTGTGGGGGTGGTGGTGAGGGGCGCCAAAAGCTAGCTAGGCCTCTGCCAGAATGCACTGCCAGCCTATCAAATGTGAAACCTCAACACTACAGCAATGATTCCCAGCCCTTTGCTCTTCAGCTGTGGCAAAACTACAACTCTCAGAACCAAGAAAGAAAGACTGTATACTATACAGTGGTACCTTGGTTTAAAAGTAACTTGGATTAAAAGCGTTTTGCAAGAATTTTCAGAATTGTAAGTTGGTTTAAGAGCATTGATTTGGTTTAAGAGCTCCCTATACTGGGTGGAAGGGTGGGTGGGGGAGGGGCATGGTCTGCATAACGGGGTCTACAGCACTGTACTCTGACCCAGGAAGTCTTCCTCACCCACCAAATCATATGGATCTCCTTCAGGCTGAGGCTTGCATCAGGGGAGCGGACCGTGGAATCTTTTCGCTCATAGCTTACTCTCATAGCTGTAACTCCTCTCTCCCTGGACCAGATATATGCCCAGCTCATTCCTTCATGCTTCCTGCAGTCTCTGTCAGCCCTTGTGTTTCCATCCTCTCCATTCCTGCTATAATGTGCTTGCACTTACACTCAGACATACACACTGCTGTATAGAAAAGTTTCTGTCACTGTCCTCCTGCACAGCTCTGTCATTCTCACTTCCTGATTGGTCCATGCTGAACACACACCCCTTCCCCATTGCTGTCAAGTGACCACACAGACCTCTGTTATCCAAGACGGCAAGCCCATGCGCATATAGCAAGCTATCCCAAATAAATATAGTAGCCACGGTACAAAGCTAAGTATAGGTAATCAAAGTGATCCCAGTGCATATATGGGTTAACACAAATAAGGATTTAACAGGGATAGGACGGGGTGCCATCCAAGAAGCCCCATACGTTCTGTCCATGCACCTGGACCTCCTGAGGGGTGAATTTTCTCAAAACTACAACTCTGTGGTAACACAGGGGTATGGTAACACAGGATACCACAATGGTTACTGCACTAGAGTTTTAGCATGCTGTAATGTTATGTCTCTGGCTATTTGTCTATGAAGTGGAGGAGTTGTGCAAATCTTTTCCGAAAGGCATAAAAATTCAACCCAGCGTTCGTAATCCATGCGGCAAGGCGACAAGCAATCACAATGCTATAGTCTGAAGTCACAAAGTATAAAAGGTTCAAACAGCAGCGGCTGATTTTTCTCAATTTGAGAGTTTAAAGCCAAGATTGACTTAACATGCAAAGTGGATCTCTGGATCATCATCGTTCGCCGCAGAAAGTTCTCATTAAATTTTCACCGTGATGGAAGTGCCGTGTTAATCTGCAGGAATGTTTTATTCAGATGTGTTTAATGAATGCAGCTGAGACCCAGCAGATACATACCACACATCCCGGGGGGACGCCCTACCTTCTCTATAGCTTCATGCCCGCCTTTGTCTTAATCATTATGACACATGCCGGTTCGAGCTTGGCCTCCACAGTCTGACCTCCATAGGACTATAATAGAGACCTGCCGCTAATGACCACTTCACAGCTCGGTATGGAGCAAGCTAAGAATAGTCAAGTCTGACCCCCCGTAGAGAACCAGCGATGATCGTCCATGGTAATCATTGGATGGAACTTGATGAACTTTTTCATTTTTTTTAAATTTCCCGTAATGCATTCTTCCCAGCTATCATTTTTAAACTTTTTCCACCCTGGGTTATGCTTAGCTGTCAGGTGACTTTGCTTTCATCTAACACATATGTTAGAAAGATAATTAACTTACATACATTGCTGCTGTGAGAAACAATGTCATAGGGATGACACCTGCATGCTGCTACAATACAGAATCCAGATTGTAACTAAGTAAAAAAAAATTTTTTTAAGAATTTATAAGCATTGTGAGAGTGTTTTGTTTGTTTCTTTGTTTTCTGACTGATTTTTTGACTGATCTTTTAGGGTCCTATTAGATGAAGTGATTTTTAACGATAAACAATTGCAAACAAGATCGTTTATCGTTAACCTGAAATTGGGATATTTTGGTGCCTAGAAAACAATGGTAGAGAAGTGCAGAGGTCCCTTGAGAAAAATGCTTTAAGAATAAAGATTAGGGGGGCGGGACCGGAAGCCGATGGAGACGGCAGCCTAGAGAGAGAGCTCCGTTCCAGGCTACTGAAACAAGCGGTCTACAACCTATCTATAAGGACCGGAGCTTACCTACATGAGGAAGAAGGCCCCCCAGAAGTCTCAGGCTAAGTTGCCAGCGTCGGGGACCACCACGCCGTCCACCCTGGACATTTATCTCCGCAGTGCGCGGCGGCCGCCTAATCCCAAGATGGCGCCGACGAGCGCACCACGAGGCCGCAGAGCCTCGGACCCCGGCTCTCCAGCATCAGGCGCCCAGCACTGCACCCAGCCTGATCCTCCGCCATCCTCTCGTGAGGAAACTCAGCAGGCGGAGACACCGCAAGCCCTCCGAGATAGCGCCTTAAGACCGGACGCTTCTCCGTTCCTGCCGGAACCCTCTCCAATGTCAGGTGCGTCACAGCCCAGCCGTCATTTGACCGAGGCACACACCGACAAGCCAGATGGGGCTAGTCCTCGGCCTCCACAGGCTGCCTCAGCAGCGGCTCTCCCCAGCCCAGCACCTTTACCACAGCGGGTTACCTTACATTTAGGGCCCACTCCTGCGCTGCAGCCACAGGCCTCCACATCTGTGACGCAGCAGCCTAACCCAGGCATGGCAGGTATGGACTTGCCGCACTCCCAGCGGGACAGGGTGGACTGGTGGTCATCGCAATCTACTGTTTCAGAGAGAGAGGACCATCCTGGACTGTCTGATGTACACTGGTCTAGTTTTTTACAAAATATGCCGACTAAAGAGGATTTCAAGGGATTGATCGCTGAAGTGAAGGAGACCTTTAAGGCAGAAATGGCGGGAGTACGGTCTGATCTCCAGCATATGACTCATCGTATTGAGACATTAGAGACTGATCATGATGAAACCCGCTGTTACATAAAAGATCTTCAAATCACTGTACAAGCCCAGCACTCTGCTATATGCGACTACCAACGTCATCTGGAAGATATCGACAACAGAGGCCGCAGGCATAATGTGCGAGTTCGAGGCCTCTCTGAACAAGTCCGTGATTCTGACCTCAGATCTGCATTGGAAACCATATTTAACCAGATCCTGGGGGCCCCAAGAGACCACCGAATTCAGATGGACAGGGCACATAGAGCCCTTCGCCCAAAGGATGCCTCCCCCCTGCCACGGGATGTGATTTGTTGTATCACCAATTACTCTCTAAAAGAAGCAATAATGACTAAGGCTAGGGATCTGAGAGATATTGAATTCGAGGGTTCCAGCATCCAACTCCTCCCTGACCTGTCGTGGGTCACGCTACAAAAAAGAAAGAGACTGCGCCCGCTCTTGCAAATTTTGCGTGATATTGGAATACCGTACAGATGGGGTTTCCCCTTTAGTCTTACCGCGAGACGGGATGGCAGATCGGCAACTATGAGGGTCGCGGAGGATCTCGAAGCGTTCTGTGACGCCTTGGATATTTCACCTCCTCGCTTACAAAACTGGGAACTTCTGCCGCCTGCTCCCCCGCCACCGCCAGTGTGGACACCGGTCCGGTCTTCGAGGAAGCGTAACGCTCCTAGATCTCCTCCGAAGGCTACTGAACAGCCACATTCGTCGCGGAATCGCTGAGGGGACACGATTCACCATTTTTTGATGTTTGCTCCATTTGATACTATGGCCACCTTTTTCCCTTCTCTCCTATTTTGAGGTCCTTCTCCTACATTTTGGACCGTTTTTGCAGTCTAATACTTTTCACTGGTAGCCCTGGACTGAATATCTTGGAGTACTACTGTGTGTTTGATTTTGGTTACTGATGTCACTACACACTTCATATGTTCACAAATTGTGTTGTTTGTTCTTTTCTCTAGCTGTTCTCATATCTCTTCTCTCCCTTTCCCCCTGTATCCCACTGAGTACTTCCCCGCTCACCCACTTTGTTGTTCCTAGTGGATGGGGTTCAGACAAGTTCATATTTACTGGTTATATCTATGATGCTCAGAGGGTGCTATGGGGACCTTGTTGGCCCCCCTGGCATATATCATGGTTTTTTCGTGTTTGTTTTTTCTGTGTTGTTGTGTTGTATGTCTCCCCCCCTCATGTTTTTCCCTTTGTTTTACAGGAATGGCTATCCATACTGACTGTTGCATGTAGGTGGTGGGGTGGGCTGGCTGAGCATTTTCTCCTGCTGCTGTTAATACCTCCAATCTTCTCTTTTTGGGTCGGAACTAGCTGGGATTCCGATCCACTGTGGCTACAACCAACCGCTATGAGGTTCAGGTACATATACGATTGTTTTCTCACATTTGAGATTCTGTCATGGTGCGTGTTCTGACATTAAATGTGAAGGGCCTTAACTCTAATCTTAAGCGCTGTCTGCTATTAAAAGAGCTATCCCTCTTGAAGGCAGATGTGGCCTTTGTCCAGGAGACGCATCATGACAGATCATGCACATTTAAATTCGCCTATTACAAATACCCTGTAGTATACTCGGCCACTAATGATCGGAAGAAGGCAGGAGTGGCCATACTGTTTAGCCGGGTGATACGGTTCCAGGAGGATAGCTCCGACATTGACCCTCAAGGGAGATATGTAATTCTCCATGGTAAACTTGATGGCGTTCAAGTCACGCTTTGTAATGTGTACGCCCCTAATGAAGGCCAGACTCGCTTCCTGGAGAGGATATATGCCAAATTATCCCGGCTCCCTCCGTCCCTGTTGTTGCTAGGGGGCGACTTTAACACTCCACCTTCAGAGATAAGAGATAGGTCAGCCATGACATACGCAGCCCCACCCGCACGCACCACTCAGCTGTCTCTAGCTTTCCGTAGACTGATGAGATCTCACCAGGTATTTGACTTGTGGAGGGCTTGTCACCCTACTGAACGGACTTATACCTTTTATTCCCACCCCCATCTCACACACACAAGAATAGACCTATTTTTGGGGAATATACTGGGGCTTAGAGCTATGGCCTCTTCAGAGATTCATCCCATTACATGGTCGGACCATGCACCTGTCACCATTGACCTCCATCTGTCATCACGTCCCCGCAGAGTGTGTCACTGGCGACTTAATGAAGGTCTCCTACGCCACACAATACAGAAAGATAAACTGGCCCAAGGCCTCCGTGAATACTTTCAGGTCAATGAGGGTAGTGTTGCTGATCCGTCTGTGCTGTGGGAGGCACATAAGGCTGTCTTTCGGGGTGCCTGCATATCCCTCTCATCACACCTGAAAAAAACAGCCTCCCGTCAGATAGACCTGTGCACACAACAGCTTAGAGAAAAGGAGGAATCCTTACGTACAAAACCTTCTCTCTCAATTTTGAGGGAGGTGGTGGCGCTCCGAAATAAGCTGAAAGACTTAGCATTAGCTGAGACTGAGAAACTTCTTTCTTTCACGAAACACACATACTATGATAAGGCCAATAAAACACACACACTCCTAGCCTCCCAACTTCGGGACCAGAAACTGTTGACCTCGCCTGCGGCGTTGAAAGACAATACAGGGACTCTACATTATACGCCGGACCGTATAGCGGCTATATTTGCAGACTATTACTCCACACTCTATTCACTCCCCCCTACACCCTCAGGGCCGATAGGCGATAGAAACCGGTTGCTCAAATCTTACCTAGATAAGTGCCAACTTCCCCAGCTCACTCCTGACAACCTGACCTTTCTTAATGGCACTATCTCTATGGAGGAATTGGCCGAAGTGATAAAAGACTTGCCCAATGGGAAATCCCCCGGCCCAGACGGCCTTCCCTATCTTTATTATAAAGTCTTCTCCCCGCTGCTGCTACCCTATTTGCTTCAAGTCTATAATTCTTACATGACAGGCTCCCCTATCCCTTCCACCATGTTGAGCTCTTTCATCACTGTTATTCCAAAAGAGGGCAAAGACCCTGCAGACCCAGCTAGTTATAGGCCCATATCTCTACTAAATGCAGATCTGAAGATCTTCACGAAGATTCTAGCTAACAGGCTAGGGGGACTACTGCCTGGTCTGATTCATGCAGACCAGGTTGGTTTTGTTCTCAATCGACAGGCGGGTGACAACACCCGCCGCACTATAGATCTGATTGATGTAATGAATAGGACTGGCTCTCAGGGGGTTCTCCTTAGTTTAGACGCGGAGAAAGCCTTTGACAGGCTAAGTTGGACTTTCCTATCTGCAGCCCTAACAGCTTATGGATTTGCGGGCCCTTTCCTCCAAGCGGTCCACGCTCTCTATACAGGGCCAACCGCACGAGTGAAACTGCCACATGCCTCGTCAGAGCCAGTCTCGATACATAACGGAACCCGACAGGGGTGCCCCCTATCCCCCCTCTTATTCGTACTCAGTATAGAACCACTAGCCGCGTGCATACGTCTTTCCCCGGATATCCGGGGAGTGCAGGTTAGGGGCAGAGAGTTTAAACTCTCATTATTTGCTGATGATATACTGCTCACTCTTAGTAGCCCATTGACTTCCCTGCCCAATCTGCACTCCCTCCTGGATGAATACAGTAAACTTTCCGGGTACAAGATTAACTCCCATAAGACGGAAGCTCTAGCGCTAAATTTGTCGGACGCCATGCTAGCGTCTCTTAAATCATCCTTCCCGTATAGATGGGTGGAGGGCTCCCTTCGTTACTTGGGGACATCTATCACGCCTACTTACACTACACTATATGGAGCTAACTTTCCTCCTCTGTTCCAGCGTATTGAAGCAGAGCTTCGTAAATGGTCCGCACTCCCTATTTCCTGGATTGGTAGAATTAATGCGGTTAAAATGAATGTTCTTCCTCGATTCCTCTACCTGCTAGAAACCCTGCCCATCCCTGTGCCGCGCTTAGCTATACGTAGGTTTCAGGGGGCACTGATGCGATTCATATGGGGAGGGGGCCGACACAGAGTATCGCAGAAAGTGTTATGTGCCGGAAAGGCGTCTGGTGGGCTTGGAGTCCCCAACTTACACAGATACTATTTAGCTGTCCACTTAAGGTGTGTGCCATCATGGACTGCAAGACCGGCGTTCACCAAGTGGACAGAGATAGAGAAGCTCTGGTTGGCCCCTATCCATCCATGTGAGTTGTTGTGGTCCCCTGCAGCGCGTCCTGATCGGACAGCGCTTTTGGGTCCCATGAAACATACTCTGGACATATGGAAGATGGCAGTAACAGCTTATCCCCTACGGTCTACCCCGTCCCCCCTAACCCCTATTATATACACTAGTCTTATAGAGAACAGTTGTACTTATGATGCAATAGCTCCGTGGCAACAAGCTAATTTGTTTCATTTTGCTGATGTGGTCGACCCATTTTCTAGGACTGTTATACCATTCCCTGTGCTGAGAGATAGATGGGGTCTGCCACAACGATCTGCTGCTTATCACGAAGTTATTTCCTCTACGGCCGCATTAATCACGGGATATGCACCATTCCCGAAGCCAACTACTTTTGAATGGCTATGTAAAAGCAACCCCTCCACCAGAGGGTTGATCTCTACCATATACTCTCTACTTAATTCCCCTCAGGAAGGTCAAGAGGTCAGTCACCCATACATGGTTAAATGGGAAACTTATTTGGGCAGGACTATCCCCCCTCAGGTGTGGCAAATTGTTTGGTCGCAGGCGGCCAAATCCTCCTCGTGTGTGTCGTATCGAGAAAACCAGTACAAGATTCTGTTTTGCTGGTACCACACACCCGAGTTGATAAATCGTTTGTATCCTGGGTCTTCACACCTATGTTGGCGCTGTTTGGGGGCACCAGGTTCCTTACCGCACATATTCTGGAGCTGTGTTAAGCTCCGACCATACTGGAGCGGTATCCAGGGACTGATTGCGACTGTGACAAGCCGTAATATTCCCTTGGACCCTATGGTCTACATTCTGAATGTCCCGCCCAAAACTATGCAGAAACATGTAGCGAGACTGCTATTGTATATACTGACGGCCGCTAAGTGTCTATTGGCACGTTACTGGAGGCAGACATTGATTCCCTCGGCGGCCGAGCTAATCAGTCGAATACAAGAAATCAGACGGATGGAGTATCTGACGGCTCTCCGTGATAATCGAGTGGATAAATTTAGAAAAATCTGGGATCAGTGGGATGCCTACTATGAGGTTTCTCATTCACTCCGAGTTACTGCTCAGCCACCCCCAACCCCCTGTTCGTCTTCTTGACCCCCTGTGTCGTTTTGGTCTTGTCTGTGTTACTGTGTTTGTCTTTGTGATTGAAGGTTCCCATGTTTGCATCCTATGCCTATTAAGGTAATCTATATTATGAGAATTATGTGCTAGTTAACATGTACCTCTTTTCGGAGTCCCGTCTGGGATAAGTCATCCTTGGACTGCCTATATTGTTGTGATTGCAATGTCTCAGTTTGGAGATTTGTGAAAGATGCTACATGATGTTTGTAAACTATGTTAAAAATTTTAATAAAATAGACAATTGTTTAAAAAAAAGAATAAAGATTAGAATGCTTCCTAGGGCTGCATCCAGCTTCTTCAGCCACTGGTGTTCAAATGATCGGACTTGAGCATGCTTGAATTGCACTCATCTCTATTTAAAGGAAAACTATCAGCAGGTTCAACAAAACATGGACAACTATCAGCAGGTGCAGACAAACCTGCTGGTAGCTCTTGGTAGCCCCTTACCTCCTCTTACTGTCACAGCTACTCTAATGCTTGTAAGTACCGTCAAACTTTGGGGGTCATTTATCAAGACTGGCATGCAAGTACAGCAGTCTCAAATAAAGCCACGCCCCCTTCCCCAGCTGGATATACTTAAAGGCGTAAGAATCTTAGTAAAGCCAGTTGGCCCTGTGCCCGGTGCAAGCATTGCAGGCGTAAATCATAATAAATTTGGCGCGAGAGGAGGCTAAGCCTCCTCCCACCTTGCCGGCCCCCCTGCCTGCCTAGTGGGGGTTACAGCTGGCATACACCAAGGAGAAGGCAATCTCCCCCTTTAATACTAAAGAAGTATAGAAAGTACGTTAGGAGCACTGGGAGCATTCTTCATCCTCCAGTGCGCTCTTTGCCCTGCCTGTTGCCTCCTATATTAACACCTACTTAAAGAAGTAGATGTAAATGTAGGAGGCAACGGGCAGGGCGCCAGCTATAGGCAGGTTCGTCTGCATGAATCTGCTGAGAGTTTTCCTTTAAGAAGATGGGTTGGATGGCTTGTCTCAAGTACACCAAGCCATGCCCCCAAAGCACACACCTGCCCACACTATAACACCACCACTAGACACACCTGCCCACACTGTAACACCAGCACCACTAGACAAACATGTCCACACTGTAACACCACTAGACACACCTGCCCACACTGTAACACCACTACCACTAGACACACCTACCCACACCTGACCAAACTATACAACCACTAGACACACCTGTCCACACTGTACCACCACCATTAGACACACCTGCCCACACTATAACAGCACCACCACTAGACAAACCTGTCCACACTGTACCATCTCCACCACTAGAGACACCTGTCCACACTGTACCACCACCACTAGACACACCTGCCCACACTGTACCACCACTAGACACATCTGCCCACACTGTACCACCACTAGACACATCTGCCCACACTGTACCACCACCACTAGACACACCTGTCAACATTGCACCACCACCACTAGACCCACCTGTCCACACTGCACCACCACCACTAGACACACCTGTCCACACTGTAACACCATCAAAGGCAAGATTGGCTAATGGATAGTGCCCTATTTGATGTCTCAAACATAACTGACGACCATCATTTTTGCTTAGGGTGAATTGACTTTCATGAGGGAACAGCAATAAGGCCTACTGGTCTATCGTCCAGCATAGAAGGAGTGCGCCATATATCAGCCCAATATCTCCTCCCGTAGTGTCTGTAGCATGCTTAGACATTGTTTTCGCTCAAAAAAAGTCAAGAAGGGATCTTGCTTCCTCTATGCTTATGCTTTCACATTGGCCATTTTGATGCCACAGCAAGGAGTGGATAGTAGTAGGAGTAATATTATAATAGTTTTAGGTTCACAAACTACATCAAAACATAAAAATGTTCATGTGGAAGAACCCCTAACATTTCTGGAAAACAAGTCCAGTACTGGGTGGGGCGAAGCAATAGACGAGGAACATTGGGAATTATAGAAGTAGCAGTCATGATTAATGTCAGAGGGATAATCTCATTGGTGGACGAACAAGCGGGATATTATAAGAGCAGGAATTACGAGGTTGTGGGAATCTCTCAGGGGGAGATTACTACTGAGTGCGCTGGAGCAGTCATTGTAATTCCAGAATTCCTTCTTAGGCTAGGTTCACACTACGTAAGTTTCTGGCCGTAGCGCGCTCCGTGAATAAGCGGCCGGAGATTTACGTAGTTTGTGTACAATGGAAAGTATATGATCTACGACTGCACATTTCACACTACGTAAGAACTTATGCCCGGATCGTATGTGGCGCCGTAAAAAATGAACCAGACCATTGTTTCGGGACGGAAATGCTGTAACTTACGCCCGTAGCGTAACATGCGGTCCCGTACGGAGTGGGGATTTCTTCTTTTTTCCACTTTGATTTGCCGATCCAAAAAGTTCTGTGGGGTGTCCGGGGCTAGCCGAAGATATCCCAGTAAAATACCGCTGTCAGATCGCTACGTACGCCGCTGGGGAAGTGTACGTAGCTTACGTAAGTTCACGGACCGTACGAAGCCGGCCGCAACTTGCGTAAATCCCGGCCGGAGTTTTACACGTATATGTCCGGCCGCGAAAAAATATGCGGCCGGACATATACGTAGTGTGAACATAGCCTTAATCTGGATGTAGAAGGTAAGTCTAGGTAATGTGTAGTTACAAGCTAGAGTAGAGATGAGCGAACCTGGAGCATGCTCGAGTCGATCCGAACTTTCGGCATTTGATTATCGGTGGCTGCAGAACTTGGATAAAGACCTATGGCTATGTGGAAAATATGGATACAGTCATTGGCTGTATCCATGTTTTCCAGACAAACTTAGAGCTTTATCCATGTTTAGCAGCCCCCGCTAATCAAATACCGAACGTTCGGCTTCGGATCGACTCGAACCCGAACCCGGTTGGCTCATCTCTACTACAGAGTGATGCATGGAGAACCATGATGCATGGAGAACCATTCAGCCAAGCTAATAGAAACTACTAGAGCAGGGATGGGGAACCTTTTGCCCTCAGCTGTTGCAAAACTACATCTCCCATCATGCCTGTCCAGGCATGATGGAAGATGCAGTTTTGCAACAGCTGAAGGGCCAAAGATTCCCCATCTCTGTACTAGAGTCTTTTCTGCTGAAGCGTTACTTTCTAGAAATGGGAAAATATAGCATAATACAGTAAACTATATGATATCATTATATTGTCACTACAGTGCAGGCCCTCCAGTTGTATAGAGGTTGCGGTCATGGTGCCGATGGTCTGAAGGTCTCTTATGACATGACTGGAATTTGTTATCTTGGACGTGACTGTTTTTCAGTATAATAGGTCTCTATGGAGCTCAGACCCCTTTGACACTATTCAGAGATTTATTGGAACATCTGACATCATCATTCAGAAGATGCTATTGAGGTTAATAGACCTTTGCCTAGAGCAATGAGCCAAATGACTAGTAACAGAAATCTCTGAGCAGTGACAAATAGGTCTGAGCTCAGGGGCGTAACTAGAAATGGCTGGGCCCCATAGCAAACTTTTAATTGGGCCCCCCCCCCCTCAACCGACCACTACACCGTCAACACACCCAGCTCTACACAGGGTCTGTACTACATATAAATTACAGTGCAAATATATTTAGTGACTCACAGGGGACGTCTTCTCTGATCGGAGTTCTTCCCTTTTCATCTTCTTGCGTGTCTTAATGTGACCAAAGTTGCTCTGTAGCCTAAACAGCTGGAGATTCAAGAGCTAATGGAGTGTGAGCCTTTGTCTTTGTAGCTGACCTCCAGCGCATGGTGTTTGCTAGAGCATGGTAACACTATGGTAGGTAATACAGATGCTATTTTGGCTATTTGATTGTATTTACACGTGCTGTTTTTGTTGCATCTCTTTTTGAAAATTACAGAAAGAAAAATATTTATTATGTTGTTTTTACATGTAATACATACTATATGAAGACAAACTATCAATCCTGGTATGGAGGTGACTGCCACCTTTGAGGACCAAACCCAAAATGACCCAGTGGACCGCAACAATTTTCATTTTTGCGTTTAGTTTTTTTCCTCCTCCCCTTCTAAGAGCTCTAGCAATTTCATTTTCCTATCTACAGGGCCGTGTGAGGTTTTTTTTTTCAGCAACAGGTGGACTTCGTAATACTTTGTGTACTTTTATATGTAGTCTAACAAAAAAATAAATAAATCGGTAATCCTCTTTTCATTAACGCAATTTGCCGTACGGGATGACGATCGTTCTATTTCAATAAATCGGACAATTTTTGCATGCTACGGTATATAATATGTTTATTTAATAATTTTTATATGTTTTATTTATATTAAGGAATAGGGGTGTGATTTAAATCTGTATTAGGGGAAGGGGCTTTGAGGTATTTTTAAAAACATTTTAGCTTTGTTTTTTTTACACATTTTAAGCCCCCCTGGGGGACTTTTACATGCAATCATTAGATTGCAGACGCTGATAGAATTGATCGGTGTTATAGGTGCTCTGCTCATTGAGCCTGCCTGTGGCAGACTCAAAAAGCAGAGCCCCAATCAGACCGCACGGAGGAAGGTAAAAGACAGACCTCCAGCCGTCCAACACAGCTATGTGTCCCGATTGGGAAGTGACAGGAGCTGCTCTTATAACACCAAAAGAACAAAAAGATGTATAGAAAAAAATGGTGAGCACACCAAGATTATTTCATGCTTTATTAGAAATAAAAAATACAATGATATACAAAAACAAATCCCAGAATACATGATTACATCCCCTAAAAACAATAAAAAATGACCATGAACAAGAGTTGAGAAACAGTAGTCACAACTCACTCCCTGACTTTCTAAATATAACAATATTCCCCCCAAAATTCATGGCATTGTGTATAGTATGAAAAATAGAAAAAAAACAGCACTCACCGACTAGCGTCTTCTCAACTGTTATTGGGATGATGAATCAGTGTAGGTGCAGGCGCATCACCTGGAATAGCTATTTCGGGACTTCTCCATCCTCTAGCCAGGTCGATACATCACACCTGGGGAGGTGCTTTATACACACCAGGTGATGCAACTGCACCTACACTGATCCACCATCCCCTCCTGCTGCACCTTCAGATCAATAAAAGTTGAGAAGATGCTAATCGGTGAGTGATGGATTTTCTTTTATTTATCATCTTGCATCTACCCTTTCATCTGGGCACCCCATTGTCCTCGTTGAAGATACGTCCTGTGCTCCATATCGTTACTTATTAGTGGATTTTTCATATGCAGTGTGGGCTAACTGTTTCTCGCTCTACCCATTGTGTATAGTATGATCCATGCCCAAAGAGCATAAAGTACAAGTGCATAAAGTAGTACCAAAAAATAAATACATGAAAATATGCAAAACCGAACAAAGAGCAACAAAGTGCTAGAACAAGGTGCTAAACACTGTATAAATGCTGAACTGGCAAAATAAAGGACACAGTATGTCACCAAAAGCGGGGTAAACCAGAGGGTCTCGGCGCACGGCGTCAGAACCCTACGTGTTCCGTCCACTAACTGTACTTTCTCAAGGGCCCTTTTAAGCAGTGCATCCTCCCGTTTGCTTAATTGTTATAGGAGCTGCTCCTGTCACTTACACTTAAACATTGCTATCGAAACATATACAACACACCTTGGCATGGCCAAAATCCTAACTGGTTTGGAAGCACATTGGTTCTGCATCCGCTGGAAGTATCCCTTCTATGTGTCAACATATAGGTGCTGGCACATGACAATGAGTGGGTGTGACACACTGGGGATATGCTCGGTATAACAAATCAACTTTGCAACATTGTATCTACCCCCTCACCCTTTTTTATCTAGCCGTATTACCGGTGAAGAGTCTGTCACCAGAGCCTTGAGTAGTCACAGTGGGAGTTGAAGGAGTCTTAGGGTAGCTTCACACGTACCGTACCGTTAATAACGCTGCGAGTCGGCTAGGTCCTGGCAGATCACTGTCACTACATACACGCAGTGGTCTGAACGACCGCTGCGTGTATGTGATTCTGCCGGCCGCTTAACCCCTTCTGATGCTGCCCACCTCCTGCTCCGCTCTGTATACATACCTCCTCGCTCCACTGGGTCCCGGCGTCCTGCTCTCCCGCCCCTCCAATCAGTGGCTGCGGCAGGGCAACACACTGATTGGCCGGGCGCGAGAGCAGGACGCCGGGACCCTGTGGAGCGAGGAGGTATGTATACAGAGGAGCAGGAGGCGGGCAGCATCAGAAGGGGTTAAGTGGCCAGCAGAATTACATACACGCAGCGGTCGTTCAGACCACTGCGTGTATGTAGTGACAGTGATCTGCCAGGACCTAGCCGACTCGCAGCGTTATTAACGCTGCGAGTCGGTACGTGTGAATGCACCCTTAGCTGTTTTTTGCAGGTCATACATGGCTCTTCATCTATGATACTTCTTACATTTTTAGAATCTGACTGGTTTAGGAGATGAAATCCTGGCTGGGAGGGTTCCAGCTATGGTCATTAGAAGACACTTATGTCACTGCAGCCGGAGAAGCATAATTGTTTTATGAGCGCACTAAGTCATCTCTAATCGCCCTGTAATGTCATTATAGGCTGCGCTTCCCTCTTCCCTCCATCCTGTGTAATGTTTGGGGAGCGTAGCGCTGAAGCCTGTTTACTACATGGGAGCCTCTGAAGTGTAACTGCGCAGACACTATATAAATACAATGTATAATTATTATTAATGCTGTCATTATGATATGGAGCGGGACTTCCCTTATAAGCGGAACTTAATTAGGTGCAATAATGTTACAGCTCGGCCATTAGTATGTATGGCGGTAAATCATCCCTGGAACGGCCGCAGATCATTGCAATTACTCACACAGTCACTTATTTGCTTAATCAACTTTTTTGTTTGGAAAATGCAGATTTTAAGCAAGATGGGAGTAATATAACTAAGGAGGAAATGTTACATTATTGCCCCATTATTTCCCTAGGTGTGAGGAAGACCTCTGGATTCACTGGACAAACAAGAAAGCACCCAGGCTCCTTACTTGGCATATAAAGATCTTTTACATTCTACCTGTTTTCAACATCTAGCAGGGTATTAGGTTTATCGATCAAAAAATACAATCACACTGTTTTGTAAACAAATATGGTTAAATAAGGTCATTTAATAAATGAATATTAAATGGGACACAACTTAAAGGGGTTATCCAGCATTAGAAAAACATGGCCACTTTCTACCAGAGACAGCATTACACTTATCTCCAGTTTGGGTGCAGGTTTTGCAACTCGGTTCCACTGAAGTGAATGAAGCTTAATTGCATTTCTGGAAGAAAGTGGCCATGTTTTTTTTTTAACCCTGGATAACCCATATTCATTTATTAAATCACCTTTTTTCCCATATTAGTTTTTCTCTTAATATATAATTTTTTTTTGTTTTGTTTACAAAACAGTTTGATTGTATTTTGTGACCGATTTTATGCTTGTTTGGGCGGATCCAGAAAAAAATAAAACAAATAAAAATAAAGCTATCTAATGCACTATACTTTGCATAGCTATGTAAAGGGATTTTCCAGGAAAAAGTTATTGACCCACAGGATAGGTGATTGATAGCTGATCGATAGCACCCCCACCAACCACCCCCAACATTAAGCTCAATGAGAAAAAAAAATATTGATGTTCGAGTCAGATTTGCATCACAGGTATTTTTATGTGGGTTCAGTGCAACTTTTTTTCCTGCAGCTTGTGGCTAAGGTTGGTTAATATTTTATCCATATTGCATCTACTGTAATAGGCCGTATGGAATTTTTCTGCAGAAAATCTGCCATGTATACACCCTGCATGAAAACACATTTAAAGGGTTTTTTCAGGAAAAATCAATTGATAGCCCATCCACAGGATAGACTATCAATAGCTGATCATCTAGGTGCTAAAACCTGGCACTCCCTGTTGATTAGTCATTTGGCATTTGCATTACACGACTGCATTCTCAGCTTCTACTGAAGGGGATATGAGCTGCGGCTGCAGGGAATGGAGCCAACTGGTTTTGGCTCCATTCTTAATGTATTGTGGGGCTGAACAGCTGATCGTGGGGGTGCTGGGTGTTAGAGATGAGCGGATTTCCCGAAGTTGGTATAGGCTGTATGCCAGTTTTCTAGGCGGTCCTTAGGCTGTATCCACCCACTGCACGGAGCTTGCAAAAACCGAAAGTCAGATGCCGATAATTTAGGTTCATACGAACCGGAAGTTCGGGAAATCCGCTCATCTCTACTGGGTGTTACTTGATGATTTATTGATTTTTCCTGGAATATCTCTTTAGGGTATGCTCCCCAGACAAAATATGCAGTGCGATATATGGCAGAAATTACAAGGCTAGCCACATATTTTACTCACAGTCATGGCCACAGATTAGCCCCATGCAATAAGTCTAGTCGGCATCCAGCATTGTCCTAAGCAACACACTCAAAATAAATGACCTGAGTATTTGAAATGCACGCTCATAAAAATGCCATAATATACAGTATGGAGTAAGATGTGTGATCCCATAAAAAATAACAGGGGATGCATTACGTGCATTCTCCACGCTCATTTAGGCCTGAATTTTCCATTTACAATCCTTTTTTTTGTAAGGATAGAATGAATTCCCATCCCCCTCATCTGTTACAATGGAAACCTTTCTATTTCCTTTATTGGAGTGGCACGGTTTAGATGCACATCACATTTGTTTCTGGCAGATGATACAGATCTCAAATCAGATCAACAGGCCCTTTAAACTCACTAATTTTGATTGATATTGGTCTGATTGGACAGAAATTGGTCATTAATCTGTACACGTCGCTTTAGCGGCCATTTATTCCTGCACTGCATTTGGACTTGTACTTTACAAAAACACTGAAATGTCTAATTACAAAAACACTGAAATGTCTAATTGCAGCCCACAATGGGCGGTAATCTAACTGCAGCCATGAATGCAACATGTGTGAGCATCCTAAGGACTCATGCACAATGAGCAAAATAGGTGGATTTTCGAACGGATTCCGCATGACATTCCGCTCAAAAATCCGCCTGTTTAAATTGAGCAAAGCACTTTTCCATTGTATGGGCTTTGCGCTGTGCTTTTCACACAGTGGAATTTCCGTCCGTAAATTTCCATTGCGGATCCGTTTTCCGCCCAAAGTGGTGACAGGTTACTTCTTTGGGCGGATTCTGCTGGAAGAATCCTATAGAAGTCAATGGGGCTTGAAACTCTGCTTGAATTCCACTCCTATTCTGCCAGAGAAGAATAAGGGTGGGTTCACACTACTAGAATTCTCGTGGATCAATTGCACGGAATTCCGTCACCTGTACGCGCTCACGGCCGCGGGCCTTTCCGCCGGCTCCATAGATACCATTCTATGGGCCGGCTAATTCCGCGTTCCGCCGAAAGAATTAACGTGACAGGCGACGGAATTCCGAGGAATTTATCCACGAGAATTTCGTAGTCTGATCCCACCCTAGAAGAGGAATTTCAAGCAGAAATCTTTTCTCTTCAATTCCTTGTCTTTTGCTCAGTGTGCATAAGCCCTTATACAGCAAAGCAATGCACAGGTATAATGCTAATCAGAAGTAGTGATGAGCAAACATGTCCGTATATTCGATGATCGGAATGGTTATAACGATCATTTTCAAACATATTCAAACATGCGAACGTTTATCTTGCGATGTACGCAGCTGCGTAAGTTTCCTCCCAACAATTTGAAAGAGCCAATAAACGAGTTGGGAAGCAAGGGAACATCAGGTAATGTAGTAGCCATGTTCACTACTGGAATTACTGTGATTGGCTGCACAATTAGCGTCATTACGTATGTTACATACATGCTATAAAAATGCAACACTGAGGTGAATTTTCTCACAGTCTTTCCTGATTCTTGTGCCGTTCAGTAGGGAGAGTGAAAGGAGCAGGGACAGCATCTAAATTTAGTTAGGCAGCAATATTCAGAGTATTAGTTAGTCAGTTAGCGTAGAGAGAGAGAGCTGACCGAGTAGGGCTTAGAATGTTGTGAAATTGTCAGTGGCACCTCAAACTTCTGTGATTTATTCCATGAATAATTTTAACCAATATTTTTTTATGCATGTTTGGATTCTGCACCGAGCTATGATGCAGATCATAGTCCATCTTGTCCATTATCTTCCCAATTTATTTGAGTTCTTAGGGGTCAAAAGGGGAAGCTCGCTGGGAAATCTTGCTGAGCTGACTGTATGCTGCCAGCATTCTCTGTGCGTATTGCATGATACCTGTATGCACGTCATTGCGTATATCAGGCGAAATTAAAGACACGCTAATGCTACGTACCGCGCAACTGCTACGTTATTACGTATTTTACACTTTGAACCTGATAATCTGTACTCGTGTGTAATTCTAGACTGAAATGTACGATTCTACTGTACGTATGTTATTTGTTCGTAAATGTTTGGCGAACATGAACTGAACCAATCATGATAATTTTTTTTTATTTTCCTGTTCAGGATCCAGACCAAACATTGGGATGTTCGCTCATCACTAATCAGAAGAAGGTGGTTATAACAGCAAGAGCTCTATAGGATCAATACAGAAGAGAAGCAAACAACAAAGGCCTTGTCAATAAAGCTTTACCTGCATCAAGGCCAATAACATTATTAATAAATGATAGGCACACACTGAAGGTGCAAGACAACCGGGGGTCCGAGCTGTACATGGGTCAAAGGAAAATAAAGAAATCAATGTAGTTAACCCACAGCTTTGCAGGACAAAACAGCTACAATAACAGCGAGAAAGAACAGAATGGAAAAGAAACATTCAATGTTCAGGGAACCCAATGGAAAGTGAACGTTAAAAGACTCCGGAAAAGAGAGAAGAAAAAAATTGGGGCTACACGGTTATTGGATGTGGATGCCTTCCCATCTTCCGGCTTCCTCAAGAATAGCTCATAAAGAAGCAAAACACTTCACAACCGCCACTTTGGTATTAGATGGAGGCTGATATTGAGGGATGAAGGAATGACAGACGACTCAGGGCTTAGAGCCGGGATTTCTGAGGACTGCAGGGATATATTACAGAAAATGAGATCATGATATTGCTTGACGGGTTCCTACTCAAACAGATGAACTAAGCAAACACAGGAGTAAGCACTGTCCATATTGGCTGCTTAATGTGGAATTACAGAGTGCCAGTAGTCTACACCTAGTGGGGGCAGGGTGATCTATCTCATAATAAAATCAGGAGAACTAAAAAATGTCTCTTTCCAAGCACTGAAAGACGTCTCTTTTAACCACAAGTATATATTTTATATATATTTAGCAGTGAGATGTATAGATGTAGCAGAGTTCAGTTTGCAACTGAATGATCTTGGGTGTCCGTACTTGTGGGTGAGCAGCAAATCCTTGACAATCCTTGGTTTAGAAATAAGACACAGGGACACCACCTGCCAACACTAAATATGGCACCAGCATACCATGTCAATACTCAGAGTTGGCCTTTTAAAGCGACACTGTATTCACCAACCTGCTCCCCCAAACCGCTGTTACTGTTCATTTGATGAGAGTAAGTTCGTGCCTTGGTTAGGTTAAAAAATTATCTTTTAATCTGCAGCAACCAAGCAAATCAATGTGGTGTGGCCTAGAGTGTCTGTGCCCTAGGCCTTCAATGCCTCTCCCTTCTTCCTCCCCTCTCTCCTCATCATTAGGAAGGCGCCTGGCAGGATTTTTATTAATCACTTGTCCAAACAGTGCACAGTACCTTAATGATCCAAAGCGGCATATGTGCACTGTTTAGACAAGCAATTAATAGGAGAAATCCTGCCCAGGGGCGTTCCTAATGATGAGGAAGAAAGGAGAGGGATCGTAGGCCTACGGTACAGACAATTTAGGCCACACCACAGACTTGGCTGCTGCAGATTAAAAGATAATTTTTTACCCTAACCTAAGCACTGGGCGCTTTTTAAATGACCTGACCTGAAAGGACTCTCATCAAATGGATGCTACCAGTGGTTTGAGGGATGGGGTGGGGGTAGGGTGGCTGGATACAGTGTAATTTTAAGTTTAGCTGAAGCCATTTGGAAAACCATAGATACCACACTGGGATACTATACTACTAGAGGGTCATGGTAGCTACAGTGGAGCCTCTAACCCTGGAGCGCATGAACACAGTCCATATGATCATAATATAATTAAAGGAAAATGCCGGTGAAAAGCTTTTCTCCCAGTAATTGAAACACATTACAAAGTTATATAACTTTGTAATATGCTTCAATCACCTATCTGCCCCCCTTCCCTATCTTTTGCCCCCTCAGGCCTCCACCAGGAAGTGAAGTAAACTCATTCTTACCTAATGACTGTTGACCCCAGGCTTTTCTGTGGCAGCCATTTTGTGACAATGACATCATCAAGAGGGAAATGGTCTAAGCCCTGTTAGGCCAGCCTCCCTCTGTCAGATGACTTAGGTTGCTCAGCTCTGATTGGCTGAGCAAGCTGTAAGCCGTCTAACAGTTCTACAGAGTCAGTTAGAAATCACATGAGGTAAAGTGCATCATGGGCTAGCCTAAAGCAGGAAGTGAAGAAAAAATGAAGACACTAACTGGAACTTCAGTTAATTTTTTTTTTTTTATCAGCAATGGAGCTGTCCTTTAACTCTCTGCTGCCATAAAACTAATTCAACAAAAGGAGGCTGTCCAAGCATCAGAGCACCTAACTACTGTGAACCAGTGCTCAGTTACCTAAAAATTTTGCAAAAAACTTTAAGGGGGAGATTTATCAAACTGGTGTAAAGTAGAATTGTCATAGTTGCCCCTAGCAACCAATCAGATTCCACCTTTCATTTTTCAAAGACTCTTTGAGGAATGAAAAGTAGAATCTTATTGGTTGCTAGGGGCAACTGACCCAGATCTACTTTACACCAGTTTGATAAATCTCCCTCTAAGTGTCCATTACCTTTCTGCCATAATTTAAAATCGTTAAACCTGAGAACAAAGATTCAAAGGTCTCTATATGGTGCCTGAGGGTGTGTTACCACCTACAGGATCTGCAGCAGATTTTATGCTGTGTTCAGTTATTTAAATGAAATCTGCTGCAGAAAATCTGCTGCAGATCCTGTAGGTGTGAACGCACCATTAAGGTAACAACAGCATCCATGTAAAAGAGTCCTTTCTAGTGCAGTAAACAAGATGGTTAGGATTTAAGTGCATAACAAGAGCTTCCCGCTACGATTCACAACATCTAGTACAACACTATGACTATATAGAAGCAGTCTAAATTATATGAGGGGGGTCTTACAGCCAGAAGCACGTGCGGGGCATTATATGGATCCACAAAAAACAAAACAATAAACAAATTGCCAAACAATATAAAAGTTACTTTGTTCTTGGCCTTGTGACCAGGTACTAGACTTAGTTTTCATAAACATTTTGTTCAAATGGGGCATGTAAACAGTGGCCAACAGAGCCTAAATATCATGCTTAGCAAAGTGTCCAACTATTATTTGTTTCAATGGTCACACAGCCTCCTGCTTCACTAGAAGAATTCCCTCATGTTGGAGCTCCAGTCTCCCCATCAGTCTCAGCGTTCAGCTGTCAAGGCTGGAATTAGGTGGTGCTGTGATGGGTGCCCTTCTGGCAGGTGCAGAGGCAGCGACACAGCCACCTTGGGCTCCCGGTCTGCCAAGGGCGGAAGCTAAAGAAGTTGATTGGACTCAAAGAACTGGGCCTTCTGGATGATCCCCCTTTAACATTAATTATAAGGGTGCTGGAAAGTGTGGACCCTCAATAGCCATTAATCAGCATAAACTTGCTGATGGTTGTGATCCTCTATGAGAACCCTGAAGCCTTTTAGTGTCTCAAACTACTGTACAGTTCCATAAATCCCCTATCCTAATGGTGCATTTACACAGGCAGATTTATCTGACAGATTCTGGAAGCCAAAGCCAGGAATGGATTTAAAAAGAGGAGAAATCTCTGTCTTTCCTTTATGACAGGTTCCCTGTTTATAGTCTGTTCTTGGCTTTGGCTTAAAAAATCTGTCAGATAAATCTGTCTGTGTAAACGCACCATAAGGGCTTTTCACCACCAGCCAGTGGTGGTGATGGTGAGGTTATTCAACTTTGCTCTTTCTCCAACCATTTTTTTTCTTGAGGCATGCTGGGAGTTGTAGTTTTGAAGGTTGAAGACTTGTGCACTGGATTATCACAGACTCCCCATAGACTTCTTTCCAAAGGGTGATGCATTGATAGCTTCATAGGTACAAATGCTATACTTACTGTATCTATAATACTGCAATGTCTTCACTTGCTTAACATTGCCCCTAATGGTCCAGAAAGATGTTATTTTTTTATGCAGCATAGTCAATGCGATGTTCATAATAACTATCTGTGTTGCCGGACGCCTCCTTCCAGAAATTGTTCAATCCTGTGCATTTCCCTATTATTGTATATTTCTGCTGCTCTCGCTCGCAGGGATTATTGATCCCAGCAACCTCACTTTCTGTGGCTACAACTCCAGCAATATAAAGCTGGTGGCAATGTTCTAATGATTGGATTGATTGATTATGCCTGGACTGCGGGCACGGAGCATGGTTTTTAGCGACTGATTGATTAGGCCTGTCATTAAACCTGCTTTAGCTCCTGCTTACTCTCCGTGGAAATATTTTGCTGAAGTCAGATTTCTAGTGGATTTTTCATTATTGAATGTAATCTGATCTGCATGTTATCTATGACATGGCGTAGACCGAGAATTCAATCTATTACCGAAAGTTCTCACTTTAAATTCCAGCGCACAGCTTGTGACATACTTCATTGTTTTCAAAGGAATATGATCTATACAATCGATAAGTATAATATTTGCAGGAGAAATAATAATGAATTACCTGAATGCATAAAGCATATGCTCCAATTTTACAGTGTACACATAGAACCAGTCACTGTGTACATACATTACATTACTTATCCTGTACTGATCCTAAGTTATATCCTGTATTATACTCCAGAGCTGCACTCATTATTCTGCTGGTGGGGTCACGGTGTACATACATTACATTACTTATCCTGCACTGATCCAGAGTTACATCCTGTATTATACCCCAGAGCTGCACTCACTATTCTGCTGGTGGGGTCACTGTGTACATACATTACATTACTTATCCTGTACTGATCCTAAGTTATATCCTGTATTATACTCCAGAGCTGCACTCATTATTCTGCTGGTGGAGTCACTGTGTACATACATTACTTATCCTGTACTGATCCTGAGTTTCATCCTGTATTATACTGCAACGCTGCACTCACTATTCTGCTGGTGGGGTCACTGTGTACATACATTACATTACTTATCCTGTACTGATCCTGAGTTTCATCCTGTATTATACTGAAACGCTGCACTCACTATTCTGCTGGTGGGGTCACTGTGTACATACATTACATTACTTATCCTGTACTGATCCTGAGTTACATCCTGTATTATACTGCAGAGCTGCACTCACTATTCTGCTGGTGGGGTCAGTGTGTACATTCTTCACCCTTTATCCCAGGATGTGGAAGCTGGAGTTCTGCAGCTAGAGGGAGAGTAGACGAACACCTTCGCTACGTGTACTGGAATGCAACAATGTTCAGGCAAGGAGGAGCATGTGGTGCTACTTTAAATAGATGCAGGTAGCTCTGGATTGGCCTACAGCAGTAGCAGGTGGAGACACAGTGCCTATATAAATCCAGAGCAGCTGGTCACAAGCACAACCTAGTGGCTAGAGGCACCATTGCAGCAGGGCCCAGAAGGAGGAAGATGCTGGAGGACACAAGGATGAGCAGCCCCAGGACCAGCACGGAACACCGCAGAGAAGCGCACAGGAGCACAGCAGAGCAGAACTCGACAACTGTCGCTGGCGGTAATGGTTGAGTCAGATGTGCCTACATACAGAGATGTAAAGTATAGCCATATAGACCTCTATGTGTACCTTAGACAGCTTTACACCTATGTATGGGTTATCTCACCATAGAGCCTTTTTTATATGAAAACTGGCACAGCGACTAGCTGATTGTTGCATATCCCGCTACCAACAACTCTAAGAAACAAATGGTTTTGTCCTGGGATGCTATGGTCAGTGATATATAGCTGCGGGAGATACGTGGGATAAAGGCCGCCAGAATACAATGCATGGATAGCTCCAGTCCAAGAGATGATCTTGCTTTCCATCCTGGCTCGTAGAGGGTTCCTAAGTGGGCCCTTTTATGATGGCTAAATAGCATAACAGTCTAAAGTATTTCATTCTGCCTCTCACTAGTGGTTATTGAATCATCTCATCGCTGAATGAGATGTGTCTCCTCACTAACAGATGGGGTGAGGGGGTTGCAATGTGTCCAGTGATTTTGTGATGTAATAAACGCTTTAAGGGAAACCATCCTAACCTGTTGATATGTTCATTTGTGGAATGTAAATATCTTACCTTCATCCTCAGCACCGTTCCTGTGCAGTTAGTTGTTAGATCCTTATGCTAATCAGGCAGTTTGGACCACTGGGGATGGGGCTACCTCCACCGAAGCACCAATCCGGCCCACCCACCTTCATCCTCAGCGCAATTCCATAACAGACTTGCCTTTATCTTCAGTGCTCCCTGCACAAAAGGGAGATATCAACAGGTTAGAGTTGTTCATCTTTGAAGAAGCTGCCATCAAATTTCGGGACTTTGTACTTTATTTTCACTTTGCTGCTCCATGTGCATTGCACTTACCAGCAGAGTGCCGACACATTGCTATGAAAGGGCATATGGGGGATTAGAAGAATCGAGATGTAGAGTATGGCCCTTTAAACCTCTATAATGTGCCTTTTCCGTAGTCTTCACTTCACTCTATACTCTTTAGGGGGGCATTTATCAAGCCCTGAAAACTTGTATGCGGGTTTAAAGGACAACTCCGGCCAAAACATATTTTTTAATGAATCAGTTGTAATTTCAATGGAGAGTCCTGCAGGGGGAGCACTATAGATAGATAGATAGTCTATGGCACTGTATTGTGCCGATAGAAGTGTATGTTAAGTATATAATGTATGTACACTTTATCGATTGAATACATTTGTGGAATACTTTGGGGAGCAAGTGCCCTTGCTCCCCAAAGTATTTCATAAATGTATTCAATCAATACATTTGGGGGGCACCGAGCAGGGAGAGAGAGGTGCCTGTGCATCAAACTACCTCCCCCCACCCTCCCTGCTTGGTGCTGGACACATATACACTGTACTACTCTTCCCATCATCTGCTTATAGTATGAGCAGATGATGGGGGAGTAGCACCAGTGCCATCCCCATCACCAAACCGTGCCCCCACCCCCCGCCGCCACATATGCTCTGAACTACTACTCCCAATATCTGCTCATAGTATGAGCAAATGAAGGGGGAGTAGTACCAAGGCTATCACCACCACCCCTGTCGCCGCCGCTGATGCCCCTGCACTGCAGTTCACATCACCTGCCGGGGACTGCACAGCTCACTGCCGACCCCGTGTCTTGCCAACTCGTTCCCTGATGTCATCCGAGCTGCCGGGGGTGACATCAGGGAAGGAATCTGCAGGAGCCGTGGTGAGCTGTGCAGTCCCCGGCAGGGGATGTGAACTGCAGTGCAGGGGCATCATCGGCGGCGACAGGGGGTGGTGGTGATGGGGATAGCCCTGGTACTACTCCCCCATCATTTGCTCATACTTTGAGCAGATGAAGGGAGGAGTAGTACAGTGTATATGTGTCCAGTACAGAGCAGGGAGGGTGGGGGGAGGTAGTTAGATGCACAGGCACCTCTCTCTCTCCCTGCTCGGTGCCCTCCAAATGTATTGATTGAATACATTCATGGAATACTTTAGGGAGCAAGGACACTTGCTCCCCAAAGTATTCCATAAATGTATTCAATCAATAAAGCAAAGTGCACATACATTACATACACTTCTATTTGCACAATAGAGTGCCATAGAATATATATATATATATATATATATATATATATATATATTGCGCCCCCTGCTGGGCACTTCGTTGGAATTGCAACTGATTCGTGACGTCATAGTTTTTTTTTAGAGAAGTTGAAGCCTTCCTGATCTACTAAAGTAAGGGAAATAGCAGTATATGTGCATGTCCCATAATGTACATTAGGAATTTTTTTAATCTTTCCACAAGTAATAACATATTAAAAAATACGTTTTGGCCGGAGTTGTTCTTTAAATTAGGCTCGGTCCCTTTTTCACAGCCGAATTCACTAAGAGTCACACGCCTCTTAGTGAATCCGGCTGGCCGTACACCTGAGCCTGCACCCGGCGTACCAAATCTACACCTGCTTAACCAGGTGTAGATTTGGATCATGATTTACGCCTGCTCTCTCCGCCCACAGCAGACATATGTCAGTGAGAAGGGGTGAATCTGTGCCTCTTCCCTGGCGTACGCCCCTGCCTTAACTTTGACAAATGTCGCCCTTTATGTTATACATTTGATGGTAATTTTTTAAGTAAACGTAGGCAGCAGCTGAGGAGATGAGGCAGCACGGATGCAATGGTAATGTGTTTTTACCCATTTACCATTTAGTTTGCAAAAATAAAAAAAGCAGCGATGAGCAGCAGAACGGATGTGTCAAGATTTAGAAAACAAAAGCGCAAGGCCATTAATAATAAAGAGGAGGATAAACATCTGAATATTGCACAGTCGCCTGAAACCCTGACACGTTGCACACATATAAATGGCTTGTGAGCAGCGCTGGTGTTTTGCAGCAAAAGAAAAACATTCCGTTTCGTGGCCTATAATTATCTTTTTTATAGAATATTGGATGCTTCACCGCCTGTCAATATAGATGCAGCTTCCCTTCTGAGCAGATAAGTTATTGTCAGCGTTAGGTTGTTATATGTGGGAGGTGATCAGGAGAGAAGAAGGAGCATTTACCCAGCAGCAGGCACAAGGTAACACAAGGTAACATGGAGAGCCCTACTACCTGCCGGAAAGGGGCCGAAATGTTTTGCTGCAAAAAGAAACAACTTTATTGTGTTGTAGAGATTATTGTCACTTCAGGTACACAAACATAATGGTGACAGCATGGCGGTTTCTCTATCACATGGTGGAAAACAGTCTTTAAACAGCAGAACATTTTATACTCTTGTGTTTTGTCAGAATGATTATACTGCCCTATTCAAGGATTGTATAAACTAGTGACAGAGAAGCTGAACACTTACATTGATCTGTGCAGCCGATTTGGAGATCTCCTCCTTAATAACATGGACAAAAAGTAGCCCTCTGCATTATGTGCATGAGCCCAGTAGTCCTGGATATTCATGAGGAGCAGAAAACTCCGCCCACCAGTTGCTGATTGGCAGTTATCTTTCCTTGCTGTGTATAGGCAGACATCTGTCAATCAACAGCTGGAAGGCGGGGGGAGTGGTGCGGCATGGATCCCATTCTTTTGCGTATTGGGAGAACAGCCGAACACAATGATGTTAGTAATACACCGATCTGTTCAGCATTTCTGTCACTAGTTTTGGCTGTCTTCAGTTAAGGTACCATAAATCTAGTGACAGACTTTGTCATCAGGTTGTGTCCAAGATGGCTGCAAGCCATTGTCGGAACTTCCCGATGGGGCTACTCCTTACCACCAAATGCCCCACTTTGATTCTTTAAAGGCAGCCAATAATTTTAGGTCAGGACCAAAAGACACAATCAGCTGATGATCATTGTCATCAATTGATCATTGTCTTTAAGACACAAAGCGATAATTTTCTGAATCGGCAGCTTATCTTTCTGTGTAATAGGGCCCTGACTGTCCCTATGGAAACTCTCCCAAGCAAAAAGGAGATGACTCTAGGATCCAGAGAAGTAAGTAGGGCACTATGTCCATACTTCCATTTTTATTTTAGCGCATTAAACTTCATTCATCTTTAACATCTATTAAGACTAAAGGATTGACATAATCCTGCCCTATACAGAAATGTACAATGACATTACAGGTAAAGGATAACTTCACCTAAATATCAATACATTGCAAATATCAATATGATTGTGAAGGGAATTGACAGGGTTATAAAGATCTTAAATATAGATTGGCTGATAATTTTTTTTTTTTTACAAAAATCAATTATTAAAACCACAGACAATAGAAATTATGAGCCAGCTTTTCACTTGTCTACTTGTCATGTTTGTCATGGAGAAAGGAGCCTGCACAGAGCTGTATGGCTGCAGGAAACGACTGCTTCATCTGGAGGGGGGGCTTCATTACAAGGAGTGCATAGACCTGCGATTTTCTATATACTCCTAGGGGCTGCAAATTATACCCCACTGAAAAACCGAGCATTTTACCGCAGTCATGCAAGACGGCCGCAGCATTCATTTTCACAGGTGAAGTAGCAGATCCTGTCCCTGGCATTATCACATGAAGGAACTGATCATTTCAATTGACTTTGTCTGACCCTTAAGCAGCTACATGGAATATCTTATTACACCGCACGGGCAAGTGAATTGTCGGCAGGGAGGACAATCAATGAAAACCTATTTGTGTATGAAGCCCTATGTGAAAAACACAAGTAAGGGACTGTATATAACCAAGAGCTTAGGTCAAATCGAGTAAAGAACTATTCCAATCACATATAGTGAAATCTGGAAGAAATCTGTGACGCGTCACTCCGAATTACTTATGCCTTGTGCTCCAATTTCATTAGTTTGGCGACTTTTGTATCATTTCAAGCAACCCAAGTTCCTATGGCATTGATGATAAACGTGCCCCATTCTGCCCAGCACAAAATCTTACATTCACCAGCAAGGTTAATTTATTTTTTTTCTTTTCCAAATAGCACATCCATTAAGGTGTGTAAAGAAATGCGATTTACATTCTTAGGGTATGTTTGCACTATGGAATCGCGAGGAATTTCAAGTGGAGTTCGTACCATGGACTCCGCTTGAAATTCTACCCGTCTCATTGAATTACCACCATCTGGTCACAGTCATGCCTCCTCCATGTTGCCTGGTCAGGGCAGTCCTTCTCCTGTTCCTTCCTCTAGGGCTGTAGTCCTTCATCTGGCTCATAGGACCACATATGCTCTGGCTATACCTTTAAGGGCAGTGTCGGACTGGGGTATCTAGGGGCCCACTATAGGAAATGATTCTGGGGGGCCACCAATAAAGAACCAGTGAGAAACAACATGTCAGTTAGTGTTAGTGCAGGTTCTAAAGCTGGGTGATCCTCAGGTCCTCTGGTGGGCCAGTCCAACACTGTTTAAAGACCAGTCCATAACATGTCCTATAGCTATCCCTGTCTGGTATTTAAGGCTGCTCCTGTTTATGTGGCTTTGTCTCTGATTGAACCTTGTGTACTAGGCTTAACCACCTGTGCCAAGAGTCTTTTGCCTAAAACCCAAGTACTCAGTCTGGTAGCCAGCCTACTACCCATGCCTACCACCAGTCCTACCTCTTCACTATTCCCAGTGCCTAGCATTGGGGTTCTCTGACCTGCCATTTTTCCCACTGGCACCAATTCTGAGAAGCGACTCAGTGCCTTCTAGCAGCAGAAGTCGAGCTTCTGCATCCTAGCATGGATTATAGGGAGGAAACCTAGGGTGGGTACCTAGAATATATTTTTTTCTCCCAAAGTCAAACCGATTCCACATCTGTTGGGGTATTGCATTTAGGTGCAAATATTTCCATATGTAGCCCAATGAAAATAAAGTAAAAAAAATAAATAAAAAAATTATATATATATATATATATATATATATATATATATATATATATATATATAAAGGCAGATTTTCAGGAGCCACAAGAGTAACACTAGCTTCATCAACACCTATGGATCTGCTGTAGTTTATGCATACCATTTTTAAAGGGCATAAACCTACAACACTGACAGATGGCTAAGACACGATGTGAAGATCGCAATGTTCATTAACTATAGGTGCCTTCACATAGGACTAAAACAGATTTCTTGTAAATTTTTATTTCCCCTTTCAATTCACTTGAGAAAATCGGCAACAAATCTGCAATATTTTACCCCTGCGTGAAAGCGCCCTAAGGCTAAGTTTCCACATCTTATGTTTCTGTAAGGAACCTTTTAACCTTCCCAGCTATGTAACTATGGGATATGTGCCAGAATATGCATAAAAAATATGAACATATTGCATACTGATGCATATTGCTGAACGGATGCCAAATTGTCACTAGTATCTGGGGGGGAGGGGGCGACAGCTTATATTGTAAGAGTATAGCCACATGTTGCAGCAGCTGAAGCCGATGAAATCACATCTGCACACAGTGACCAATGGGCAAATGATTTTACGGTCATTGGCCGCCACATGTGGCCGTGGTTTTGTCCACATTATATAACGCTACCCCGAGGGTGATGGATTAATTAATTCAATATAGATATATAATTATCAATAGTAAAATAATGTCTTTGCTTGCTTAACAGGGTCCCTTATGGTAACGGAACACTTAATATATTTACTGACCACCCAGATCATCCATAGCCCCTGTTCTTTAATTCAGAGAAATGTTGGCATCCTGCACTAGAGATGAATATCCTGACTGGTCGTGGTGCTGCAGCCATGAAATTGGCTGGATTGGCAGGCGTTCACTGCCACGATTATACAGTAATACTGGTCTTGGGCGTCTGCCAGGCATCAGCATCTTAGTTATTCCAGCCTTGAAAAAGCTCCTAAACCTTCTACTACTAGTTCTAGGTGCCAGGAGAGGAATGGAGAGGATTATTTTTTGCTTGTGCAATAAAGAAAATGTAGGGAATCACATGGAAGAATAACGCCACATTGCTGACACCAACAGCAGGTACCCACGGGTAATGTGCAATTTTATATATCAGAAGATTTATGGTGGGGGTGTGGGGTGGTAATGTGTCTTCTTAATGTGACATAAAAAGTTTTATAGGCTAAGCAATGTCTAGGAAAAAAGTATGCAAATTAGCTCGCCTTCAAAAAGAAGCCAGCTCTAGAGTGCCACCTAGTGGAGGTAGCTTCAATACCTGTAACTTACTGTGAAGCTACCTCCAATAGGTGGCACTACAGAGCAGACTTTTTCTTCTGGAGCAGAGCTACTTTGCAAGCTTTTTGTCTGAACTCTATGTAAACTGGGGTGGCGGAGATGGGAGAGGGCAATGAGCTGTAGGCTACACTTGATTTATCTTTCTTGCCTCTGAAGCAATGAGCCATAGATCACGGCTAGCAGTGAAGCAGTGCCAGTGGATATTGGATCACTATTGATTTGTGGCAGGAGCAAAGCAAGAAAGACATAGGCTGTATTTCTTCTGGTTAGTTAAGAGAAGCCCTTTATTGGAACCCGTGTTTCATGTCTTTTTCACAGGAACCCTTAACTCAGCTATAGATGTGCACTAACTCCCATAAACCGTTTAGAACATACATGGATGCGTAGGTCGTCCCAGCTGATTAGGCTATGGCTCATACGATGGACTTATTAGAGATTAGGGCAACTGGACCATGCTCGAGTACGATTTTTTGGCATTTGTAAACCAGTGGCTGAAGAAGTTAGATGCAGCCTTAAGGCTGCCAGAAAAATGGATACAGCCATAGGCAGTTTCCGTATTATCCAGGACTCCCTCAGGCTGCATCCAACTTCTTCAGCCGCCAGTATTCAAATGGCAAACATTTGGACTCAAGCATGATTTAGTTGTGCCCATCTCTAGTGCTAGATCAGCATTGGTGTGATTTTTTTCTTCCTTATTCACTATTAGAGGTCTTCTTGCATAGGAACATGTTGTCCAACAGTTGCATTATGCAGTTCAACCCACATGACCTGACCCTTAACCTGTATTTTCATACAGTAAATCACCCATGACTAGTGAATCGACAAGTAAACCCCATTGACTCAATTGAGTTACAGATCTTTGCACAGCATCTGTATGAAAGAGGCTCCGTCTGGCTAAAATGCATGACTGGGGGATAATATGGATCCACAGAGACTAACCAAATACCTTGCTCCCTATAAATACATTGACTGACCACAACAGCTTGTTTTATTAAATAACACAAATAAAATATAGTCCAAAAGATGCAGGAATATAGTCGGCACTGCCCTGCAGGGATCGCTCTTAGTCTTATGAGAGTGCTTAGACACAATTTACTTCAATCTAAGAGAACAGTGGTGCTTAGCCAAATGGGTTGGCAAGAGTCCCATTCTTTAGAATGAGAAGAAGTGGCACTCACCCTATAGTCCTTTAACATTGCATTTTATTCTAATGTCATAGTGCTGGGATATAAATTAATGAACATTGGCCGTTACCTGTCCGTCCTCACCTATTTGTGTCCCGCAACTATTCAATTGAAATAAACCACAATATAAAAAGGACCAAGAGAAGGCGTTTGACCGAGTCCATTGGGAATATCTCTTTGCAACCCTGACTAGATTTGGGCTGAGGGGCCCAATATTAAAAGCTATTATGGCTTTGTATACAGATCCATCGGCGCAGGTATACTCAGCAGGTACCCTTTCAGGAACCTATAAGATAACAAACGGGACGCAGCAGGGTTGCCCTCTCTCCCCGATTATTTTTATTTTAGTAATTGTGCCGTTAGCTCAAAAAATCAGGGAAGATACAAACCATAAAGGGGATATCAACAATACAACAAGATCATCGTATAGGATTGTTCGCAGATGACATAATACTAACCATATCAGAACCTGAGTCATCTCTACCTGCGGTGATGAAAATATTAACTGAATTCAGCAATATTAGTTATTATAAAGTAAACTCGACTAAATCATTAATTCTTAATATGGGAATACCGCACTCCATTGTTACGAAACTTAAAAAGTTTCAGTTTCAATGGACAGATAAATCTATACCATACTTGGGGGTGCACCTTATATATCCTGTTAATAAATTAGTAACAACTAACTTTGATCAGCTACTAAATATATTAAATAAAGATATTATTAAGTACTCTAAGTTGCCAATAACATGGATAGGGCGAATTTCAATTATAAAAATGATGTTACTGCCGAAAATCTTATATTATTTTAGGAATCTGCCAATTCACATCCCCCAATTCTGGTTAAAACGTATTAAAAAAATAATAATGCAATATGCATGGTCAGGCCAAAGAGCGAGAGTAGGGAAAGAAATTATATGTACACCTGTAAAATATGGAGGACTGGGGTGCCCTGATATCTCTCTTTATTATTATGCTTCAGTGTTAGAGCAGCTAAAATGGTGGTGGGTAAAAGATAATTTGAGATTATGGGTAGAATTAGAACAAAAATTAGCACAATTCTATGACCTAAGAGCATGGGTGTGGCACACAAGATTATCTCAGAGATCCTCATCTCATTTATCACCTACATTAGAAGCTGGATGTAGGATTTTTAACAGTAACATGGTCAAAACAGTGTTAGTACCTACATGACCAAAAAGGATTCCACTTAGAACCATGGAATTATTGATATTAGATTCTGATTATAGTACTTGGATGGAAAAGGGAATAAAAAATCTGGGTGATATCTGTGAAGGCAATAGCCTTAGTCTTAAACCATTCTCAGAAATAGCTGATGGATATGGTATCTCCAATAAAGATTTCTATAAGTACCTTCAACTGAGGCACTGCCTTCACACTATCAAATCAAATAATTCATTATCTGATCTTAAAACAACAAAATATGAAGAATTCCTATACAACTTAAAAGAAAGTCAAAAGGGCCTCACCCTAACATATAGAATTTTATCATCTCAAAGAAAATCATTTACATTTACAAAGAAATGGGAAGAGGACCTAGGTCATATATTTACACAGGATCAATGGGACACGGTATATAGTATTCCAACTGTATTGGACACCTAGAAGCATCCCGCAAATTATTATACCGTTGGTATAGGACACCATATAAGTTAGCAAAAATTTTTCCAAATACGTCCCCGGTATGTTGGAGGTGCCATGAGAGTAATGGCACTCTGCTTCATATATGGTGGGAATGCCATTTAATTAAGATGTTCTGGTCCCAAATAGAGGACCTCATAGGAAGTATACTTGGTTACCCACCAAATTGGGGTCCAGATCTGGCATTGATTTCAATGGATACAGAGAAAATTCCACCCCAAGACACGGTAATATTGCTGCATGTATTAATGGCAGCAAAAAGCAGCATTGCTAGAAGATGGAAATCTAGTGAAATCCCATCTACACTAGAGGTTATAGCTAAGGTACAACACAATTATAAGATGGAAACTGCAATAGCTGTAGGAACGGATGGGATCATAAGATCCCATAAACATTGGCAAAAATGGTGCATGTACTATTTGCAGCTTTACCCCAATAGAAGTTAGGATAAGAGACATAAAAATTAAGGTAAAATATACTGAAAATTAGTGATATATTAAGTAACAGGCTAACATAGAGAATCAGATGTCAGGGGGGGGGACTTAGAGTATTGCTTATAATTGTTTATGTGTTTGCTTCGTATCATGAGTATAAGGTATATACCTTATTAATGTAAATTTTTGTAAAGTTTGAAAATCAATAAAAATTTAAATCACAAAAAAAAAAGGACCAAGAGGATGAGTACTACTTCTTCTGCATGAATATAAATCATGTTGAATCTTTCTTTATCAAACAATTCCCTGTTTCTAATAATCCAGTAGGTGCGGGACTTTAGCACAGCCTAATCCACTTGTAAACACTATTGAGGTCCCCTGTAAGAAACCTTATCCATGGCACCACCTTTGGAAACCTATATACTCCCAGGGGGCCTTGCCCAAAGGAATTCTCCAAATAGCTGGGTATCACCCCAGCCCCAAATGTGAAAAATTCCTTTACGTGAAGACAAGGAAGTCTTTGCCTGCAGGTAACAAGAAGAGTGTCAGGCAGTGATTTTTTTTATCCTCACATGCTTCAAAAAGGGTTCTTCTTCCCTAGGCTCTGTCTTTTATACCTCTCTAAATTTGCGCCACCTCTTTCTCTCACTTCATCCTCACTTAAAGGGGTTGTCTAGAAATTATAAAATGTATTACCTTTTCTTGTTTCCCTGCCATTCACTTCCAGCATGATCCCATCTATGAAGTATAACTACCTCTTCCTGCTAGAGAGCCGAGACGGTGAGGAAGTGAGTTTACTGTATCATGACCATCAGATGTTGGTGAACACAAGCCTACGTGCAGTGGCCAATGACTGCATACTGTTGCAGCAACATTGTTCAGCCATTGGCCACCATGTGTGATGATGATCACAATAGTGTACCAAACCCTTGTTTCTGCCCTCCCCCTGAGCACTGTGGAAAAAATACCAATAAAACAGGACCAAGCCAAGAGGTGCAGTGCCAAGGAACAAGGAAATGTAGTTCCATACCTGCTCCCAAGACAACCCCTTTAATCCACTGCTTTATCCAGCCTTCTTCTCCTGACACGTCATGTGCCCCCTCCTCTGTTAAAGGGGTTGTCCAAAGGTAAATTATTTTTTTATATGATGTTTAGGGAGGTGTAGGTTAAAAAACAAACACTCTCCTTTACCCCCCTTGCTCCCATCTCCACAGCACACCTCTTCAGGGTCCATAGACAATGCATCACAGGCCTGCACAGCCAACTCAAGCAACCCCAATATCCACCAAGGAGCCATAGCCCGAAGTTTGCCTCCCCAGATCTAAAATCTAGGTTTGTGGAGAAGGAGCAGAACCTGATATGTACTGAAAAGTGTATACACAGTAAATGTTAAGGAAAATGGTTTTCTCAGCAGGTATCTGCAATCTTCGGGTAATGAAACCCAGCGCACTCCAACGATGTGGAGAGATATATACTCACAGAGTCGACTTGACTTCACGTTTCTTTTTTATTATAATAGTTAGATGCAGCATACAAAGTATAACTTGCTCACAGCTGATGTGTCTCTCACATCCGGACGCCCAAGTACGTCCTCCTCGCGGACGTTTCGGAGGACACAGACTGATCACTGACAAGAATGGAAGTTAAGTTATATGTCAACAGTTGCTATGATAAAAAAAAAACTCATGTAAACCTTCTACAAATAGAAAAGAAAGAAAAAAAAAACTTTGGGAGCGGTAAAGTCTTCTGTGTGAACTAGTCCTTAGAAATGGTGAACTTACACTTGGTGAGTGGTGAGGATTTCACCACTCCTAAAAGTAACACGCCCAAAGATAATTATGCAAGGCTCGCTACCAGGGGCGGGCTGGGCCGGGGGGCATATGCCCCCTGGGCCGGTCTTCCCCCAGCTGTCAGGGCCGCATGGCTGCTGACAGCTGGCTGGAGTCCTCAGTGCCTCCGCTGCTTACAGCCCTGTCCCTCTTCTGTCATATTTACCTGTGGCTGTGCTGTGGATCCGGTCTGTGCTGGAAGCGGCCGCTGAAGCCCCGCCCCCATGACGGTAAGCCCCGCCCCTTCATAGCCATTATGCTTTCTATAAGCCTATGAGGCTTATGATAAAAAGCAAACTGCTGTACGCAGTATCTTCCTCCGGCCACCAGAGGCCGCTCTCTCCTCCCTGCTGGTTCTCCTGTGTCTGGGCTAGAAGAGCCTGAAGACAGAGAAGATGGTGTCTGCAGGAAGCCAGGTACCTACACAGCAGGCCATAGGGCAGGGGGAGGGAACCAAGGCTCTCCAGATGTTGCAGAACTACTACTACCATCATACCTGGGCAGCCATAGGCTGTCCATGCATGATGGGAGTTGTAGTTTTGCAACAGCTGAAGAGCCAAGGTTCCCTATCCCTGACATAGAGGATACATATACACAGGAGACCTACACAGGAGGATACATATGTACAGGAGACCTACACAGGAGGATACATATATACAGGAGACCTACACAGGAGGATACATATATACAGGAGACCTACACAGGAGGATACATATATACAGGAGGAGACATACAGAGGAGTATATAGAGGATACATATATACAGGAGGAGACATATATACAGGGGTACATGGAGGATACATATATACAAGAGGAGACATACAGAGGAATTAGGGCTGGGCGAGTAAACAAATTAATTCGCCCAGAAAGTTAGAATCGATTAGATTTTTGTAAAAATCTTAAATTAAATTTTCACAAAAAATCATTGCAGGCGGAGCAGCATGGATTGTCGGGTTGGCGGCCGGGCAAGAGGTGCAGGTCAAGCGGGCGGCGCGGAGGTGAGGTGCATGGCGGGCTTATGGCGGTGCGTGGAGTGTTGGGCTGGAGGTGAGGTGCAGGGCGGTCGGGCAGTCCGCCTAATAGAGCTGCGACTGACCTGCCTGAGCTATAAATATCACGTCCTGCTCCCCTCCCGGCCACACGTGCAGGTCCCCGGTCTCTGGAGCAGGCCGCAGGGACTGTAGTGGTGATATCACCACTACAGTCCCTGCGGCCTCCTTCAAAGACTGGGGACCTGCATGTGTGGCGGGGAGGGGAACTTGTGTGCCAGGGTGAGAGGAAGAGGAGGAGGGCTATGTGCACTCCTGCCCCAATCACCCCCAGCTGCCCCAGTCCCCCTAGAGTCACCCCCAGTCTGCCTCAGTGCCCCTCAATCACCCCCAGTCTGCCCCAGTCCCCCCCAATCACCCCCAGTCTGCCCCAGTCCCCCTCAGTCACCCCCAGTCTTTCCCATTTCCCCTCCGTCATCCCCAGTCTGCCCCAGTCCCCCTTCAGTCAACTCCAACTGTCCCCAGTCCCCCTTCAGTCAACCCCAGTTTGCCCCATACACCCCCAGCTCTCCCAGTCACCCTCAGCTCCCCCAGTTTGCCCCATACACCCCCAGCTCTCCCAGTCACCCCCAGCTCCCCCAGTTTGCCCCATACACCCCCAGCTCTCCCAGTCACCCCCAGCTCTCCCAGTCACCCCCAGCTCCCCCAGTTTGCCCCATACACCCCCAGCTCTCCCAGTCACCCCCAGCTCTCCCAGTCACCCCCAGCTCCCCCAGTTTGCCCCGTACACCCCCAGCTCCCCCAGTTTGCCCCATACACCCCCAGCTCTCCCAGTCACCCCCAGCTCCCCCAGTTTGCCCCGTACACCCCCAGCTCTCCCAGTCACCCCCAGCTCCCCCAGTTTGCCCCGTACACCCCCAGCTCTCCCAGTCACCCCCAGCTCCCCCAGTTTGCCCCGTACACCCCCAGCTCTCCCAGTCACCCCCAGCTCCCCCAGTTTGCCCCATACACCCCCAGTCACCCCCAGCTCCCCCAGTTTGCCCCGTACACCCCCAGCTCTCCCAGTCACCCCCAGCTGCCCCAGTTTCCCCCAGTGACCCCTCAGCTATACCCGTATTACTACTACACCCCTCATCTTTACCTGTACTACTACAGCCCACATCTGTACCTGTACTACTAATCCCCCTCATCTGTACTACTAATACACCCCTCATTTATACCTGTACTACCATACCCCTCATCTTTACCTGTACTACTACTACTACTAATGCCCCTCATCTGTATTACTAATACCCCCCATATCTATACCTGTACTACCTCACCCCTCATCTTTACCTGTACTACTACACCCCTTATTCACTATACCTCCACTACTACACCCTACCTAGATGGAGGCACCAGTGGTATGGTGGTATAAGTAACTATGTGGTGAAGGAGTGGTGATAATATTTGTTACTTATATAATGGTAATAGATGATGTGGCTATGGGGTCATAGAGCGCAGTTATGGGCGTGGCTATGTCCCTCTTTCCCCCCAGCAAAAGTTGCATATGCATATATACAGGAGTACATAGAGAAGACATATATACAGAAGTATATAGATGATACATACAGTATATACAGTAGTACATAGAGGAGACATATATACAGAAGTATATAGATGATACATATATACAGGAGTACATAGAGGATACATCATATATCCTCTATGTACTCCTGTATATATGCATCTTCTATGTACTGCTGTATATATGTCTCCTCTGTACTGCTGTATATATGTCTCCTCTATGTACTGCTGTATATATGTCTCCTCTATGTACTCCTGTATATATGCATCCTCTATGTACTGCTGTGTAGGTCTCCTCCTGTGTGTGTATATATATATAGTTACACTGATCCAAATTTTCCTGCATTGCATATTCCCTCGTGAATATATAATATATATATATATATATATATATATATATATACGCACACACAGGAGGAGACCTACACAGCAGTACATAGAGGATACATATATACAGCAGTACATAGAGGATACATATATACAGGAGTAGACATACACAGCAGTACATAGAGGATACATATATACAGGAGTAGACATACACAGCAGTACATAGAGGGGACATATATATACAGGAGGAGACATATGCAGGAGTACATAGAGGATACATATATACAGGAGTACATAGAGGATACATATAAGTATGTGTGTTTGTTGTTTTGTTTATTATTATTTTTACTAATGGGGGGTGCACACACGAGGGGGGTGTTCTAAAAAGAGGAATGCCTATAGGGACCACAGCAGTGATGTAAACTATTGTAAAAAAAAAATACAGAAACCCCAGCTTTCCCAGCATCTTGTATTTGTAGTCAGTATAATGGAGGTCACCCAGCTTTTCCACCATCTTATACTCAGTATGATGGAGGTCACCCAGCTTTCCCAGCATCTTATAGTCAGTAGGATGGAGGTCACCCAGCTTTCTCACCATCTTATACTCAGTATGATGGAGATCACCCAGCTTTTCCACCATCTTATACTGCGTATGATGGAGGTCACCCAGCTTTCCCAGCATCTTATAGTCAGTAGGATGGAGGTCACCCAGCTTTCTCACCATCCTATACTCAGTATGATGGAGGTCACCCAGCTTTCCCAGCATCTTATAGTCAGTAGGATGGAGGTCACCCAGCTTTCCAGCATCTTATACTCAGTATGATGGAGATCACCCAGCTTTCCCAGCATCTTATACTCAGTTTGATGAAGGTCAACCAGCTTTCCAGCATCATATACTCAGTACGATAGAGGTCACCCAGCATTCCTATCATCTGTCTATGGGTACGTTCCGTGTCATCGCTGAGCCGCCCCATAGACTTATACAGGAAAGTGACTTCTGATCCCTTCACAGGGCACAGTAGGATATTTGGTCACAAATGACGAAGATGTTATAGGTAAGGGCCAGAGTGGTCCTTAAAGGATGGGCCGCCAGCCTGCTACTTATGGGCCAGTGCTGTGTGCTTGCCCCCCGGGCTAAAATTTGCCAGCCAGCCCCTGCTCGCTACGATCCTCCCGGTGTGAACTCCCAGTTCCCCGGTCTCCGAAATACCAAACAAAAAAATATAAAAAAATAGGAGAGCGAACTTTACATCTGATAAAATCATAAATATGTATCGTTAAAAAGTGAGCACAGAAGTTACTCACGCTGAGGAGGGGAGTTTTGGAACGCTCCCCTCCACCTCCAGGTTCTCCTTCAGAAAGATCTCAGCAGGCATCCAGATCAGTCTTTGTTTCTTGTAGCTACCTTTCAGCATCTGGAGAGAAACACTGGGATTCCTGTATCGATTTCTCAAGTAAATTAGGGTTCAGTATACACTTTACTAGGTTTTATTCATAGCCCAACGCGTATCGAGATATCAAATCTCTTTCTCAAGGACAATGTTCAACAAACACACATGCAAGCTTAAAAAGCCCTCCCCTTGCTCCTCCCTCTCATGACCTCATACTGGAACCATTTTACAAAAAAAAAAAAAAAAAAACAATGTTAAAAAGGTATAAATACATAAAAACAATAAAAATCTCTATTCTTATCAATGTGGTTACACTCTTTCCAACATTTCATTTAGACCATTTGGTGTTAGTGTGTTAAGCCTAAAAATCCAATAACTCTCTCGTTTGCATAACTTTGCAAATCTATGTAACTGGCTTTCTATTCTTTCTACTGGATACACTTTTAGCAGGCTGGCGTCGGCATTGTGGAACTGAGCAAAATGCCGTGATACACTATGCTTGGCAAATTTGTGTACTATGTTAAATCTGTGTGTATTTACTCGCTTCCTCAGAGTCTGACACGTCCTACCTACGTACTGTAGGCCACAAGGGCACTCCAGTACATATATAACAAAGTCACTGCTACATGATAAGAACTGTGAAATTGCTATTTCCTCTCCTGACACCTTACTTTTTAGCATTTTTGTTTTGTTAGCAATATTCGGACAGGTTTTACACACTATTTTTCCACATTTGTAGATCCCTGAATTTTTTTTTAAAAACTCCCATTTTTAGATTTTTTGGGTTTTAAAGTGGGATAAGATGGAGCTATCAGTTGTCCTAAAGTTTGAGATCTTCTAAAAATCATACGTGGGCCCTGGGTCACTGCTTCTGATAAAAATGGATCTCTAAGTAGAATTTTCCAGTTTTTTTTCAGAATTTTTTCAATACTTCTATGGTTACTTGTGAACTTAGTAATAAATGAGACTTCTTACTAAAGATGAATTGATGGATTTTATGAGTTTTTTAAATAATAACCAATGGGGCCTGAGGTTCACAGAAAATTGTAGCTATACTGAAATTTCATTTTTGGATCTGAATATCTATATTAAGGATGGTAAATTAATACAAAAACATATTTTAAACCTACTGACGCGAACAGATATTTACACTATCACAGTGAACATAAAAAGGACTGGAAAACTAATATTCCGTTCGGTCAAATGTTAAGGATAAAGCGGAACTGCACAGAAAAGGAAGTATTTGAAGAACAAACCAAAGTACTGGAAGAAAGATTTAAACAAAAAAACTATCCCAAAAAAATTATTGAAGGAGCAAAGAAAAGAGCAGAGGGTTTGGATAGAAAGCTACAGGTAATGAATACAGGAAGGAAAAAGGAGGAAAAAGAAGGTGAAAGAGAGAAAAAACTTATTACTAAGTTCACAAGTAACCATAGAAGTATTGAAAAAATTCTGAAAAAAAACTGGAAAATTCTACTTAGAGATCCATTTTTATCAGAAGCAGTGACCCAGGGCCCACGTATGATTTTTAGAAGATCTCAAACTTTAGGACAACTGATAGCTCCATCTTATCCCAATTTAAAACCCAAAAAATCTAAAAATGGGAGTTTTTAAAAAAAATTCTGGGATCTACAAATGTGGAAAAATAGTGTGTAAAACCTGTCCGAATATTGCTAACAAAACAAAAATGCTAAAAAGTAAGGTGTCAGGAGAGGAAATAGCAATTTCACAGTTCTTATCATGTAGCAGTGACTTTGTTATATACGTACTGGAGTGCCCTTGTGGCCTACAGTACGTAGGTAGGACGTGTCAGACTCTGAGGAAGCGAGTAAATACACACAGATTTAACATAGTACACAAATTTGCCAAGCATAGTGTATCACGGCATTTTGCTCAGTTCCACAATGCCGACGCCAGCCTGCTAAAAGTATATCCAGTAGAAAGAATAGAAAGCCAGTTACATAGATTTGCAAAGTTATGCAAACGAGAGAGTCATTGGATTTTTAGGCTTAACACACTAACACCAAATGGTCTAAATGAAATGTTGGAAAGAGTGTAACCACATTGATAAGAATAGAGATTTTTATTGTTTTTATGTATTTATACCTTTTTAACATTGTTTTTTTTTTTTGTTTTTTTGTAAAATGGTTCCAGTATGAGGTCATGAGAGGGAGGAGCAAGGGGAGGGCTTTTTAAGCTTGCATGTGTGTTTGTTGACATTGTCCTTGAGAAAGAGATTTGATATCTCGATACGCGTTGGGCTATGAATAAAACCTAGTAAAGTGTATACTGAACCCTAATTTACTTGAGAAATCGATACAGGAATCCCAGTGTTTCTCTCCAGATGCTGAAAGGTAGCTACAAGAAACAAAGACTGATCTGGATGCCTGCTGAGATCTTTCTGAAGGAGAACCTGGAGGTGGAGGGGAGCGTTCCAAAACTCCCCTCCTCAGCGTGAGTAACTTCTGTGCTCACTTTTTAACGATACATATTTATGATTTTATCAGATGTAAAGTTCGCTCTCCTATTTTTTTATATTTTTTTGTAAGGAAAGCTTCTATATAACCCTACCACCCCAGTTAGAAAGATTTCCAGGAAACCATCTTGTCAAATAACATTTCTTCTAGAATTTCATAGAAGGCCATAATATTGCCTTCATTCCATAATAGCAGAGAGATCCAATTCTGCAATATAAAAGTAATAAGTTCAACTTATAAGCGTCCAAACAATATATATCCGTCACATGACAAAGCGACGGAATGTCCCCCCTTCCTTAATCGCATCTAGCAAAATGCAATGAAATTCCGCAAGGCGCGTCTTCCTCCCCAAGCCTAATACATGTAATAAATCACATCCGTCAAAATGCAGATAAGATATTTCCAGTAGGCAATATCCAGTCTACGCTACATAATGTCTATTTTCCAGGGACTTGCATTGTAATCACCTGGCAGAATTCAGTGTTTATCATTAAGAAAAACAGAGATTTATGGCCGGGAAGGATTCCTCGATGGACTTGGTTATTTTTGGAAATATGTTTGTTTATAAATGAGGGTAAATGAAGAGAAAAGATTACAGATTTTTTTTGGTGTTGCATACTGTATGCAAATGACTCTGCATGTGATAAAGAGGCACAGAGGGATCAGGAAGAATAATCTGTATACAACACATGGAAATAGACAGACCCCTGGCTGTAGGATTGGAAGGCCAGTTGGTAGAGTCTATTCTGATAGACGTTTCAGACCTGTGACCGCCCTCCCCCACCGATTTTAGATGTCACTTGTGATCACTGGAATAGAGTGATTAATATGGAGTATGTAGTGACAACAGCACATGTCAAAGGGGGATATATGGGGCTGCAAATGACCAGACAGATCTTGTAGTTGATGTTAGAAGCTGGAAAAATGGGCAAGTGTAAGGATCTGAGTGACTGTGACAAGGGCCGAATTATAATGTGCCCACAACTTGGTATTTATATGTAGTGGTTAAAGCTTACTGATGTGTGTGTGTGTGTGTGTGAAGGGGGGGGGGGGGGGGGGGTGATGGCTAGTTCAATCTCACAAAAGAGCAGAAAAAGCTCCTTTTGCATATAATAGAAAGGAGTCACAGGACACGGGGCATCACAGATTGCTGTGTATATGGCTCTTCAAACTGGTCAGAGCATCCATGGTGACCCCATTCCACCCTTTAAAGTGTTGACAATGGGCATCAAAATGAACTATGGGAAGAAGAAGAGATGTCAGGGCAGTGTGATGGTCAATGTTCTACCAACATTGTACATACCAAGTTCCCCCTTCATGGCAGCAGGATCCCCCAATGGCAGCAGCCTTTTACAGCAGGATAATGCCTTGGGGGCCACACTGCAGACATTTTTCAGGAATAGAGAACATGACTAAGAGATCAAGGTCGAGATTTGGCTTCCAGGTTCCCCAGATCTCTGTGTGATCAATCATCTTTAAGATGTGCTGGAGAAACAAGTCTGATCCATGATCCTCTTAATTTACAGGGTCTGATTCTGACATCTTTAGCAATGGGTCAGAGAACAAGGAAGATAATGCTATATTAAGCAGCGAGATTTAACCTCTTAGGGACATATGCCGTACCCGCTCTGAACCGCCGCGATCCCGGGTGCCGTGTCTAGCCCGGGACCGCGGCTATTAGCGGGCACGGTCCGATCGCCGTGCCCGCTAATTAAGTAATCGGAGGCAGCTGTCAAAGTTGACAGCTGCATCCGATCACTTGTATGCAGCTGTCCCTGGTCGTTGTCCCGGAGGAGCGATCTCCGTGTCTATTACCTGCCGGGGTCTCCGCCAAAATGGCGCTGACCACGGCTCTGCACTTGGTTGTTTTCGGCTGCAGCAGCCGAAAGCAATCAAGTGCCGATCTCATCGATCTATGCCGTATAACTATATACAGTATATACAGCATAGATCAATGAGAGATCAGAGTGCATATATTAGAAGTCCCCCAGGGGGGCTTCTAGTATATGTGTAAAAAAAAAAAAGTTGTTAATAAAAACCCCCCTCCCCTAATAAAAGTCTGAATCACCCCGCTTTCCCCATGTTATAAATAAAAATAAATAAAACATGTTTGCTATCGCCGCGGGCGTAATCGCCCAAACTATTAATTAATCACATTTCTGATCTCGCACGGTAAACAGCGTAAGCGCAAAAAAATCCCAAAGTGTTAAATTGCTCATTTTTGGTCACATCAAATCTAGAAAAAAATGTAATAAAAAGTGATCAAAAAGTCGTATATGCGCAATCAAGGTACCGATAGAAAGAACACATCATGGTGCAAAAAATGACACCTGACACAGCCCCATAGACCAAAGGATAAAAGCGCTATAAGCCTGGGAATGGAGCGATTTTAAGGAACATATATTTGTTAACAATGGTTTGAATTTTTACAGGCCATCAGATACAATAAAAGTTATACATGTTACATATCGTTGTAATCATAACGACTTGAGGAACATGCATAACAAGTCAGTTTTACCCCAGGGCGAATGGCGTAAAAACAAATACTCCCCAAATAAAAGAAATGTGTTTTTTTTTCAATTTCACCACACTTTGAATTTTTTCTGGTTTCACTGTGTACTTTATGCAAAAATTCAGCCTGTCATTGCAAAATACAATTAGTAATACCATATCCATGCTTGTGTCGTTTGGGGGCGGCCTTCCCCGCCGATGGTGCTGGCCGGGTTTTGGTGGGGCTTTTTGGGTCTGGTCCTGTGACATTGGGGTTGCGGGGCCGTTCCATGGCCTCCCTTCCCTGCATGTGCACGCTTTGCGGGGTTGGCGGTCGCTGACCGACACGGTGTGGAGTTAGCGTAGGGACCCGTGTGGACCAGAGGACCTGCGCGGTGGTACACGGGGCAATATGGCTTGATCAATTCATATACAGACACTCTGGGTGTTGATTTTTAATATAGGCCTAGCGGCATTAGTATCAGCCATAGATGGGATGTGCAGCCGTTCCATTCTCTCCAGTTCGTAAAATACAGTTAGTGACGCAAAAAATAAGGGCTCATGTGGGTCTCTAGGTGGAAAAATGCAAGTGCTATGGCCTTTTAAACACAAGGAGGAAAAAACGAAAACACAAAAACGAAAATTGGCTCCGTCCTTAAGGGGTTAAAGGATATACGTCATTGGAAAATCCTAAAAATCATTCCGTTTTTATTCTTACCACTAAGCATAAAACTAAAATGAGACTTCCATTTCTGTCTGTGTTGACATGGAGAAGACTGCTGGAGAGTGATCTTTACAGAATTACAGGGAAAGCGGACGCCTGAATATACATAATATCCACTCAGACACTCCCCCTTGTAAAATGACATTTGCTTAGGTCACAGGAACATGTCTGGAGATGTTCATTGTACCTACGTGCTCAGGGCTTGCTGTAAAGTATATCTCTAAGTGCTGTTAAAAACAAGTTAAAAGCAAGATGGCGACAATAATAATAATAATAATAATAATAATAATAATAATAATGTACTAGAAACAGATTAGAGAAAAAATAACATTTGAGTAGCTGGCTCTGATTAGTAATAAAAAAAAACCTAGGCTATACATTCATATTCTCTGTAATGTTGACTGGTGGATGTCTGCGGTGTATACTGTGGGTTATTGCCTGACAACCGCTGCCCACATGTGAGGTGCTGAACTGTCTGCTCCCCTTGTGGACACAGGAGATGTATCAAACATGGTGTAAAGTGAAACTGGCTCAGTTGCCCCTAGCAACCAATCAGATTCCACCTTTCATTTTCCAAAGAGTCTGTGAGCAATGAAAGGTGGAATCTGATTGGTTGCTAGGGGCAACTGGGGCAGTTTCACTTTACACCATGTTTGATAAAGCTCCCCCATACAGTATATGCAGGATAAACCACAAGCCGCATGCTGTCATGGCTACATGTATCCTCTAAGCTTGAATGAGGGCATCCCCAATAACAAGGCTCATTAAAATGGTAATGTATTGATCCAATGTATATTTAAAAGTTGTTATTTTTGAACAGTGTCTATGACTTATGATTGGGGTCACTTACCACAATAAAGAGATCACTATATGGTGCAGCTCTTCTGTACAAGCTGATAATTGGACCTGGGACAACCGTATATCTGGTTATGTAACTTTATATCATACATTTACATAAAACTCTGCAACCTGGAATAGGAAATAACAGAACTGTACAGGTACTAACCTGCTTTTCCTCCATTTTGTATGTCATTATGGTGTGAATCCAACTGGGATCTGAACACCCTTGTCCTGTCCGACAGTCTGGTTGCTAAGGATGCACTGTCTAACAACCAATGTCTTTACAATGCAGTTGTAAGGCTGTACCTTTATAGCAGGGATGGGGAACCTTTGGCCCTCAAAGTTGAATGCTGGGAGTTGTAGTTTTGTAAAAAATCCACAAAAAGAGCCACAGCTTGCTCAACACTGTCTTTAAACCTATTATTGGGATATATATTTTATATGGTGATACATGCACCAGAGAACTAAACTACTTAAAAAAATCCCAAGTTTCTTAGCTGTTTTCAAGGGGAAAACGTGTACCAATTCTGTCTCCTAAAAAGCCCCCAGTTCTACTCAGACAAACTCAGTACCGCAGCAGACAGAAAATTGATTCACCTACAGATCTGTTTCTCTTGCAGATCGATACGAGCACAGGCTTCGGCTGCTCTGCACTTAGAGATTGTCTTTTCACGCACATTCTCAGGTAAGAAATGTAAGAAATAGATTTCTAGGGGGCGTTTGATGAGCAGATACTGAACTTCTCCACGGTACTAAGTTTGTAACCAATTAAGCTTCTCGGGTAGTAATGGATAAAATGATTAAGTTTAAATAAAGTCGCAGGTCAACATTACAGGTGGAGAAGGCTGCAGTGCCGGGTTTACTATCCTGGAAAACAAGTTCCATTGATATCATTATATACTAATAAAAAAAAATAAAAATAATGGGAACTCTAAAATACCACATAGTAGATCTCAATGAATGAAATATTCTAGTGGCAAATCTATATTCATTACATCGTGGAATATGTTAAGAAGAATAAAACAAAAAAATGATCAATGTAAAGCAAAATGAATATCTCGTGGAGGTCTGGATGAATATCTCATAGAGGTCTGGATGAATATCCCATGGAGGTCTGGATGAATATCCCATGGAGGTATGGGTGAATATCCCATAGAGGTCTGGATGAATATCCCATATAGGTCTGGATGAATATCTCATAGAGGTCTGGATGAATATCCCATGGAGGTATGGGTGAATATCCCATAGAGGTCTGGATGAATATCCCATAGAGGTCTGGCTGAATATCCCATATAGGTCTGGATAAATATCTCATAGAGGTCTGGATGAATATCCCATGGAGGTCTGGATGAATATCCCATAGAGGTCTGGATGAATATCCCATATAGGTCTGGATGAATATCCCATAGAGGTCTGGCTGAATATTCCATATAGGTCTGGATGAATATCTCATAGAGGTCTGGATGAATATCCCATGGAGGTCTGGATGAATATCCCATAGAGGTCTGGATGAATATCTCATAGAGGTCTGGATGAATATCCCATAGAGGTCTGGCTGAATATTCCATATAGGTCTGGATGAATCTCTCATATAGGTCTGGATGAATATCCCATGGAGGTCTGGATAAATATCCCATAGAAGTCTGGATGAATATCCCATAGAAGTCTGGATGAATATCCCATGGAGGTCTGGATGAATATTCCATATAGGTCTGGATGAATATCCCATAGAGGTCTGGATGAATATCTCATAGAGGTCTGGATGAATATCCCATGGAGGTCTGGATGAATATTCCATATAGGTCTGGATGAATATCCCATAGAGGTCTGGATGAATATCTCATAGAGGTCTGGATGAATATCCCATAGAGGTCTGGCGGAATATTCATTCCATATAGGTCTGGATGAATATCTCATAGAGGTCTGGATGAATATCCCATGGAGGTCTGGATGAATATCCCATAGAGGTCTGGCTGAATATTCCATATACGTCTGGATGAATATCTCATAGAGGTCTGGATGAATATCTCATAGAGGTCTGGATGAATATCCCATGGAGGTCTGGCTGAATATTCCATATAGGTCTGGATGAATATCTCATAGAGGTCTGGATGAATATCCCATGGAGGTCTGGATGAATATCCCATGGAGGTCTGGATGAATATCCCATAGAAGTCTGGATGAATATCCCATGGAGGTCTGGATGAATATCCCATAGAGGTCTGGATGAATATCCCATGGAGTTCTGGATGAATATAACATGGAGGCCTGGATTTGGAATTATACTGAAAATCAAATGACAGACTGATCCAACAAGTGATAATGGCTCAGGACGAGGAAATGAGGCTGAATATAGTGTGTGGCCTCCACGTGCCTGTATGACCTCCCTACAATGCTTGGGCATGCTCCTAATGAGGTGGTGGATGGTCTCCTGAGGGATCTCCTCCAAGAACTGGATTAAAGCATCTGCCAACTCCTGGACAGTCTGTGGTGCAATGTGATGTTGGTGGATGGAACGAGACATGCTGTCCCATATGTGCGCAATCGGATTTAGGTCTGAGGAATGGGAAGGCCAGTCCATAGCTTCAATGACTTCATCAAGCAGGAACTGCTGACACACTCAAGCCACTCCTAGCATTGTCCTGCATTAGGAGGAACCCAGGGCCCTTTGTATCTGTATATGGTCTTAGAATGGGTCTGGGGACCTCATCTCGGTACCTAATAGCAGTCAGGCTACCTCTGGCTACCAGATGGAGGACTTATCGTCCCTTCAAAGAAATGTCTACTTCACTATTACCGACCCACTGCTAAATTGGTCATGCTGAAGGATGTCACATATGCTCAGTATGAAGAGCACAGGCCACCAATGTTGAATCAACCAATCTTGAGGATCTCTGGCAAATGCCAACTTTCCCTGCATGGGCACTCTGAGAAGACACATGCACATTTGTGGCCTGCTGGAGGACATTTTCCAGGGCTCTGGCAGTTCTCCTGTTCCTCCTGGCACAAAGGAGGAGGTAGCCATCCTGTTGCTGAGTCGTTGATCTCCTACAGTCCCCTCCACATCTCCTGGTGTACTGCCCTGTCGCCTGGTATCTGCTCCATGCAAAACAACAGCCAAAATGGATGAAGAAATTGAAATGGAAAGAGAAATTTTCTTGCAGATAGATCTTTACCTGTTTGGGTATAAGGGGAAATTGGTGGGGCAGGGAGGCCAAAGCCTGGTAGGGCAGGTAGAAGATTCCTGGAAGAATAAAGGTCCCCATACACCTTATGGCTTTAAGGCCCTATTACACGGAACGATTATCGGCCATATTCGTCCGATATCGGCCGTTACGGCTGATAATCATTCTGTGTAATAGAAGGCAAAGATCAGCCGACATGAACGATGTCGGCTTATTGTTGCTGTTGTTTGTCTTTTAACATGTTGAAAGACAAACGACAAATATAGCAGTGATCTGCTGGAATAGGAACAGCGGGAGCAGAGCGCCGCTATCCTCTAGGGGCTGCCTCCACGATCAAGCGAACACCCGGGAAGCCCCCCCCTCCCCGTACTCCACCGCTTGCTGTCGACGTGTGTAATAGCGTCGGCAGCCAGCGGTGAAAGCTCTTCTCTGTGTCCCGTGTAATAGGGGCTTTAGGCAGGCATACCCACTGCTCACAGCACATTCAGCCAACGGTATAAGGTGCATGTGGCTCTCCGAAGTGTCCACCAACAGATTAAGTCAGTGGAGATTTGGGACGGGAGAGATAAGGCACTTACCAATGGTAACACAAAAACACTTGACCATGCTGAACATTCCTGTACATGGGGAGGATGCAGCCAGACCACAGGGATAACAGGGAGTTTGGATGTCAGTTATTGAGGCTGTATGGGGTCCTTTAGTATAGGCAAATAATAAGCATAAGTAAAATGTGAAGACGAAAAAAGGTGTCACCCTAGCACTCAAGTTCAGTAGCAGCGAAAGGGACGTGTAATGGTGTTAGTCTCTTAACCTGGTTGAGAAAAGTTAACACTGAAACAGATCACTTTTACTTTGCTGCACCTATCACGTGGAATAAAGACTGTTGACCTTCAATGCAAGTGACTGCCGGGACCTTTTTTTTCCCCACTGAATCTCTCGTTCGAGAGCACGGCAGTATAGTGGTAGTGCGGACTGAACATAGACTACTTTTCACTTTCATTAAATAAAGTTAATGGGCCCACAATAGATATGTTGTGGCATTTCCCAGTAAACTTTTTTGCTGGTATCCCATACACTGGCAACGTACTATATCCCAACAATTTTGACAGTTCTTTCAGACACGGGGCTTGCTTTGAGCACTACACACACTTCACTAAGGAGCCGACCGACTGCTGTTTAGTGGTGCAGCTCCAGGGGATGCATTAAAACGAATGAATTCACTATGAAGCATTTAATGTTAAATAAACTCATAACCCTGGACTGTGTAATGTGCAGCTGGTTAATCGTATCACTTCATTTAAGTGGAAGGCGTCACCCGTAAAATAACAAGGGAAGAAATATGCTAAACTCCCAAGAGAAGTGTGAAAGGTCAGACGAAAACTCCTCACCTCCGTTTTATTGTTACTGCTGAAAATCGATAGGGATAGAAGCCCAAGCCTTTTAAATAAATTATTCATGTTAAATTGGATTATTGACAATGTAAAAGAAGAATCCAGGAAAATACTTTCATCAGCCAAAGCTGCCATAGTATGTCTGCACTGCAGTGCACGTATGATGATAGATTGATAGATAATAAGATATATATATATATATATATATATATATATATATATATATATATATCTCAGAGTGAGATATAGGATATCACGTATCCATGACAGTAGATTGATAGATAGGTAACATGTATTTATTGTAGATTGATAGATAATGAGGTATATACAGATAGATAAATAAAGATCATGTATCCATGATAGTAGATTGATAGATAATAAGATAGATGGATTATTACGTTTGTCACACTTACACTTACAACCTTACTCATTCTGCACATAACTACAATCTTTCCATGTTCAGGTCACCGGCCATGTATATTGTTCCATCCCAAAGAACATGAGATACCATCAAACTACGCTCCTGTGTCAAATATCTGTCCTTTGGGAGATTTCTTGCAGTGAAGCTTACAGATGGAAGGACACATCTGACCAAGCTGTATGAAGGATGGGAAACCACAGCAATGTCAGCAGCTGGATCCACAGCAGCAGTGTTATGTTATCTTATCATAAAAACTGCAGAACTAGAACTCTAGAGACTCTGCAACAAATTAACATTTTCTTTATTTACAAGAAATTAACGCGTTTCGGGCTAACTTGCTCTTATTCATGGCTCTGATGAGAATTCATGTTATATACACGGTCAGCTTTTTCCAGTTCCATGGTCTCACATTGTATAATTTCATGTGAGGGACAGGGAAACCCAAACACTGCTCATGGTAGAATGCAACAGTATGGAGGATGTTCAGTTTTCCCTGTCCCTCACATGAAATTATACACATATGTGAGACCGTGGAGCTGGGAACAGCTTGCCATGTATACCACATGAATTCTTATCAAAGCCATAAATAAGTACAAGTTAGCCCGAAATGCGACAGTTTTTCATACAACACAATAAAGAATTTTTTACTAAGGAGCTGCAGAGTCTCTAGAATTCTTATTTTGCAAGTTTTATCCCTGAATTGTAACTTACTTGAAAAAAAAAACATCTCATCTACCAGTACTTATCAGCTGCTGTATGCCCTGCAGGAAGTGGCATATTTTTTCTAGTCTGACACAATGCTCTCTGCTGCCTCCTCTGTCAGTGACAGGAACTGTCTAGAGCACGAGCAAATCCCCACAGAAAACCTCTCCTGTTTGTAGTGTAGTGTAGTTTGTAGTGTCCAAGTACAATTGTGCCACTAAGTCCTGTCTTCCACCTGTTAAAAGGTATTTCTGTCAGGTGTCACACTCTCTGATGATGTATGTCGTTTTGCACCATCACCACTTGGTGTCTCACTCTCCCCTGTTTCTATGCACTGCTGAAGTGGAAAGGGTTAAAATGTTTGTTGCTCTGTATTATCTGTTCTCTAATCATTAGCTTGGGTGCCTCACCTATCACACTCTTACACCTCACTCTTTCTAGCATCTTCCCCACCAATAGGAGGTTAGTCCTGATCACCCCTAGTTAGGAGAGTTAGTTCCTGGTGGGAGGGTCGCTTGTGGTCAGTAGTTAGTTGGAGAGAGACAGAAGTTGTTGTGAGAAAACTACTTTGCAGTATTAAACCCAAAGGTGGAGTAACTGTCACCTGGGATCAACCTTGCCTATGCCAGGGATCACAAACTAGTCAGGATTATCCTAAAAGTACGGATTAGTCTGCAGTGGAGCAAACAGCATAAGTTGAAGTACTCCATTGGGTCATGCTCGGCCTACTCAGTAACCTTTAAAAGGTAGCTTCGCCCAGTTGTTCAAGCCTGGGGCTCGTACTATGGAACCTGACACACGCTGGACTTGTTTGGCAAGAGATGGTATTCTTCTTTACTACTTATTCTAACCGTGAGTACAAGAGTCGTCTTCTTCGTCTATACCAAGTCACTACAAACCATCCCGGCAGTACTGCACTACTTAGGCAAGACCCCAAGATAGTCCCTGAACCTACTCAACTCAGCTACACTTCCTTACGTACTATCCTCACTACAAGCACTCAAGCTAGAAGTTCTGTGTTGTCCATCAGATGTAAGAACATTATCTGTTGTGATTATTTTTGGTGCACTTTCATTTACAACAAAATTTACAACTGCATTGCACTGAAGAGTAAAGTGTTCAAGTAAAGTGATATCCGTGTTCAAATGCTAGGGGTAGTGACTTCTGACAGCCTTAAAATGAGTCACCAGTGTAGCCAGGCTGTGGGGAAAGGAAATCATATACTGGTCTGTATATATGTAATGGTATGCTGGGCTGTATACAGTGGGGAAAAAAAGTATTTAGTCAGTCACCAATAGTGCAAGTTCCACCTTAAGCAGTGGGACACGTCTGGCACTGCAGGATCTAAGTCCCTGGCGGTGTAGTGTGTTACTGATGGTAGGCTTTGTTACATTGGTCTCAGCTCTCTGCAGTTCATTCACTAGGTCCCCCCCCCCGCGTGGTTCTGGGATTTTTGCTCACCGTTCTTGTGATCACTTTGACCCCACAGGGTGAGATTTTGCGTGGAGCCCCAGATCGAGGGAGATTATTAGTGGTCTTGTATGTCTTCCATTTTCTAATTATTGCTCCCACAGTTGATTTCTTCACTCCAAGCTGGTTGCCTATTGCAGATTCAGTCTTCCCAGCCTGGTGCAGGGCTACAATTTTGTTTCTGGTGTCCTTTGACAGCTCTTTGGTCTTCACCATAGAGGAGTTTGGAGTCTGACTGTTTGAGGGTGTGCACAGGTGTCTTTTTATACTGATAACAAGTTTAAACAGGTGTTATTACTACAGGTAATGAGTGGAGGAAAGAGGAGACTTTTAAAGAAGAAGTTACAGGTCTGTGAGAGCCAGAAATCTTGATTGTTTGTAGGTGACCAAATATTAATTTTCCACCATAAGTTGCAAATAAATTCTTACAAAATCAGATAATGTGATTTTCGGGATTTTTTTTCTCATTTTGTCTCTCATAGTTGAGGTCTACCTATTATGTAAACTACAGACGCCTCTCATCTTTTTAAGTGGGAGAACTTGCACTATTGGTGACTGACTAAATACTTTTTTCCCCCCAATATATATATATATATATATATATATATATATATATATATATATATAAAATGGTATACTGGACTGTATAGCTAGAGGTATAACCGGTTGGAAGAGGGAGATTATGATCCCGCTGTATAGAGCACTAGTGACATCACATCTGGAATAATGTGTCCAGTTCTGGAGACCTCATCTACAAAAGGATATTCATAAAATAGAAAAGGTCCAAACACGACTACAAATATGGTGGATGGTGTGAGGTATAAACCATATCAGGAAAAACTTAGGGATTTATATCTGTATAGTCTGGAGGAAAGAAGAGAAAGGGGGGACATGATAGAAACCTATATATATATATATATATATATATATATATATATATATATATATATATGGTACAGGACTAAATAAGGATCAGGAGGGAAGGGTTTAAAAAAAAAAAAACTAAACTCAAGAACAAGAGGACACAGTGAGAGGTTATTTGGGGGAAAGATCAGCGTGAGAAAATATTACTTTACTGAAAGAGTAGTAGATGCTTGAAACAAACCTCCAGCAGATGTGGTAGGTAAATCTACAATAAAAGAATTTAAACCTGCCTGATATATATATATATTTATCCTAAGATAATAAGAAGGAAAATACTAAAAGGGCCCACTGCTGTTACCACCTAGCAACCCCTGGACACAACACACTTGAGATTTTTAATAGAAGTAAGTTACAAATCTCTGGCACTTTCTTGAACCTGTTGATTTAAAAAAAAAACAAACAAACAGTTTTTGGTGAACAACCCCTTTAATTGAATGTCTGGATAGGATTTCTCAACATCTCATTCACATTGCCTCTACTGTAATAACGCTGCTGATTATCCAAACCCAATTTCACCGGGGACGATCTGCCACATGTGATTATAGCCTTACAGCTCCTGATCAAATAGCTTGTTTTGTTGCGTTCACATTACTGTAACTCGGTGTTATTTTCTCCTCTTCAATGTAACATAAAAGGCGTCTTGCAATATTCAAGGCCAGTTTGCCGCTATAGACGCCGCCGAGCCGCTGATTCTATTGTGATTCGCAAGAACAAGAATTAAACATGTGACAGTAACCTGAATTAAAGAAATAAAAATGCAGAGAAACCTTGGCTCCGACAGTCCAACGCAGTGAGGATGGAAGACAAGCGGCTCATGAATAGACATACACATTCCGGTAACACCAGCAAAGTCTGAAAGGTTTCTCCTAGATCCGCAGTTACCGGGAACACAATAAATAACATACATTTATTTAACCCCAGGGGACACAATGAAAATGCAGAAGCGCCTGATGGAATTGATGGAAATGGATTAAAACCAGTTAAATTCTCTGCAAGCTTTATTGATCATTTCCACATTTCCCTCTCACTAAGGCGATGAAATATCAGAGAAATTTGCAGCTGGGAGACAATAAAGGAGATGGATGTGTTTGTAAGCTCTGACTGACGTGGGAGGATATAGTTCATGAACATACAGAGCCGCGGTCTCCAGTCTATATGTAGCACAGGGCACGGAAGGCCGCAGTGTGAGCAGCATGGGCTAATAGGGCTTATCAGGATCTCTCCAGGTATAAGACACATCCTCATCTCTAGTGTTACTGGCTGTGTAAGTGATATGAGAACCTCGCATCCAAGGGGCGCTCCGCGGATTGATAAGCCGGGGCCTGTCTGCTAATAAATGATGCCGGGGAGCAGGAGCTTTAGATGGTATCCTGCCTGCAGGTCAAAGGTCAGCGCTAGAAGGGAAATCTCTGGCACAGTTCAGTGTAGAAATTACAAGGTAGTTAAGGTTGTGTCATGAAGAAAACTAGGTCTGCGCTGATGTGTTATCTTGAATGAAACACATTTCCAATGTACAAGCATTTCTTAAAATGTATCCTTTGAAAGCTATAAACTCACTAACCCCCGGTGTATCTGCTTTGTTTTATTAAGCTGTTGCCCTTGGTTACGGCCTACAGGGCATCCACTAATATTGGTCACTCATGCTTCAGTTTCTGATCTGTCCTATTAGTACTGGCGGTTGGTTTTCACCTTACAGTCAAGTAAGTGGGATTGTGGGAAAGTGTCTGCACTGCTGCATGGCAACAGCAGGGTCAAAGTTCAAGGGGGCTGACTTTAACATACAATCCTGATGAGAGTATGGATTCTTATTGAAAATGACATTTAAAGGGGCACTCCACAAAAAGCTTTTTCCCAGTAATTGAAACACATTACAAAGTAATATAGCTTTGTAATATGCTTCAATCACCTATTTGCCCCTCTTCCCTATCTTTTCCCCTCTCAATCCCCCACCAGGAAGTAAAGTAAACTCATTCTTACCTAATGACTGTTTACCCCAGGCTGCTCTGTGGCAGCCATTTTGTGACAATGACATCATCAAGAGGGAGGCGGGTCTAAACACTGCTAGGCCAGCCTCCCTTTGTCATATGACACAGATTGCTCAGCTCTGATTGGCTAAGCAAGCTGTAAGCCATCTAACAGTTTTACAGAGTCATTTAGACATCACAGGACACAAAGTGCATCATGGGAAAGCCCAAACCAAGAAATGAAGAAAAAAATTAAGACACCAACTGGAGCATCAGGGACCTGCAAACAGCGGTAAATTCAAACGGAGACAGACTCAGGATGGATGGTAAGTGTGAAAACTATGTTGATTGATTGATTGTTTTTTTGTTACCAGCGCCGGAGTACCCCTTTAATGATGCACAATGGACTTTGCTGCAGATCTGTTATAGGCGATTCCACCCTAAAGCAGTATTCCCATCTCAACTAACATAAGTATACTTGTAGGCCAGGCTGCCAAGTTGAATATTTTAGCAAACTTGCTTCCTTCTCCTGATATCTCTTTTCCTCCCATTGTGCACAGCTTGTTGTTTAGGTGGGACTGACAATAAACATCTGTCTATCCAGTTCAGTCTGTTCTCCTGCAGTGTTCATCCAAAGGAAAAGAAAGATAGAAAAATTCTTGAAAAAAAAAAACAAAACCCCTCATAGAACAGGATAAAAAGCTGCATTTGGGTAGGTGAATATGTGGTGTGTGCTCGACCGGTCACTTGCTGGATGGAACAGTGTGACACCACTACTGCGGTGGTTGGTCGGTGGAATATAGCTAAGCCGGATGGTAGTTTGTTGTGACGCAAGTGCTGACTCATCACACAGGAATGGAGGCACACCTGCTTTTAGTTTTTGAGGATAGCTATATCCCTTCCCCTGTGGTCGGTGACCTGCTGGGCTGTGATGGGTCCCTTAGACGCTTATCACAGTGGTCCGGAGTGGAGTTATGACCCACCCGGACTGTCGGTACCGCCCCCCACAGAAAGGGGAGATGACCCAAGGACAGTGTAACTATTGTGTAGGTGCTTGAGCAATAACCACTGAGTCCCTTTATAATAAATAAACTCTTCTTTACTGAGGAAACACTTTAGTACACCAGCTGACAATAGCCTTTTGACTTGACAGGACAAAATCTGTGCTGAGAACTTTAGAGGTAGAATACAGTGCCGACTTGGTTGCACACTGAGAAGTAGAGTGAGTTCAGAGAAGAGAAGAGGAGTAGGTCGTGAGAATTCAGAGTAGTGGAGAGGAGTTTGTCTTGAGAGTCCCAACCTAATTTAGTACTGTGCTCTGCCTGAACTTTAGAAGAAGTAGAACACTTTAGAGTACTTAAAAGTAGAAGTATACTTGTGCCCGTGTTTCGACCTTCCTAACAAGGTGACACAAGCCCCAGTCCTTGTTACCTGAGTTGAGCAAGGTGGCCAAGATTACCTGGTTACACCTACGCTGCGAGATCGAGTATGTAGGCTTGTAGCAACTTTGCTCTCTCTGGATTCGTTCCTCTAGCTTTAGGACACATTCCTGCACCTTTAGAGACGTTCAAAAGGCGTGGATAGGGGTGATCCGTGACTTGTCCTCTCTGTTCTCGTTTAGCACTGCGCATTGTTGAAATAAGTGTTGCTTGGAAGAAAAAAGAGTCTCTGTGTTTCCCATGAAGGTACACTACAGCTGGTCTGTGCCGAAAGGGGAACCTGGCAGAGCCAGGCTCCTGGCTAAACTCTGCAGGTGACTCTCGTCTGTGTGTCTTGCCTCTACGAGAACTAGAGAAGAACTCTACTAGTGTGGGTGTAAACTTCCTCTCCCCATGTGACAACATTACTACAGGGTGTGTAACAGCTCCTGTGAGTGGTGGAAAAAGAAAGGAGAATAGAGATAGGTGAGGAAGAAGAATAGCTCTTATTGGTGCACAGATCACAAAAAAACAAACATAACCCCTTGCTGACTACTAGAGATGAGCGAACTTGCCGTATTTCTGGTTCGTATGAACCAGAAATCTCGGCGTCTAATTCCAGCTGTCTGCTCGCTCCGTGCAGCGGGTGGATACAGCGTAAGGAACGCTTGGAAAACTGGGATACAGCCATTGGCAGACAGCGGGACTCAGACGCCGAGATTTCTGGTTCATAAGACCACCGCCTGCATTTTCTCTAGAGTGCTGCATGATATTTTTTACTAGATAAATAGATAGAAATTGACAGGCAAATAGATAAATAGATAGAAGAGAAATAGATAAAGACAGATAGATACAGTGTGTGGTAGCCCACCACTGATGCTGTCTACGGCACCTTAGTAAGTCATTCCATCAGGTTGACACGAGTGGGAGATGTAGTACTGTGTTTTTCCCACTAGGTGTCACTACTGTTTTGTCTAACTTGTCTAATTACCAAGGGTCAATAGTTTTTTTTTTCTTTTATACCATATGTTATCTGCTGACCAATCAGAGGTGCTTGTTCTCTTGTAACCTCTCTCTTTTCTTCCTTTTCTCACAAACACTGAGCCCCACTGCTCACAGGAAGGTTTAGTTTAAGCCCCTGTAGGAGGAGTTTGTCTTGGTGGAGGAAGCGAGTTTAGTTTCCAGATAGTATTCAGTGTGAAAGGAAGCAAACAAAAACCAGTCTCTGTAGAAGTTAAGCCAGGGCCTGGCTTTGGCCAGGTCCCCTGACAGGGACCAAAGATAGCAATCACAGATTTCTCTATGCAAGTAACTAAAACAAGTATGCAGTGCTAAGCTCAACTTAGGGGAGAGAAGTCACCTAGCAAAACCCTTGCCCACACCAGGAACCTCTCTAAAAAGTGCAGGGCAGTTACCTGAAGCAAGAGGAATTGACCCCAGTAGGACAAATTTACTGTGCAAGTTCTCCATATCCTACTGCACAGCGCAGAATGATTGGGAAACCTCAGAAGTCTGCTACACCCAGATAACCAACGACTGGGGCTCGTATTACCCACCTAGGAAGGTTACCTCGCAATTAGGGGCAATAAGGCAATTCAGAGCCACTATTGGCACCCGTGACTACGAATAACTTCTTATCTTTTCTACTTATACACCTGTTTCGGCGGAGCACAATAACTACTTTGGGCAGGGTTCCCCTGGCAACTCCTCTTCTCTCTCTCTCTCTCTCTCTCTACAAAGCACCTTCTACTCCTACAAGCACCTGTTTTTTCTGTGTCAGCACAAACGTTGTATGTCAAGATTTGCATTACTTTTATTGTGTGAACTGTTCTACTTTAATTATACTTCATTAAAGAGTTAAATTTTTTTACTAAACGCATGGGACTCTGGTCTACTGTCAGCCCCACACACCATATTATATTTGGGTTATTTCCCTTTTTTGTGAGTGGCGGTTCCAACAACCCGGGTGTGTCACTCCAGGCTAGCGTGACAAGTGACCCTAAACACTCCCAGAGGTTACCGACCCTTGGGCATAGCAGACCGGCTAAAGCAAGTTACCGCATCACAACACTGTGCTATTATCACATATAAATAGATAGGAGATAGATAGATAAAAAATAGATTATGCCTTGGAACTGTACAGCTTACGGGCCACATCCAGCCTGCTAACTAGCTCCAACCGGTGCGCATCAGAGCGTCTGTGCTGCTGAATCAGTGATAAGCTCAGAATGTCAGCAGTGATCTGAACATTATATTTACGCCATACAGGGGCCCCAAAACATAACGTTCAGAGTGCTGCTGATTAAAGCCCCTATTCCACGGGTCGTTTAAAGGAGCAATATCGTTCGTATTCGGCCGATATCGGCCGCTACGAACGATATTCGTCCCGTGGAATAGAGTGCAACGATCAGCCGACATCGTTCATGTCGGCTGATCGTTGCAGTCGCTTGTTTTTCAACATGTTGAAAAACAAGTGACTGATATAGCAGCGATCTGCTGCCGTCGCTCCGTTGAATAGGAGCATCGGCAGCAGACGCTGCTATATCCTATGGGCTGCCCGGACGATCAGCGATCCCCCGGGCAGCCCCCCCGCAGCTCCCCGCCGCCCCCTCCCGCACTCACCCGCTCGCGGCAGCGAGCGGGGAACGAGGAGCAAACGAGCGCTAATAGCGCTCGTTTGCTCCTCCAAACGACTCGTGGAATAGGGGCAATAGTCTACGCCAGTGTATGGGCCCCTACTCCCCCCCCCCCCCCCGCCTTTCGTACACACACACTCACCCACACCTTGTCTGGCATAGACCCCCGGTATTCATCTTCCAGCTCACCATTGTATGAGTGACGTCACTCATACACCAGAGAGCTGGGAGAACAGTAAGGGGACTACGTCAGGCCAGGTAAACACAAAGACAGCAGGCACCACCAGGTGCTTGTATCGCCACCTACAGGGGGTAGGGCAGTGCTATTGGATTCAACAAGAGCCGCCCTAAGATGATGTGGGGGCTGGGGTAGGCGTGCTGGCCCCTCTGATACCATTTCATTTCTCATGTGGCCCCATGGGAAAATTAATTGCCCTCCCCTGAAATAGAAGGACTGACAGATAGGCTATGTTCACACAACGTCCAAAAAAGGAAACAAGCGTCTGTTTTTTCAGTTTAAAAAGTCGTCCGTTATTGCATCAATTTAATTGGCTTGACTAAAATGCATTGAAGTCTATGGAATAACGGACCTTTTTTTTACACATTGTATCGAATGCGTCCACCTCAAAAGACATCAGTCATTCAAAACAATACAATGTGTGAAAAAGACGTCCGTTTTTCCATAGACTTCAATGCTTTTTAGTCAAGCCAATTAAATTGATGCAATAATGGACGTCTTTTTAAACACAAAAAGCGGACACCTTTTTTCCCTTTTTGGACATTGTGTGAACATAGCCACAGATAAATTTCAAAAAGGTCCGCAGCACAACAGCGAAGGAATAGGGCGCTGAACCTGATCCAAGGTGCAGTAATATATAATCCAAAAATTGAAGCGGCACGTCCGTAAGGAAGTGATCAGAATTTTATTTGCTCAAACAGGATGATAGCAATCGTCATTATCCTGTTTGAGCAAATAAACTTCTGATCACTTCATTACGGACGTGCCGCTTCAATTTTTATAGATTTTTAAAGATTATAGATAGATAAATAGATAGATAGGTAGTAGATAGAAAAATTGAGAGACAGAGGGACAGAGAGATAGAAAATAGATAGATAGACAGACAGACGGACAGATGAGTACATGTATACTAGAGAGATAGATTCTTCTATCTTTTCCACCCGCAGGGTTTCCAGGGAAGGAGCGGCTGGATATGTAAAGCACTAGAAGCGATGCAATGCTCATAAATATTTACGGCCGTGATTTTAGACGCTCTTTTGTAATCACGGAGCAATCATTTAATCAATGGGCAGTGGATGCTGATTTTCTGCAAGAGGAAAGTGCAGCCGTATAATGCTCTTCATGAAAAGAAATGTAATATGAGTCAATAGGCGACTATAACCCTCTCCCTGCATACACAATGTTATTACCAGCTCTCTCTGCACACAGGGCAGGATATATAGACCGTCTCTTTACAGCCTTACAATTATCTTTTAGCTCTGTACTAAAGAAAACAAATGTGCAAAATGCAATCATTGTCTCCCTTTTTTTTAAATGTAAAATTCATGACATGAAGTTATAGAGGATGTGTCAAGTGATTTATGCCGCCCCATCTGAGAGCAGGAAATTATAGAGGGAGAAAAGTGAAGCTCAGCGATATATAAGATTATATGATTTGGAGGAGAATTTATAAGTAAAAAGAAGATTAAATCTTAACAGGACTCCTAGTTAGAGTCCTGCTGACTCCGCCCACACACAGTGATTGACAGCTTACCCTCTATCCATGTGTGTATAAGGAGAAGGCCATCAATCACCGGTGTCCCACTGCAGTTTGGGAGAGAATTCTCCAACATGCTCAATCCTCCTGCTGCGCCAGCACATGGGAAGTAAAAGCCTTATTAAAATCAATCACTCATAGACATAGATGATCGTTATAGCTTATTCTGAACGCCCAGACCCCCAACCCATCAAAGACAGACAAAGGACAGGTTATGTATAAATTACTTTTTTGTATCTTTGTCGGAATTTTTAGAGATTTTATTTAAAAATTTCCATATTATTTCTATTTTTTTTATTATAAATTATTTAAAATAATCCTTAAATCTTGCAACTTTTAAGCCGTCTGTTCTTTAGAGATCACTTCTTAGCAGTCTTCTCCTTATCGTCACACAATAAAACTTTTTGGTAGCACATATATTAGAGATGAGCAAATTTCAAGTGCGTTTGTGTTTGTTTTGATTACTGGTGGCTGAACAATGATACCTTTACAATAGATCATGATCACAGCTTCCCTCTTCCTTTCCCTTACTACATAGTGACCACTGCACAAATCACAGAGCATGACCACAATTCTCGCCAAAAGTAGTCAGCAGGTGGCGGTCACAACTCCCCTTCTACACTCCACCCTTGCACATTGACCTCGGCAGAGGTCACGGAGCATGCTCAATACACTCTCCAACAGAAGTCAATAGGTTATGCACACAAGTCCCCTTATGCTTTCCCTTTCCTTCACTGTACACTGACCTCTACACCACTCACAGAGCATGCCCACTACACTTCAGTCTATTCTTTTAAATGATAAAAGCACTCAGTCAAGGTGACAATCAGGAAAAAATTACAAAAAAAGACAGATCTGTAAATGAGTATGAATATTAGGAGATCACCCGCACACAGGCAGTGTATATTGGTGCCCACTCTATGAAGAGTGAATCCCTATTTTGGGGGGAAACTATGAAGAATATGTCATTGTGATTATGTTTCTTCTCTGGGCTTCCATACATTAATGTAAATGAGCGTTGGCATCAGGCTCGTGTTTACTATCATGGGAATTGTATAGTAGCAGCTTGCAAACATTACACGGCATTGTTTATAAACACGTTACGTATGTAATTCTGCAGGCGACCAGTGAATCCATGTCTGAACCATATTGTATCGTCACTCCTCCACTCTAACTTCTTCATCTTTAGCCTCTTTAAAAGTCGTTTTACAATCTTTAAGCAGCAGAGGGTATATAGAAGATAAATAATTTGGAGGATAGTCGTGGCATATTTTTCATGCCCTAAATCTCCGCCATGCCGTGCATCCATCCGTCACAATTATATGTGAGCATTTAAGTATCTTTAGTGCACTCACAGAGGATATTAGGGGAGCTCACAACAGAGACTACAATACATTAATGATGGCTGAGCCGCACAGCCGCTCTCTGACAAATGCCTGATACTTGGAGGGGGCAGATTGCTGATCAGTGCATAATGCAAGTTATCACTCAGCAGGGAGCGCATCGATGTGAACTGAAATCCCTCATGTCATTTATGGAAGCCATTTGCCTCTAAAGCTTGCGGATATCTTTAACCTCTTCCTCACCTGATCTCTCAGAGCCATTGATCAGAGCTGAACGTGGTCACAGTGACGGCAATGTCAGCAGAGTCCATCTCATGCCCACTCACCTGTCATCCCTCTATAGTACACGTACATCACATTTACTATTTATTACTTATAACCCATTATAGGGCGATCATACGTCAGAGAAGGCAGTTTTGGAGCTAAGGAGCTTTAGAGGTAATGTGCTTTCATCATATGCCCACACACAGACACATATAGAAGGACACTTTGCTAACAGTCTTAAAAAAATTAGAGCGTGCGGATGTTGCCTTAGTTGCATGTGACTCAGATATCAGTCAGCTCTTAAAATACGGAATTGTAATATTAAGCATTAAAGGGGTTATTTAGAACTAGAAAAATCACAGCTACTTTTCAGCAAAACAGTGCTACCCCTATTCTCAGGTTGTGTGTGGTATTACAATTCAGTTACATTTACATAAATGGAACCAAGTTGCAAAACCCAGACATATTTTTCTAAGCCTGGATAACGCCTTTAATTTAAAGGGGTATTCAGTGAAAAAAAAAACAACTTTTCCCCTATACTCAGGGTAGGGGAAAAGAAGGAGGTTGCAGGGGTCCGACCCCTAAACCCCCAAGCAATCTCCGTATTGGACCCTGCTGGATCTGATGTGAAAAGAGCCCCGGGTCGGCACGTAACCTGTGGCTCTATTCATTCCTATGAAGCGACAAAAAGTGCAGAGTACACTGGAAGAGCGTTGTACTCTGCTCTTTCCGTTGCCCCGTAGGAACGAATAGAGCCGCTGGTCTATAGTTTTAAAGCGACTCTGTACCCACAATCTGACCACCCCAAACCACTTGTACCTTCAGATAGCTGCTTTTAACCTCTTAAAGTGTCACTGTCGTGATTTTTTTTTTTGCAGAAATCAATAGTCCAGGCGATTTTAAGAAAGTTTGTAATTGGGTTTATTATCCGAAAAATGCATTTTTATCATGAAAAAGCAGTTTGAAGCTCTCCCCCCTGTCTTCATTGTTCTCCTATGGAGAGAGCTAAAGAAAAGACCAAAACAGGACAACAAAGAGTTAATCTACAAATCCCTCACGGGATATCTCTTGTGACCACCACCAGTGACCTGTCTGAGCTCAGATTACAGCTGTCACCCAGCTCCCTGCCTGTAATCCTCTGTTATCTGCTTTCTGCTGCCGGCTAACTCCCTCCTTCCTCCTCCCCCCTCCCCTCTCCCTAGAACAGACTGGGGACGTCTCCTGCAACAAGTCACAATTTTCAGATTTTTCAGAGTGGATGAAAAAGAGGAAGGAGGGGGGGACCTGGGAAAAGGCTTTTTACATGCAGATAATGGCAGATTTGGCTAATAAACCCAATTACAAAGTTTCTTAAAATCGCCTGGACTATTGATTTCTGCAAAAAAAAAAAAAAAATACGACAGTGACTCTTTAAGGACGCATGACGTACCGCAAGGACGCGGAGACCCCACTCTGAACCGCCGCGATCCCGGGTGCTGCGTGTAGCTAATTCAGTAATCGGATGCAGCTGTCAACGTTAACAGCTGCATCCGAATACTGTATGCAGCACTTCCCTGGTGTCTAGTGGGGTGGATCGCTGAGCAATCCACACATCCTACTCCTGCCGGGGTCTTCACCAAAATGGCGCTGATCCTGGCTCGGCACTCTGATGCTTTTGGCTCCAGCAGCCGAAAGCAAACGAGTGCCGATCTCATTGATCTTTGCTGTATAACTATACAGCAAAGATCTCAATGAGAGATCAGTGCACTTATACTAGAAGTCCCCCAGGGGGGCTTCTAGTATAAATGTAAAAAAAAAAAAATGTTATTAGTAAAAAGCCCCCTCCCCTAATAAAAGTGTGAATCACCCCCCTTTTCCCAGGTTTTAAATAAAAGTAAATAAATAAACAAACAAACATGTTCGGTATCGCAGCGTCCGTAATCGCCCGAACTAATAATCACATTCCTGATCTCGCACGGTAAACGGCGCAAGCGCAAAAAAATACCAAAGTGCAAAATTGCGCATTTTTGGTCGCATCAAATCCAGAAAAAATGTAATAAAAAGCGATCAAAAAGTCGCATATGCGCTATCAAGGTACCAATAGAAAGTAAACATCATGGCGCAAAAAATGACACCTGATACAGCCCCATAGACTAAAGGATATAAGCGCTATAAGCCTGGGAATAGAGCGATTTTAAGGAACATATATTTGTTAACAATGGTTTGAATTTTTTACAGGCCATCAGATAAAATAAAAGTTATACAGGTTATATATCGTTGTAATCGTAACAACTTGAGGAACATGCACAATAAGTCAGTTTTACCATAGGGCGAATGGCGTAAAAACAAATACCCCCCAAATAAAAGAAATGTATTTATTTGTTAAATTTCACCACACATTGAATTTTTTCCTGCTTTCGCAGTGTACTTTATGCATAAATTCAGCCTGTCATTGCAAAGTACAATTAGTGACGCAAAAAATAAGGGCTCATGTGGGTCTCTAGGTGGAAAAATGCAAGTGCTATGGAGTTTTAAACACAAGGAGGAAAAAACGAAAACGCAAAAATGAAAATTGGCTCCGTCCTTAAGAGGTTAATATAAGATCTGTTCTGGGGTCCGTTCGGCAGGTAATGCAGTTATTGTCCTTAAAAAAATACTTTAAAATTTGAAGCCCGTGCCAAACGAGAGTATCTGTGCCCTAATTTTGCACCACCCCTCCGTCCCTCCTCCCCACCCTCTTCAGCATTAGGAATGCCACTGGAACATTCTCTCCATGCTGAACCTGTTGCACAGGTCCTTAACGATCCAGCCCATGTGCCGGCCTGCCACAGGTGGGAAATAGGAGGCAATCTGCCTGGAGCATTCCTAATAATGAAGAGGGTGGGGAAGAGGGACGGAGGGGTGGTGCAAAGTTAGGGCACAGATACTCCCGTTTGGCACAGGCTTTAAGATTAAAAGTATTTTTTAGGACAATAACTGCATCACCTGCCGAACGGACCCCAGGACAGATCTTGGATTAAAAAAAGCTATTTGAAGGTACAAGTGGTGTGTGTGTGTGTGTGTGTGTGGTGGTGGTGGTGGTGGTGGTGGTGGTGGTGGTGGTGGTGGTGGGGGGTCAGATTGTCTGTACAGAGTCGATTTAAATTATAAGGGCATCCATCTTTATTGGACAGCCTTTAGTAATGAGCTTTACAGCAAGCTTTATTGGCATAGGCAACTATAGACTGACCCAGACTCTCTTCATTGGTACGACATGCTCTATGGGGTCATTCTACAGGGTTGAGCTTCTATTGTCTTTCTGTGATAAGGAGGACACTGCTGAGAAACGATCTGTACAGAAAAGAAAGTCTCAGTTTTAGAGGTGAGAATGAAAACTGCTAAATGTAAAAGGTTATTTTAAAATATACATAGTAAAATGGAACATTAGAAATAATAATAATAATAAAATATTAAATAATGTGTTTACCATAAAAAACCCTAATTTTAACAACAGGTCATTTTCTGAAGCTTATGAAAAATGTTAAATGTGGAATTAAAAAGTAGCCAGCTGAATAGCTAAAGTAATTCTGCTCTTGTACAGATCTATATGTCTCCATGGTTACAGACTGCAAACAACTCCCCTGTAGTCAGATCTGTCAGTCATCTGTTAAGTCCCCCATACACAATAAAATAATTATTTAAAAGGTATTCTGATCCATGGGATAGGGGATAACAAGCTGATCATTGAGGATCCAATCCACGTAAAGAGACTCTGTCATTTGGTTTATGCTGTCCTATCTAAAGGCAGCAAAAACTAGTGACAGAGAAGCTGAACAGAATTATTTGTCACTTACATTGTTCTGTGCAGCTGATTTAGAGATATTCTCTTGAATAACAAAGGCAATAACTAGTTTACTCCATTATGTGCATGTGCTCCATAGTTCTGAATATTCATGAGCACCAGCACACTAACTACAGACCCAATTGGTAGTTAGAGTGTGCTGGTGCTCATGAATATTCAGAACTATTCTATCTATGCTGTATATAGGTAAACAGCTGTCAATCAGTAGGTGGAGGAAGTTGCACGGCACAAAGCCCCTTCTCCTGTGCATCAGGAGAACGCCTGAACAGGCTGATGCAAGTAATACTCTGTTCTCTTCAGTATTTCTGTGACTAGTTTATGCTGCCCTTATTTAAAGTAACAGAACTAGTGACAGATTCCCTTTAGGCACCATTTATTCTTTATGGGGCTTACGAGTTCAAAACTTCCACACTAAAATCCATAACAAAAGATTTGCACCAAAAGTGTGATTAGTTTTAATTTGTTGCAGATTAAAAAAAAAAAAAAAAAAAAAGTTATCTGGAATCATGACGTTTGATTTTTTCATTGAAGTCTATGGGGGAAAATATTTTTAAACTTTTTTTTCAATAATGTAAGGTCTCACTAAACCAGAAGGGGGGACATGAAGTTTTAATAGCAAAATAGATCGGTTAGGCAGGGTTCACACACTGCGTTTTTGCAGTCCATTAATATATCTATTAAATAGAAATTCAGTTTCTCCATTGACTTCTATTATATTAAAAAATAAAAACTGATCAAAACTGATTTTTTTTTAGTGTACACAAAAATGTGGTTAACCACGTTTTTTGTGTACTTTAAAAGTAACCATTTAAAAACGTAATCCCTTAAACGGACTACGAAAACAGCCTTACTTCTCTGTACTATTCATTTCCTATTGACATTCTGAATATTTACATAAATTACAGATAAATTTTAACAACAACATTTAGCTTCCGACTTATATTAACATAACACTGTCTCAGTCTCCAGCCTCCACTCGGCAGACCCCTGTACAGACGAGACGCGGAGCAGAGCAGACGCACAGTACAATGTCATGTTTAGATACAAAGGTTACCAATGGACTGTAAATACTGGAATTAGAGCTGATTACCCCCGAGGCATCAGATAAGTTGTTTGATTAAACCATCAGCCTCACACAGCAAGATATATTGAATAGATGTTAAAATGAGCACACACATTTGCACGCCATCTGTGCATTTTTTCATTCTGTGATTTAGAAATGAGCGGAGCAGATCGTATTAAAATCATTTCACATAAAGTATCCGGAATGACAAACATGAAATAAATCAGCCGCTTCTATTGCCACTACATTTGCTGTGTTTATCGCTGGGTCAATCGCTGATGAGGAGTAAATGACCAGAGCAAGAGGGGATATTCCACAGAAAAGTTAGAATAAAGTTAGACCTCACTAAATAAAGATACACCAGCCAGTCTACCATACAATATGTGAATATGTATAAAATAATAAAAAAATGTAAAGGAACAAGTTTTAATCCTAGACCCATGCTCCCTACTTTGAGATGGGAGTTGAGACAGTAGTAACTATAGAAGCGTAAGACACAGGCTGTATGTTTTGCAGGTCTATAGGTGAAATGGATATCAAGGGGGCATCTTCTCAGAATCCATCAGTCTTCCCTTCTGTCTGGATATTATTTTTATTGCATACAAATAGCATAGGCTTTTGAGTTTTTCTCTTGGACAAAAAGTTTTTTTTTTTTTATAGACCAACAAAACACAACAATCACTGAGCTCGGGGAGATCAGTGAAAAAAAACCAATGCAGCCCCCCACCAAGAGTCTCCACTGATTACCCTCTACAAAATTTGAATATGCAAAGAAGGTGTCCGTGGAGCCTCAGTTGCAAGTCTCAAAACAAGGGAAAAGCCAGATATCCCTCTCTCCAGAGAAGGAAGCCTGTTGCCAGGGGATGCCTCCCAGTGGGGAGAGCACCAAACCACCCTGATACTCAGCCCCCCAGGTCCTCACTCTGTTGCGAGCACTGGGACCCAAATAGGGAAACACCAGGGTGGCCCCTGTAAGTTAAAGTCCAACTCTGCTGTGAGTGCAACGACATAAGACTAGGGCCACCACGGCCAGGCATCCATCCATAGACAGCTGTTTCGGGGTATTTGCCCCTCCGTCAGTGTGGAGCATGATTCTGGCTACCAGGGGCAATGAAAAATAGACCAACAAAACATATGCCTATACACTAGATGGATACGATATATTTTTTATTTTAACCCTTTAGTAACCCACAAAATATGTACACCATAGGCGGTTGTCAGGTATAATCATCTAAGATCTATCAAATGTATCTAGGCTCCATGAGATTAGCACCAGGATTAGTGCTGTAATACACAGCCTGGCTCCTGGTACAACTGTGGGGATCATACACAACTGTGATCCCTGTAGTTTAAAGGTAATCTGCCCTTTCTACATCAAGCCCTGAACTCAAGTGTAAATGAGGTGTTGCTGAGCTTCCAGCATTAAGCCCTGTACATCTATCAGTCAAAGCATGGAGGAGTGGAGGGAGGAAGCATACATGCAGCAGCTTGGCGGTGCCTCCTTGACACTTGAACTCTGACCTTGGTATAAAACTAACATATTCCCTTTAACCACTTACATGTAATGGTCATAAGCAAACAAGACATGCACAGTAGGTGGAGAAGAAAAATGTGAAAGTACCTGTTTGCTCAGGGTGGTTTGGAGTTTTATCATTTGTATATCAAAAATGGAATGACGTTATCCAGAGAGTGCAGACTCATTGTATTCTTATTAAGATACCATTGCTAACGCTATATAGTGGACCAGCACCATGGATCTGTTTACGTGAGAATAGTACAACCTGGACTTTAAAGCTCTATGTGGTTATTGGGCGAGTTAACTTTACAGATTTTTTTTTTTAAGCACAATAAGAGGCTTAACAGAGAGGGGGACTCCCACTGGTAATCTCTCTGAACCCTGCAATGCATGGGGTACCAAATGGTTGTTGGCCTAAAAATGACCTCTAGATCTGCTATATGAGCCCCCTTAAAAGGTGCCTATACATTTTCAATAACCGTTGGATGAAAAATCATTTGGTCATCAGTTATCTCTCCCAGCACCCAGCTAACAGTACCTGTGTTCTCTATGGGAAGGGGGGGCCGCAACCAAATAGCTCTGGCAACATTGTGCTGATATGGTTACCAGCTCCCTGGAGGCTGCCAGATGCATCTGCAGCAGTAGCTTTACATGTGGGAAAAAGGAGTTTTACTCCGGGAAAGGGACGGTAACTCGTCATCTGGGCGGGGAGCTGCCCGTATCTAGTCACCCGGATTGACAGGGATGATTGACAGGCAGAGAGGCCACTAACGGGTGATTTTGTTAAACAAAACCTTTTCTCAAACCACATCATCTGTCAACTACCCCAAAAAAGTTTTTTTGTTTATTTTCATTTTCAGCAGTATATTTTATTAATCTCAAATTGATATCGAAAACATGGTGTGAACACAGCCTAAAATGTACATAAAGTTTATATTTACAAAAACCCCAAATTACTAAATAAGCCACACAAGGGAAGATTGTTGCAGCTGTTGCATTATACGCTAATGTTAGCTCAGGTTTATGCATTTTACCCCATAACAATGCTGGCCCCATTGGAGATTGCCAACAAGGTAACAACATTACGGGAAAAATATACTTAGACGTGGGAGGAAAATGTTGCTGTCAGGATTAGGTATAAAAGGATTTACTCTAACCTCATGATCAAACAAATGGGAGCCACAACAAGTAAATAGGCCTCATTAAGTTGCAATCATTCGTTCGTCTGTAGTTTGCCTGGGCCGCAGCGCTTTCATGTGCATATGAGGTGCGGCGAGATATGTAACAAGATGCAATTAACTTAATAAGGAAGTGTAAATATTTTCATTTGCATTAATTTGGGGAATGTAAACATGGCAGATTTAATTAGGGAAAATCGAAGTTCAGATTGTGAGTATGAAAGCCCTAGTGGATTTATGGCCCACCTTATTATAATGATGGCCGCTCGTCTCCCTTCTTCTTGTTCTTTCAGTATCACATGGGTGAACTGCATATAAATTATGTTGACGAAAAGCTCAGCCTGGATCTCACAGCAATTACAGGCACTGGAAGGAGCTCCTTGAAGAAGCTTGAAGTCTGATTTAAGAGATGTCTTGTACTGGTGATCTATAACCTGGCAGGCGAGGAGCTTGTTTGGATCCATTATAAGAAGTCTATGTTTGGTTAGCAAACACAATCGCAAGAGTTTAATACTCTTTTAATTGTATTAATTATATTATTATATAAATTTAATAAATAAAATAAATAAATAAAATATTATATAAATTTTAATATTCACCCTGCCATTGGGATGAGCTTTATTTACTGATGCCCCTGTTTCTGCTTGAGGTATGCCCCTGAAAAAATGCAATTTAGTTATTTTCCACCCACTTTTCTTCATTTTACAGTCTAACCCACAGCTCCGGGTGCTCAGAGGTCGTGGCTTGCATTGGCAAAACCTTCCTTATTCTTGTGTGTAACTACCAGCCATTACTGTAGTATCATTTGTGTATTATCATACCTTGTAATATGGCATAACTGTAAGTATTATCCCTAAATTATTACATTGAGACTTCTTATGAATTGACTTATTAGGAATTATGAGTGTGAGAATTACCTCTCTACTAAGGACATCCCTGTACTATGACATCACTTCATGGAATATTCCTTTTTTTAAATATATTTTTATTAATTTTCAGTAAAAATTGTTACAAAAACAAACATAACAAACAAGCAGAATGCATCCAGCAAAAGTAAGCAGAACCAAAACTTATAGCTATAACAGTGCCGCCATGCGGCATGTAAAAGGTAAATACTCACTGGAAATGTACATAGTCACCGGATATCACAAAGAACATGGCGGCTCACAGCCCCACAAGTACATAGTTATATATTACAAACAGTCGATACCCTTACAGATCATACAATAACCACATAGAAAAGGACCCCCCACCACCACCACCAGGTCTCGCAGAGGGTATCCAGACAGAGCCATTGGCTGGACCAAATTTTCAACCTATCTGTTTTCCACAGGTAGCCTTAATTTGCCCAGTGTATCTGGCAAAATCCCCTTCAAGTACCATTTTGTGCCCTGAAAATGTTTCACTACCTTTGCCATCTTAGGGGTTTCCAAACATGAACTTAGGAAGGTCTTCCATTTACCTATGAAGGATTTCACCCTCTTGTCTTTTTGCAATTCGGCCTCAATTTGGTTTATTCTAAGGCCATGTTCACACACTGTCAGTAAAGTTATAATGATTAATACTTTAATTACATTGTGCTGCAGCTAGAGGGAATCCCCGCCAAAGTGTGTACACATAGTATACACTCTGGCCGGGATTGCTAGAAGCTCCACCAAAAAACTGACATGTCAGTTTTCTGCGACCGCTATTCATTGAATAGCGGACGCAGAGAACTGGTCAGTTCACACAATGGAACGTGCAGCTCTGGCCGCACACTCCATTGTGTGCAGAGTAGAATTCAGATGCAGGCGCACACTGATGCGCCCGCATACGAATTCAGCTGAAGTGAAGATCATCCGGCTGAAACTGCAGTATCGGCCAGGAGGATCTTCTCAGACACAGGCTGTTCTGTGACTCGGCCAGGTCACAGAACGGCTGGTGTCTTTCACCATGTGAACATGGTCTAAGAAAAGACTTTATCTAAACCCAGGACCTCCGACACTAATGGAAATGAGGGTTGCAACCATTTGGCCACATGTATTATTTCTGTCCTATGACATTGTGCTATATCTGTGTAATAATAAGATCAATTATTCTGAACATGCTGCTGAACGTGGTAATGTTGGAGTGGGATCCCATTCCAAGTATTGTTATGGTTTCCCATGATTACACCCCTGTCCTTATTCCTCCAGATTCATTCTGAATTATTTGCTCATCTACATATAAAGGAACTAAAAGTAATATTTTACAAGTGCAATTGAATTAAATTACAAGTACAAGTATTCAATTGTACTTCCAATCTATATGGCCGCCATGACAGTTCCAACAGGGGCGATAACTTTCTTAGCAAATCTGTATCAAACACTGCTATACATCCCTCCCATTGGTGTGCAGTAATAGCCGAGTGACAGCCCCTAAGAAAGGTTCAATAAGGACTCTATTGCTTGTCACTGAACTTCCACATAAATGGATTTAACCGAGAATTAATTGAATAGAATTCTATCAACTAGACAGAAAACTCAGGGACTTGTTGCTCTATAAAACCGAATCTGTGATATACATCAATGTCAAATGGTGTTTTTTTCTCCATTATAATTGCAGAGAAGGGGCATTGCTCTTACCTTCAGGAGACCTCATGATTATTTATTCCTATCCCCCATCATCTCATTGCATGCCACAATCTCACGATAGATCGCCTCGGTTTGTAAATATGTGACAGAATGTGAGAGATGAGGTCTCTGCCAAGGCCTTGCGCTCTAGTCTTTCTATTCTTATGCCCCCAGGGAACTGGAGGAACTCAGATGCTTTTCTGCATTGGAAAAGAGGAGTAATGGCAGCCAAAGTCCCCAGTCGGGTGTTTGTGTGTCTACCTGTCTGTGCTTATATAAAACATCTTCCATCACAGCTCAATACCAGGAATAATGCAGATATCTGGTGTATAATGAAGCATATAAGCAGTGTATGGGAAGACAGAATCCCAGCAGAAGAACTATTGTTCATTTTTCCTGCGTGCGCTCCCCGAGGAGTGCTGAAATGGAGCAGATTTGTCATCACGACGCACCGGAGATTATCTGGATACAAACTTGTCATACGCTTCAGTGATGGAGGGATCAGTGGGATTGGTCCTTTGTCCATTTCCCCTGGCTCTCGGCCCTTCTATTTTCGCACAATTGCTCGATGTTATAAATCGTATATGTTATGCTGAACCCCTACCCCTCCATCAAAGCTTTGTTTCTCCCTTCTAGTAACAATGTCATATTGGTAACGTTAATACTTTACATTTCCCTGTTCCCTAAGTCTAATGGAGTCAAAAATGTTGTGTCACTGTCAACCAGGGAGTCTATCAATTCACAATGGACTAGTATTGACAGAGAGGCGATGATGCCTCTAGTTGCTGCTGAACGGATATGACTGCATGGGGCTGGCCTTGTGGTTCAGTTTACTATTCACGTTTAGATGTCATCTAGTGCTGTCATGTAAAGAAGCAGAACTGTAGTATAAAGGATGGAGGAGGAACAAAACAGTAGCCTGAACTTCCAACTGCTGTTAAAATTGATTGTTTTGGTGCCCCAAAGGACCATGGATGAACAAAAGCCTAAGGGCCCTATTCCACCGGACGGTTATCGTTCGCATAATCGTTAACGATTAACAATCTCAAACAACCGCTATTGCGAAAGACCTGAAAACATTCACTCATTTCCATGGAACGATAATCGTTACTTATGATCCTATTTGCAATAGTTTTTTCTTCGCTATTTCTTCGATATTGCGTTCGTATCTACTGCAAACGACCGAACGACATCTTATTCAATGCGAACGATTTGCGAACGAGCAACGATAAAAATAGGTCCAGGTCTTATAAAGTGATCAACGATTTCTCGTTCGGTCGTTAATCGTTAACTGCATTTCAACCGAACGATTATTGTTTGGATTCGAAAGATTTAACAATAATGTGAACGATAATCTTTCGGTGGAATAGGGCCCTAAGCTTCCAATAAGAATGATGGTTGATCTCAGACTGCTGAAGAAACTGATCATCGTGGTGTCCTAATGGACCATGGTTGAAGTGTAAAGCATGGGGGACAGGACAGAAGCCTATTTCTCCAATCTCACAATGAGCAAAGTCCCAATTTGGCCGCTGTCACTGGTCACACTTGTATCCTAATGGAGCATAGTTAGAGTGTACAGCATGGTGGACAAAGTAAAAAGGCTGTTTTTCAGGTGAATGGTGGGTCACACTGACCCATGAGGGCCTCACAATAAGCTGATCTCTCCTGTTCTATATTGGTCTCTTCTCAGCCGTCATCTCATGACCATCACAAGTAATGGCATGTAACACATATATAGATAACACAGCAGCCGCCATTTATAATAGATGGTGGTCAGAGCTTTACTCCCTTCACAATGACCTTAGCACATCAAAAAGCACACCCACTACTCTCCCGTAGAAGACAGCATGTGATGGTCACATCTTACCTCCTCCTCCCTGCACAGGTCACATAGCATGTCCACATAACTTCCCCTCAGGAGTCAACGATTCTTCTGCAGACTACAGCTTCCTAGATTCCAGTGAAAGCTGTAGAGCATCTCTCTCACAATTAAAAAATATGAGCAGATTACAAAGAAAGACAATATATTAATATTGTGTTTTAATTTGTTAAAAAGAAAAAAAAAAACAACAGGGATGGGGAACCTTTGGCCCTCCAGCTGATGCAAAACTACAATTCCCATCATGCCTGGACAGCCAAAGCTTTAGCAAAAATAATTTTTGGAGGAGGAGGGGGGAGCGCTCCTGTGTACTGAGCGGCTGAGCGCCCGGCGGCATAAGCAGTGGCATCGCAGGCAAGTGATATCCATAACCCAGCTACAGTTCCCATCACCTGTTCATACTATAAGCAGATGATGGGAGCTGTAGTTCAGTGTATATGCGGCGGATCGGCGGGAATGCGGCGGATCGGTGGGCTTACTGTGATATCCTAATGTATTGAATGAATACATTTATGCAATACTTTGGGGAGCAGGGACACTTGCTCCTCAAAGTATTCCATAGATGTATTCATTCAATAAAGCACTGTACACTACACTACATTACATAGAAATCCATAGAAACAATAAAGTCCCATAGACTTCTATATAGAGAGCGCACCCTGCTGGACACTCCATAGGAATTACACCTTTCGTCGTGACGTCACTGGATCTGAGAGAATTCTAACACTTCCTGATCTACTAAATTAAACAGAAATAGCCCTATATGTGCATTTCCCATAATTAATGTACACTAGAAATTTGTATAACTTTTCATAAGTAACAACATATCAAAAATTAATTTTGGCCGGACTTCTCCTTTAAGGTATCCACTTATATCAATAACTTTTAAGGCCTTTACTTTGTTGTTAAGAACAAATGATCACTAAACATATGTATTGTATCTATGCAAATAAATTCCCACTAGAACCTTTAGCTAGATTATAGGAAGAGCTTGCTGGTGGTGGTGGTGTGGTGTGGAAAATCTTTTTCTTTCAAATGAACTGGTTTCAGAAAGCTGTATAGATTTGTTATTTACTTCTATTTAAACACCTCTAATCCTCTAATACTTATCAGCTGCTGTGTGTCCTGCTGGAAATTGTGTATTCTTCCCAGTCTGACACAAAAAACAGCCACCAATGAGTTAAAACACATATAAGAAATAGAGAAATTGTCTACCCTGACTAAGATTCGTGTACACAAAGAAAAATCTTGTAAGCTCCAGTACAAAGAATTACAGGCAATGATATAAAACCGACCTGCAAGCATTAAAGAAACTAAAACTTTACATTGTAATATTTATTTTTTTATTTCGGTCATTTATCTCTATAGGAAAGAAGATATTAATCAGAGGTTGCTGCAGAGTCCCATCCGCTCTGCATGGCTGGCTGGAGACTCCTGACTAAGCATCTGCCGCTGCCATATTTTATAAAGCGAGTTATTCTGTGAGCGCAGAGTTTATAGAGAAGACTGATTAATATTTCCATCTCTTATAAAACGTGAAGCGAGGGCCAAATTGGGAAGAAAAATATTTTTATAAAATCAAGAGGCCACGGAATGGATTTTGTCATGACGGCGTGTCCTTGCCTGGGGTATTATAGACATTGTAGAGGGAGATCCGCCACTTTGGACCCTTCCACTATTGGACCAATTCCATACAGCAGTATTTAGGGTCATTATTTGGCATTAGCCAAAGCCGCGAGTGGAACCTATATAGGGAAAACTATAGTGGAAAGATTTATACCTCTTCTATATTTTGGCCACTGATGCATGATTACATACACACCAGCAGTACCCATGGGTGTCCAAACTGCAGCTCTCCATACTACATTTCCCATCATGCCTCTACAGACAAATCCAAAGCTTTAGCTGTCCAGGCATGATGGGAATTGTGATTGTGCAACAGCTGGAGGGCCGCAGTTTGGGGACCCATGGCAGTACCCATTGCAATCATTTTATTGTGGTCCATATTATTTATAAAATAGGATGTTGTGATAAAACATCCCCTTTAACTTCAGAAGTACTATTTAAAGGGGTTAACCAGAATTAGAAAAAGCACGGCTACTTTGTTGCAAAACTAGCACCACCCCTGTCCTCAGGTTGTATGTGGTATTACAATTCAGCTCCATTCACGTGAGCTGCAAAATAACAAACCCAACCTGAGGACAGGAGAGGTGCTGTATCTGGGAGAAAGTCCTACCTCCTTTAACAAGGCTGAAATAGAAATTTTGTCCAAGCCCTAACCCCCCCCCCCCCCTACATCCTAGGCTCTTATAGTATGTGTAGTTTTGGGGGACAGGCCACATCTCAACCACTATTTATACTATGATATACTGGTAGTCTTTTAATAGGCACCAAAGTGTATGGTCATAGCCATGGACTTAGTAACATTGTCACACATACACACATAAACACAAAACACTGTCATAAACCAGTTCTAGTACTGCAGAGGAGCTCCATGGACTGGGCAGGACTTCTATTTCTGCACCTATTGCATTTCTTGGTCATGTATTTTTCTCCCTAGTGGTTCCCTTTGACAAATATGTATATGGGTGAGGGAATACAAAAAGCACTCACCTACTAGAGTTGTGCAAGAATAGGGACAGCTGTAGAGTTGGCTTTGGTTCCATATTTCACATCAGTTGCCAAATAGATGACAATGGTTATAGGTATATCGACAACCGGTAGGAATCAAGGCATTTGCTGTTGTAAGTGGAGCAGGTCTGTGTGGGTCACACATACACCTAGCCCTGTCACTGTGTCACATATTGTTGAAAAACTACAACTTTCAGCATGCCCAGTAGACTGGAGCCAGTGCATGTCCACACAACAAGGTGCGTGTGGCCCTTTAAGAGTTTAGCGCACAATGGAAACGTTTGGAGTTGAAGAATTACTGTCATGTTCGTTCTACAAATGTGGATCTCTTTATTTCTTCTTCATAAATAATATGTGGCTCTCACATTCATTTTTCAGGCCTCTTTATTTCTGCATAACCTAGGAGTATATTTTATTGATATGCCGTACAAATCTGCATTAATCAGAGTCGGCTATCGGGAAAATTAAGAAGAAATGCCACTCTCAGGAACAGCCTGTTCTTACAGGATCTGCATTTTGTCTCATTTATGGAACCTGCGTTTGCATATACCCTTCCCTTACCCGGCAAATAAATCCTGCTACTAAGCGCTCAAAGGTTTATTTCAGATGAATTATCGCAAAATTGTTCTAAAGAAGAGGGCCATGGCATAGCCTGCACAGAACGTCTTATTCTCTCTGCATCTACCTACATGTATTCATGAGAGTGGGAGCCGGCACTTCTTGTTCCTGTGCGGTATAGAGAGAAACCACCCACAGACAGATATAAAAAGGAGCCACCTAGGTGATCACAGGAAGAAGTCTCACACTATAAAGATCCTCGGTGGAATAGAAGACTGGGAACTATATGGTTGTTCGTATGTAAAGGGGGTTTCAGGGACTTTAAAGGGGTTATCCAGCGCAACAAAAACATGGCCACTTTTGCACCACTCTTGTCTCCAGATTGGGTGGGGTTTGAAACTCCATTCAAGTAAATGGAGCTTAACTGCAAACCGCACCTGAACTGGAGACAAGAGAGGGGGGAAAAGTGGCCATGTTTTCGTAGCGCTGGTTAACCCCTTTAAAGAGGGTTCGGGCATATAACATGCTGATATGTGTCAGACGCTATTTACCTCAGAATTCCAGTGCTGTAAGTCATATTTCCGTGGGGTCCGGTATAGTGCAGTTTTCCGCTAATTGCTAGTAAGCGGTCCTGCTGCATTTGGGACGTGCCCCATGCTCCCGGAGAACCCGCTCGGCCGCCCTATCCTGCCTCCTCCCAGCCCGCCCCACCATGCATATTCATATATGCATAGCTAGGCCGCTTGTTACGGGCTGCACATGCGCTGTTACAAGCGGCCTAGCTATGCATATATGAGTATGCATAGTGGGTGGGCGGAAATATGACTACAGCACTGGAATCCTGAGGTAAATAGCAGCTGACACATATCAGCATGTTCACTGGCCCGAACCCTGCTTTAATATCAATAGCCTGTCAACTGGACATTCACCAATCTGACATACATGGTCAGGACTAATGCTGCGTTTACACGGAACAATTATCGATCGAAAGTACCGAACGCATTTTAGCGATAATCGGCTTGTGTAAACACAGCGAACGATCAAGCGATGAGCGAGAAATCAGTTTGATCTTTCAACATATTCTCAAATCGTCGTTGGTCGTTCGCTAAAAATTTGCAGATCGCTTTATGTAATCAGTTTTTCACCGATTTACCGATGTGTGAGATGGGCTTAAGCGATCTTAAAACGATCGAAATAACAAATTCTCCAAACAATATATCATTCTGTCTAAATGCTGATCGTTATTAAAAAAAAACATAGTTGCATTGAAATCGTTAATCGTTCGATTGGGCGAAATATCGCTCCATGTAAACACAGCATAAAGATAGCCAACAGTATCACTGTCCCTAGAAAGACTTAGTGCATCTAGATTTCAGCAGGTGGGTTCACAGAGTCCTGGAATTAGCTTCAAATGACAATGATGAATACACAGGGCTGTACAATTGTGTGGATTCCTCAGATGCCCCTGGTTCAGAGGATATTAATAATTTTGAAAGATTATGGCTGGTTTTACTGTGTGTGGGGGCACTTAGAGTGTGTTTTATCCATATCACTCCAGGCATGTTTTGGCAAGAAGGGGCTTATTTTTGTGCAAACCAGCTGGTTTGCTCAAAATTCCATGCCTTTTAACCAACTAATGCTGTGCTTGCCTGATGGGCACCCAGGAGGGCATAGTAAGATGCGGAGGGGGTGTGGCCTCCCTTGCATCTTATTTGACATGATTTACACCTGTGAACAGGTGTAAATAATGGTGAAAATTTTCTTCTGCTTCAGAGCTGATGTAGATTTCTGAGACTGCTGCACAACTTCCCTGTGTTGGAAGCTGTATCACTTTGTGCAGACACATAATGGGACACTGTTACTGCGTAGAAGCACCTTTTCTAGGTGGAGGTACTTTGGCAATACCATTCCAGAGCACTCTTACTGTGCACGGCACAACTAGGTGCTTGGTTTTTGTTTTCTTTTGGGTGCGGGCACAGCATAGTACTGCTAAAGGGGCTAAAGAATGGTAAGCTTGTGTAGAATGTGGAGAATAGGCAGGGAGGGTGCTGGAGATGCCAAAGACAATCTGCAGGTACAAGTTGTGGCTCGAAAAAGGTGTCATGGCAGCAAGGCAGGGAAGAAAAGGGAAAAGACAAGGGAAAGAGAATGAGTCCACGTAGACATCACCTGGATGTAAGTGGAAGGTAATCACTTTTGCTGAGTCTGTGTAGGTCTGGTATCTACCACTATATGATCACTGAACAGTGGTAATACCTTCTGTGTATACTGTTTTTTATCTAATAACCGCATGGTGGCAACTAGTGATGAGAGAACCTCCAGCACGCTTAGATTCTTTCAAAACATGCTTACAGTTACAGGCTATAGGCTACATCCAACTGGTAATCAAATGCAACTCACTTGGGTTCAGACAAACTTGAGTGTGCTCGAGGTCCGCTCATATCTAGTGGTAACGTGGAATTATTTAGAAGCAGTATGGTGGTATTATCCAGTCGCTCTGTGGTAGTCAAATATGGTCCTGCTGTGGCTGCTTTATTATTATCACCTGGATGTAAGTGGAAGGTAATCACTTTTGCTGAGTCTGTGTAGGTCTGGTATCTACCACTATATGATCACTGAACAGTGGTAATACCTTCTGTGTATACTGTTTTTTATCTAATAACCGCATGGTGGCAACTAGTGATGAGAGAACCTCCAGCACGCTTAGATTCTTTCAAAACATGCTTACAGTTACAGGCTATAGGCTACATCCAACTGGTAATCAAATGCAACTCACTTGGGTTCAGACAAACTTGAGTGTGCTCGAGGTCCGCTCATATCTAGTGGTAACGTGGAATTATTTAGTAGCAGTATGGTGGTATTATCCAGTCGCTCTGTGGTAGTCAAATATGGTCCTGCTGTGGCTGCTTTATTATTATCATTTCTAAAAGTAAATGTTTGGGAAATAGCCCAGAAGTTATCACAAGTAGACTACAGTATGTTTGGTCCAGTAAAGTTGAATAGGCCCATTATTGTATACATGAACATACACTCACCGGCCACTTTATTAGGTACACCTGTCCAACTGCACGTTACCACTTAATTTCTAATCAGCCAATCACATGGCGGCAACTCAGTGCATTTAGGCATGTAGACATGGTCAAGACAATCTCCTGCAGTTCAAACCGAGCATCAGTATGGGGAAGAAAGGTGATTTGAGTGCCTTTGAACGTGGCATGGTTGTTGGTGCCAGAAGGGCTGGTCTGAGTATTTCAGAAACTGCTGATCTACTGGGATTTTCACGCACAACCATCTCTAGGGTTTACAGAGAATGGTCCGAAAAAGTAAAAAACATCCAGTGAGCGGCAGTTCTGTGGGCGGAAATGCCTTGTTGATGCCAGAGGTCAAAGGAGAATGGGCAGACTGGTTCGAGCTGATAGAAAGGCAACAGTGACTCAAATAGCCAACTGTTACAACCAAGGTAGGCAGAAGAGCATCTCTGAACGCACAGTACGTCCAACTTTGAGGCAGATGGGCTACAGCAGCAGAAGACCACACCGGGTGCCACTCCTTTCAGCTAAGGAACAGGAAACTGAGGCTACAATTTGCACAAGCTCATCGAAATTGGACAGTAGAAGATTGGAAAAACGTTGCCTGGTCTGATGAGTCTCGATTTCTGCTGCGACATTCGGATGGTAGGGTCAGAATTTGGCGTCAACAACATGAAAGCATGGATCCATCCTGCCTTGTATCAACGGTTCAGGCTGGTGGTGGTGGTGTCATGGTGTGGGGAATATTTTCTTGGCACTCTTTGGGCCCCTTGGTACCAATTGAGCATCGTTGCAACGCCACAGCCTACCTGAGTATTGTTGCTGACCATGTCCATCCCTTTATGACCACAATGTACCCAACATCTGATGGCTACTTTCAGCAGGATAATGCGCCATGTCATAAAGCTAGAATCATCTCAGACTGGTTTCTTGAACATGACAATGAGTTCACTGTACTCCAATGGCCTCCACATTCACCAGATCTCAATCCAATAGAGCATCTTTGGGATGTGGTGGAACGGGAGATTCGCATCATGGATGTGCAGCCGACAAATCTGCAGCAACTGTGTGATGCCATCATGTCAATATGGACCAAAATCTCTGAGGAAGCTTCCAGCACCTTGTTGAATCTATGCCACGAAAAATTGAGGCAGTTCTGAAGGCAAAAGGGGGTCCAAGCCGTTACTAGCATGGTGTACCTAATAAAGTGGCCGGTGAGTGTATATGTTGGCTGGTCTCCTACCGATGTATAACCTGATGGGATGTGGGATGTCTTATGGTGTGTTTACACAGAGAGATTTATCTGACAGATTTTTGAAGGCAAAGCCAGGAATGGACTCGAAAAGAGGAGAAATCTCAATCTTTCCTTTATGACCTGTTCTCTGTGTATAGTCTGTTCCTGGCTTTGGCTTCAAAGGTCTGTCAGATAAATCTCTTAGTGTAAACACATTAGTTTGTTCACGTAATGCCAATACAGCACACAGCCTTAGGGCCCTATTACACGGAACGAAATCGCTATATCGTTCGAATTTAAACCATAATCGTTCTGTGTAATTGCAGGCAACGATCGAAAAATCATCCGTATGTCGTTGATTTAGATCTGAACCTAAAATTAGCGTTAATCGTTCGCTGTAATTCCACATTTGTTCGCTCAAGTTCCGCATTTTTTCACTAATCGTTCAGTGTAATTGCTCATTGTTCATTTTTTTGCTGGGATCAGAAGGAATAAACAATCATAGTAACGATCGCAATAACGACCATCAACGACTGTGTAATATAATGAACGATTTCAGATCAACGATAAACAATCTCGCTTGCGATCGTTTATCGTTAGTCGTTAACCTTTAAAAATCGCTCTGTGTAATAGGACCCTTAGTTTACTTTACTTATTATCACCTTATGTTTTTTTAGTTATTATATAATACATGGTTTTTCAGGTTGTAACAGCATATGTCTTTGTGATATAACCTTTTTTTTCTGAGTTATTATTCATAGTATGATCGTTGTAACAGCTCATGTACATGGTATACAGTGGCGTAACCTCTGGATGATATGCCAATGTATTGAACATAGTGTAATAGTGATCAGAGAGATACTCCAGTATGAGAAAATTGTATTTAAATTAAACTATCACCTCAAGATATATAACTTTCTAATATAATGTTATTACCAATTGTCCTCACCTCAGTGGATTTTCTGTGCTTCACCATTGACAGGAAGTGGAAGATACAGTAGAAGGACTACAAAACATGTATTGACCCCTACGCATTATCCTCCGATGTCACAGGAGGCATGGCCAGATCTTGTCTTCCACCCCCATTCACCATCTCTGACCAGCCCTACAGCCTACACATGAGAAGACAAGGAGTGACAGAAGCAGCTGCTGCAACTTTACTGATTGTGCAAAAGTCTGCAGTGAAATTAAGGCTATGTTCACACATGTTGGAGTAACATTGCAGTACTGTTGCAGTACTACAGTGTAGTTACAAAAATGATGCAGAACTGCAATGAATTGATGCAGTAATGCAATTAAATGATGCTAAACGAGGATTAGAGCTGGCACTGCCAATCCCACCTGGACAAAAAAACGAGGAGTGAACAGTATATTCAGTGTAAGATAATATTGGATAAAGTCCTTGTGCATGTGCGTGGAGATGAAAAGAAAAAAAAAGGCACAAATTAAATTGAAAAAACATGGAACGTGTTTTCATTGATCCCCGGCCTAATCTCCACAATCAGGAAGGGACTGTTGTGTCATTTTCTGACGGTTACAAGGATAGTCATACCCCGACATTGGAAGTCCACAGCTCCTCCACCCATTGAGGAATGGGTGACCGAAATGGACTTTTTATTCCATATGGAGTCCCTGATGGCGGAAGACCGCGACCAGGGGTCTAAGGTAGAACGCTTACGGCTTCCCTGGTCCTCTTTCAAAGAAAGTAAGGTTTGCACTTTATTTCACATAAACTTTCCTGGTGTGCTCTTCTCCATCCTGGCCAAATGGCTTACATTACTCTGGATATTGTTCTTTTTCCCTTGCACCTGCCCTCCCCTTCTCCCTGTCCATATTTTTTTTTACATCTCTTCCTTCTCATTTCTTCTTTCTCTTTTATTCTCATGTCTCATAACAATGTTGCTTTGTTTTATTGAAATGTTTTAATACTGGAGCTCCAGGTCAAATGTTACGCCTTACATTTGTGTGTCATCAGTACATATTTCCCGATTATTTCTAAAGCAGATAGGAGTCGACACAACTTTTGCTCTGTAGTATTGTGTACAATTTCTCCTCCTTCTTTTTGTGACATGGCGACAGCTCTGGAGTTCGCAACTCTGCATTTTCTTGCATTGTATTGTTTATGGATTTTCATTGCTGGGTCCCTTTATGCACATCCTTTTTCTCTTCTGTTATAAATATAAAAATTTCTTAATAAACTGGGAATTACAAAAAAAAAAAAAAAACAACAACATGGAACAGAAAAAACAACCAAAAAATACAGAACTAAGACCCCTAAAACAAATGGATTTTTGGTGGTTTTAGAACTAAGTCAGACAGGTGAGCAATGCTATATGTTTCTGCATGTGTGTTTTTGGTTTTTTTTTTACCTCTAGAGGAGTACCCCTTTAAGTTTAGTCCATTTATGAACACAAACTGATATTTTGCCCTGGCCTCTCATGCTTTTGAGTCCAATAAAATGACAGTAAATGCTGTTTTTGCCTGTTATAGACACTTATGTTTGTTGGTAATTTTAAAATTTGAATTATCCAAAAAAGTTTTGTTAAAAAAAAACCCAAAACATTTCTGATCTTCAAAGTTAAGCTATTCCCCCAGGGAGGCCAGAAAATGGGGATAAGCTAAACTTTCTGTTCCTTTCATCTGAATGTAAAGTGCACTATGGCATCTTTGTATCAGTCCTGGTCAGAATGTCACATCAGACGACAGTGCTGATCGCTAGGTGTGCGGTATCTTCGGGGCACCCGTAGATTTACTGATCATTAAAATGACAGTCGTTGCAAAGAAAATGCATAGTGAGCAAGACAAATCTTTTTTATGTTCATTGCGGTCTTACAAGTAACCTCTAACAAATCATATGGTACTGTACGGAAAAGCTTATTCCACTATTCACCTACATGAGACATCGCTATAAATCAGTCCTAAATTGTTAATACAGTGTCCTGCCGCTACCAGTCGGTGGTAGGAGAAGAAAGAATTCCCTCTGTGAAATGTCATCTATTAAGCCCAATAAATGTTACAGATACCGGGGTCTCCACCTGAATATACTGTATATCCTTCATCTCTCCTGTTGTTCCCTCACAGAAACTGGAGCAGAAACATGTTTATAATGAACACTTATAGTCTTACCAGTGGTGCTCGTGCATCGTGTGACCTATGTGTGAGTGGTGCACGTGCATCATGTGTCCCGAGTATGAGTGGCGCACGTGCATCATGTGTCCCGAGTATGAGTGGCGCACGTGCATTATGTGTCCTATGTGTGAGTGGCGCACGTGCATTATGTGTCCTATGTGTGAGTGGCGCATGTGCATTATGTGTCCTATATATGAGTGGTGCACGTGCATTATGTGTCCTATGTGTGAGTGGCGCACGTGCATTATGTGCCCTATGTGTGAGTGGCGCACGTGCATTATGTGTCCTATGTGTGAGTGGTGCACGTGCATCATGTGTCCTATGTGTGAGTGGCGCACGTGCATTATGTGCCCTATGTGTGAGTGGTGCACGTGCATCATGTGTCCTATGTATGAGTGGCGCACATGCGTCATGTGACCTATGTGTGAGTGGTGCACGTGCATCATGTGTCCTATGTATGAGTGGCGCACATGCATCATGTGTCCTATGTGTGAGTGGTGCACGTGCATCACATGTGTATTTTTGACTGCTGATGGTGGCTTTCCCCCCTAAAAACTAAAGATATGTGCCACTGAACTTCAATAAGCCCAATTCTCCTATCCCCTGACATTATCTGCTGGGTAATGTTGGGTGACCTTTGTACTTTGTACTGCAGTGGCTCTACAAAAAAAAAAAAAAAAAACATGCCATCAGTAGAGTTGTGCTTATTTATAGCACAGCTCGTAAAGGATAGTGACCTTCCTATTTGTTCATTAGAAGTAGTGTGTATGGACTAATATGGTGCACTAGGGAACACCTTGTTCTTTTTTAGTTTTTTCATTCTCATCACTAGACCCAGAACTAAGCTGGAAGGTGACACAGGTAGATAGAAATGGACAACAGGACTGTCCTGTCCATGTCAATTAGGCTTGCTGTAAGTGGTTATTGGCCGTATTTGACCAATTACTGGCTACTCTGGGCGATCATTTAGTGTAATAGGTCATGTTAAAAGGCATCAATCAGCCGACATGTGATCACAACAGCGACAGTCCTCTGGCCATCGCTCTGTGTAATAGGAGCCGCAGAAGCAGACTGCCGCTGAGCGGAGAAAGAGGAAGAAACAAGCGCTGATCTGACAGGTTGGAGCCAGTAGTGGATTATAATAGGGGCTTTTCGGGCAGCAGCCCGGGGCCCTAAGCTCCTGGGGGGCCCATGACCACCCAAAAAGACTTATACTTTCAGTGGTGTACTGTCTTCTGGCTACACTTCTGCCATGATTTGCAAAAATCACAGTTTTTTTATGGCAATTTTGCACAAATCAGGACATCATGACATTATCTATACTGTACTATGAACGCCAGGCTAGTGCTGCCATAGTTACAGTGGGGTGGGGGGGCCCAGGCTTGGTGAACAGCGCGGGGCCTATGGTAAAGTTAATCCGCCCCTGGTTGGAGCTTACATTCTCCTTACATCGTGCTGTGTAATAGAGCCCTAAAGCATATCACTAAATGCTGTTAAAAACAGCTAAAGCAAAATAGCAGCCACAATGTACCATGTACAGAAAAACGAGAATACAATGAAGGTACAAAATGAATGTAAAATGTCCCCAAAAGAGCTGTATGCAGTGAAGTATTCTTCTTGGCTTGGAACATATCTCTAGTCAATGTTCTAAGATTTCTAGTTGGAGTGAAACAACAACGACAACAGCATCTTCTCATGGTTGGGTAAGGAAGCTATTGTGCATATCCTTCCTGCCCAGAATTCTCAGTGATAGTAATAAGTGTAGGAAGCTTGGCCAGCGGGAAAGCAGTGGTGGAGCTAACCAGATAGTAAATAGTAGGACAATCAGGAGAAACTTAAAGGGGTTATCCAGCGTGGCCACTTTTGCCCCACTGTCATCTCCAATTCAGGTGTGGTTTGCAATTAAGCTCCATTTACTTTAATGGAACTGAGTTTCAAACCCCACCCAATCTGGAGACAAGAGTGGGGCAAAAGTGGCCAAGTTTTTGTAGCACTGGATAACCCCTTTAGGGTGCGTTCACACCTACAGGATCCGCAGCAGATTTGATCGTGCAGATTTGTTGCTTTGTTCAGTTATTTAAATGAAATCTGCTGCGGATCTACTGCGGATCCGCAGCGGAAAATACGCTGCAAATCCGGTAAGTGTGAACGTACCCTTAAACAGCTAGTCAACAAGGATCTGGCCAAGCTTCCTACACTGATTACTATTCCTCCGTCCCTGCATATACTGGCTAACCTCCATGGTTGCCACTAAAGACAAGGCTGCTACGGATCACACTGCTAATACCACTATTCTCTCCAGTCTGACACAGGGCTCTCTGCTGCCACCTCTGTCCACGCCAGGAACCGTCCAGAGCAGCAGCAAATCCCCATAGAAAACCTCTCCTGTTCTGAACAGTTCCTGACATGGACAGAAGTGGCAGCAGAGAGCACTGTGTCAGACTGGAGAGATTACACCACTTCCTGCAGGACATACAAAAAAAACTTTTGACATGTCAAAGATCCGTAGAACAAGCAGGAAGACGACAGTGCTGCAGCGCTTCTCCTCTAACTAGTCCTAAAACTTTTGGTCGTGACTGTAACTGTGCAGCATATGTTCAATTAAATGACCATGCCAACAATTATTGGCAATAGGAAGCAATCATCTAACATCAATCACACGGTGCAGTTTGGCTAGAATTAATTGGTTCCATGTAACTTCATAGTGCACGCAGAACCCCCCCCCCCCCCCCCCCCAACATCATAACAAGAAACGGGGAACAAAAGAGAGTGAAGGGAAAGTGCACGTACTGCACCCATAACTCACCGCAGTCTGTCAGACAACACAAGGGAGCCACTAGTAAAACACAGTGTACATGTCGCCTAAATATTGACTAATAGCATTTCTGAACGGCTAAACAAATTACCGAAGCTTTTATAATGTCACAAGGAGAGCAGGGAAAAAACATATAAGTGTTTGTTGCCACCGAATCTCCTTCCCAGAGGAAGCACGTGGCATTCATTGATGGCGAGCTAATGAGAGATTGCTTAATGGCTGAGCTACAAAGGGAGCAAAAATGCCGACTCCGGACTCCTCTAAATCTAAGGCAAGCAATTTATCTACATAACCGCAGGTAAATGGTGCCGCTCTATCCCCCCGAGAGGAGTTTAAAAGCCCTATATGTATACCATTATCTCACCAAACGCTCCCTCATTAGTCTGTTCACAATCAAAAGGACCAGAAGATCGACAAATTCTCGTGTCTAATTTATTCCCACGACGGCAAAACATCTTTCACTGATTAAGTCGAAACTCTGAAAATAAAGAGAAACCTAAAAAAAAAAAAAAAAACTTTCATTTTTACTTTTTTAAGATGTAAACAGGCTCCTTCATTATGGAATTTTACACTAACGTCTTGTTATCTTGCAGGTCCTTCAGATCTCTTATGCAGTTATAGAAGAAAAAGAAGACAAATAAATAGGAGAAATATGTCATTTACTGGCGGAGAGGAGTTCGGCAATTAGGGGTAGACTCATTTACATGGCGGCACCCGAGATGGGATGCAGCAAATGAGTGCTGAGGCATGGACCATCAATAACACTGTTATTGAGGACTGCACCTCTAGTTACACCATGAAATTGATAAGTGGGTGTTTATAGTCACACGACAGGTTTATCTTATGTTTTATTCATAGCTCTACATACAAACTTCAACCACTTTGTAAGTACAATGCATTATCTAATTTGTACTGATCTGTAAAGTAGTGACTGGCAAGCGCAACCACTTGTGTTTACAGCCCAGAGCTGTATTCATAATTCTACTGATTATCAGAACCCCTCAGCAAGTCTATTCTCATATTACCAACAAACAGCTATAATGTGAGAGAGTCTTGAGTACATACAGTTTCTAATGTTATACAAAGTATACAAATCTTGAAGAGACTGAACAAGCAAGTAATATTGAGGAAATTGCAGCTCATAAACAAGCAGAATAGTGAGTGCAGCTCTGGAGTATAATACAGGATGTAACTCAGGATCAGGACAGGATAAGTAATGTAATGTATGTACACCGTAACCCCACCAGCAGAATAGTGAGTGCAGCTCTGGAGTATAATACAGGATGTAACTCAGGATCAGTACAGGATAAGTAATGTATGTACACAGTGACCCCACCAGCAGAATAGTGAGTGCAGCTCTGGAGTATAATACAGGATGTATCTCAGGATCAGTACAGGATAAGTAATGTATGTACACAGTGACCCCACCAGCAGAATAGGGAGTGCAGCTCTGGAGTATAATACAGGATGTAACTCAGGATCAGTACAGGATAAGTAATGTAATGTATGTACACAGTGACCCCACCAGCAGAATAGTGAGTGCAGCTCTGGAGTATAATACAAGATGTAACTCAGAATCAGGACAGGATAAGTAATGTAATGTATGTACACAGTGACTCCTCCAGCAGAATAGTGAGTGCAGCTCTGGAGTATAATACAGGATGTAACTCAGGATCAGTACAGGATAAGTAATGTAATGTATGTACACAGTGACCCCACTAGCAGAATAGTGAGTGCAGCTCTGGAGTATAATTACAGGATGTAACTCAGGATCAGTACAGAATAAGTAATGGGCTTTGGCTATTAGGTGAATGGGCCTGCTGCCGTACGCCATGGTAAACGTCTGCATCCCTTTTCTGATTGTATTCCAAAAGTATACCCAAGACGCACTGCATTAACACAGACTAATGAAGGCTCATAATCACTTTAGAGTAAAAAATCACATGTAGAAATATAAAAAATTATCTAACTGTCCATGTAGATTAATTTTACATAAACACTATAAAATATAGCATCTAAATACAGAAATACAGTGGTACCTTGGATTACGAGCATAATAAATCACGGGACGTGCTTGTAATCCAAATCCACTCTTAAACCAAAGCAAATTTTCCCATAGGAAATTATTGAAATGCAGACAATTGGTTCTACACCCGAAAAATAATTATTTTTTTTTAATTCTGAATAATATGTAAAACAAATGAAACAAACATTTAGAAAAAGCTGAATATGTGATATTATAAGTTACTGTACAGTATAGCAATCAGCATGTGGAGTATAATGTATAGTAAGTGCATAAACCTGAAAAAACAGCAGCAGTTTGTAGATACAGGATGGAGCTGCAGATCCCCATTATGCAGTAGTGTAGTACAACAGACTAGAATAGAGAAGCAGGGATGCTGTCAGAGGTCTGTGTGGTCACATGACAGCAGTGGGGAAGGGGGGTGTGTTTAGCCTGGACCAATCATGAAGTGAGAATTAGAGCTGGAGGACAGTGAGAGAAACCTTTTTATACAGCAGTGTGAATGGCTGAGTGTAAATGCAGGCACATTATAGCAGCAGTGTGTATAGCTGAGTGTGAGTGCAGGCACATAATAGCAGCAGTGTGTATAGCTGAGTGTAAGTGCAGGCACATTATAGCAGGAATGGAGAGGATGGGAAACACAAGGGCTGACAGAGACTGCAGGGAGCATGAAGGAACAAGCAGGGCAGATGTGGGCACATACATGCAGCACTCTCTGTCCAGGGAGAGAGGGGTTACAGCTATGAAGAGATTACCTGCACAGTCCTGTCCTCTGATGCAAGCCTCAGCCTGCAGTAGATCTGCTATGATTTGGAAGGTGAGGGAGAGTACAGTGCTGTAGACCACGTGATGCAGACCATGCCCCTCCCCGACTCTCCCTCCCACCCAGTACAGGGAGCTCTTAAACCAAGTCACAATTTTGAAAAACTGTGAGCTCTTCTTGCAAAACGCTCTCAATCAAATTTACTCTTAAACCAAGGTACCACTATATACATTACATTAGCAGATATCCCAAGAACTGTATCTATACCAAATCCACCCGCATTATCATTACGGTTACTTTAAATTGAATTAAAAGTCGATTTGGCGTCTTTTATTGCAGAGAATGAGAATATGCTCCATTTTTGTACACTTTTCTATGAACGTGTCCCATTGATTACAATGATGTCTATTTAATCAGTCAGGGTTATGAGAGAATGTGACTGACAATTTTTTATTGCTTGGAATAGATCACCATACTTAATGTGATGATCGGTGACACAGCAGAGCCAGACTCAATGGCAATAATTCATGCACAAAATGCGCTGAATGAGAGGGGCTGCCCTGATTGCTATCTCACCTTATTAAGCGTGTAGTTCATCTCCTCCTTGGCTACATTCATCCTGAATAATAGGCTTTAATTCTAATAAGTCAAGATCATTTCCTGATCTCCTCCTCCTTGAGTCCCCTTTCTGTCAATCACAAGATGTCACACATGTGGCTGTGGCGGTGCAGTCTCTCACATAGCTGACAGGCTGTGGCTCATAGTATACATCATATTCAGAAGATTAATTCTGTTTGAGGTTACAAACCCACTTGGCGGGTCTGCAGCGAGTCTCCATGCTGCGTTTTTGCAGCGAGACTCACTGCAGATCCCGGCCCTATACTTTTAATGGCAGACAAACACGCAGCAGGGATGTACATCCATGCTGCGAGTTTGTCTGCAGCCCACCCCATTAACCCCCCGGCCGCCGGAGCTGATACTTCACCTGATCCCGGCTCCGTCGGTTCCCGATGTCTTCAGCAAGCCGGAGCGGGGACCAGGTGAAGTATATGCTCCAGCCAGCCGCCCGCAGCCCCGGCCGCCCGATCGCCCCCCCGCAGCCCCGGCCGCCCGATCGCCCCCCCGGCCGCCCGATCGCCCCCCCCCGTAGCACCGATCACACGCCCCACCGCAGCAACGATCGCACGCCCCACCGCAGCAACGATCGCACGCCCCCCCGCAGCACCGATCGCTTACACGCCCCCCTGCAGCCCCGGCCGCTCGATCGGGGGGGGGGCGTGCGATCGGTGCTGCGGGGGGGCGATCGGGCGTCCGGGGCTGCGGGGGGGGCGATCGGGCGGCCGGGGCTGCGGGGGGGCGATCGGGCGGCCGGGGCTGCGGGCGGCTGGCTGGAGCATATACTTCACCTGGTCCCCGCTCCGGCTTGCTGAAGACATCGGGAACCGCCGGAGCCGGGATCAGGTGAAGTATCAGCTCCGGCGGCCGGGGGGGTTAATGGGGTGGGCTGCAAACAAACTCGCAGCAGGGATGTACATCCCTGCTGCGTGTTTGTCTGCCATTAAAAGTAGGGCCGGGATCTGCAGCGAGTCTCGCTGCAAAAACGCAGCATGGAGACTCGCTGCAGACCCGCCAAGTGGGTTTGTAACCTTAAAACAGAATATTAAAACTTTTAGTTGTTGTGAACATTCTTTGTAAGAACTCAGAGGGGTTTTCTCAAGATAGCAATCCAAACCCTTATGCTGTTTTATGGCATATGGACATCATGGGGGATAGTTCAGCAGAATAGTACAGCTCTGGACCATAAGGGTCCTATTACACAGGCTGAGGAAGGCCCGATCAACATTGTAAACAAGTGCCAATCTGCTAGATTGGCGCTCTTTATGGTGCGTTTACACGAAACGATAATTGGCCCGATCGTACGATTAACGATGTCGGAGTAACAGGTTTTTTTTCATAACGATCAGCGTTTAGACGGTACGATATATCATACGGAAAAATCGGCGAACGACTGTTCACTCGGAACGATCTGCGAATTTTTTGCGAACGATCAACGACGATTTGAGAACATGTTCAAAGATCAAAATGAACGATTTCTCGCTCATCGTTTGATCGTTCGCTGCGTTTACACGTACGATTATTGTTCAAATTCGATCGTTATCGCGCAAATTCGTTCCGTGTAAATGCAGCATTACTAGGCCTATTACACAGCCCGATGATCATATATCAAGGGCTGCACAGACATCGTTAGTGATGTCTGTGCAGTCCTTGCCCAAACATTTAATGCTTTACTGGTCTTCTCCTGTGCTCTGTATGCATCCCAGCACTGCATGCTGCAGCTTCAGAGCGGCCTATCTGAGATGACAGGCCACTTAGCCACTTTAATGGCTGCAGGGTTCCCGGCCAGTGATTGGCTGAGAGGCCTGTCAGCACAGAAAGGTTGCTCTGAAGGTGCAGCTTGCGGGGACGCATATAGAGTGTAGAAGAAGACCAAGAGCTTGGACGGGTTAAGCGTTAACCGTTTGGGCACTTGTCAGCCATTGGCTGTGCATCGCTCTTACGCATAGCGATGTGCGGTCGGCAGCTGATGATTTTTGGTCTGGGCCCAAAGAAATGATCAGCCAATGGTCGTTTCATGAGCTGATCATTGTCTCTATTACACAGAGCGATAATAGTCTGACTTGAGCCTATTATCGCTCTGTGTAATAGGGCCCTAACACAGAATGTAAGGGTCCGTTCACACTACGGAATTGGCATGGAGATTCTGCTTGAAACCCCCGCTCGTGGACTCCTCGCCGAATCTCATCTGCTGTCTCTTTTAATGGGAGGCCATTTCTTTGAGTGGAGGCGCACGAGGTCTCCCATTGAAAGAGATAGCAGACAGGATTCGTTACGGAGTCCGCGGACAGGGGTTCAGAGCAGAATCGCTCTGCCGTTTCCGTAGGGTGAACGAGCCTTAACTCAGTAATATGCACCTTAGCAAATAGGTCCAGATAAACTCAATCACAATGTACAATATACATGAGAGGTAAGTCTCTGCTTAATGAAATCGTTCATATTGATGAGGTTGATAGATCTCTGCAATTGACTGAAGCCAAATAAGCTTCATTCCTAGAATGTGCACATGCAGCTCAATGACAAACTATTATTTATAGGTGTCACTTGGGTCTATACAGGTCACGACTCCTCTACTGAGCCGTTCCCTGTCATGACGGAAACCTGGAGCCACTGGAGAACATTCTACATGCAGTCTCCCCCTATGGGCCATAGATGTCAGTGAAAGGTGGCACAGAGTGCAATTGTGTCAATGTGGATGGGAAAGACTTATGGTACTTTTACACGGTGCGATAATTCGCCTGATCGCACGATTAACGATTTTGAATGAACAATGTTTTTTTTATAACGATCAGCGTTTAGACTGAACGATACATCATACGGAAAATTCGCTATGCGACCGTTTAAGCCTATCTCACACATAGGGGAAATCGTTGAAAGAATGTTTACACTTAACGATCTGCGAATTTTTTGCGAACGATCAACGATGATTTAAGAACATGTTAAAAGATCAAAATGAACGTTTTTTCACTCGTCGTTTGATCGTTTGCAGCGTTTACACGTACGATTATCGTTGGAATTCGACCGTTATTGTGCAAAAACTAACGATAATCGTCCTGTGTAAAAGGACCATAACTGGTGTACTCTCTAGAGCCCTACACAATGCCTGTCCTGATACATGCAGCAGCCATGGCTGTAAATAAAAAGCAGTAAAAGGTATCCAAAATGGCTTTCCTGACAAGAAATGCGGACCCTTACCCAGAAGCCCCCAGAAAATCAGACATGCAGCCATGAGGCCACAGAATCTGCTATGCTGGTCTGAGACCTCTTTCATACAATGAACTGGGACCCCATGTGACAATTATAGTATCTGAACCATGGCATAACCTAAGGCCTCATTCACATCACATGTCACTCCACTACATTCAGTGGTTTTTTAGGACTGTATATTATGTCTGCAAGTCGCAAAAAAATTGTCCTTAATGCACCCCTAATGCTTTTTTTTTTTTTTGCGGATCCACAAAAATTGGGAAGGTAATCGATAAATTAAGATGATATTTTTTGCTGACTTTACGGACATTTAATTCCTAAAAAATTATGGACGCATCCATACACTTCTGTGGCAGATTTCGGATATGTAAAACTAAGGACAGTGTGAGAAGCCCAAAAGAACTCAATGGGCCCTAAATTTGTCCCTAATATATAAATTTGCCCTAATATATAATAAAAAAAAAATGCATGAAGGACAATACAACCTGTAACAGGCAATATCCGGGTGGTCAGAGGGGTGGGAGAATCCCACATGTTACGCTGCTACCTTGCAGCTTTCTCAGGAGTCAGTAAGGCTGGGTTCACACTGCGTTTTTGCAATCTGTCTTTTTCATCCGTTTTTTAAAAAAAACTAATGAAAAAAAAACGGATGCATTTGTGTGCATCCATTTTTCCATTGACTTCCATTGTAAAAAAAAAACCCAGATCAAAACGGATCTGTTTTTTTAACAGACACAAAAGTAGTGTCAGCTACGTTTTTGTACAATGAAAGTCAATGAAAAAATGGATCAAAACAGATGCACATAATTGCATCCGTTTTGCAGTGTGAACCTAGCCTAACTCCTCATCCCATCCTGCCTACTCCCCACTCAAAGCTGTTGCAGAACATCTCATTTTACTGCAGACTATTGTATAATCAGTGAGGTTGCAGCATCTGCCGCATCATTCAGCACAAGGCAATGTTGTAATCGCCACACGCTGCCTAAGGCCGTGTTCTCACATGGCATTTTGTATGCATTTTGACCATGATTATTGAAAGTAACAGAAGTGGGACACATTTTACATTGTTTTTACACATACAGTACATCTCTGTGGAATTATGCAGGGAAAATATACCAATGTGAACTTACCTCAGCATGGTGATACCAACATCCCTACAGCTGAAGTGGTACAGGCCAGTTCTAGCAGCTGCCCTCTGAGGTAAGCTCTACCATGGTCCCTAATAGAGGGGGGTTTCAGGGTACAGACCAGTATGATATAGAGTTGATACAGATGTGAGGCTTTACCTCAGGCATCACCATGTGCTGTATATACTGTGTGTATTATACAACTACAAGCTGAGGAACATTTATCAGCCATTTCTGGCTTCTACAGAGCTTGTTACCCAGCTTTCTCAGCAACCTGAATGACAAACCTGCCACAGATACAAATAGGTGATGTATTTACCTCAGCTGAGCAGTAATGGCAGATCTGTCAGCATAGCCCTGACTCCTAAGATGGTATGAAGCAGGTCTCTCATCTATCACATCCAGCCTGTCAGCCTCTGAGGGCCTTTAACTGGTACTTGGGGACAAAACTGATAAACTAAGCATTGAGTATAGGCCCCTGAGAGCCTCCTTACTTTTAGTCACACTAGAACCCCCACCCCCTTCATGTTTTTGTGTTGGTACTTACCTCCCCAGAAGCATAATGGTATGACCCAATTGTGACAGGAAGCAGCTGTGAGGTAAAATCCACAGTGAGGAGAGGACACAGGTGAGAGGGAATGGATTGTGCTTTGTTCTCTGTGTAGGAAGCTGTGGACACAGATGCAACACAGATACTTATATCATATATCTGTATTATTAACATTTCTGAGAGATTTCAGCTCCTGTTTATCCTTCTATGTCTATTAATAGTAGAGTTACCTATATTGTGCTGGGGTCTGAGGTGAGTATTGAACATTGTGAGCTTTTGATGGAAATTTATGGCAGAACTCCAACCCTCAGCATGTCCTGAGTTGTAGTGTTTATGGAACTAGGGAACCTCCGATGTGAGAGTGCGGCTATGAGGCATTGTTCACACACTTTTTTTTGAGGGTATGTGCACGCGGAGTAATTCTGTCAGAAAACTGTGCAAAACGCAGCGCTGGGACATGTCAATTCTTTGGGCGGACAGCGGAATCCGCCGGAGCATATAATGGAGCCAGCAGAGAGGGAATCTGGAGCGAGCGGCGGATTCCACACTGAGTTTTCTGACAGAATTACTACGTGTGCATTTACTCTAAGGGTAGCTTCACACGTACCGGATCCACAGCGAAATCCACTGCAGATCCTGGTAGTGTTAAAGTGACTGTACCACCAGGCCCAGGCTGAAGCACTGGAGGCGGGCTGACCCACCCTTAGTGGGAGGAAACCCCGCCCCTCTTTGATAGGGTTCCATTGATTCTAATGGAGTGACGTCATGGAGGGGCTGGAGTTTGTTCCCACTAAGGGTGGGTCGGCCCGTCTCCAGTGCTTCAGCCTGGGCCTGGTGATACAATCACTTTAAGTGAATAGGTCACATGCCCGTAGCGGAATTTTCATTCCGCTGCCAGTATGTGACCCGGCCCCTTTAATCCCACCGCCCGCAGCATACATTACCAGCTCTGCGGCGCGGCTGTGTGTTAGGCTCTCGTCAGTCCCCTTTAGGCTATCAGTGCTGCCGTGCATTGATTAACTGATGGGGAGCTAGGGGATCTGGGAGCCTCACACACAGCCGCAGCGCCAAGCAAGTAATGTATGCTGCGGGTGGTGGGATGGGGGGGAGGGGTTTAACCCTTTAAGGACGGGGCCCATTTTCGTTTTTACGTTTTCGGTTTTTCCTCCTTGTGTTTAAAAGGTCATAGCACTTGCATTTTTCCACCTAGAAACCAACATGAGCCCTTATTTTTTGCGTCACTAATTGTACTTTGCAATTACAGGCTGAATTTTTGCATAAAGTACACTGCGAAACCAGAAAAAAATTCAAAGTGTGGTGAAATTGAAAAAAAAAACGCATTTCTTTTATTTGGGGGAAATGTGTTTTTACGCCATTCGCCCTGGGGTAAAACTGACTTGTTATGCATGTTCCTCAAGTTGTTACGATTAAAACGATATATAACATGTATAACTTATATTGTATCTGATGGCCTGTAAAAAATTCAAACCGTTGTTAACCAATATACGTTCCTTAAAATCGCTCCATTCCCAGGCTTATAGCGCTTTTATCCTTTGGTCTATGGGGCTGTGTCAGGTGTCATTTTTTGCGCCATGATGTGATCTTTCTATCGGTACCTTGATTGCCCATATACGTCTTTTTGATCGCTTTTTATTACATTTTTTCTGGATTTGATGCGACCAAAAATGCGCAATTTTGCACTTTGGGATTTTTTTGCGCTGACGCCGTTTACCGTACGAGATCAGGAATGTGATTAATTAATAGTTCGGGCGATTACGCACGCGGCGATACCAAACATGTTTATTTATTTATTTGTTTACTTTTATTTAAAACCTGGGAAAAGGGGGGTGATTCAGACTTTTATTAGGGGAGGGGGCTTTTTACTATTAACAACACTTTATTTTTTTTTTTTTACACATATACTAGAAGCCCCCCTGGGGGACTTATAGTATATACACTGTGATCTCTCATTGAGATCTCTGCAGCATAGATATGCTGCAGAGATCCATGAGATCGGCACTCGTTTGCTTTCGGCTGCTGCAGCCGAAAACGAACGAGTGCCAAGCCGAGGACGGCGCCATCTTGGACGCGTCCCTGGCCGGCATCAGTAACGGAGATCGCTCCTCCGGGACAAGGTCCCGGAGGAGCGATCTCCCCCACTAGACACCAGGGAAACGTTGCCTCCGGTAATCGGAGGCAGCTGTCAACTTTGACAGCTGCCTCCGATTAGCTAATTAGCGGGCACGGCGATCAGACCGTGCCCGCTAATAGCAGCGGTCCCGGGCTACTCGCGTCACCTGGGATCGCGGCACTTCAAAGCGGGGCCGCCGCGCGGCCCCGCTTTGAAGTGCAAGTGCGGACATATGACGTACCGGTACGTCATATGTCCTTAAGAGGTTAGGTTAAAGGGGCCGGGTCATTTTGCTGTGAACACCCAGCGTGAAATGCGCTGCGGGTCCGCTACGTGTGAAGCTACCATAAGGGTGCCTTCACACCTACTGGATCCGTAGTGGATCTCACTTCTGCGGATTCGCAGTGAGATCAGCTGCGGACCCAGTACCATTGATGCCTATGTTAGCACATACTCGCAGCGGGATTGACATCCCGCTGTGACTATGTGCTTTAACCTCCTGGCGCCCACAGCCCCGTCGCTCGCATTAGCCCCACCACCGGCATCCTCTATCCCCGCCTCCATCATCACCCCCGCCGGCATCCTTTATCCCGGCCCCCCATCAGCCCGGCCGCCGGCATCCTCCATCCCGGCCCCCCATTAGCACCGCCACCCGCATCCTCCATCACGGCCCCCCATCATCCCGGCCCCCTATCAGCACCGCTGCATGCATCCTGCAGCCCGTCGCCGAGAGCATACATTACCTGCTCCTCGGCACGGCTGCAGTGAGGCTCCCGATCCCGCTCAGCCGATCAGTGTTGCCGTGCGCTGATCGGCTGAGCGGGACCGGAGCCGGGAGCCTCACTGAAGCCGCGCCGCCGAGCAGGTAATGTATATGCTTTCGGCGGCAGGCTGCAGGATGCGGGCGGTAGGGATGGATGATGCAGGTGCGGGCAGCGGGGATGATTGAGGATGCGGGCGGCGGGGATGATGATGGGGGGCCGGGATGGAGGATGCCGGCGGCGGGGCTAATGCGAGTGGCGGGGCTGTGGGCTCCAAGGGGTTAAAGCACATAGTCACAGCGGGATGTCAATCCCGCTGCGAGTATGTGCTAACATAGGCATCAATGGTACTGGATCCGCAGCTGATCTCGCTGCGAATCCGCAGAAATGAGATCCGATACGGATCTGGTAGGTGTGAAGGCACCTGTCAGGATGGTATCTTTGCGGAGCGTTATGCGTCCCTCTGCTCGTGCTGTGCTGCCGAGAAGGCGCTGATATTCTCTTATTCTATTCTGTGTTTTGTTTTGCTGTGTCTGAACACTGGTTTATTTGCTCTCTTTGGGAGACACACCCGACTTCACCTGCTGAGTTCTGTCTGGCCATGTCAGGGTTAATCTGTGTTCTTGTTCTGCTGTGACTGACAGGTCTTCCTGCCAGTGGATCTGTTTTGTTCTCAGGTGTTTGTGCTTGGAGATCAGGGGGATGGTCCAATTACGTTCTGGACCAGAGCCCTGGTCTCCTATATAACAAACATCAGTCTGTGCACTTATTGCTGGTTATTGACTTAGTCTCTGCCTGCTTGTATCTTCTGTGTATCTGCTATTCCTGATCTTTGCCTTATTCCTTGACTTCCCTTGCTTGCCGCCTGCCCTTGGCCATATTGCCTGGACTTTGACTACGTTTATTGGATTGTGATTTTGTACTTTTGCTGCCCGATTGTTGTGACCCGGACTGTTGACTATTCTTCATTGTGTTTGTCTCTGTCTGTTTGTCTTGTCTTTGTGTCCCACCTAGACAGTGCAGGGACCGCCGCCAAGTTGCTCGCCGCCATCTTAGGACGGATTGTGGCAAGTAGGTAGAGGACAGTGGGCGGGCTGAGCTTAGGGCTCACTGTCTTGTCCTGCTGTCCGGATCCTAACAGCACCCTAAGGGTTCAAACACACACACCGTATACGCAGCAGATTTGATGCTGTGTTCAGTTATTTAGATCTAATCTTGTCAGGAATCTGCAGTAGCCTGTGTGAACTGGACCTGGTGTTTTTCCTTTGTGTGCCACACCCGATTGCTTCTCAGCTTCTTTCTATGCAGGAGTTAAGCTGAGAAGCTCCTGGTCTTGATTTTACACCTGTGTTGTTGCTGTGATTGACAGGTTTCTCTGCCTGTCTGTACCTGGAAGATCATGTACCTGGAAGATCAGAGCGCCGGTCCAATGAGGATCCAGACCGGGCTCTTGGTCAGCATAAAAGCTAAGCACAGACTGAGTCCCAGCGCTGGCTAATTAGGTGTATTCCTGGTCCCAGCTCTCCCTTGTATATTCCTGCGCTCCCCGTCCTATCCCTCCTACTGCTAGACTCCTTTTTCTGACCTCCTGCCTGACTTGTGACTACTCTCTTGGATTACTGATTTTGTACTACGTTGCCCGTGTGGTTTGACCCGGCCTGGTTTACTATTCCTTATTGTATTCGTCTGTCTGTATTGTTTTGTGTATCACGTATATAGCGCAGGGAACGTCTCCGTGGTTGTCCGCGACCGCCTAGGGTCGGCTGAGGCAATTAGGCAGGGACAGTGGGTGGTTCAGATAGGGCCCACTGTCTGGTTGGGTCTGTGTTAGTCTGACTAATCTGCGTATCGCAGCAGTAAATACACTGCGTATACCGTGTGTGTGTTTTATACCCTAAAGCATCCACTAAATGCAGGAAGTCACGGGTCAATGTGCCTATCAATTACATCACTGCCTTCTCTGCACCTGCAGATAGACGGGATATCCTGTGTTCAATCTCTTTTCTTTTCAAACAGTGGAAAACTGAAAAGTTGCCTTCAGGAGACTGGACCTGGATACAAGTGAGGGCCCTCTTACATGGGACGATTATCTTGCGAAAAATCGCTATATTGTTCGAATTAAAAAATTAATTTGTGTGAATTTAGGCAATGATTGAAAAATCGTGCATGTGTTGTTAATCTCATCTTTTGAGCTGAACCTAAAATCATTGTTAATCGTTTGCTAGTCGTTCAGTGTAATGGTCCGTTTAAACAGAACGATAAATCGCCCAATCGATTGTTTAATAATTTTGCAGCAACAATTTGGTTTTTATGCCGATAAAGGGATCTGCGAATTATCAGTGAACGACCAGCATTGATTTGAGAACATGTTGAAAGACCAGGATGAACGATTTCAGGGGGGAGAAAAACACCTGAAAATGATATCTATATGCATATTGGCAGTTTTTTTTCTGGTGTTTCTTTGCCCCATTTCTTCAAAAGAAAACCTGGAATCTTGTGATAGATAATCACACGACTAGTACCGGAATATAAATGTAGGGGCTAAAATGTCAGAAATAAATATATAGTAACTTACACTAAAATAAGAAAATGCCACAAAACTGCCAAAAAGCAGGAGAACTGCTGCAGGGTTTTTTTGGACAGTTTTGTGGCAATTTTTTCAGCCTAAAAAAAAAAACCCAGTGCAAAATTTGTGCCTGAGCCAAACCTGGTCTCTGGTATCTAGGAATACATGTGTCCAAAAACCGTGCATCCATGTGTTCCCTAGTAGGCACGATCACTCCCAGCAACATTGCGCAGCTGTTGGAGAATGCATGGGGACATGATTTTGGATAGAAGGATTCCTAGATATATTCATAAGGAAATAATCACCCAAAAGGCTAAAAAAAATGCAGAATCACCTAAGAATGTCCCTTCACATACACACTCCAAGAGCCATAAGGTTTTTTTTTTTTTAATTTCTACAAAACAAGCAGACACTGAACAAGCAGGGATGAATCAGCTCTGTAATGTATTTAGAAAGCAATTTATCCTATGTACATTAATCCTATGTGTTAACAGTGAAATATTCTAAAACAAAGGTACGCTTTATTTTATAGTTTAAACTCTATCTCCTTCTGTATTTATTTTTCTTGAAGAGGCTATTTGCATGGAATAATGGAAGAAAATACAGAGGAAATAGAATTGTAAAGTAGAGTGGCAAAACAAACAGACAAAAGAAGATGTCAAACTATTAAATATTCATCGCTGACATTTCGGGAAGGTGCAAATATAAATTACTGTTTTTCCATCAGTATTATAATTATTAAATTTACATGAAATAGCCCTGTTTGAAAACAGTTCACTGTTTAAGCCTCAAAAGAGCAAGTCACATCATTTATAAATTTTTACGTTTTCTCATAGGTCTGTTCATGTATGCCCTAACTATACAGGTAAAAGGTAGATAAAGAACTATTCCAATCAGCTAACTGAGGGGTGGGCTGTGTTAAAGTAGAAGTCAAGCGAAAATTTTTATTAAAGTATTGTATTGCCCCCCAAAAGTTATACAATTCACCAATATACACTTATTATGGGAAATGCACATAAAGTGCTTTTTTTCCCCTGCATTTAATACTGTATCAAGGCTTCACTTCCTGGATAACATGGTGATGTCACGACCCGACTCCCAGGGCTGTGCGGGCTGTGGCTGCTGGAGAGGATGATGGCGGGGGGATGCTCAGTGTCCCTCAGTGTCCCCCTGCCATCATCCTCTCCAGCAGCCACAGCCCGCACAGCTCTAGGAGTTGGGTCGTGACCTCACCAGGTTATCCAGGAAGTGACATCACCATGTTATCCAGGAAGTGAAGGATTGATGCAGTAGTAAGTGCAGGGAAAAAAAATCACTTTATAAGCATTTCCCGGAATAAGTGTATATTGGTGATTTGTATAACTTTTGGGGGGCAATACAATAATTTAATAAAAATTTTCACCTGACTTCTCCTTTAATAGGGTTGGGCAAGAATTCTTTTATAGTTGAGAACCACAAACAAAATACCATGCAGGTCTCTTCTGCAACCCTTCTAAACTCAATATTAGCCATCCTTCACGCAACCCTCTATTTCTATTCGAATACTGTCCTGTCACCAAAACAATGCTATCTAATCTATCACCATCATGTTATAGAGCAGAAAGAGCTGAGCAGATTGATATAGATCTTTGTGGCAAAAGAGTTAGTATAACTTGTAACATGTTGATTAAAAATCTCTGCTCATTCTGTGATAAGGAGTCCAGTGGGCGGTGTCACTCGGTGGACTGGACTCTTTAGCATGGAAACCTTAGAGATTTCAATCAATAATTACAAGTTATACTGAATCTTTTCCTATAAAGATGCACATCAGTCTATTCATCTCCCCTTGCTCTATAACATGGTGCTGATAGCGTAGGTAACATTTTCATGGTGACTGGTTCCCTTTAATTATGGACACTATATAGAACCTATTGATTACTCTGGAGCAAAGCACACGTTTATTTAATGGTGCGTATAATTGCAGAAAGTCCTGTCTGCATAAAAATAGGACATGCACTTATACTTATGGAACGGCCTTGTCATATAATTCAGCAGAAAATGCAGGCGATGTAGAAATTCCATCTGCTGTCATATGGGCCTGTTCACACTGAGCAAAAGTGGCGAAATTCAAGCAAAGCCCCTTTAAATTTCACCTGTTCCATTGTTTCAATTGGATTTCTCGTGTGCCTTTAACATGTCAATTCTTTGGGCGGACAGCGGAGGCATGTGAGAAATCCCACTGAATCAATACTGTGTGTGAACATAGCTTATAGGGGCAGGAGCGTAGCTAATGTCTCTTCGGCCCTGGTGCAAGAGGTCAACTTGGGGCCCCCTCCTTCCTCGACCAAGCGATGCTATTGAGATATATATATATATCTCAAGACCGATAATACCAGTATATAGGAAATATTATCACCATACATATTACCGCCATACTGTTACCAAATCCTGAATACTAAGACCAATAATACCAGTACACAAGGGGCAAATATTACCATCACCACCATATTGTTATCCAGTATACTAAATCCAATAAAACACTGTACCAGATTACAAGTAACAAATATTACCACCGCATACTGACTTATGCCACCGCTGCTACTGACTTACACCACCGCTGCTACTAAGTAATCCACTGTACACAGCTCACTATCTCCGCATCCAGTCATATAGAGGTACCTAGCTCTACACAGGTTCTGTACACCATATACATTACACTGCAGTTATATCAGGTGATTCACAGGGGACCTCTTCTCTGATCAGAGTTCTTCCCTTTTCATCTTCTTCTGTCCTGGGCCATTATGAGAACTTCTCCGAGCCACGAATCCACAGAATCTGCCAGACAGACATATTAGGCTTCTCACTCTGTCACCATCCTCATCTCTATACAAACTGCACATCTGTATTGGCCCCTTTACACCCTCATTTAGTGGGTAGCCCTGACTATGTGATCCCACTATAGTACATGCATTCCTCTGTGTGGTCCACTATAGTACATGCCCTATTGTATACGCCCCCCCTCCGTGTAGTCCCCCTTATAGATGGCCCACAATGTTTCCCCCTTTTATAGATGTCCCAGTGTTGTCCCCATTTATAGATGACCCCCCCATGTTGTCCCCCTTATGTTTCCCCCCCATGTTGTCCCCCTTATGTTGCCCCCCATGTTAGCCCCCCTTTTGCTGCTCCCCCCACCCCATTTTGCAAAGCAGATAAGGTAAAAAAAAACAAAAACCAAAACACCACAAAACTCACCCGACAACTCGCTCCCCCGCCGTGGATCTTCTCTTCTGCAGTCCGGTCCCCGGCTGATGTGCGGCTCCCCGACTCTGTCAAGTCCCTGTGTGCGCCGGGGATGTTACTTCCGGCACAGCGGGGGCTTGTTATAGACGCTCTGTGTGCCATAGGTAACATCGGGATGGGGACAGAGCCGGGAAGCCGCGCGTGGGGCAGGGGGGGGTGTTTATGTGGGGGGGGGGGGGGGGGTGTTTATGGGGGGGGCCCAGTCACTTGTGACCGCAAGCAAACACGGCTTGCGGTCACAAGAGGGAGTCGAAGAGAGGCAGTGCGGTGGCAAGGGGGGGGGGGCCTCGCGGGCCCCCCCTTGGTAGCGGCCCGGTCGCTACGCCACTGTATAGGGGTACAGTATTTCAAGTGCAAACATCTGGGAGTTCCAGTTGCTATTTCCATAGCTTATTCTTCCCCAATCTGTGGATCTCCAGCTGTTGCAAACCTATAAGTCTTATCATGCCCGGGCATGTTGAAAGTTGTAGTTTTGTCAGAGATTGGAGAACACTGTTATACACTGAGAATGGCACAGCAATACACATGCCTGACTGCCACTGCTCTTCTCCGTGCTTCAGAGGAATAGGATTTCCTATTGATATAATAGCCGGTTCCCTGCTGATTTACCACCACCATCTAATTTGTATCTTCTATCCATGGTATGGCTGGAGGGTCCATTCTATAATAATCATTATCCCGGTTAACATACAATTAAACTTACATAAAACAAGTGAAACACTGCAGTGAATTTATTTTAGGCCTTTTGTAGATGGTATGTAAGTGACAGACCAGTTATAATCCAGGAAAATAGGTGAATATTATGTGGGAAATAGCCGGCGCAGCGCACCGGAGTATAATCATATCCTTTCCTTTCTCGCAGTCTTTCCATTGATCATATAAATTTTAACGAGAAGACAATTTCCGCACTGCGCTCCCTGACCGACAGAACTCTGGCTACAATCACTCAGTCACCATTACTTTGTAACACAGGCCGCAGGTTTTATTTTAGTTTGCTGGGTGTTTATCTGCATCTAAATCCTTTTGCTTTTTTTTTTCTAGACGTTAAAGATTAGTTATAACTTTGTTCTGCGTCTAACCTCCGGTCCCTTCATTCTGTGATGATTGAGCTTGTGAGTTTACACAAAGCATCGCTTTGATTAGATTAAATCCTGTACAATATACAGCACACGCTGATAAAACCCCGAGATGTCCTTATGCTGTGTTCCCAAATAATTTCCTTATTAAAAAATATTTACAGTGTTTTACAAAATTTAAAGGGGTTATCCGGATTAAAAAAAAAATAATGGCTTAGAATAGGCCAATAATATTACATTGATGGAGCTCTGTTTGAAGAGACCCCCTTACCAGTGTGAGTGCTGCAGCCTCTCCAATGTTTAGATTGACTATAGTCTTGTTTATACTACAAACATTGTACTAATTACAATGGAAGTACAAGGTATTGCAGTATAGGGCCATGTTCACACACTGCATTTTTTCAAAAAATGTCCGTTATTGCAAGTTGCAACAAGGGCCGCTGTTTATTAACAATGTGAAATGACATTAGTGTATGGAACAATGGCCGTGGTGTATACACTCTCTATATACTATGGCTGATGTTCTCTGCAGCCACACAAAATAATTGACGGGTCTGTTTTGTGCGCCGCTATTAAGTGAACAGTGGCTGTACAAGATGTGTAAACATAGCCTTGTCATGGTCACTAAAAGAATTATACTGACATTTTTTTTTTAAATTACTTATGTTGCAGGGGGTGGCTTAAAAAAATAAATAAATAAATAAATAAATAATAATAATAATGCTTACCTAGCCCTGATCCCCCGCAGCTCCCTTTTGGCTCCATCCAGTTCCCTGATCTGTTGTCTTCTGGAATGATCAATCTGAACAGAACCTGCTGACTCAGCCAGTCACTGGCCAAAACAGGCCATTGCTTTAGCCAGTGATTGGCAGAACTGGCAGGTCCTTCACCAGCGATCGTTTCTGAGAAAATCAGACAGAGCTGAAGAGGAGCTGCAAGGAATTGTGGCTACATACAGTAAGTATGGATTTTTGACCGATTTGAAAATATCATACTTTACCTCACCAGGCTGCAGGTCTTCTCCCGGTCCAGCGCAGCAGCCGCTTCGGAGCGGCCTGTCTGAGCTGACAGACCGCTCAGCCAATCACTGCGGGGACCGCCGTGGCCAGTGATTGGCGTAGCGGTCTGTTAGTTCAGACAGGCCGCTCCGAAGCTGCTGCGCTGGACCGGGAGAAGACCTGCAGCCTGGTTAGGTAAAGTATGAAACAAGGGCTGCAAGAACATCGCTAACGATGTCCCTGCAGCCCTCGCTAAACTGTCAGAAGGCATAGCTGTCCTCTGAGGAAAGCACTGTCCATGCCTGGGACCCGTCTCCTGTATTATCAGGGCAGTTACTACAGCCAGGAACTGCCCCCCAGTAGGACAAATAGTGTGAAACTGATGTTTCCTACTGACATCGCACAACTCTTCTGGGAAGCCTCGAAAAGTCTGCTTCACCAATGGTAAAGGCCTGGGGCTTGTATTACCCAATCTGGCACTCAATGAAATGGTTAGGGCAGAAGTCGGTCAGATATATATGTGAGTACGAGTATTATTCAACTTATCCTCTTACTAAACACCATCCCGCAGAGCACAATAGCTACCTGGATAAGGCCCCTCAAGACGGTCCCTATACTTACAAGTTACTTTCAATCCTTCCACCTATTCTCTTCTTTCTGTCACCTGCACCTGCTCTTAGAAGTTGTCACCAGCATTAATGTTCCTGACTTGTATTAAACTATCACCTTTGTTAAGTGCTGGGCTCTGTCCTATTTTTGTGTCGCCGCACACTTGGGCTACCCTTTCAAGCTCCTTACTAGAGATGAGCGAACCTCGAGCATGCTCGAGTCGATCCGAACCCGAACTTTTGGCATTTGATTAGCTGTGGCTGCTGAAGTTGGATAAAGCCCTAAGGCTATGTGGAAACCATGGATATAGTCATTGGCTGTATCCATGTTTTCCAGACAACCTTAGAGCTTTATCCAAGTTCAGCAGCCACCGCTAATCAAATGCTGAACGTTCGGTGTTCGGATCGACTAGAATCCGAACCGGGTTTGCTCATCTCTACTCCTTACACTTGGGCTACCCTTTCAAGCACAGTGCCCAGGTGTGGATATTAACACCACTCCTGGCTACGGCGACAAGTGTACCCAAGCCCACTTTGCTGTACCCCCACCTCACAGCTGCCACAGCAGAAGCATTCCTGAAAATGTCCCCTATGTATAGACTTACTAATCCCCCATCTGCCTGCAGTGCTTTGATAATCTGCTGTCTTCGGTCACAACCAATTATTATGGACCATGCATGCTCAGTTCAACTGTAGTCTCCAGGAAGTACTAGCAGTAGGTCTAACTGGGCCTGCAAGCAATGGGGATTGTGGGAAAGTGTGTGCACTGTTGCACCGCAATAGCAGGGTCACAGTTCAGAGAGAAAATTTTTAAAGTGATGCTCTCCTCCCCCCCCCCCCCCCCCCCCCCTCCTTTAGTCTTGCTTCATTTCATTGGTGGACAGTGTCACCTAGGCAGGGCTTCACTGCAATTTAGCCCCATCTCCCGTGAAGCTCCGCATAGGTGACACTGACCACTGATAAAAATGAAGGGATTTTAATGCAGAAGAAAACACAGACAAGGTGTCAGGAATGTGCAGTGAGCCTGGTGTAAACTGGGCCTGTTTTTACCTTTTGTCTGACGCACCCCCTTTCCTTTCAGCCTCCTTGCAATGCAGGAGTTAGGGCCCTTGCACACTGAGCAATTCTCGAGGAATTGTAGCTGAAAAATTTCTGCTTGAAATTCCTCGCCTATTCTGCTCTGGCGGAATTCGAGCGGAATTCGAGCGGAAATCAAGCGGAATGCAAGCGGAATTACCAGCAGAATTCAAACCCCATTGACTTCTATAAGATTCCTCTAGCGGAATCCGCCCAAAGAATTGACATGTACATTCTTCGGGCGGAATGCGGATTCTGCGCGGAATTCCGGACGGAAATTTACTCTGTGTGCACGGGCAGTCGGAAATCCCATTGTTCTCTATGGAAAGAGCAATGTTGCATTTACACGGGCGGAATTCCACGCGGATTCCGCCCGCTTTTTATGGCGGAATTCGGGCGGAATTCCGCGAGAATTGCTCCGTGTGCACATACCCTCACACTTCTCACTGCTAGCCTCGATTGCTGCAGCTGAGCACTGTTTTTTGACTGACAGATGCCTCTTCCTGTCCGGGACCTTGAGGATCAGAGCACCGGTCCAATGGGGATCCGGACCGGGCTCTTGATGCTCATAAATGAAAGCAGAGCCAATTAGTCCTTGCTGGCTATTAGTTTATACTAGTCCCAGCTCCCCTTGTCTCTACCCCAGCGTTCCCTGCCCTAGCCTCCCCTGCTGTTGTACTGCCTGTTACCTGACCTCCTGCCTGACCGCCGACTATCTGTTCTTTCTGATTTTGTACCTTGCTGCCCGTTGTTGCTGACTTGGCTTGTTTACTTGTTTACTGTGTTCATTTCTCAGTCTGAGTTTGTGTTGCATATATACAGAGTACGGACCGTCTCCGTGGTTGTCCGCGGCCGTTTAGGGCAGTCTGTGGTACGTAGGCAGGGACAGTGGGTGGGTCTAGCTTCAGGGCCCACTGTCTCCTGCCTCTCAGTTTTCTGACACAAGGTTTATGCATAGGGGAGAAAACCAGTACAGTGATGTAAGTTACTTTACTAAAATAATATGTATCCTGCTTTACTTATATTCATTATTTAACCAACTTTGCTTTATAAATTGTACTTCTGTATATGCCACGTGTGACTGCAGGACCGATCAGGAGGAAGCACAATGGTTTTGAAAGTCAAAAGAAAACTCATCTCCTGTAATCTGCATGCTGCTCTCTGACCTGAATCCTCATGATTGGAGTGGAGTTTGGCTGTAATAGGTTGTAAGTTGATGTCATGCTGGGAGAGGGGCCGGCCGCTGATAGCAGTGTATGAAATAAGCAAATTTTAACTCAACCTACATGTCTGAGTAGGGTTGATGAAAACGTGTTTCCATGGAAACTAATAGCCAATTTTATAGAAGGAACCTGTTGAGCGTGACCTAAAGATACTTTGTGTTGTGGAGAGGAATAGAGGACTTTAAGGGTAACCAGCCAGAAATGATGGCTCTCTGAAACATTTGCCTTAGGAGGCATGGCTGTGTATAGATGCATTTTATAAATGTGCGTATCCCTCTAAAACCAGCACAGCGCACAGAAGTATTCTAACATTTTCTTCAAATACTATTATGTGTACGAGGTAAAAAAGTCTGAGTAGGTACTGTGTCATCTATTTTTACTGTTAGTGTTAAAGGGGTACTCCAGCAGAAAAATATTCTTTAAAAGTAACTGGTGTCAGAAAGTGCCAGAGATTTGTGATTTACTTCTGTTTACAAGTCTCAAGTCTTCCGGTACTTATCAGCTGCTGTGTGTCCTGCAGTAAGCAGTGTTTTCTTTCCAGGCGTATACAGTGCTCTCTGCTGCTACCTCTGTCCATGTCAGGAACTGTCCAGAGCAGGAAAGGTTTTCTATTGGGATTTCATCACGTGTCTGAACACTGCACATGTGCTGGATAGTTAAGTCACATGTGCAGTGTTCAGACAAGTGATGATTAGGAGACTTCTTGCCCTGGGGCATTTCTAATGATGAGGAGGGTGGTGAGGAGAGACGGAGAGGTGTCGCAAACCTGGGGCACAGACACTCCTGGCCACGCCAATTTGACACAACTCTGCAAGTTTAAAAGTTGTTTTTTAGGACAATAAGTGCATCACCTGCTGAATGGACCCCAGGACAGATTGTGGATTAAAAGCAGATTTTGGGGGGGAAGATTGTGGGTACAGAGTTTCTTTAAAGCCACCACTGCCTAATATTGGTAGAATTCGCTCAGAACAGCTCTGACGTGGGACGCCATGGAATCCACAAGGCTTCTGAAGGTGTCCTGTGGTGTCTGGCACAGCAGGTCCTTTAAAGAAACACTATCATTCTGACAATCCTACTGAACTACAGTAATCGGTAAATAGCATAAAAGACGCAGACTCTACATCTGTAATTTATGTCTGTGTACTGGCTTACATGCAGATGCATAGAGAGGACTCTAAAGTCATCGGAAAAATCAAGAGGATTCTCATCAGCATGCAGCACTGGGCCCCTTTATAGGCTTACAGCGGGCGGGATGCTGGTGAGTAGAGAGGTAGAAATTATAGATTTAGGATCAGCATAGTTTAGGCTATTGACTGATTACTATAAGTTGGGGGATTTGGAGGTGACAGTCTCTTTCACCCCTAACAGACATATAATTATATTCCTGCAAATGCCGCACATGTACTGTAAGTCATTCAAATAACAGTGGGAGCTGAAAGTGACAGCTGGGCTCCTGTACTAACAGATGGGATTTGAGATAACTCTGATCCCGGCTGTATAGCCCCTTAGATGCTGGGGTCCTCTGTCACCCAGATTGCTGTTGGTTTGCAGCAAAATCTGGGAGTTTATCAAAGGTCTTTAGGCCTACCATTCCTGCAAACTTGTTATGCAATGCCTTTGACCTGTAAGATTGCCTGTCAGCAGAGGCCTAACTACCACTGTAGCAGCCATAGCGGCTGCTATGGGACCCGCTGCATCAGGGGGCCTGGTGACCCCCTCCTGCGGTGCACTGGGCACCCTAAGACCATCATCATTTGTAGCACCCAGTGGCCTCCTGGGTTCTGCAAATGTCCCTTTAACTGCAAGCACTTTTGTCGAGTGCTTGCAGTTATGAAGTTATGACTACGGCTTATTGGTCAGTCTTAATTGGGGAAATCAAACGTTTGCTATGGGGCCCAGCCATTTCTAGTTACACCCCTACCTATCAGTTTACTCCTGACAGGCAATAATGCTTTGATATACAGGGTACACCAAGGAATTTTAGAAGTGATCAAGAGATCGGGTCTTGGATTGGGTCCAAAAAAATAAACTGCACTAAAGTTTATTTTAAAAAGAGGGGTAGACTTTACAAATGGTGTTTTGCATACATTTATCAGTCATTTTCACTCACTGTGAATACTAAAGTGAGTGCTCCACATGTAAGTACTCTTTGGTTGGTAAGTATTATTTACTATATTGCAACTTTTAAAAAAAAGAAATGTAGCAAACTTTTGAGCAGTGTTACTTCACATAGAGAAATTCAAGCTCTTGTTAGGCTGCATTCCCACGTTCCGTGATCCTGACGGATCACGGACGTGGAATGCATGTACTGGAGCCCCCCCCGCGCCCGGACAACATCTGTAATTAGATGCTGGGAGCGGGGGAGACTGTATTTATAAGCGCCGCGCTGTAGTAACAGCACCGTGCGGCTGATTCATTACAGCGCGGCGCTTATGAATACAGTCTCCCCCGCTCCCAGCATCTAAATACAGATGCTGTCCGGGCGCGGGGGGGCTCCGGTACATGCATTCCACGTGGGAATGCAGCCTTACTCTGTTCAAGTGAATGGGAGCTGAGCTGCTGTTACAGGTCACCACCGCACACAAACTGCCTTCGCTGTATAGTAAGGCCGCCAAACAGCTGATAGATGTGGGTGCTTGGTATTTGCACCCTGTTGATCAGTTAATGATCAGCTATCCTGTGGATAGCTATCACTACAATTGGCCCAGAAAACGCCTTTGATGTCATGGCTGACCACTGTATGTATTGTTGAAGAACAGAAGAACTATCTCATACTAATAGTTTGACAAGTACTTAAACTAGGGATGGGAAACATTTGGCCCTCCAATGCAAATTGGGTTTTGGGAAGAAAAGTGATTTACAAATTCTTATTTTCTTATGTAGATCAACATGCAAGATGATGTCATGAACTTGCACCAAAGAAGAAATTTCCTTCAACAACCTGGAGGACACTGCTTAGGAGGATGACAATACTGCTGCTGCAAAATCTCAAGGAATGGCAAAGAATGGAAACTGCGACAAGGTACAAATTGTTTGTAAACCATTGTGTTGTGTGTCAGTTCCTTATAAATCAAAGGTTACTGCAATATCTATGAAATCCTTCCTGGAAGCTGAATGCTTCTTCTGTATTTGTTCTGCTGGCCAGCATCTTGTGTGAATACAAATATAAGATGCTTGGCGGTTGTTATTTTTATTCTTTTTATTTCTAGATTGTAGCTATGGAAATTGTAAGAAATACTCTGTATCTGTGTTACACATTGATAAAGCTAATCCCTTACTCCTCTTGGACATGTATATAAAATAATTTCACAGGCTGCTGCATGCTGATAATCCTTCTGCCATTCCTGACATCACTTTACTCCCTTAGGCTCTGTTCACACTGCGGTGGGCTGCTTTTTTTTTTTTTTTTTTTTTTTTTTTTTTTTTTTAGATTGGACTACTACAACATACACCACAATTGCCTATATAATGGCATACATTGGAGCCTTTTTTATGGTGACAAAAGCTGCACAGAGTTTTTGGACCTTCCTCACTACTTGGGTAGTCAGACTGCTCATTGGATATGTGGAGTAACATGGCAGCCTTACTGCATGCAGGAAAGAGGCACTACTGCATGGTAAGCTGTCTGCTGTCATCCCCATCATTCTCAGCATGTTGTTAAAGGGGTTGGCCACTTTATAATAAAATTGTTCAGTGTACAGTATTAGTAAGGGTACTCACTGCATTAACTGACAGCAGCTCCCTGTGTACCTCATAGAGCTAAAATCTGACTCCCCTCCGTCAGGCTGTGGTGATTCTGTCCATAAGATAGCCGACATGGAGAAGCATATGACCATGTGTCCTCTGTATACAGGCTTAGTGTTGGACACTGGGGGCGGTGCATGGTCATATGCTTACCTATGTTAGCTATCTTATTGACAGAACCACCACAGAGCAGGGCACCTGGAAAGATGTGTCTTTAGGGTACCCTTAAAGTTGTGTGTCTTGGTTGCGAGTCTAAATGATTTGGATATCCAGTAGCTTTCCAGAGAGTTGGTGCAGCATGAGAAGATTTTTTAGCTTACCTCTCCGGGCTCCCCCGATGTCCTGATTCCTCCTTTGTCCCCACACTGACTGTTGTCACTTCAGAGATGAAGTCTCCTCAGGACTGACAGCCCCCTCAGCAAATCATTGGCTGTAACTCTTGAGACAAAATCGAAGTGGTGGTGGCTGCAGTCAGTGGGGGACACTGGAGACATTGCATCAGGACAGCGGGGGAGCCCAGAGAGGTAAGCATAAGATGATTATGTTGTCCAATAGGATTGTACACAACCACATGAAGCGTTCTTTACACACCTATGAAATAACATTTAATTCTTTCAATGTTGTTGCTTTGTGTTCGGATGTAGGACAGTAAGGAGGGTAAAATGCATGGGCTTTCTTGACTGTAATAAAGTAAATGGCTGGGGAGAGATATAAATCAGGTATGTGGATGGACTAATGGACTTAACACACTTAGCTAAATCAAGTGATCTTTTAAATGAGCGGCTGCGTAGAGCTCACCCATAATGCTGACCATTGATAAAGGATTGCCGGCTCATAATTACAGCCTTATCCTCATTGCATTACTGTCACTGTGTACACCGACCATGTAGGTAATGTGAACCAGAAGAATCTCACATACTGTACATTCTGAGACATTAATTCCTGGTTTTAGACTAGGATAAATTTTTAATGATCGTAATATGTGAAGAAATACAGAAAAGGAGCTGCATATACAAATGTGCGTTGGGTTTTCTGAACAGTGGAGTAAGAGGGGGATCCCTGGGTCCCAAACTATACAGAACCAGTTGGTAGAACTAGCACTATTAAAGCCAATAAATACAACATTTACCAGTACGTCTTTGTTTGTGTTTGACACTTAGAATTCATAGCTATCAAAGTTGGAATATCTGCTATTTCACTTTAAGGGGGGATTCATACATCCGAAAAATACTGTCCATGCATGGTCAGTATTCTGCGGATCAGAACTCAGAGTTCCTGACATGATTCACTGTGATGTTGGAAGCTCCGAAACTGTTTATTAGTTTGCGCTACTGTACAGACACAACCGCATGGGGATCTCTGAGGTTTGGTGTGCAGAATACTGTCTGTGCACAGACAGGGGAAGTGTGTGACAGAGTTCTTCCCTCCTTGGCTAGCAGGGGCATCCGACTAGATCGCTCCACAGAATCTAATAAAGCAAATTAGTTGGATTTAAAAGCGAATAAGGTAGAGTTGATTGTATTTCAGAATCTCAGGGGGTCTCAGGAGTGAGACCCAGTGCAATCTTTAAGTTTCTGGGAACATGTCAAAAGTTACAAGAAATAACATTAAAGGTCGTATTACACACAATGATTTGCTTAGGGAAACAAGTGCCGACCTGTCAGGTCATTGGTCACTTCCCCCTCGTCCCTCACTTGCTGCTTGTGCTGTTACACAGCGAACAGGCAGCAGCAGTAGGGGCAGCCCAGATGATCCTGAGATTGTTCATGCTGCCCATTGAAGTCTCTTATTATATGGAGAGACGAGCAGCAGACCGTTGCTGATGTGAACTGGATTTTTCAGCATGTTGGCTGATTGTTGTCTTTCAACATGTGCTATTAAACTATTAGACTGGACGGCCAGTAATCGGCCAAGTAAGGCTAATAATCGTTTTGTCTAATAGGGTCTTAACACTTTAAAGCTTTATAATACAGAGCAACATGGACTTTTTCTTCTTCCATACTGCATACTGCATATTTTTAATGCATAGCTTTATATAGTCCCCAATTGCAACTTGTGAATATACCCATATTATAATTATTGTTGCAGAATATTTTGCAGCCATCCTGTTCATCTGAATAGTATTAGCAGATTTCAATCTGCTTTTTGCCAAAACAACCCCACTCATATCTGCTGTGTATCAAGGGTATGCGTACACAGTGTGGGATATTCAGGGGGGTTTTCACAGAAAAAATCTCCACAAAATTGTGAACATTTTTTGGGTGTGAATTTGTGGCAGGTTGTGTTATTGCAGTATGTAATTTATTAATAGAAATCAGGAGGTACTATTTTGTCATGGAGGTTTTATGTGTATATATTATATACTAGCCTCCTAATCTATTTGTGTATATCAATACTTTTTCTTTCTAACTTATTTTTCAGTTTTTTAAATCTTTTTATATAAGCCTCTCTGTGCTGGAATTATCAGAATGTTAGAAACAGTGTTGATATATTTATTCTGCATAGGGATGAGTACGCTCCCATTTCTACTAATGTACTTTGACCTAAACACATTTTTATTTCCATAAGCTATGCAGATGTGACAGTCGCTCCTGTTGGTCTGTAAAGATGTGATACAGTCACTCTTGTTGGTCTGAGCAAGTGTATGTGTTCATCTGGGCAGAAATGATGCAGTCGCTCCTGTTGGTGTGGGCAGATGTGACGCAGTCGCTCCTGTTGGTCTGGGCAGATGTGATGCAGTCGCCCCTGTTGGTCTGGGCAGATGTGATGCAGTCGCTCCTGTTGGTCTGGGCAGATGTGATGCAGTCGCTCCTGTTGGTCTGAGCAGAAATGTCGCACCTGTTAGTCTGGGCAGAAATAATGCAATCGCACCTGTTGGTTTGGGCAGATGTGACGCAGTCGCTCCTGTTGGTCTGGGCAGATGTGTTGCAGTGGCTTCTATTGGTCTGGGCAGATGTGACTACTGTTGTTCAGTAGTGGCCATGATCTGACTAATCTGACCGCCCATGTGTGCTTCCAAGTGGATGAAGATTTAGTTGTTTGGCACTCCATATCTGTCCTTGTATGAGCAGATTATCAGGCTGTCAGGCTTCTGTGCCTACATTTTAGTCCATTGATTACTGCTAGTAAGAGCTTTTCTTCTCTGCTCTGCAGCTTGTAACAAACCAGATTGGCAATCAGTAATTTCCGAAAGAGCATGATCAGCGAGCCCTGTACACCAGCCATTGTGGGGAAATACAATAGTTATTTTAGTTGTTTATGATTTAGGCCCCCAAACGCCTCAACAATTACAGTGTGTGTGTGTGTGTGTGTGTGTGTGTGTATCTGTTTTTTTTTTTTGTTTTTTTTTAAATAGAATTTATTGTTCCATCTGATGGATTGTTCACGTAGCCAGTCATTAACTGGTCCTGGCCAGTCGCGATGTCGGGGTGGGGTTAAGGAGTTCCGGTAGCTGTGAGTGAGCCAGTTATGCGGCGCTGGGGGGGCACAGGGACAGGTAAGTATATGTTCTTTATTACGTTCCCCCCACTTCTGCTATTTTCGCTGGACTTTTCAATTAATGACCAACGTTGGAGATATGTCTGATGCCATTTGTTTATCTGTATACATGCAGGGATTTATCTATACATTAATGTAGTATAACTACATCCAACAATTCCCTTTCTCCAAGCCATCAAAGTCATGAAAGCACCAACTGATTAATATATCCAGTGTCTAAACTCTAACCAGAAATCCAACAAATACAGACAAAATCACATAAAGGACACGAAGTCTATACAGGCAAGATGTTGTAGGGGTGCAGGATACAAGTCTACCACAGTGCATAAAAAAACCTTACAGTCTCGTGGTCACCAGGGCATAGCTAAATGCTCTCACAGTCACTGAACACATACAGCACTTAGTTTTTCCCTGGATAAATAAAAATTAATAAAAACAATATTGGATATGAAGGTGTAATAGTCCAGCATTAGGTGCGCCACTCTCAATAGAACAAATAAACATGTCAGTACAACCGAGGATTTACTATGTAATCTGCTGTAAGGCAGTGTTTTGTTACATATAGTTATAGTATGAACAGGATATTATTAATTGAAGATGATGGATTTCGCTTTCACTTTGTTGCCATCTCTTTCTGTTGTATGCAAGACAGCACATCTTATCACACATATAAAACATAGAGATGTCAATGGCTCGATAAACCCAGCGCTAGATGCGTCAGGATGAGTTATTGCATTTTTCTTGCAGAGTAGAAGACAGGTTTTCCTGATTGCTTTTATGATGAAAATATTTTGTCTTTTCTTTAACCCCTTAGCCCCTTAAGGACCGGGCCTGAAATGGCCTTAAGGACAGAGACAAATTTTATGACTATGGCCTGTGTCACTTTATTCATTAATAACTTCGGGATGCTTTTACCTATCCGGCCGATTCTGAGATTTGTTTTCTCGTGACATATGGTACTTTACATTTCTGGTAAAATGGAGTCGATACTTCTAACGAATCTTTATGAAAAAACACCAAAATAATGTGAAAAATTGTGAAAAAATGCATTTTTCCAACTTTGAAACCTTTCTGCTTAGGCTAGGTTCACACTGCGTTTTCAGCATCCGTTTAACGGATCCGTTTTTTTTAACGTCCAGAAAAATAGGGTCAGCAACGTTTTTTGGTCCGTTTTGGTCCGCCAAAAAAAACGGATCCGTTTTTTTTTATAATGGAAGTCAATGGAAAAACGGATGCACACAAATGAATCCGTTTTTTGCAATCCGTTTTTCATGCGTTTTTTGCAAAAAACGGATGCGTTAAACGGATGCTGAAAACGCAGTGTGAACCTAGCCTAAAACAGAAAAATATTATGCCACATAAATTATATATTAAATAGCATTAGCAACATGTCTACTTTGTTGGCAGCTTTTATTAAACTATGTTTCATTTTTTTTAGACAATTGAAAGTTTAAAACATTAGCAGCAATTTTCAAAATTTTCAGTAAAATTTCAAAATCAGATATTTTTAGGGACCTGTTCAGGTTTAAAGTCTATTTGAGGGGACTGTATGTTAGAAAGCCCCACAAAGCACCCCATTTCAGAAACTGCACCCCCCAATCTCTGAAAAAGCAGATCCAGAAAGTGTTTTAACCCTTTAGGGGAGTCACAGAAATAAAAGCCAAGTGTGTAAGAAATTTGAAAATTTAAATTTACTGTGCAGAGATTTTATTGTAATCCAATATTTTTCATAATTATAAACCTATTACCAGAGAAATGCACCCCAATATTGATTGCCCCGTTTCTGCAGTTTATAGAAATACCCCATATGTGCCCCTATTGCGCTATTTGACGCAACTACAAGCCTCAGATATAAGGGAGCGCCTAGTGAATTTCAATGGCTCCGTTATATTTGGTCATTTTTGACAGTACCACTTCAGGTTGGCAGAGGCTCTGGTGTGCCAAAACCTAAAAAACACCCCTAAAGGGACATAATTTAGAAAACTACACCCCTCAAGGAATGTAACAAGGCGAGCGGTGAGCATCTGGACCCAGCAGGTGCTTCACAGATTTTCAGAACAATGTGGTGTAAAAAAGAAAAATTTCAATTTTTTACACTAAAATGTTGTTCTAGCCTTCATGATTCATTTTTACAAGGGGATAAAAAAAAAACACCAAACGTGTAGCGCAGTTTCTCCCGAGTACAGAAATACCCCACATGTGAACATAAAGTGCCAAGCGGGCGCAGGACGAGCCTCCGAAGGGAAGGAGCGCCAATTGGCCTTTGGAAACTGAATTTTACTGGAATGGATTTCAAGGGTCATGTCGCATTTACAGAGCCCTCGTGCTGCCAAAACACTGGAAACCCCCCACAAGTGACCCCATTCTGGAAACTACACCCCTCAAGGAATCTATCAAGGGGTGCAGTGAGCATATGGACCCCACTGGTGACTGGCACAAATGTGACGTGAAAGGGAAAATTTTCATTTTTTCACTTTCACGGCACAAATGTGGCCATCATCAAGGGTCCATATCCTCACTGCACCCCTTGTTAGGTTCCTTGAGTTTCCAGAATGGGGTCACTTGTGGGGGGTTTCCAGTGTTTTGGCAGCACGAGGGCTCTGTAAATGCGACATGGCGTTCATCATCCTTTCTGCCCGAATCCAGCCTCCAAAATCCAAATGGCACTCCTTCACTTCGGAGGCTTGCCCTGCACCCACACGGCGCTTTATGTCCACATGTGGGGTATTTACGGACTCAGGGGGAATTGCTCTACACATTTTGTGTTTTTTTTTTTTTTCTCTTTTAACCTCTTGTGAAAATGAAAAATTAAGGCTAAACCAACATTATAGTGTAAAAAATGTAATATTTCATTTTCACGCCACATTGTTCCACATTTGTGCCTGTCACCAGTGGGGTCCATATGCTCGTTACACCCCTTGTTACATTCCCTGAGGGGTGTAGTTTCCATAATGGGGTCACTTGTAGGGGGGTTCAACTGTCCTGGCAACACAGAGGCCTTTTAAATGCAACAAGGCCCTCGAAATCCAAGTCCAGCCTCCAAAAACCAAATGGCGCTCCTTCCCTTTGGAGGCTTACCCTGCACGCGTATGGCACTTTATGTCCACATGTGGGGTATTTTCGTACTCAGGGGAAATTGCTCTACACATTTTTTTTTTTTTTATCTTTTAACCCCTTGTGAAAATGAAAAAATCAAAAGATCAATGATTTAGTGAAAAAATTTAACATTTTTTACACTAAATGTTGGTCTAGCCTTGATTTTTTTCCATTTCTACAAGGGGTTAAAAAAGAAAATGAACACAAAACGTGTAGGGTAATTTCCCCTGAGTACGAAAATACCCCACATGTGGACATAATGTGCCATATGGGCACAGGGCAAGCCACCAAAGGGACAGAGCGCCATTTAGAGGCTGGAATGGAGGATGGAGGCCATGTCGCAATTACAAAGCTCCTGTGCTGCCAGAACAGTAGAAACCCCTTACAAGTGACTCCATTCTGGAAACTACACCCCATAAGGAATCCAACAAGGGGTACAGTGAGCATATGGACCCCACTGGTAACGGGCACATATGTGGGAACATGTGCCGTGAAAATAAAAAATAAAATTTTCATTTTCACGCCACAAATGTGCCAGTCACCAGGAGGCCATATTCCCGCTGCCCCCCTTGTTAGATTCCTTATGTGGTGTAGTTTCCAGAATGGGGTCACTTGTGGGGGGTTTCTACTGTCCTGGCCGCACAGAGGCTTTGTAATTGCATCATGGCACCCTCTAATGGGAATGGCGGCCATACCTATTTAGCTGGGGAAAAGGGACCATTCTAATTTTTTTAGGGGTATTAGGCCAATTATTGGTTTATAAGGTTGAAAATGACAGGTGTCCATCAAATTCAACCTGTGTTGATCCAGAAGAAGGCAAAAAACCCTCGTAAGGCAGACGACAGTAGCCTCATCACAGGGGAAAAATTCCTTCCCGACTCCATAATGGCGATCAGAATAATCTCTGGATCAACATGACCCCTGAAATAGGAATAAGGGACAGAATTTAGAAAATGTAGAACCTCAATGACGTGTGGTACGCCTTGAAGCGATCATGTATGCAGAGGCCGGGTTGATCAGGACAGGTGTCACACTGGAAAATGGTGTCCTTCCTGATCCCCCTGTTACGCCACACTCTGCACTTCTTCTGGGGTCTCCTGTTTTCCAGTGTGGGGGACGTCACCTGGAAAATGTTGTCCTGGTGCGATACGGGGTCCTTCATATCCAGAAGCGCTGGGTCCACTCCATGGCTGCTAAATATTAGGGCTTTATTACGACTTCTGATATTTTCGGATCGTGCCGCAAGCTACAGTAGCTCGGGCAGCGAGGGACCGGAAGAGGGGGTGCTGGTATAAAAGTTATCCCCGTACAGGTGGTAAACCTTTACCCAGCAGTGGGAAGATCAGTTCCCGAACGATCTCCCCACTAACTCGGAGGATGGGGGGGGGGGGCATCTGGGGGCTGAATTCGGGTGTCCCTTCCTTCATACACTCTAAGGGTACGTGCACACTGCGGAATGGCGAAGGATAACCCTTTGTGCATTCCGCAGCTGGCACCCGCCGGCGGACTGATGGAGGCGCGCGTCTCCGCTCGTGTCACACTCCATTCTATGCACAGGCGGATTCTGCCCTCTGTCCAAAGAATGAACGTGTTCATTCTTTGGACGGACAACGGAATTTGCCTGTGCATAGAATGGAGTCTATGACATGTGCGGAGATGGTTATCCTTCGCCATTCCGCAGTGTGCACGTACCCTAAATCTGTAAGAGTACCCTGTGGTACTCTCACAGAGTTTGTAGAATTTCACGCCATACCGTGATCTCTTATTGGGACGGTACTGGCAAAAAAGACGTGTCTGGGAGGCAGCGTACGCTACGCTACCCCCAGACACGTCACTGGATGATGAGGATGAATGGAGGAAAGAATGGCTCTTTCAGTGTCGGAGGCAATAATAGCGTATGCATCCGACGCCGAAAACACCCTGGGGGCCATTTTTATATGGGGACTAGTATATGAGGTATGTAAATGTGTAGTGGTGTAGTGTAAAACTTTATTTCATGTAGTGTGGTGTAATGTAGTGGTTTTTACGTGTTACCCCTAGCTGAGGGGTGCAGAACCCGGCAACACTGTTTTTTTTACAGTATGATCGCTGTGATGGGCTGGCCGTTACTGGCCGGCCCATCACGGCGATCGTGGGGGTGGCACCGGCACCATCTTTGGTGGGGACACTAATGGCGATTGGTGCTATCTCGGACAGCACCAATCGCCATTGCTTTCTGGGTCACCGATGATTCGGAAAGCTGTTTTCAGCTGCTATATGCTGATCTGTATTGATCTGCCTATAGCAGCGATTGTCGGCACGGGAGGGGTAAATCACCCCCGGTGCCGACGAGCAGGGATGGCCTGCTATACATTATAGCAGGCCATCTTCCCCGACCGCTGTGTGTGAACACACAGCGATCGGGGAAACAGTTAGCGTCAAAGCCCACCCTGCGGGGGCGTATACTTCCGCCCGATGTCGTTAAGGGGTTAATGACCAGTGATATTTGTTTTCACAACATCTGTTCAGACGTCCGTCTGTATTAAAGAGTGCCTCCTCTATACTGTAGGTCTTGGCAATCACTTGACCAACTGACATAGGACACAGCCGCTCAGTGCATCTAGACCTGGCATGTAGCTAATTTATACATTTTGCAGCATTTATTGTGACTAAAGACCTAAAATAATAATACAGTAATAAGAAATCTTAAATTTCCTAAAAAAAAAATAGTAATTGGACTAGTAATTGGACTCTGTTTCCATTTGTTTTCTAAGCCCCTCAACAAGTCAATTTCTAAGCCCTTGTAAAAGATACATTTGCTTTAAGTGTGGGGAGTACAGATTTAGTTTTCTTCCAATAGAGGTTGTACTAATCATCAGGTTACTCCTAGTACATCCCCCTACAAGTGCAGATATCTTGATATTTGCTTTCTCACTAGTGCCAGAGCTGCAGAGTTTGATGCAAAAACAGGCAGACAGGCTTACAAACAGCATATGCTGTGGAAAAAGTAAAGATTTAGAGCTTGGATTAATGGCTAGTGGAGCTGCTTAACTCACCAGCCTCTTCCAGTGGGAATACGCAGAGGAGGACAGAACGAGATAGCAGGAAAAGGCCCCTCCAGCATTGTATAATCAGAGATCAGCTTTTACTGATTAGTGTCAAAGTGCGAAGAGGGACACAGGGTCAGCGTGTCCTCAGGGGCTCCGGAGGATCAGAGGTGACGCTATCAGAAAATGACTGCTAATTTATTGGCCCAAATAAAACAACGGCCTCTTTTTAGGAAATAAAAACATCACCATTATTTAATCAGCTCTAAATTGACTTCTCGTCCAGGGTTTGATTTGCAGCGTTGCCTCATGTTCTGCTTTTTTGCAGCAGTCTGAAATTATTTTTTTTCCCAGGAGAGAAGTGAAGTTTACAGATCTACTTGAAAGCAGCGTAATTAAATATCTGCAGCACCGTGGACAGCGCTCACCGGCCTCTCATATTTGACTGCAGTAGCACCCTGGATAGCTCAGGCATTTACACTGCTAATCTATACTAGAATGAGATCTTATTACGTCTTCTTCACACATCATATTCTTAACTTTGCTCCAGTGCATACTCCATGTCAGAATATATGTAAAATCCACATGTAATGACCATCTCATTGTTTTCAATGAGAATAAGTTTACGCTGTAAACTGGAGCAGGTAAAATGTTTCAGGATTAGAGATGAGCAAAGCTGGAGCATGCTCAAGTCCATCCGAACCCGAACTTTCGGCATTTGATTAGCGGTGGCTGCTGAAGTTGGATAAAGCCCTAAGGCTATGTGGAAAACATGGATATAGTCATTGGCTGTATCCATGTTTTCCAGACAACCTTACAGCTTTATCCAAGTTCAGGAGCCGCAGCTAATCAAATGCCGAACGTTCAGGTTCGGATGGAATTAAACCCGAACCCGGTTCGCTCATCTCTATTCAGGATACCTGTTACCCTCATATGGAGCTCGTCATGACTTTCATTCTGCATTGCCCACCAGTCATCAGGACAGGCCCCTGTGGCTTTTCTCTGCCCCAAAATCCTAGATTTCTCCCAGTTTGGATATAGGGAAAGATTAGAGTAATTTAATGGTATTAGGTTTCACGACTGGTTGTTGTTTATCAGAAAAAAGAAAACTTTTTAATATCTACAGAGTAGGTGTTTACTGTGTGTATGCTGGGAGGAGTATATAGGGTGAGCCCCTGCACCTGTCGGTTGCTGTTGCACCTTCTGTTTTTTGTCTGTACTTAAGCCACAAGCAGCGTGCAACCTGCAGTGTGAACAGAGTCTCAGATGTACGGCCAATTTTTTTTCTTTTTTCTGTTGAATGTGGGGGGTGTGGCTACCTCCTGTTGGCTTGCACTCCATCCATGTCCCAAGGGTGCTATAAAAAGAGATAATTTGGCTCCTATCTGCCCAGTTGTAGGCTTGTTCAGCCCAGGAGAGGCCATTGCAAGTGTGAAAATGCTAGAGTAGGGACCATGTCTCGGGGGCGCCTTAACGTGGCAACATGGTACACTCTGATCAAATAGTTTGCTAAGATCCTCACTTTTTGATATCTACAGAGCAGGTGTTTACCCTGTGTACTCTGGGAGGAGTATATACGGTGAGCCCCTGCACCTGTCGGTTTCTGTTGCACCTTCTGTTTTTCTGGCTGGTTGTTGTTTATGTTCGTGTGTTTAGGTTTACACTATGTAAAATAAAAGAATATGTATTGTTTAACCCGTTCATTATCAAAGGTCATTGATGCACAGATGTTAGGTCACTATAAAGCAGTGTTCCTCCTTGACCTTTTAAGTCCCCCTAGGGGACTATTAAATGCAATCATTAGATTAGATCGCATACACTGGTCAATGCTATGCCATTGCATAGCATTGATCAGTGTTATCGGCAGTCTTCACATAGAGCCTGCCTATGGCAGACTCTGTGGAAATCACGAGATGACTGACTGTTTAGAGGTAAGTACTAGACCGGCAGTCAGTTATAACAATCAGGACCCTGGCGATTGCTACACTGAAAGGGTTAATGGTGGGTGGCGGTGGCCAATCATTAACAATGAGGAACCAGCTGCCGATAGCAGCCATTCTTCAGCCTCTCTGATGCGAGCTTGGCTCCTGAGCTTACTTTATAGATACCCTGCAGATAATGGTGTAAATGTATGCCATGGGTTGTTTCCATGGCATACATTTACGTCCATTGTTGTTAAGGGGTAATTCTAAAAACTTTTTTTTTACACTTTCTAAGACCCTCTAGGGGGCTTTTATATGCAATTGTTAAATTCCATTGCATAGCATTGATCAGTATTATGGTCTCTCTGCGCATAGTCTCTACCAGAGGCCAACACATTAAAACCCCTTCACCCTCAGTAATACATATAAAATGTGTGTGTGTGTGTGTTCCTTCTGCGTGGGGCATCATATATATACAGATTGCTGATGTGAAGGGGTTAAGGGTTCTCCCAAGATAGACACCTATCTGATAGGATGACTGGGACCCTTTCATTAAAAATGGACAACATGGCATCATTGGTGGAATCCCTAGCAATCAGACACCTATCATCTATGCACAGTATATAGTAGGTAATAAGTGTATCATTGCTGAGAATATAGGGGTCTTATGTGCCCTGTTTAAATGAAGCAGGCCCCATTGATGGCTCTTATCACCTATAATATCCTGTTAATAGGTGGTAGTCTGTCGTGAGACATTCCCTTTAACCCCTTAAAGACAGAGCCAATTTCGATTTTTGCACTTACGTTTTTTTCCTCCTTGTGCTTAAGGGTGCAAACACACAGGACGTATATGCAGCGAGTTTCTCGCTGCGTAAACTCAGTGAAACTCGCTGCATATCCCTTTCCTGTGTAGTCAATGGCAGGCAAAATCGCAGCAGGGATGAACATCCCTGCTGCGAGTTTGTCTGCAGCCCGCCCTTTTAACCCCCCGGCTGCCAAAGCGTATACTTTACCTGATCCCGGCTCCAGCGGTTCCCAGTGTCTTCAGCAAGCCTGAGCAGGGACCAGGTAAAGTATATGCTCCAGCCAGCCAGCCGCCGCCCGCAGCCTCCTAAACACATCTTGCAGCCCCGATCATCCCCTCGCCCGCCCGGCAGCCCCGATCTTCCCCAAGGGCGCCCGATCGCCCCCCACCCCCTTCCCGCAGCCCCGATTCTTACAATTTTTATTACAATTATTTTATTGTTTTATATTTATATATTTATTAGGGGAGGGGGCTTTTTATTAATAACAACACTTTATTTATTTTACACATATACTAGAAGCCCCCCTGGGGGACTTCTAGTATATGCACACTGACACACTGATCTCTCATTGAGATCTATGCTGTATAGTTATACAGCATAGATCAATGAGATAGGCACTGGATTGCTTTCGGCTGCTGCACTGGATTGCTTTCGGAGGGGGGGGGGGCTGGCGATCCACCCCGCTAGACACCAGGGATGAGGCTGCGTAAAGGATCCTTAATTAGCGGACAAGGCGATTGGACCGTGCTTACTAATTGCCGCGGTCCCGGGCTACATGTGGCACCCGGGATCGTGGCAGTTCAGAGTGGGGTCGCCGCACCAAGACCCAGTAGACATTAGAGGTTGGTGCATGCAATCTCCACTAAGCCAATCGGTAGACGGGACACCACTGCACCCCTGACAGGCTGCACTGACCCCAAACACAGCAAGCGTCGTCTACTGGGTCTGGTACTAGGGAACGGAGGAGGTGGTATGAGCTTAGAAAACCCATTAGCTTCTGATTCAATATTGTCCTGTTTAGTGAAAAAATACCCCAGCTTTTTCTGCTCTGTTGGTCAGTTGTAATCTTTAGACCGAGAAGATGACGATCTGTATCTGTGTCTAGTTTTGAGGATGAAATATTTTAATACCCGCTTCCCCCGCTTCTATGCTCCAAGGATGTAAGCTATACAGATTACCGCCAGCCTCTGCAGGCTAATCCTAAACACATGTAAACAGAGGGATCATGTAAGTTGCCAGTACCTGGCCTCTTAAGCCGCTTTCCACAAACCCCTTGCTGGCATTATCTGCCTAGTTTTGTCTCTTACATAGCTCTCCGCGAATCCTGGGGAGCTGCTTGTTTCATTCATAGAAAATCGCTTCTCGTTCACCATATAGAATATAAAATAAGTTTATTTAGCAGCTGGAAGCAGTCCTAGAAATCCGGAGGAACGCACAATGACATGAGAAAGAAATGTCTGATGTATCCAGGCACATCTCAATATCATTGTCTTCTGTTCTCTTTATAAAACAAGCTATATACTTGTACTATTGAAAAGAAAACCTTATTCCAGTACTAAGAAGCGGTGGTGTGTATCAATACGAGCTGCCAAGACTCCTAGTCAATGTGTTTGACACAAGAGCGTGGAGATGGGTCACCCACGCAGTGCCACTTCTGTTGCTAAGCAACAGACTAAACTTATTTGGGTTGCTGCTCAACAAACAAAAAGACCATAAGTTTATCCATAACAGCAAATTAAAGACTCTCTAAAGAATTACAATACAAAATAATAGCGAAATCCATCCTCTTGATGGGTATACTCTCTGTAGGGACACTGTGATCTTCTCGTGTCCAAAAACAAACTAATGAGGACAAAAGAATCCCGTTGGGTACAGGCCACCTATCTAACATGAGACTTGTTATTTAGTTCGCAGTTCAGACGCCATTTTTGGACTGATGAGTATTAGAGATGAGCGACCAACTTCAGCAGCCACCGCTAATCAAATGCCGAACGATCGGGTTCAGATGGATCGCTCATCTCTAATCAGTATGTAATGGACTGTACTCCTAGAGGTATCATCTCCTCACTGTTGAGTCTGATGGTGCAGTTGACCTGACTGTTGACCTGACAGTTGAACTATTGTCCCCGCTTATGTTCTTATCTGTTGAGACCTGGATTCACAAGAGGGAACTTGATGATGTGTCATAGTAAGGCATCATTCACACGTCTGTATATTTTTGCAGGCCATATTTTGAGTCCGAAATTTGTTGTCCACAATCTGCAAAAATATGTCCGTAGTATCCTCTGTATGGTCCATATTTTTTGCAGATCCGTAAGTGAAAAGTGCTCGTAAAAGAGGAGGAACAGTCCAAAATGGTCATACTACCTAGAATTGCGGATCAGTTTTCTTTGTCATGGATGTGACGTCCACAAAAAATACAGATCACATAGACTTCTATGTGTGTTTCGGTGCCGCAATTATGGTACGCACTGGGAAATGTCCTTTGTTTATTGCAGCACGGTTCCACAAAATTGGTGAATGTGTGAATAGGCACATAGAAACCAGTAGGATAGAAATTTGTCTGTAATTGCTGATTGGCAATTACGGACAAATTATACAGATGTACAGTAGTAATGAGGCCTATCATCCACATGATGCCAGAGCCAAAGGTTTCTAGCAAAACAGTGTCCATCACACTGCCCCCACCATCTTTTCTTCTTCTTCCCATAGATTAACCAGGTGCCGTCTCATCCCTAGGTAAATGATATACCGGCTGTTCACAAAATGTAATGTGATCTATGATACAGGAGACCATTGTAGACACTTTTGGCAGAAGGGTCAGCACGGGCACCATGACCAGCCCCCCTAATGTGCCCCAGCCCTGACAGGCACCAATGTCATTAGATTATTCTATAGGCCTATGGCTTGAGTTGCACTCCTTTACTCATACATATATACACACATATATATATATATATATATATATATTATGTGTGTGTGTGTATATATATATATATATATATATATATATATATATATATATATATATATATATATATATATATATATATATATATATATATATAATATATCTATATGATAAAAATGAAAGTCTGTCTGTCCCAAATAGACTTCCAAACGCCTGAACTGTTTGACCCCAAATTTGGCACACAGGTACATTGGGTGCCCGGGCAGGTTTTAGCGAAGGTCCCGTCCCCGCCAGATGTACAGGAGGGGAGGGGGAGGGGGAAGAGCAGCGCCCCATAGAGATGAATGGGAAAATCTCCTCACTGCACACAGGAGATATAATTAGCTGCAGCAGACACGGCAGTTGGAGCCTTAGCAACCAATAGGATTACTGCTTTCATTTTATACAGGACCCCCTACTCCATCTATACAGTACATGTATATACAGGACCCCCTACTGCATCTATACAGTACATGTATACGGTGCCCCTACTCCATCTATACAGTACATGTATATACAGGACCCCCTACTCCATCTATACAGTACATGTATATACAGGACCCCCTACTCCATCTATACAGTACATGTATATACAGGACCCCCTACTCCATCTATACAGTACATGTATATACAGGGCCCCCTACTCCATCTATACAGTACATGTATATACAGGACCCCTTACGCCATCTATACAGTACATGTATATACAGGACCCCCTACTCCATCTATACAGTACATGTATATACAGGACCCCCTACTCCATCTATACAGTACATGTATATACAGGACCCCCTACTCCATCTATACAGTACATGTATATACAGGACCCCCTACTCCATCTATACAGTACATGTATATACAGGACCCCCTACTCCATCTATACAGTACATGTATATACAGGGCACTACAGGTATACCAAACTGTGACTGGGTAACACCGCTATACCCCCCTCGAAAAGACACCAGATCTTCTGGCAAGTCTGAACGGGAGGGCACTGCCCCTCTGCAAGGTGCTACTCTACGCACCAGACCATGGGTGCCTAATATATATATATATATAATTATATAATATAATCTCTCTTTATTGACCTATCTACATGCAATTTATAGATGACGCAGGGAATGAATATATTGTTAATGTTATATTGTATAGTAGATGTGAAGTTTTTTGTTTTAGAACTGCACAAGTTTAGCTTGGTACTTTATTATTTGGTATTTAGTCCACAAATGGCTTACGGAGGAGTTTACATTGAGCCTGAGATTTAGGCACTCAGCATTAATTCCTGGTGTTCGACGTCTAATCCAATATTAAAAACACAGAGATCATTAACAGCTCCATTTGTTTGCTATCTGCAAGTGGGTTTAATTGTCAGAGAGGCTCAGGATTGTATTGATGTTGCTGACAGAGACTGATCCTCCATACTTCCAGGCGGCCTCAGGCGTCACACGGCGGCCTCCGTGTCCATAATGCAGGAAGGGGATCAGTGAAAAATTCTGTAAATCAACATAAAACTCTGCTAGGTTAAGCCCTTAGGATTAGTAGTTCAGTATTGCTAGCTTTCCTTTTTTATAGCTAGATTTAGTATAAAACAAATGGTTGCAGGTTTATGTATAACCTAATGAACAAACATGGCAACGCATAGAATTTATCACAATGCTAAAAAGTCTTAGATGATGCCTGTGGTGGGCCGATTTACCTGACTTATAGAACTAAAGAAGTGCACAGAACAGATTACATATCGCGATTATCGTTTAAAGATTCGCTACAGCGATCAATAACTAGTGAAAACGATTCTGAGGTTATTACAATCACCGATTACTGTTATGATCGTTTTTACATCATTCCTCAGCCACCCACACAACATGTTTTTATCGGCAAACGACTTTTTACACGAACAGATATGTGAATGATTGGCGAACTAGCAACAAGGTTGAAAGACAAAAATGAACGATTTTTCAGTCGTCGTTTGATCGTTGGGTGTTATTACACGGACAGATAATTGCTCACTTTCGATTGCTATAGCGAATTTCCAAACGATAATCGCTCAGTGTAATAGGGCTTTAACTACATCTATAAAGTATGCTCTATTCTGGAGCAGAGTGCAGGAAAAATTATGTAACTGATACAAGTGCAGTGTCCCAGAACAGCCCTTCTTATGCTCACACTTTCATTATAAACAGTTCTGTTCTGGAAAGCTATGGTCCACTGCAAACTGCGTGTATTGTGTCCCCCTTCTCAGTATTCAGGTTTGCCATTCCTGTCATTTAATGCATGTGTATTCAGGTATCAGTGTCTAAGGGTATCATGTCGCCTCCTAGTGTTCAAGGATGGTACTTCTCATGTATATTCCTCTGTATATGCCTAATGGTGTGATGATGCAGTGGCTGGATGTCACGTGACTGTGCCCTGCTTCCATGGTAACACCAATGGTCATCGAGCTTTTGGCTGGGTTACCATGTGACTTCCTGTGCTACCTCAGTCTATTCCCTACCATCAAGGGGATAGGTTGTCTGTTAGTCCTCTCTCTCCCTGCAAAAGAGAGAGGCCTGCGTTGTGCTCTGCTGCTCCAGTCCACTGGCTGTGTTCCTGTCTCAAGTCTCAAGATCCTCATCTGGGTGTCGATTCTTCAGTCATTCTTCAGTTCCTCTCATCATCATCTTCTCAATTCATCAACAGCAAGTATTTCATTCAAGTCTCATTCCACCCAGCATCTCTGCTTCAGTATCACTACTACTCCCATTATTCAGCACGCTAATCTCACAGCCTATTGCAGCATCACCCATTATTCTGCTTTATTCAAAATTGCCTTATTCCCGGTTGCATCCGGAGAGACTGTTACTACTAGTTACCACCGTTACAATAAATACACAACTACCGTTGTTTCTGAACCTTGGCATTGGTGTGATCATTGGTGCCCTGACTAAGGACAACGAAGAATCGCATGCCCAGTATTCCCGCATGGTCAGGAGCCCGGCTTCCAGCTGTAGCACCCTCGTGCCTAAACCGTGACCACTACATCCTACAGCTGCCCCGATTCCTGCACCCATCCAACATCTGTATAGCGGAGTGGCCCCTAGGGGCCAGGGCGTCGCACAAGAATATGCAAAAAGTTCTATTGGACACTTGACCTCTTCCCAGTATATAGGTGTCTTAAACCTGCACTTGGTTGTGACTTTGTTTTATTTTTTTTTCAATCCGGGAACTGTCAGTGCTTAATTGTATATATAATGTCATATTGACTGCCTGTTCCAAATTACACATAAAAAGTTTATCATGCACACAGGAGAATCACCCTGATACTGTTTATGGAGGTACGAAAAGGGCCATATTGTAATTGTCTCAGAAACCAGTTGCCACAATCAGATTTACAATATCACTTATGTTTTAAAAGTTTTCAACACAGAAAGTTGCATCAAAGTTGCCTTAAGCCCCGGGGACAACACATTGAACACATGATATAGCTGTGCATTACATTACTTTCTGTGTTAATAACTTTTAAACCCCAACAGATATGCACAACAAATCTAGGTCAGGTGTGGAAGGAAGCCACACCTCTTCACTGCTTTGCTGTGCTACGTCCAGTGGTGGATTATAACATGGGCGGTTTGGGTGGCCGCCCGAGGCTCCGGGGGGGCCCATACCGCCCGCCAGTGGCTTAGCTAGGCATGAATATTCAGGGCACAAGCCCCGAATGAATTCGGCCTAGCCCCGAAAGTTTCTTCCCCCCCCCACACACACCCGCGGCTCGCCAGCGCTCAAAAAACAGCATCCGCGGCCTCTAATAGTGATCCGCGGCCTGCTCGCATTGCCAGCCCCCAGGTACCGCACGCATCCAATGAACAAGTGCGGGATGACGTCATTGCCAGCTCCCGCCCAGCCTCTCTCCTGCCTCTGGAGTCCGGACGATCATCTTCAGCTGAGGGCGCAGCTTGGCGTGAGCTTCCGGCAGAGAGAGCCTGTATCCCAGGCCGGAAGCTCGCAGCTGCAGCCCCGTGATGCCCAAACTCGTGCTCGGCGATGACGTCACATGTGCGCGCCGATGCCGAGAGAAGTTCGGGACCGCGGGGCTGCAGCTGTGAGCTTCCGGCCTGTGATACAGGCTCTCTCTGCCGGAAGCTCACTCCGTCCGGCCCCTAAGCTGCACCCCAGCGGACCCAGCGGGCCTGCCCAGCCTGCCTCTGCTCCCCCTGCCCTCCGGCTTCCCTCGTCCACTCTGTCTCCCCCACCGCCCCCCAGCTTCTCCCCCTGCCACCCTACTTCCCCTGACCCCCAGCGTCACCCCTGATGCTCCCCCTGCCCCCCAGCCTCTCCCCCTGCACCCCCAGCTTCTCCCCCTGCCACCCTACTTCCCCTGCCCCCCAGCGTCTCCCCCTGCACCCCCAGCTTCTCCCCCTGCCACCCTACTTCCCCTGCCCTCCAGCGTCTCCCCCTGCACCCCCAGCTTCTCCCCCTGCCACCCTACTTCCCCTGCCCCCCAGCGTCTCCCCCTGCACCCCCAGCTTCTCCCCTGCTTCTCCCCCTGCCACCCTACTTCCCCTGCCCCCCAGCGTCTCCCCTTGCACCCCCAGCTTCTCCCCTGCTGGAAGCGCTTTACATGTATCATGCTGGCATTTGAGGTTGAGCCTAACATGGTGTTATACTGCCTTGGATCACAATTTCTGCTGGGTTGTGTGGTGAACTTTGTATAGGAGAGGTAAAGCACTCTGTGGAGCTGAGATGCACGAGGTAGAGAAGTCCATACAGTAGTATAGAGAGAGACCCGGATGCTTATTTAATCATAAATGCATTATGTATCTATTGCATGTATGCTCCACTGAATGAATAAATGAGCATCCTGGTCTCTCTATAGTACTGTACAATGAACTTTGGGCACATCTCACCCTGATATTACTCATAAAATAAAATAAAGCTGTAGGAGACAGAAGTTCAGACAACTCATGATTTATTGGTACATCAATTGGTATCCGTTACTACTTCTCAAAGACAAAGGCGCATCCATGATGTCCTCTGCTCCTGTCTTTTTCCTGTACCTCCCTGTTTTCTTGGCCACTGACCTGCTGCACCCGAGGGTTACATTTTGTGGAAGTGGATCTACTCATGCTCTGTGAGGTAAGGAGGAAGAAGAAGGAACGTGAGACCCAGCTGCCCATAACCAGTCACTTTATGCTATCTTGTAGCCAAGACCCAAATCCACTAATCTAATAAGCACTAACTTACTCTAGGAGGAGTGAAAAGTATTGGTGCAATGTGTACTACCACTGTGTACAAATACATAATAAGCCTAGTGCAACACAAACCGCTAAAAATGTTAATGTATTGCTCATCACCCCTAAATGTCTTTGTTGGCTCTACCATAGGAGCTCTGTGGAAAAGAGACAAGCTACGGGCTATGGCAGGGATGGAAACCTTTGCCCCCCCCCCAGCTGTTGCAAAACTACAATTTCCATCATGCCTGGACAGCTAAAGCTTAAGCTTTGGCTGTCCAGGCATGATGGGAATTGTAGTTTTGCAACAGCCGGAGTCTTGAAGGTTCCACATCCCTGGTTTATAGCTTCAATTTGTTGTCAAGGTACATGCAATATGCCCTTAATCGCCCTTTGACAAAGCTATAACTGGTTAAAGTATCCTAAATGCATGGGACCTCATTCCCAGGATCTCCATCAGGAGGCTGTCATCCGAGCAGCTGTGAGAGTAACCCTGGGGGTACTTGCTTGGAATGTTTTTCTCTCTTAACCATGGGGCACAATCTTACAAATGTTTATAAACAGTTTATAGTGGACATGGATTGCAATATGCCACAGCCATGCACTTTGTACCTTCTGTGCACTGGTTGGTTTACAGTTTTGACAAGCTGAGATGTGTTAGAGACAAGTCAGTAATATATGGCAGCGTAAACTCTTTTCATAATCATTGCTGGTATAGAAGTCAAGGGGCAAAGCATGCATACATGCTTTTTAATCTACTGGTTTCTTTACTCCTTTCAGGGTAAATGTTTTAGATTCAGACTTGTGGTTTTGGTACATTAAACTTCCAGCTCCTCTATTTTTCCCCACTCCAATTCCAACTTAGGCTCCGTTCACACGGTGTAAAACTGGACATGTCACTTCTTCTGTGCGGAGACAGGAGGTGCTCGAGCCTCCCATTTCCTGCCAGTAAGACAGGGAGGCTGTGGGAATTCCACCAGTTTTACTCTGTGTGAATGGAGCCTCATGGTGCATTTACACAGACAGACTTATCTGACAGATCTTTAAAACCAAAACCAGGAACAGACTATAAAGAGGGATCAGGTCATAAAGGAAAGACTTGGATCTATCCTCTTTTCAAATCCATTCCTGGCTTTGGCTTCCAAAATCTGTCAGATAAATCTTTCTGTGTAAACGCACCATCATGGTGCGTTTACACAGAGAGATTTATCTGACAGATTTTTGAAGCCAAAGCCAGGAACAGACTATAAACAGGGTGCAGGTCATAAAGGAAAGACTGAGATTCCCTGTCTTTTCAAGTCCATTCCTGACTTTGGCTTCCAAAATTGGTCAGATAAATCTGCCTGTGTAAACGCACCATTAGGGTCCATTTACACAGAAAGATTATCTGACAGATAATCTGCCAAAGATTTGAAGCCAAAGCCAGGAATGGATTTGAAAAGAGGAGAAATCTCAGGCTTTCCTTTACGAACTGTTCCCTGTTTATAGTCTGTATCCTTTAGTAATACATTCACTAGAGTAACATCTGCCTTTTCCCTCTCCTATGGAAGTGAATATCTATATAACACTATTCCAGTATACCTTATAACAACATAACTATGGGTGTGTGAATGGGGCTATAAATATGAATGGGTCTGTAATCAGTTCGCACTTGCAGGCTGCAATCCAGACGAACCCTAATTGTACAGAGACCGCTACATGCTACTATATGTCTTAAGTGTCTTTTTGGTGCTTTCTTTTTCCTTTCAAATCAACTGATTTCAGAAAGTTATAGGTTTGTAATGTATTTCTATTTAAAAATGTCCAGTCTTCCAGTACTTATCAGCTGCTGTGTATCCTGCAGGAACAGGTGTATTCTTTCCATTCTCACACAGTGCTTTCTGCTGCCACCTCTGTCCATGTCAGGAACTGTCCAGAGCAGGAGAGGTTTTCTATGGGGATTAAATACTGCTCTGGGCAGTTCGTGGCTTGGACAGAGGTGGCAGCAGAGAGCACTGTGTCAGGATGGAAAGAATATACCACTTCATGTAGGACATACAGCAGCTGAGAAGTACTAAAAGACAGGAGATTTTTTAAATAGAAGTGAATTATAAAACTATTTAACTTTCTGACACCAGTTGATTTTCTAGAAAAAAAATTGTTGGAGTTCCCCTTTAATGCTTTGCTGTGATTGTTTCTTACACAGGGGTTTCCTATAAAACTCTGGTCAGTGAGTTAAAATTACAGTCCTAGAACAGATAAATCCCATCCTGATTAGAGGGATCATGTCAGCCCTTCTGCCTTTTGTCAGAGAGTCCTGGTATTCTTCTTTCCTCTGCTGCCAAGGTCCTTGCCCGTAATATTACATAGATCATTATGTCCTGTCAACAGGACCAGGAGTTGTGCTCCAGAATGTATTATGTTGATTTAGGAGGACAAATGTTGACAGGAGGATGAACACTTGCTTCTTTTTTAGACTGTATACAAGTATTACATTTTGCTTAAAGGGGCTCTATGGTTTCATATCAATTAAAAGCATTCATTGTATAATTAAAACTGACAAAGCTCTGTGATATAGATAATTCTTATGTTACTTTTTTATGATCTCTGAACAACATAGTTTTTGCCACTTTTTTTTATTGGGTGTCACAGGTATATCCATATGGGCCCCCGTCCCCCAAACATTAACATTTTCTTGCTCTATGCGAGGCTACATTCACACATCCGTTGTTCTGAACATAGAACAAATGGTATTCAATGGCCCTGTTTACACATCCGTACGGGCCCGCGATCCGTGGAGCAAAAAAAAGGACATGCTGTAATGCGGGCCGCATTTTGCGGCCTGGATCGCTATGGTAATGAATTGGGAATGTAGTGCTTAGTGCAGCACGGAGCACTACAGATGCACATTCGTAGGGCGGGCTGCACTATGGGTGTGTAAATATAGCCCAAATATTACAGCAAAGATTCACTTCCTGCTAAGATGCATAAAAAATACAACTAGGCCACAGAGCGTGCCCATATCCTCACATGTTTAAGAATAATGCAACAAACAGGTATGCACTGATATTTTACACCAGACCTCTTAATGCATTCAGAATCTATACCAGACCCAAAGATTATCAGACCCCAGATTAATCCCCTGAGTGATAAGACCTTAGTGGGCATTCACATGTTTCATGCATGGTCCATAAATATGGATGAGAGCTCCCGGCATCATCATTCTTGATGATATCGAGAGCTTCGAAACTGTTTAAATCTTCACACTACCATATTGACACAGCATGTCAGTGCAATAGCACAAATTTTTTGGAGCTCCTGGCATCATATTGAATGATAATGCTGGGAGTTCCGAATTCTGGTCTGTATCGCATCACCCATGCACGGACCGTAATTACAGAATGTGTGGTTGCACCCTTAGACCTCTAAACTATTAAACCTCATACCCTCTATATTATTGGATACCAGGCTAGACCCCAAAATATCAAACCTCGGTCCAAAGCCATTAAAGGGGTTATCCAGGCATCCTCAGGGTAGGGCATTACATTGTCGAGAGTTCTGGCACCCCTTCCGATTGTCTTTTTGAAGCCATGGTACTTGCACAAGTACTGCAGACGGTTCAGTGTTTACCTTGGCTGTAAGCCTGTAGTGCATTAATATTAGTGGCAGTGCAAGGTACTACAGTTTGGTCCCTTTCCACAGTGCTGCAGTACTTTGCATTACTGCTACAAATATTATAGCAGTTGTATGATTGGAGTCTGCAACCCATCCATGGGCACCAAAGCCCTTTAAAGGGAGTTTTCTGTTAGGTTTGAGGATAGAAAAAGTAGGGGAGGCCAATGTGTAAGAAAGGTTATCTTTACTATATTGATCAGCTAATTTGTTGTCCACTTTTATTCAGTATGTAAATTACCTTTAGGTGCATTGGGGGCGTGACTTTATCTAGGTGCACGGCTGTGCCAGAGCTCTCCCTTCTTTTCTCCTTTGTCAGATTTGGCTAGAGGAGGAGACGGAAGGTGCCCCTAGTGCACCTAAGAGCGAATATGCATATTAAATACACTTTTACCCAGACAATGAAGTGGCTAATCAAGATTCTTAATATAGCATTCCCTACACTCTAAGGGTCCATTTACACTATGGAATCGGTGCCCAAATTTAATGCGGAAACCCCGTCCGCGGAATTTGTGCCAAATTCTGTCTTCCATGTGTTTCAGTGGGAGGCCTTGCACGCCTCCGCTCTAAGACTAGACATGTCAATTCTTTGAGCGGAAAGGTGCGTAGAGTAGAGGAAAGCGAGGCCTCCCATTAAAACACATAGAAGGCAGGACACATAAAAGGCGGGTGTTCCTCACGGAATTTCGACCCCGATTCCGTAATGTCAACAGACACTAAAGGAGGCTATACACCTTCAATAACCAAAGGACGATCGATCGTTCTGCTATAAGTTATCTCTTCCATCTGGCTCCCATCCTTCCCAAACACAGAAACGTTTGATGCGGCTGTTTGAGGAAGAATGCGGTTGTGTTTTTTGTGTTTGAACGGCAATAAAATTTATGGTATGGGTGGCACCATAAATGTTAATGGCAGCACAAACAATACAGTGATCATCCATGTAGCCTGACTGGGTGATTCATTGTACCTGCAATCAAGCGCTGATCTTGCTGATCTGCCATTGTTTGTAGCCATGGACAGCCGATCGTTTGTGGTCACGGGAGCCAGTATGGGCCACATTTGGTGCTCCCCCCTGACCTTGATAAAACGAGATCCTAAACTAGAGCTTCTGTAAATACATTAAATAATCTGCTGTCTCCTCATAAAACCCAGAATATACTCATGTACCGTTATCTATTATTAAAGCATTATGGGGAATTTATTAGCCTGTACACTGTCCTTCAGGATAGCTATAATACATTCTCTGTTGGCCACGCTTTATTATTTATAGAGTTACCCAGAATGTTGTTCAGAACAGGTTTTTTTTTGGTATCCATACATCACGATTGTGCATATAACTGGAAATAACATCCATCTGTTGTGTGAGAGTTAGTGTTCCCATTTTGTAAGAAGCACCATGCCGTGAGAGCAGAAAAACAGCTTGTTCCTCATGCTATCCATATGTACAATTGCCATTATATCAAGGGGTTTCAATGTTATGTTCTGTTTTTATATTTCTAAATTATCTTAGCTCCCCAAATAAAACCTTTTACCTGTCCAAACAGTCAGTGTGACATTTTAGAGAAATTATGGGCTGTGGATGATAATAGTAGAAATCCTTTAATTTGGTTAGTCATGTATAGAGCTAAAGTTGTTTTATGCCATGTTATAAGCAATTGCAGTTGGCATACATTGTAATTGTGCTTTTCTCTGTTGCAGTGCACTAGAATAAACCATGTCGGAAGTGGTAGAGCTGTGTGTGTTTTTTTACAGAAAATTTTATTACTAGCATAATAATTTAGAAATTAACTAAACTTTTAATATGTTGCTGCCCTTGGTGAGAACATAACAAACAGCCCATTCTTACCTTTCTGCACTCTCCTGGTGTCCTCCGATGCCATTGTTGGGTCCCGGCTGAACGATTCTGCCTCAACTTCCATGATAGACTTGGCCTGCTCAGCCAATCCTGTCTCATAGCACAACATATCACCTCCTACTGACAGTTCTTCCTCTATTCGCTATGTTTACTCCTTGTTCCACTCTATTTCTGCATAGTGTGCTTATGAAGTGGAAATTTTTGCCTTATCTGACACTAGGAGAGCAGTGATATAGTATAGATTCCATACAATGATTACTGCACAGCTATACTAAATTCCCTTAAATCACACTGCCTGTCTCATTATGTGCTGTGTGCAGTCTCTCAAATGTGCCCTATAAGATGTGGCTCCTTCTGGCTCATGCGTGCAAGAGATGATGGGGGACAGACTGAAGCTGCATCTCATAGGAATACACAGAGACCCTAGTTCAGGGATGGAGAACCTTCGGCCCTCCAGCTGTTGCAAAACTACAATTCCCATCATGCCTGGACAGCCAAAGCTTCACATTGGCTTTCCAGGCATTATGAGAATTGTAGTTTTACAACAGCTGGTGGGCTGAAGGTTCTCCATCCCTGAACTAGTGTGAGCCAGGGAGCAGAAGTTTGTTAGGGATTTATCACTTGTTGCACCTAAAGCAAGTGCAGTGATGAGACTACATGGGAACTATAGGCTGCATTACAAGAGCCGTATTCGAGTGGAAGAAGGAATCAGGTAAGCAGACAACCCATAAATACCACATCAGCTATACACTTGCATAAAAAAACGAGCCTCCGCATTATAGTCTAATAGCCCAAGTTACACTATATAAACTACTAGAAGGGTTCTTCTTTTTTCCTCCCCTACACTTTTTTTTATCTTTGTGTTATGTTTCTCTGGGGAAATAAAGGTATGATTGCGCTTTTAATTAAAAACAACCGCCAGATCCTTGACGTCCATGTTTGTTCTATGGCCTGTCTATTGTAGAGTTAATCTCCATTTGTCACTTCTTCCTTACAGCAAAGTGGGTATAAAATCCTTTCTCCAGGAGAAATGTATTCCCCGTGCATCAGGACATAAGGGGATAAACCATCCCTATTGACATCTCACTTCATTCTGACTTGTGGCCACGTTGGGGAATAAGCTCGATCACTCTGTCCCTCCCAGGCTGAACAAAGCACTGTTCTTATTACAAAGGGATATAAGATGGCTATAGAGAGTGCTGGTGTGTGGCTGATAGGATGTCTGTGCCTCAGATTTATCGATGACATCCTTACTGATGGGAAGGTTCTCTGTCTTCGTTCACACTTCAGCTCATCTTATTGTTTCTTTAGATGAGTTACTGATTCTTTTGTGAACTTTCAAGACTCAGTGATGCCTGTGATATTAACATGAGAGCTGGTGTAAGAGTTTCAGGGCTGCCTTGTATATCTACAAAATATAACTTTGGCGCAGCTATCTGAGGCAGTACTTTCTTACTAAAGGGGTACTCTGATGTACAGTTAAAAAATACAATTGCTGCAGAAACAAGTGTTAGGGTAGCTTTACATATACTTGATCTCACAGCTTATTTGATGGTGCGGATCCGCCACACATTTCATCTACATAACGGAACACAGCATAAAATCTGCACCATCAAACCTGCGGATCCTGTACATGTGAACGCACCCTTAGTATGTTTCTCCTCTATACACACACACTAGGACATTTACTTTTGTTATGCCCCTGGTTGGGTATCCCCTGCTCGCATGATAGTTGGACTGGGGGGGGGGGGGGGTGTAAGGCGGGGAGTAGGCATGGCCTCGCAGGTGTAAATCATAATACAGATCTACACCTGCTTGAAGTAGATTTTTTGCGCAGGCCCAGCCGGGTTTACTAAAAGGTGCTCACCTCTTAATAAATCTGGCCAGGAAAATGGGGCCTACGACGGTCTTTATAAATGTCCCCTACAGTGTCCAGAGTGACATCAAAATTCAATCCGCTCTTCATTCTGCTTCCTAGTTTCAAGATGTTCTCACTCTGGGAGCTGTGGAGGACCGCGGTGGATAAGTACAGTATGTCTCTTTTCCCTGTTAATAATTCCTGTAAATAAAGTACTGCCTCAGAAAGCTGCACCAAAGTAATTTTTGTAGATATACAAGGCAGCCCTGACAGTCATATCAGCTCACATGTTAATATTACAGACATTACTAAACTTTAATAGTTCACAAAAGAATCAGTAACTCATCTAAAGAAACAGTAAGATGAGCTGGAGTGTGAATGAAGACAGAGAGCCTTCGCATCAGTAAGGATGTCATCGATAAATCTAAGGCACAGACATCCTATCAGCCACACACCAGCACTCTCTATAGCCATCCTATATTCCTTTGTAATAAGAACAGTGCTTTGTTCAGCCTGGGAGGGACAGAGTGATCAAGTTTATTCCCCAACGTGGCCACAAGTCAGAATGAAGTGAGATGTCAATAGGGATGGTTTATCCTCTTATGTCCTGATGCATGGGGAATACATTTCTCCTGGAGAAAGCTCTTCTGTATCCACTTTGCTGTAAGGAAGAAGTGACAAATGAAGATTAACTCTACAAATGAGAGACCATAGAACAAACATGGGCGCAGTAGCGAAATTTGATGGGGGCAGGGGGGCGGCCGCCCCCGGGCCCACTCTGGCAGGGGCCCACTGTGATCTCCAGAGATTTTTGACGCCACTGCCCGCCATCGCCCGCCATTGGATGGGTGAGTGCAGCCACAGCCCCCTCCCTCCCCCCTCCCGCCGCCATCTTAACCTGAACAGGTGCACTGAGGTTGCATACGGCCTCAGCGCACCGCTGCGGGTACGTGCGCCGCCCTGGCCCGCCCACCTATCAATCACCTCTGGTGCCACGCTGTTCCGTCTCCCGCGCTCGCACCAGGTCAGTGCCGGACAGCCGCCTATGACTGCTGCTGCTGCCGCCCCCATTATAATGTGATGCCGATGCCCGCCGCCCGCCATCACCTGCCATCGGATGGGTGAGTGCAGTGAGTGAACTGAGGTTGTGTGCGGCCTCAACGCACCGCTGCTGGTACGTGCGCCGCCCTGGCCCGCCCACCTGTCAATCACCTCTGGCGCCGCGCTGTTCCGTCTCCCGCTCTCGCACCAGGTCAGTGCCGGACGGCTGCCTATGACTGCTGCAGCACACAGGGACAGACAACCCAGCTGGTAAACAGGGGAAGGCTGACCTGGACTTGTAGAAAACGGGGGGGGGGGGGGAGGTGCTGGACATGTGGAAAACAGGGGGGGGGAGGTGCTGGACATGTGGAAACAGGGGGAGCTGGACATGTGGAAAATTGGGGGAGCTGGACATGTGGAAAACTGAAGGAGCTGAACATGTGGAAAACTGAAGGAGCTGGCCTCCACAGTCACCAGATCTCAATCCAATAGAGCATCTTTGGGATGTGGTGGAACGGGACATTGGCATCATGGATGTGCAGCCGACAAATCTCCGGCAACTGTGTGATGCCATCATGTCAATATGGACCAAAATCTCTGAGGAAGCTTCCAGCACCTTGTTGTATCTACGCCACGAAGAATTGAGGCAGTTCTGAAGGCAAAAGGGGGTCCAACCCGTTACTAGCATGGTGTACCTAATAAAGTGGCCGGTGAGTGTATGTAAATGTAGAAGCCTCTAACACTGCTCTTAATCTTAATTCACTATGAGTAATGGAGCAGAATATACCCTTTATTATTTAGAAAGCATTGTTAAGTGAACCCCTAGCTACGCCCCTGCATGGGCAGCAAGGATCTGGTGGGTTGCTCAATTAAATTACAATCTTAACCCCCCCACCCCCAAACAACAGTGATATAAGACAGCAATATTCTGCATGAGTATTCATAACCCAAACAATGGACCAATACTGAAATTACTGTTTTTTTTTTTTTTTCTATGTTGATTCCACTTCCAGTTTTGACTAATATCAAACACTGATGTAAAATACTGATCAAAATCCTGTCATATGAAACTGGATTATGGATACTTTATTACCATCTTTTAATCGTTTTTATTTTGTGAATAAAAATAAATAAAAATCTAAAAAGTATTTTGTCTGCTAAGTTGTTCCAAAAAAAGAAAACAAGAAAAATAACTGTTTATAATTTTGCTGTCTGGCTCTTATTGTACATTGACACTTCTTAGGGTAGCTTCACACGTACCGACTTGCAGCGTTAATAACCCCTTAACCCCTTCAGCTACCGCCCGACTCCCGCTCTGTATACATTACCTGTCCTCGTTGCACGGGGTCCCGGCTTCCTGCTCTCCCGCCCGGCCAGTCAGTGGCTGCGGCAGGGCAACACACTGATTGGCCGGGCGGGAGAGCAGTACGCCGGAACCCCGTGCAGAGAGGACAGGTAATGTATACAGAGCGGGAGCCGGGTGGCAGCTGAAGGGGTTAAGCGGCCAGCAGAATTACATACATGCAGCGGTCTGTGTTTATCTAGTGAAAGTGATCTGCCAGGACCTAGCCGACTCGCAGCGTTAACGGTACGTGTGAAGCTACACTTATACCCTACACGTCACACAGGGTGCGATTCTGCTGGGGACTGACACTTCATTCATTAGTGCACCCCTTTCATTACTGTGACACTTGGGTAGATGCTCCAGAGGCAGCGCTTCGGCTCACTGCGGCTGTGATATGTACTCTGGTGACCGCAAGAACTGTAAGTCCCTAATTTCACCATCTAAAGGTACCTGGATACTTACTGCAGAAGTGCGGTGGGGGCAGGGTTTCGAAGCCATTGCAATGATGGCTGCTTTCGACATGCACATGTGCATTCTATTATATGCCTTGTTTACAGCGTTAGAAAAACATGCCACTTTCTTCCAGAGACAGCACCACTCTTGTCTCCAGGTTAGGTGCGGTTTGCAACTAAGCTTCATTCAATTCAGTGGAACAAAGTTGCAAAACCTGCTCCCGAACTGGAGACAAGAGTCAGGCTGTCTCTGGAAGAAAGTGGCCATGTTTTTCTAACATTGGATAACCCCTTTGAGGGGTCTTACCCCTTTGCACTTCCACGTACACATGACCTGTGAGCATTGTCCAGCATTTAACCCTTTAAGGACATGGCCCATTTTCGTTTTTACGTTTTCGGTTTTTCCTCCTTGTGTTTAAAAGGTCATAGCACTTGCATTTTTCCACCTAGAAACCCACATGACCCCTTAATTTTTGCGTCACTAATTGTACTTTGCAATTACAGGCTGAATTTTTGCATAAAGTACACTGCGAAACCAGAAAAAAATTCGAAGTGTGGTGAAATTGAAAAAAAAAACGCATTTCTTTTATTTGGGGGAAATGTGTTTTTACGCCATTCACCCTGGGGTAAAACTGACTTGTTATGCATGTTCCTCAAGTCGTTACGATTAAAACGATATATAACATGTATAACTTATATTGTATCTGATGGCCTGTAAAAAATTCAAACCGTTGTTAACCAATATACGTTCCTTAAAATCGCTCCATTCCCCGGCTTATAGCGCTTTTATCCTTTGGTCTATGGGGCTGTGCGAGGTGTCATTTTTTGCGCCATGATGTGATCTTTCTATCGGTACCTTGATTGCCCATATACGTCTTTTTGATCGCTTTTTATTACATTTTTTCTGGATTTGATGCGACCAAAAATGCGCAATTTTGCACTTTGGGATTTTTTTGCGCTGACGCCGTTTACCGTGTGAGATCAGGAATGTGATTAATAATTCGGGCGATTACGCACGCGGCGATAGCAAACATGTTTATTTATTTATTTGTTTACTTTTATTTAAAACCTGGGAAAAGGGGGGTGATTCAGACTTTTATTAGGGGAGGGGGCTTTTTACTATTAACAACACTTTTTTTTTTTTTTTTACACATATACTAGAAGCCCCCATGGGGGACTTCTAGTATATACACTGTGATCTCTCATTGAGATCTCTGCAGCATAGATATGCTGCAGAGATCCATGAGATCGGCACTCGTTTGCTTTCGGCTGCTGCAGCCGGAAGTAAACGAGTGCCGAGCCGAGGACGGCGCCATCTTGGACGCGTCCCCGGCCGGCATCAGTAACGGAGATCGCTCCTCCGGGACAAGGTCCCGGAGGAGCGATCTCCCCCACTAGACACCAGGGAAACGTTGCCTCCGGTAATCGGAGGCAGCTGTCAACTTTGACAGCTGCCTCCGATTAGCTAATTAGCGGGCACGGCGATCAGACCGTGCCCGCTAATAGCGGCGGTCCCGGGCTACACGCGGCACCCGGGATCGCGGCACTTCAAAGCGGGGCCGCCGCGCGGCCCCGCTTTGAAGTGCAAGTGAGGACATAGGACGTACCGGTACGTCCTATGTCCTTAAGAGGTTAAAGTGACTCTGTACCCACAATCTGCCCCCCCCAACCACTTGTACCTTCGGATAGCTGCTTTTAATCCAAGATGTGTCCTGGGTCCATTCAGCAGGTGATGCAGTTATTGTCCTAAAAAACAACTTTTAAACTTGCAGCCCTCAGTCAAACAGCCATGGCCTAGAGTGTCTGTCCTAACTTTGCACCACCCCTCCTTCCTTCCTCCCCACCCTCTTCATCATTAGGAATGCACCTAGAACATTTTCTCCTGTCTGAACAGGTGCCTTAACGATCCAGCCCATGTGCCGTCCTCACACAGCTGAGGAATAGGAGACAATCTGCCTGGAGCATTCCTAATGATGAGGAGTCGGGGAGGAGGGACAGAGAGGTTGTGCCAGCCTAATGCATATACAATCTAGGCCACGGCCGTTTGACACAGGGCTTCCAGTTTAAAAGTTGTTTTTTAGGAAAATAACTGCATCACCTGCCGAACGGACCCCAGGACAGATCTTGGATTAAAAGCAGCTATCCGAAGGTACAATCAGTTTGGGGGAGGGGGGGTTAGATTGTAGGTACAGAGTTGAGTTAGGGTGCGTTCACATGTACGGGATCTGCAGCAAATTTGCTGGCGCAGATTTGAATCTGCAGCAGATCTGCAGCAGATTTGATGGCCCAGAGTTACTTTGCATTGAATCTGCAACTTCAAATCTGCGCCATCAAATCTGTTGCAGATCCTGTACGTGTGAACGCACCCTTAAAGCACCATGGAGCGGCAGCAGCTTTAAACCAAGAGTGACTGGAGAGTTAAAGGGGTGGTGTCACGAAACAAAGAAGGTATAATCAGATGTATACCACATACAAATATGGAAAGGAGAACAAATGTGCTGATTTTAGTAAAGTAACTTACATCTCTGTACCATTTTTCTCCCCCATAGATCTATTAACTCCCCCTTTTCTCTCTGAACTGTAACCCTGCTGTTGTCGTGCAGCAGTGCAGACACTTTCCCACAATCCCCCTTGCAGCATGTGAAGTGAAAACCAACTGCAAGTACTAATTAGGCAGATCATGTGACTGCCGATTTAACTGAGCATGAGTGACCCAAACTAGTGGATGCCTGTTGGACCTTAAAGGGTTATCCAGTGCTACAAAAACATGGCCACTTTCTTCCAGAGACAGCCCCACTCTTGTCTCTAGCTTGGGCGGGGTTTTGCTGCTCAGTTCCATTAAAGTAAATGGAGCTTAATTGCAAACTGCACCTGAACTGGAGACAAGAGTCGTGTTGTCTCTGAAAAAAAGCGGCCATGTTTTTGTAGTGCTGGATAACCCCTTTAAATCAGGCAGACAGGTTAGAAAACAAAGCAGCATATGGGGGTTAGTGAGTCTATATCCGTCAAACAATACATTTTAAGAAAAGCTTGTACATTTGAAATATGTTTTATTTAACATAATGCGTCACCTAGTTTTTGTGACACCACCCCTTGAAATATAAGTTTTTTTTTTTTTTTTTTCTAGCATTCTCTGCCTGTGGAAAAAAACTTTCACAAAGATGGCAAACGTTCACATATTCACAGATCTCTTCCTGTATTTTGTGTTCAATATAAACTGATGGAAAGAATAGGAGACAATGGTTTGTTTGCAGTTTGATTCATTTATCAAAACTCGAATCCAAAAATCACATCTTGTTGCCCATAGCGATCAAAAACAATTCCGCCTCTCTTTCTCCAGAGCCGAAATAAAAGTGGGGCTCTGTTTGGTTTCTATGGGCCTGTTGGCCCATGCTTTTTCTTATAGCCACTTTTGATTTATGAGCCCATTGTGTCTCTTTTCAATCGAGTTTGTTTTTTTTTCCCACTGTTATTCTAGAATCCCTTACTCTGCAATCTGACTCGGGGTCACGTATAGCATCTCTGGAAGCAACAATGACCAATTCTATCTTTTACAAGCTGTTCAACTTGTTCCCTAACAATCACTTGTTTCATTCAGATTTTTTTTTTTTACCCCTTTTTCTTTTCTTTGAGAAATATAAACTGAGTGATGGCATGATCCGATTTTTAGGCTATTCTTAGCTTTCTATTCAGTACCTTTTACCCATTATTCTCTAAGCGTTTTAAAAAACTATATATCGAAATGTAAGACTGTACCTATAAGAGAATAGCGTAAGTCCTTGTAGTTTTCTTTACCTCTCATAATAGTCTATTTTAGAAATACGCAGCCACTCTTGCAGAATAACTTGTTCAGGCCGCTTTGGTCTTCTCACCCCCTGGGCCGATAGTTAGTGGCCTTCTTCTGTAGCGTTCAGTCTACAGATCTAGCACATGCGGTAGTGATGCAGTAGGTGACATGTGTCACACTCGGAGTTTAGGTGCAGGTTTTTCTCCTGCTTGATCCACTCAACCATAAGAAGCAAGCAAGAAGAAGTATCCCGACACAGCCTGGAGCGAACATTCAGCATGATAGCACATTTAAAGTTACTCCTGTTAAATTCTCTCATGTCTAACTACTTGACTTTTAAAGGTCACATCTTATATATCTCTAGAACCATTCTGCACTTAAACAGCGTTTATATCTCTCTGATGGGAGTAATACAGTGTGTGCTATTTATAATAAATCTCACGGAAGAGAATCTTCCATTAACTTGTCATTGATGCCATGTCTGAAATGTTATCGTTGCTAAAGAGGAAAAAAAAAAAATAAAAAAAAATAAAAAAAAGATGAGCCTGGAATATTTTAAGCAAATCTGTGGGTTGTTTTTGCACCTTTTTTGTTGCGTGCTTTGTAAGAAATCTGCTTTAGGGAGGGACGTTAATTGAAAACCTTGGCAACGCACGTTCACGACATTACCCTCGAAAACAGTTTTGCTTATTATTTTATACGCCGCTGTGTAACACTGCCTTTTATTAGTTCACTTTAGACTCCGCTTGCAATTGTGAATGTAAAGAAAAGATGAACATTTTATCCGGGTGGCATCAAAGCCCAGGCTCTAAAGGCACATAACAAAAGACAGCTGTAGATATCATAGAGGGTGTATGTGTAAGGTTCTGCAGACAGGTCCAAATTCGTGTAATGCTGAGATGCGACTAGGGAACAGTATTCTAACAATGTTTTTATTATGTTTTGTTCATGTTCTTTTATACTATCTTATACAGTGCATGCTTGAGAGTAGGCATATTTAAATAACAATTGTTCCTGATTACAGGGCTGTAGGAAAGTATGTGTAATGAAATCCCACTAGTATGGACAGGATCAATCAATGAAAGACAATCCCACATTATGTACTACTTTCATTTTCCACGTACAATCAGGGGTAAGTAAGTAAGTATCGGCTTCATCCCATGATCAGCCGCTACTGTTAAAGGGGTATTCAGCTCAGAATTGGCTTTTAATATGTTTCGGCCCCAGACGCAGAACTAAAATAACCTCTTTTTTTTTGTGCTCCCCCGGTGTCCTCCTATCTCATCTTCGGTCCCTGGCCGAACATGCCCGCCTTCACTTCTGAGACAAACTCGTCTGTCAGTGACAGCCTGCTCAGCCAATCACTGACTGAGATGGGACAGAAATGTTGGTTATGTTCTTTGTCTGGGTAGCAACATATTAAAAGTTAATTCTGAGTGGAATACCCCTTTAATAATAACAACAATAATAAGTTATATATCTTGGGATAATAGTTTTAGTTGAAATAAATAAATTCTGATATCCCTTTAAAGGAAATTTAGCAGCAGGTTAAGTGATCCTAACCTGTTGATAGAGTCTACTAGGGCAGGGAGGCCACACACACACTGGTCTGTCCCTAGGGCAGGGAGGCCACACACACACTGGTCTGTCCCTAGGGCAGGGAGGCCACACACACACTGGTCTGTCCCTATACACCTGTCTCAAAACTATGAATCTCTGATTGTAGTAATGATGCTTATTCTTGTTTCATGCTGCCCGTGGGTCATGGACCAGTTGACAGATTTAGTTTCTTTGTGTATTCAGAACTTCTAACCATCAGGAATCTGCACATGTAAAAGTTGTTTGCCTGAAATTTTTTTCACAGCCTTGGGTTCACTTCTACATTAGCCGATTTCTTGGCCACGAGCCGCCGTAAATGAGTGCTGGTCAACGGGATCGGCGCTTGTTTGCAGTGTCTTTACGTGACACGAGAAATCAAAAAGCCAGGCTGCACAAACGATTTATGTATCGTTTGTGCAGCCATGGAAACTGACAGTTGGTATATGCATCTATCTGTGCCTTTAGGCCCTGCCTCCTCCGTCTGTCAATCATTCTGGAGGAGGCGGTGGCCTGAAGATGCAGCAGCTGGGTGGTAGAGCTTAAGAGGGGGATGTTGGATCACAGCAGCAGTACACTAGGTAAGTATGCACTGCTGTGTGATCTGCAAACTGACAGGGCAGATATATGTATATTAGTACTGTCAGTTTGTTAACAGACGATCAGTGGAAGATCTGGCGTTTTCCCCATCCTTAGCAGATCACCTTAACTTTTACACGGGCCGATTATTGGCTGCAGGAAGGTTTCTTGTCACGGATCTACAGCTGTGTATACTAAGTTGAATTATATCCAGAGTAATTTAAAGACATTTCTTTGTTATTTTCCAGCACTTTGCATTAATAACAGCCTATCCCTGAATACTATAGCCAGGTCTTCTGATGTGTTTCAAGCATATAGAATGCTGCTTATCAAGGAATAATGATGAAGAGTGTGCCATATGATTAAAACATGTCGAGGGACTTGGCTATGATGATGGGGATATGCTTATATTAATGTAAAGTGCTGACAATAAAGAATTTGTATCCTAAAAGATACACTATTAGCGTTGGATGTTTTTTTTATATTATGAATATGCAACAGTACCTCATCTGCTGGGGTCAGCACAGCTGGGTATAATGCATAATTCTATATCAGCCTGAAGAAATCTGGTTCCTGAAGGCAAACATGACGAACCACACATATGAGGAAAAAGCTAGCCCTACCTTCCATCCCTGACATACAGCAAGAGAAATGAGAGGTTTATATATCTGGGCAGACAGCTCGGAGATGATAAATATAAGATTAAGACCATGGTTCCACATTATAACGCCATTGCTTGTGAGTGACAGTAAAATTACAGTACTTCCAAGACTCAGTCCTTCAAGGGGTATTCCAGTGTTACAACTTCAATAATGCTGGGGCCACCTAAGAATAGAAAAATAAACCTATACTTATCTACACCCTTTTTCTTACAGCTCCTTCCAGTCCCCCAATGCTCCTGTCATCCTGATTCTAAAAGGAAGGCTTCTGAGATGACCCAGTGATTTAATGAGTGGGCAAGTATTATTTAAAAATAAAACACTGGATTATCCCTTTGGTTTCCATCCCTTTAGTAGATGAAACCTTAAAGGGGTTATCCAGCACTACAAAAACATGGCCACTTTGTTCCAGAGACAGCACCACTTTTGTCTGCAGTTTGGGTGCGGGTTTTGCAACTTAGTTCCTGTTGAAGTTTATGGAGCTTAATTGCAAATCCCACCTGAACTGGAAAAGGATAAGAGTGGTGCTGTGGCTGCAAGAAAGTGGCATGTTTTTGAAGCGCTAGATAACCCCTTTTTTTTTAAAAAGCCAATCTATATCCAACATGGCGCCGACCAGAAAACTACATATCCCATCATGCAATGCTTATGCCTGATTGGTACATAATGTAGAAGAGCTGATAGCCACAAGATATAGCGAGAGATAATTAGTTGAGGTAGTGATATAGCAGAGTTGAGGTGAGGTCATGTGAAAAAATAAAACTGTTATAAGTGTCACAATAGGCCCATTTTATTAATATTTAATTGCCAAAAAAAAGGATTTCATTAAAAATATATATATATATAACATTAGAGAATCTGTGTAAACCTGCATATGGTTGTGTTCGGACTGACCTATAGAGTAATACTATCATGTCGCTTTTACCATATAGTGCATTACGTAGACACAGGAACCACCCAAACGTTACCATATTGCATTCTTTTTTACGATTTCACCTATTTATATCTTCATAAATAATATATTTGGGATTGCGTCATACATGTTATGGTAGAATTAAAGAGGCCATTACAAAGTACAGTGGTACCTCGGTTTTCGAACATAATTGGTTCTGGAAGGCTGTTCCATAACCGAGCAGTTCGAAAACCGAGCTGTTAATTCCCATAGGGAACAATGTAAATGTGATTAATTGGTTTTTACACTCCGTGGGTCAGGTGCAGAGCACCCGGCCCACAGAGTGCAAAAACACTCCACACCCCCCGCAACAGTGAGAGGCGGGAGCGGGCGGCTATTTAAACTTGCCGCCGTGCTCCTGCTCCAATCAGCTGCGGGGGACACCCTGTAAAGAAGTGCGGGATCCCATCATAATGATGGGATTCCCCACTTCTTTACAGGGTGTCCCCGGCAGCTGAGAGGAGCAGGAGCACGGCGGCAAGTTTAAATAGCCGCCCGCTCCTGCCTCTCACTGCGGGGACAGGCTGTAAAGAAGCCGTCTCCCAGCGCTGTCCTCCTGTCTCTCCCCACCAGCCCCTCCGCCCCCGCCGGCCCGGAGCGCTGTACACCCCTATAGACTGCGGCGCGCCCGCAGCCCCGCTCACCAGCTTCTTGCTTCGCTGCTCCCCGCCGCCTCTGCAGGGTAAGAGAGAGTCTGCAGAGGCGGTGGGGAGCAGCGGGAGCAAGAAGCTGGTGAGCGGGGCTGCGGGCGCGCCGCAGTGTATAGGGGTGTACAGCGCTCCGGGCCGGCGGGGGGGGTGGAGGGGCTGGTGGGGAGAGACAGGAGGACAGCGCTGGGAGACGGCTTCTTTACAGCCTGTCCCCGCAGTGAGAGGCAGGAGCGGGCGGCTATTTAAACTTGCCGCCGTGCTCCTGCTCCTCTCAGCTGCCAGGGACACCCTGTAAAGAAGTGGGGAATCCCATCATTATGATGGGATCCCCCACTTCTTTACAGGGTGTCCCCCGCAGCTGATTGGAGCAGGAGCACGGCGGCAAGTTTAAATAGCCGCCCACTCCTGCCTCTCAGTGTTCCGAACACCTCTAACTGTCAGCTGAACATCAGTTCAGCTGACAGTTATCCCCCTGGTTTTGTTCGGATACCGAGCAATGTTCGGATCCGAGCAAAACTTCAGGGGGAAATTTAGTTCGAAAACCGAATTGTTCGAACTCCGAGGTGTTCGGAAACCAAGGTTTTACTGTACAACTATTCCTGTAAAAAATAAGCACTTACATGGCCTGTAGATAGAAAACTGAAAGTGCTAGAGCTCTTAGAAGGGGGGAGGGAAAAACGAAAGCGCAAAGATCAAAATTTGCGCAGTCCACTGGGTCATTTTGGGCCTGGTCCTCAAAGGGTTAAAGCCTTCTTACAAAGTTACCTTAAACTAAACCTAAATCATGTGCCACAGTATTCCTGCAACTTACAAAGAATGTTATAAAAGACCAATATTTCCCAGACATGGCTACAACAAGAACAAAATCTACAGTAACCATTCTTTTTTTATTTCCTTTAAAGCCCCATTTACACATTTTACATTTTGTTGTTGGTTTTTGTCACTGGTATATTTAGGGATGCTGGTCAAAAGGCATATACCATGGCATTCATATGGTGAGTAGAGATTAACAAACCTTGAAACTTGACATTTGAATACCGGTGACTAAAGAAGTTGGATGCAGACCTAAGGCTGCCTGAAAGACATGCATAGAACCATAGTCCATAGGCTGTATTCATGTTTTCATGACTCCCTAAGGCTGTATCCAACTTCTTTAGCCACAGGTAATCAAATGCAGAGAATTCAGGTTTAGACGAACTGGAGCGTGGTCGAGGGTCGCCCATCTAATATATCGGGTGTTATTTACTAGTCACTTTAATGTGTACATTCAGTTTGCAGAAGTCAAATGGTCCGCTGCAAGTACAATTATGCATTATTTTTCCTGTATCCTGGCATAAATCGGCAACATGGACTATGCACTGTGTGAGAGCAGCAGTCCAGTGTCATTGTAGCACTGTATAATGACTCTGACAGAAATCTGCAGCCACCATTCTGATTCTTATGCATGTTGAGTGATCCCGTTGGGCCTTATTTATGATTTCCATGCTATTTTCCATGTCCTTGCTTACTGCCGCTTGGATGGTTTAAGAAATAGAGGTCATTGATCTTTTTGTTAATAGAAGTTTTTGTGAACACTTAACAGACCATAAATGATGCTTTTAGCAGTGACAGCAGAGTCCTAAAATGATGATATAAAAGTGGCTTCATTGTGATAATGTGTATTTATTGGTTATTTGTGTCATTTTTGGTACCATAAGCTTCATATACATCAATGTTCCCGGATGTGCTGCTGGCGTCCATCAGGTAGCTGTCATAATGGTATTCAGACCAACCCATGGGGCACCCAGTCAATTTAAAGGGCTTTTCCAGGCTTCGAAAAACTTGCCAACTTTCTTCCAGAAACAGCACCACTTTTGTAGTCAGGTTAGGTGTGTTTTTGCAGCTCAGTTCTATTGAAGTGAATAGAACCAAGTTGGTTGTAATGCCATGCACAACTTCAGGACAGTGGAGGTGCTCTTTTTGCATAAAAAGTTGGTGTGTTTTTTCGAATCTTGGATAGCCCCTTTAACCCTTTAAATGGATGGAGCCAATTTTCTTTTTTGGGTTTTCATTTTTTCTCATGCTTAAAAGGCCATAGTGCTTGCATTTTTCCACCTACAGACCCGCATGAGCCCTTATTTTTACACCACTAATTGTACTTTGCAATGACAGACTTCATTTTTCAATTAGATATGCTGCGAAACCGGATAAAAATTATTTGTGCAGTGAAATTGAAAAATAAACACTTTTTTTTAATTTGGGGGGGTTGTGTTTACGCCATTTTCGCTATGGTAAAACTGCCATGTTATATATGTTCCTTAACTTGGTACGATTACAACAATATGCAGTTTCTATAACTTTTATTTGACAGCTTTTAAAAAACTAAAACCTTTTAATAAAACTAAATTTTCCTTAAAATTGCTCTATGACTATTCTTATAATGCTTTTATTTTTTGGTCTATGGGCCTGTCTTTTCGCGCCATGATCTGTACTTTTCTATCGATACCATGTCTGCTTAAATGAGACTTTTTGGATCACTTTTTATTATAATTTTTCTGGAATTGATATGACCAAAAATGCGCAATTTTGCACTTTGGTGGTTTTTTTTGCACATACGCCGTTTACCGTGTGAGATCAGGAATGTGATAATTTAATAGCTTGGGCGATTACGCACGTGGCAGTACCAAATATGTTCATTTATTTATTTTTATTAGGGAAGGGGATTTTTTTTTAAATTAATATAAACTTTTTTTTTTCCTACACATTAATTTGAAGTCAACCTGGGTGACTTCTAATACAGCTGCAATGATCTCTCATAGAGATCAGTGCAGTATAAATTATACAGAACTGATCAATTGCTCTCTATTGCTCTGGGCTGCTGCAGCCCAGATCTTTAGATTAACCGAGCCGGGATCTCCATCATTCTGACGCTGAAGCCCAGCAAAAGCAAGAAATCCCCCTCCGCGATCGCTTTGTGGGGAGGGTGGGGGGATTCAGCCTCTGCTTTAATAGAGCACACCTTCGTTCAGAGGCTGCAGCTGTTAGGGTTTATTCGACGTGGACTTGCAGCTCTCCCTGTGCCATGTATTAATATAAAACAGGGAGAGCTGTAAATGTTTAAATCTCAGTGGAAATGTACTCATACAGCCGCACAAGAGAGCTGTGAGTCCACGTCGCAGCTTCATTCTCCATAACCTCTCTGGATTAGGAAGCATGGGAATAAGCCCTTAGGCTCTGTTCACACAGAGGTTTCCATCATGTATATTAATATTGCAAAATATGCAAATTGTCTGATGGAAAAATTGTGCAAAGCATGCCTATTGGTTTTAATAGAAAGTCACACTGTGAATTGCAGTGCATGTTCTTTTTTTTTTTTTTTTGGAGTGTACATTCAGATATGCATGCATAAATTGCCTAGATTTTTTCCATCCTCAGAAAAAATAAACTGTGAACAAACCCTAAGGCCTTAACCTCACATCATTTTTTCTTTTCAGACTTCAGAAATCCGGATCATTGATGTCCTAGAGAAACCATCAGTATAGCATCAGTTTTGCATCCTTTTTTGTGGATCCACAGTAAATGGCCATAGGGTGGAGCCTTCCTAGGGTTTACCAGGCAATGCTTCAGTAATAAACGGACAGCACACGGACAATGCATCCCTGTGTTTTCTGTTGAAAACTGTTGGAGCTTCTGTTATGCAAAAATGGACCGTGTAAGTGCAGGTCCTACTCCTTGGTAGCTTCACACACACCGTATCGCAGTGAATTTTCTGCTGCAGATACCGAGCCGATCCGCAGCTGATTTGATCTAAATAACTGAACACAGCATCAAATCTGCACCATCAAATCTGCTGCAGATCCAGTGTGTGTGAAGGCACCCTTAGGGTAGTATTCCCGATTATCGTTAAACAAGGGCTGCAGGGACATTGTTACCGATGTCCTTGCAGCCTTAGCTTAACTGGTGCAGGGCTCCTCTTCTTCTGCTTCTCCCGGGTCCCGCGTGCTCCTCCATCGTCAGGGCGGCCTGTCTCGGCTGACAGGCCACTCAGCCAATCACTGGCCCTGGCCAGTTAAATGCCTGAGCGGCCTGAGTGATTGGCTGAGCGGCCTGAGCTGAGACAGGACGCTCTGACGCTGGAGGAGCGCGCGGGACCCGGGAGAAGCAGAAGAAGAGGAGCCCTGCACCCTGCATAGGTAATGTATATAGTCAGTCGCTGGCCACACACCGCTATTACACGTAGCGGTGCACGGTCGGTGCCCGACAAATCTAGGTCCTAACCTATATCAACGATCAGCCGATGACAGCGATGACTGGCTGATCGTTGTCTCTATTCCACGGAGCGATAATCCGCTGAATCGGGCCGATTATTGCTCTGTGGAATAGGGCCCTTAGGGTGCGTTCACACTTACAGGATCTGCAGCAGATTTGATGACGCAGATTTAAATCTGCAGCAGATCTGCAGCAGATCCGCAGCAGATTTGATGGCCTAGAGTTACTTTCAATTGAATCTGCAACTTCAAATCTGCGCCATCAAATCTGCTGCAGATCCTGTACGTGTGAACAGAATAGATGAGTGGTCAAAAATGGGTCAATTTTCAAAACGGATGTGTGGATGACCACATAGGAATCAATAGGTCCATTCTCTGTCCGTAACCGAGGATCCTGATTTACGGACAGGATAAACTGATGTATGGATAAGGCCTGAGGGGTCTGATGTGATCTGAAATCTATGGCCTAATGCAGTTGCCCTCTACATCCACTCCTTCCCATTTCCTTTCTCTTTTCCCGGGTTAGTGATTCACCTATTACATGGCTGTATTGCATTATATTTCTTTGCGCTTTATATATTTGTTACATAGTTAATATGGTTGAAGAAAGACACATGTCCATCAAGTTTAACCGAGGAGAGGATGAATACAGGGAAGGGGGTATACAAGGAGGGGATGGATACAGGGAAGGGGGATATACAAGGAGGGGATGGTTACAGGGAAGGGGACAGATCATGGTAGGTTCTATACATATGCATTAATATTATTTTGCTCTAAGAACTTGTCTAGGCCGGTTTTGAAGCCCTCTACTGTTTTTGCTGTAACCAGATCCTGTGGTAGACGGTTCCACATATTCACATTTCTCATGGTAAAGAAGGCTTGTCACCTCCGGCGTCTGAACCTTCTTTTCTCCAGGCGGAGGCAGTGCCCCCTTGTCCTTTGAGGGGGTTTTACCTGGAACATCTTTTCCCCATATTTCTTGTAGGGGCCATTTATATATTTAAATAAGTTAATCATATCTCCACTTAAACTTCTCTTCTCCGGACTAAACAAATGTAATTATTTTAATCTCTCTTCGTAACTAATGGTGCGTTTACACAGGCAGATTTATCTGACAGATTTGTTAAGCCAAAGCCAGGAATAGACCATAAACAGGGAACGTGTCATAAAGGAAAGACTGAGCTTTCTCCTTTTTTCAAATACATTCCTGGCTTTGGCTTCCAAAATCTGTCAGATAAATCTGCCTGTGTAAACGCACCATAAGGGTCCATTTACACAGAAAGATTATCTGACAGATTATCTGCCAAAGATTTAAAACCAAAGCCAGGAACAGACTATAAACAGAGATCAGGTCATTAAGGAAAGACTGAGATTTCTCTTCTTTAAATCCATTCATGGCTTTGGCTTGAAATCTTTGGCAGATAATCTGTCAGATAATCTTTCTGTGTAAATGGACCCTAAGGGTGCATTTACACAGAAAGATTTATCTGACAGATTTTGGAAGCCAAAGCCAGGAATGGATTTGAAAAGAGTAGAAATATCTGGTTTCCTTTATAACCTGATCCCTTTTTATAGTCTGTTCCTGGTTTTGGCTTCAAAGATCTGTCAGATAAATCTGTCTTTCTAAACGCACCATAAAGGCCCTATTACATCAAAAGATGTCTGACGGATTATTTTACAGATTTTTTTTTTTTAACCAAAGCCAGGAATGGGTTTGAAAAGAGGAGAAATGTCAGTCTTATCTTTTCGAGCTGTTCTATGTTTATAGTCCGTTCCTGACTTTAGCTGAAAAAATCTGTTAGATAATCTGTCAGACATCTTTTGGTGTAATAGGGCCATAAGATGCTCCATTCCCCTTATTAGTTTAGTTGCCCGTCTTTGTACCCTCTCCAGCTCTAGAACGTCCTTTTTATGAATCGGATTCCAAAACTGGACAGCATACTCCAGATGAGGCCGCACCAAAGTTTTATAAAGAGGTAATAATATATCCCTGTCCCGAGAGTCCATGCCTGTTTTAATGCATGACAATATCCTGCTGGCCTTAGAAGCAGCTGACTGACATTGTGTGCTGTTCTGTAGTCTATTATCTACAAGTACACCCAGATCCTTCTCCATCAGCGACTCTCCCAGAGTAACTCCCCCCAGGACATATGATGCATGTGGGTTATTAGTACCCAGGTGCATAACTTTACATTTATCCACATTGAACCTCATTTGCCAAGTGGACGCCCAAACACTCAGTCAGCTTGTAATGTTATGTTATTGATTTGCATTGTTAATGTTTGTTGTAGATGTAAATGTAAATTTTAAACAATTAATATCAAGTACAGATTGACTATAAACCTCAGTGCATTGTCCTCTGTGCCACTACTATATGTCTGTTAGGGCATAATATTGGCTCTGTAAGCCGGTCTCAGATTAGCAGGTATCTGCATCTACTTTATAGAATTTATTTGAGAAATGTTGTGTCTTTGGGTTATCATTGACTGAAAGCGGTAAAATCATTCCACCCAATCAAAAAAAAAAAAAATATTTTTTTTTGTTTACCTTGAGATACTAATGATATTGAAGCTGTGATTTCCATAAAGGTTGTCATGTCTGCAGTATCAATCTCTCAGCATGTACTGTTATAATAGATGCAGTTGCTGAGAAGCCGATGCATAAGAGTGAAGGCAGATCATGTTGTCACTTTGCAAACATGTCTGCAGCAACATGATGGAAAGATAACAATATCTGTGCCAAGCCTCATTCAGATGGCTGCAAATCCCATCCAGACTGCTTTGCGGCTATCTAAGTGAGAGCTGAGTAGTAATTGATAGAGAATTTTGTCTTTTATTATAACTTCTGATTCTCTAATATATGGTCAGTAGTAGGTTTTTGATGAAAGCTGTCCTTAAAGGTGAACACCGGATAGGTAAAATAAGCTTTGATCGAAGAATACATTGAAAGTTATATAGATGTCTCTATATAATGTATTACACTGTCTGTGCAGTTCTGCTGCACTGGTAATTGATCAACAACCAGGAAGTGAAGAAAACTGGCCTCTGTGCAATCCACTCTGTCTTCTGCCCCTCAGGAGACAAAGATCATGTGACCACTGTATCACATTCTGAGACAGACGTGATGGGGCGGAGAAGGGGCAGAGCGTGAGCAGTTGGGTTAGGCAGGGTTGGTAAAAAGAGGACGTTCTGAGTGTGTACCACAAAAACAACTGGTAAATTTAGTTTGATAGCACTGCAAAGGAAGAGGAAAAGATATGGGGCAGGCAGATGAGCGGAACCACTATAAAACCACACAAAGATTGTCAGGGGGGCTTAGGTAAGATACTTGCATTGTTTGGAATATTTTTTTTTTTTTTTAACAAGGCTGCCCCTTTAAATCACAGTGTAGCGAGATATAGGGCATTGACATTGAGCAGTCTGTGGCGTGAACTCTTCTGGGCAGTAAACATAAACAATTAAAGGAGTTATCTCAATATTCAAATTTATCCTCAATCCAAAAAAGGCAGCGCATATGAAATATAAGGAGACTGGGCATGAAGCTGACAGAGAGACGTATAAAAGTATACAGAAGGAGCCAAAGCAGATTATAAATGCTGCTAAAGCCTCAAAAGAAGAAGCAATGGCAAAATCTGTTACTGCGGGGAATAAAACCTTCTTCAGATATATAAGTGACAGGAAGAAGAAGAATGGCTGCAGCATTACTAAAATAAGTAATGGGGATAATACGTTTATTGATGGAGATAAGGTGGTCACTCACTATTTGAATAGTTACTTTTGCTCAGTGTTTTCAGAAGGAGGCCTTCACAATTACAGGATGACTGGACACAACATTACCTCCAGCTATATGGGTTCAGCTCCAGTGTTTTCAGAGGCTGAAGTTGCAGAGGAACTTGCCCGTTTAAAGTTAAATAAGGCGATGGGCCCAGATGGTGTCCATCCCAGGGTTCTTAAAGAACTCAGATCAGTGATTGCTGCGCCCCTGACAGATCTGTATAACCAATCCCTGCTAACAGGAGATGTCCCCGATGATTGGAGAACGGCCAATGTTATACCAATCCACAAGAAGGGGAGTAGAGAAGAGCCCAGTAACTACAGGCCAGTGAGCCTGACATCTGTAGTAGTGAAAATGATGAAAACTCTTCTAAAAAAGAAGATAATGGATCACCTAAGAATAAATAATTTGATGGATCCAAACCAGCATGGCTTTACTGAGGGCCGATCATGTCAGACTAATCTCATTGATTTCTTTGATTATGCTACAAAAGTGCTGGATGAAGGTGGTGCTGTGGATATCGCCTATCCGGACTTCAGCAAAGCTTTTGATACAGTTCCCCATAAAGAGCTGATAGAGAAGGTGGAGAAAATTGGACTTAATCCCTGGATAGTTCAGTGGATTTGTGGTTGGCTGAAGGATAGATCAGTGGATTTGTGGTTGGCTGAAGGATAGATATCAGAGGGTTGTTGTGGTGCATATTCCGAGCAGAGACTGGTTACAAGTGGTGTGCCACAAGGGTCTGTTCTGGGTCCTATTCTTTTTAATATGTTTGTAAGTGACATAGGAGAAGGTTTGGTAGGTAAAGTTTGTCTGTTTGCTGATGACACAAAAGTGTGCAATAGGGTAGATATTCCTGGAGGTGTCCAGTAATATGGAAAATGATTTAGCTTTGCTAGAAAAGTGGTCCAAACTGTGGAAATTGACGTTTAACGTTTCCAAATGTAAAATAATGCACTTGGGGAGGAGGAATCCTCTGTCCGAGTATCACATCGGCAGTACTGTGTTGGAAAAGACTTCAGAAGAGAAGGATTTAGGGGTAGTGATATCTGACAGCCTTAAAATGAGTCACCAGTGCAACCAGGCAGTGGGGAAAGCAAATCGTGTGCTGGGGTGTATATATAATGGTATGCCGGGCTATATATATAATGATGTGCTGGGGTGTATAGCTAGAGGTAAAACCAGTAGGAAGAGAGAGATTGTGATCCCGCTGTATAGCTTGAGGTAAAACCAGTAGGAAGAGGGAGGTTGTGATCCTGCTGTATAGAGCTCTGGTGAGGCCACATCTGGAATACTGTGTCCAGTTCTGGAGACCTCACCTAAAAAAGGACATTGATAAAATAGAACGGGTCCAAAGACGGGCTACAAAAATGGTGGAGGATGTGAGGCATAAACCATATCAGGAAAGACTTAAGCATTTGAATCTGTATAGTCTGGAGGAAAGAAGAGAAAGGGGGGACATGATTGAAACCTTTAAGTATGTTAAAGGAATAAATAAGGTTCAAGAGGGGAGTGTTTTTAGTAAAAAACAGCTCAAGAACAAGAGGACACAGTGAGAGGTTAGTTGGGGGAAAGATCAGAAGCAAGTGAGAAAATATTATTTTACTGAAAGAGTAGTAGATACCTGGAACAAACTTCCAGCAGAGGTGGTTGGTAAATCTACAATAACAGAATTTAAACACGCCTGGGATAGACATATATCTATCCTAAGATAATAAGAAAGAAAATACTAAAAGGGCAGACTAGATGGACCCAGTGGTCTTTTTCTGCCCACAATCTTCTATGTTTCTATGTTTCTATTATCTGATAAGTGGGGTTCGACTTCTGGGTACAAGGAAATGGGGGTCCCTTGATCCCCTATGAGTGGAGCAGTGGTCGAGCATGTGTACTTCTCTTCTCACTTGGTATAGGGCTGCCAAAAGATGCAGTAGATAAGTATGGTGCTGGAATGTCTTATGGAAAGTGAATGAAGCAATGACCTGGAGCTGCTCATTCACTCATGATACAAGGAACCTCTGTAATGATGATTGGTGGGGGTCCTAGCCATCAGGAACCCACTAATCATATACTCCTCCTTTAAAGGTGTTATCCCAAGATCCAATCCCCAGTATAGGTGAGAAGTCCGGCCAAAATTATTACCTATTATGTTATTACTTATGGAAAGTTATACAATTTTCTAATCTACATTAATTATAGGAAATGCTCATATACTGCTATTTCCCTTAATTTAGTGTATCAGGAAGTGTTAGAATTCTCTCAGAAGCAGTGACGTCACGACGAATGGTGTAATTCCTATGGAGTGTCCAGCAGGGGGCGCTATATATATATATGTCAATGAGTACCATTGACTTCTATATATAGTGCGCCCCTGCTGGACACTCTATTGAATCATTTGATGTGTATGTAATGTAATGTTATGTACTGTACTTTGTGATTGAATACATTTATGGAATACTTTGGGGAGCAAGTATCCTTGCTCCCCAAAGTATCCCATAAATGTATTCAATTAATACATTTGCAGGGCACTGAGCAGGGAGGGAGAGAAGTGCCATCTACCTCCCCCTCCCTCCCTGCTCGGTGCTGCGCACATATACACAGTGCTACTCCCCCATTATTTGCAGATAATGGGGTAGTAGTATCTGTGCTATCTATGCCCATCATATCGCCGCCGCACACACAAGGGCCGCTCTTCATGTCCCCTCCTCCTCCGCTTCCCCTCTTCCTCCCGGCTTCAAACTAACTATCGCGCCGCTGACTCCCCGCCGCCCGCGCTGCTGACTCCCACCCGCCCGCTCCGCACACTATCCCGCCGCCAGCCGCAGCTCTCTGCTCCTGCATGCCGGCCGCGTCAGCTCTCCCCCACCCCGGCCGGGGACACCAGGAAGCACCGGGAGCTTTCTGGTGTCCCCGGCGGGGGTGGGGGAGGGCTGACGCGGCCGGTATGCAGGAGCAGAGAGCGGCGGCTGTCAGCGGGATAGTGTGAGGAGCGGGCGGCGGGGAGTCAGCGGCGCGATAGTTAGTTTGAAGCCGGGAGGAGGAGGGGGAGCGAAGGAGGAGGGGGCATGAAGAGCGGCCCTTGTGTGAGCGGCGGCAATAAGATGGGCATAGATAGCACAGGTACTACTCCCCCTTTATCTGCAAATAATGGGGGAGTAGTACTGTGTATATGTGCCCAGCACCGAGCAGGGAGGGAGGGGGGAGGTAGATGGCACTTCATTCCCTCCCTGCTCGGTGCCCTGCAAATGTATTCATTGAATACATTTATGGGATACTTTGGGGAGCAAGGACACTTGCTCCCCAAAGTATTCCATAAATGTATTCAATCACAAAGTACAGTACATAACATTACATTGCATACACATCAAATGATTCAATAGAGTGTCCAGCAGGGGCGCACTATATATAGAAGTCAATGGTGCTCATTGACTTCTATATATAGGGCGGGGCGCTGGACACTCCATAGGAATTACACCATTCGTCGTGACGTCACTGCTTCTGAGAGAATTCTAACACTTCCTGATACACTAAATTAAGGGAAATAACAGTTTATGAGCATTTCCTATAATTAATGTAGATTAGAAAATTGTATAACTTTCCATAAGTAATAACATAAAAAAATTATTTTGACCAGACTTCTCCTTTAAGAAAACTTTGCTACTCTGCTATCAGCACATCTGCTTTCTCATTGTTGGAATAAGCTGCGTGTTTCGGCAATAGGAAATAGATCTTTTAATTTTTTTTCTTTATCTTGATATTTAGGTCCCGTGTATCAGACTATTCACTGTACTATCTGGCTCTGGCATATGGCAGTGGAAATCATATCAGGCGACTTATTGCAGGACTCCGGAGGTCATGTGACTCTTACAATATAGATACCAATCTTCTGATGGGGATGTCTCTTGGTGGATAAGGTAATTAAAAAGTAATTGAACGTGAATGAAGAATCCAGCATTACTTTTGGTTCTGGTTGTGTGCGAGCAAGAATATGATTACAGACGATGTTAACAATCCAGTGATGGTTCATAGATTCATAAAGTTGAATTGCCTTTCTCGTGACTGCTCATTTTCATACAGAAATTATCCATACACATGAATGCAACTGGGGTCAGCATCGATAACTATGCCGAAATACTTTCATTAAATAAAGTATTTGTATTGATGTTCGGAAGCGGCTTAGTGACCACCGCCGTCTCTCGGTTTCTTACAATGTTGTAGGTCACTATTTGTTAATCTATTATTTATCGTTACTCATAGACAAGACAGTTAAAGCAGTAGACCTTCACCCACCCTGTGTGATAACGATGATGTGACCCGGCGCTATCGTACGGGTACAGCAACATGTAGCAGAAAATCCACAGCGTTTACAGTAGCTGCAAAGTGGATAGAACTTTTTAAATCCACAGTCCACACTAAATCTGAGTAGAATTTGAATCTTGGTCTGTAAAACCTTAGAAATAGTGATAAGCAAATACCATAGAATAGCTATTCGATCGAATAGTATGCTATTCGTGCTATTCGATTGTGTTTGAATATTCGAACGATAACGCAGTAAAAATTCGATTCGATTTTATTTCCAGCCAATAAACATGCAGGGGGCAGGGACAGGCACTAGGAATAGGCAGGATTAAAAAAAACCTCAAACTGTGATTGGCTAGCTAAATTAAGTCACCTCCTAAATATAAGAAAAGTGAATTTCAGATTCGTGTCACTTGCTGTTTGGAGCTAGAGAGGGACAGGCTGTATACCAGGGAGAGAAAGCTTTTAGGTGAAGTTAGGTAGGAAGGGACTCCCAAAAGCCCTTGTTAGGGCTAAAAGTATAAAAACCATATATTTAGAAGCTGCTGTGAGACAGGCAGTGTGTTCAGACAAATACTGATTGTGTATACGGCTGTATACTGTGAGTGTGGCATAAAACCTGTTATCTTGCTACTACTGATTTGCACAGTCTACTTCCTGTAAAGGCGTTGACCAGCCCTTTAATTTTATTATTTTAAAAAACAATTATATATCCGGTATATGGCTGTATACTTAGAGTGTGGGATAATATCTGTTATCTTGCTACTACTGATTTGTAGTTATTGTTAATTTTCAATATTACGTATTTTACACCGCACCTGATCTGATACGTACGCAAGTGTGTACTGCTAGACTGAAACGTACCCTTCTAATTTATGTTCATAATTTGATCGTGAATCTTCGGCGTACACTTGGGAAAATTGGGATGTTCGCTCATCACTAGTGTTGATTTCCAGGTCCCAAGTATTTTTCTCCCTTAGACTATCGTTCGAATATACAAATATCGGGAGCTATTTCAATTGAATTTCGAATTATCGAATATTGCACTATTCGCTCATCTCTACTTAGGAAGTCGAATTTGGTGATAAATAAGCTGTGGATTTATAGTGGGAAAAAAATCAGGAATGTTTGTAGATTAATGAGGCATTCTGCTCAAACATAACTTTTCATATGTTGCTGCCCATGGTCAGACTAAGAATCGAGTCCATACAAGTTATTATCTAATCAGTCTCCTTCCCTCAGTTCTCAGCTGATGCTTTCTGCAGAAGACAAAAAAAAACTGTGTGTGAGCTTTTCTCTTCGCCACTTCAATCACCAATTTCTGTGGGACTAGCCGATGATCTAATGTGTATAGGGGCCTGCTGACTCTCCCCCAACAGCAGATGTGTAGAGAAGGATCAGGCATGTTGGGTCTCAAGTGCCCAATCCTTTTGTTCTTTGGGAGATAAGCAGCCACTTGAGGAGTCTAGAAGGGACAGGAATGGGGAACATCCGGCCCTCCAGTCTTTGCAAAATTACATTGTGACTTTTATCCCTTCTCCCTGGTCATGTATGCTCAGATGGGTGTGAATATACACATGGAGTTGGAGAGAGATAGCTAGCGTTTGACAAACAGTAATCTTGTATGACCAACTGAAGACCTTTAAGTATTTCCTAGAGACGATGGCTGTCCTTAGAGTAAATGGACTGTGTAGTTTAGATAAGGAGAAAACAGGCATGGCAGACAGTAATTCTAGGTAATTAACATAATGTTATGAAACATGAGGAGGAAGGTTGTGCTGAGACGATCTTCTAGTTTCTTACAGTCCTTGGGGATGAAATTTATGAACCCCCATGAGATTAATCAAGTATTCATCCCTGAAAGGATCACTTTGTTTAATTAAGATGCAGCAGAATCGCTTCCCTTCCAGCAAGAGCGCTTAATGCACAGCCGCCGTAATAGAACATTTTCCTTCCTCATTTGCTTTGGGGAACTTCAGCAAACTTATTTTATTTTGGTAAATGTTAGTGGGCTAATGCGATCAACTTAATGCTTTCTCTCAAATGGTACATTTACTCTTGCCCAAGGCTTCTTGTACTTTTTATGTTTAATAAAATTCATTTTTGTAGTTTCAGTAAAACTAATGATAGGCTCTATGGCGAAGGGCTTTGGTTATGTTTGTCCACAAAACTTGTTGTCTGTCTCTCCCTCCGTTGAGCATGGACAAGACTAAAGCTGGCCATAAACATAATGTTAAACCTGCTGATTTTGGTAGGATTGGCAGCCCCTCTGATGTGTATAGGCGCTTCCCATCTTCCCCTTGACAGCACATTTTTGGGATGAAATGTAAATGTACCAGCAGTACATTGCTTTTCTGTTTTTACCATCAATAGACTGGCACCGCCAAGAGGATGTTACTGAGCACCGGCCCAGGCTGAAACACTGGAGGCAGGCTGGCCCACCTGCCCCGAGTGGGGTGAAACCCCCTCCTCTATGGCTTATCTTCAGTGCTTTAGGCCGGGCCAGTGCTCGGTAACAGACTGGCGCCGTGTGCAGGAACCGGACCATGGTTTAGAAAGCGACCGCTTTACCGGCATCCCAGAGTCTGTGCCGGTCTAGTCATTGTAAAAAAAGAAAGGCAATGTACCGCTGCTATAAACATGTTTAACATTTTCTATAGATATGTTTAACATGCTATAAACATCCCTATATTTAGAGAGACAAGTCATTGCCAGAGGTGTCTGGCAGGAGATTTCCCCTCATACAGAATATAGACTGAGCCAAACGTTCATTTGCATGTGAGGATCGGGAGACATAACAATTGCCTGAATTGGATTTGAAGTGATCAAACTTTTTGTTCTTGGATAGATAAGCCATCGCAAGAGGATTCTTTCATTGAAAACATATGGACTCTTGGCCAAACAGATAAATTGCATGGCCAGCTGTTGTCTCGTTTTGGTCTATCAAAGTCTCCTCCTGCCACAACACCAATAATGCTTTGTGTGTGGTTCTAGTGATCAATGTTTATAGGGGTTGTAAGACTTGACATTTACTGAAATAAGAAGTAAGTGCGTACTTCAATAGTGGTAGGGGCTTCAATAATGTCAATGCAATATCAATATTGTGAGCCTTTATATGGTGCCTAAATCATGGCTGAACAAATCCCATGAGACAGGTAGCCAATGCAGCTAAAAGATGGCTTCCTGTTTTCTAGATTGTTTTCTAAAGCTGTTAAAAAAAAAAAAATTCTGAGCCAGAACTGGGCCACAAAGACATACAATTACGCAAACCTCTACTAAAACTTTGGTGAAGGCATGTTTAGTCTGTTTCCTTAATGTATACTGTCACATTTTGCCAGGACGGCTCCAGGTTTTTGTGGGCTCTTGGGCAACAGAGCCTCATTACCCCGAACGATTATCGGCCATATTCAGCCAATGATCGTCTTGTGTAATAGAAGACAATGATCAGCCGACATGAACGATGTCGACTGATTGTTGCAGTCGTTTGTCTTTAAACATGTTGAAAGACAAACGACTAATATAGCAACGATCTGCTGCCGTCTCTCCATGAAATAGGAGCGGATGCAGCAGACCGCTACTATGGGCTGCCCAGCTCCCCGAGGCCCACACTAAACTCACCCACTCACTGCCGCAGCGTGTAGTCCAACTTATGTAGCCAAAGGTAATACCGTACAATTGGATTGTTCAAGTTGAGCTAATCTCTAATGTGTATCAGTTTTACTCAAGGGGGTTTCCTAAGTTGTGTTATCTGCTTCATTCATTTTTTGCTTTCTTTCTTTGTTTTTTTTAGTTCTGCTGTGTGTAAGGAACAGGCTTTATTTCAAAACATGTCCCATATATATTTTCTACGTTTGAAATGATAAAGGTAGTAAGTATTATATTATATACAGAGGAAAATCCACAGTAAAACACTCAACCCGGACCGATCAAAACTTTTGACATGTCTCTATGGCAATTAAAAACTTTTTTGTAATGACAGGTACACTTTAAGCGTTTACAATCATAACAAGGAGAAACTCTATGTAAACTTTACTAACAAGAAGATGCTACTAATAGAGATGGTGCAATTTAGAGGAAATGTTCATAAAAACGATCTCAAGGCTGCCAAACTTTTGTAAAAGGAATGTCAAGAGATTTCACATAAAAGTACAAGTAACATATAGAAAATATTATCCCATTTCTTAGATTCATCATATCAGGAAAACCCCTGGGGAGGATGGAAGTCAGAGTGTGAAAGTTTCTGTAGTTTGCAGATATTCACCTCTTTATGTAACCAGTTAAAGATGCAGGGGGTGGCGAATGGGTTCTTTTGCCTAGTGAAATGGAATAAGGGAGAAGTAGAGACGTAGGAGAGGTATTTGCAGCGGTGCTTGTAGAGTGGAGAGTAGAGCAGAGTAGAGGAGTTTGCCAGAGGAGCTTTGTACTCTGCCAGACCTTTTAGTGGATATCTTGAGTAAAGCGATTCTCGTACTCCCGTTTAGACACTGTCTAACCGCCTTCTGCCCTCTAGTAGCGTAGAACCTGTCCAAGTAGGGTAGTAAGTGACCCAGCCATGGTTATCTAGGTGTAGCTAGGTGTCCAAATTTTCCCGGTTACCTGCGCAGTAGGATACGTAGACCTTTACATACCAGTTGCTTTGTGTTACTGAGGCTAGTTCCTGTCTTGTTCAGGATACTGCCCTGCTCTGTTTAGACGTGTTCATGGCATGGCTCAGGGTGTTCCTTGGTGACTACTGCTGTGTGCTTAGCACTGCATAGTTGGTCTCTAACTGCATCTGCTCACACTCGTAGCTAGATTCAATTTACTGTTGTCCCTGACAGGGGTCCTGGCATCAGCCGGGCCCTGTTTTAACATCTGCAGGAACCTGGCTTTTGTGTGACCTCTCTCCCTGAGAATCAGACTAGAACTGAAGTGTACTTCCTCCACCAGTGAAACACCTCCTACAGGGGCCTGTTGTGTGCTTGCTTGTGAGTGGTGTGGATGAGTGTACGCAGGAGAAAGAAGAGAGATAGGTAGAGAAGAAAAGGGCACCTCCTATTGGTCAGCATAAAACACATGGTACAACATAAAACATTAACCCATGACTTACTTGAGCTGCGCAATACATATAGATACAAAACACTGGAACCTAGTGGGGAAACCTGTTAATACCTCATCCACCACTTAACCTGAGAGGAAAAAACTTTTTGACAGGTGCACAGGAGAGAAAGAAACATCAGTGGTGGGACACCACAGTCTGCACTTCTTTAATAACTCTGATAGTATAATTATGGGCCCTCGCACAGTTCTTTCTCTTTTAATTTTCTAATTTAACATGAACTGTAATGCAATGATTCTTCCCAAACTTACACGACTATGGTGGCATTGTAAATTATTAATATTCAGCTGAAACACTTACTTCTGTATATTATCGTAATTTAAAAATGTATCCGAATGAGTTTCGATGGAAGCTGAGAACAGAAACGTTTAATTAACACCATTGATTTACCGGCCTATGAGAAGTATACACATGTACAAGTTTAGTGGAAAACAGCTAAAAATGGTGTAACTGAACTTGCTGGATGTCGTGATTGCAGGATCTGCCAGTAAGATGCAGGTATAATGTTCAATATCCAATTTCCTAATGTCCATAGAGAAGAAGAGACAATGTTGAATGCCAGTGATTTTTGCTGTGCTTTAGTTAAAAACAAATGTACCACTTAGATGATTGAATTTTTTTTTTCATACTACCTTGTCAGTGCCGGTGCATGGTTGCCCAGTCTATTTTTTAAACCACCATCGGGGTTCCCGCTTTCTGCCTCAGTTTCTGATATGCAAATTGGGCTGCTTTACGCAATGGAGGCCACCTTTAGTCTAATGCTTTGTTTACAACATGTTTTCTCCTTATGCTCAGCAGCTTGTCAAAAGAAGTACTGACAGCAGGCCACTGTGTTCAAATTTGGTGGAAGTGTCTTGGATTTGTTATACTGGCGTCAGACATCAGACACTGTGGATATTGCAGCACAAACACTGTCAACATTGTGGGTATACAAATTAATCACTTGCAGGATTTAAATACATTGATGGAAATTTCCGTTTAATATGCTGCTGTCTTAATCTGAATTATGCTAGATTAGGGTGTGCAAGTTATCACTAAATTGGGTGCATCTCTAAGCCACAAAGCAAATGATGAGGAGTCATAGATTTCTGCTTCAATTCACACAAATTGCTGTTGAAAATTAAAATAAGGCCACGACCACACAACGTCTTTTTTTTGGCCATTTGACAGTCATCATTTTGCATCCAAATTATGGCCATTATTTCAAAACAACGACTGTTGTTCTGCAAATAACAAACGTTTTTAAATAATGTTTGATATTTGGTCATGAAATGACGGTCGTCCAAAAAAAAAAAAAAAAAAAAAAACAGGCGTCAAAGGGCCATAAAGAAACAAACAAGCAAACAAAAATGAACAGCAGCAAAACTTTCTCATTTTTGCACAAATGTGGCTTTTGCAAGTGATTGCAACTTTTGTATGCAAAACCACTGGTTTTTAAAGCTTAGTAAATTCTGCCTGTTAAATTTATTTTTACAACCTGTTTACAACATTTACAATTCTAAGCAATTTGTGCCAAAATCTACTACAACAAATCTCCTCTAAAATCCATATATTTGGTGCGTATATTCTACCATACATTTTCATACTAAAGATTAAAGATGAGTGATCTTTACAGTAAGTACAAGTTTCAATGAACCTGATCGCTCGGCATTTGAATCCTGCTGCCTGGAAAAGATGAATGCAGCCCAAGGGCTGCCTGGAAAACATGGATCCAGCTTATAGCCCTAGAGCTGCATCCATCTTCTCCAGGCTACAGGATGCAAATGCCGAATGCTCAGGTTCACTCAAACTTGACATAAATTCGCTCATTTTACTAACTATTTTCCAACCTCAAATCTAATTATAAAATATAAAATAAAAATTCTCTCTATAAATAAAGCTTATAGGAAGAGAGCAATGGCACCTGGAAATCGCTGTGTAATTACTAATGTAATTCTGCTTTGGTCTCTGTTCTGACTTGCATCACCAATAGGCATGGATGTAGCGCCCTGGATGTAATCACTATGTTCTTAGCCGGAGGGGAGATGACTTTGGGATTTAATACAAATATTTGAATACATTGGGCCGCGTTCCACCAAGTGATGATTAGCCGTGTATTGTATCTCATCAGAGGAAAGGGGCCAACACTGCCAGCAGTGAAGGAGTTACCCCTTGCCAATAAGGTTAATGCTTGTGGTTTGCTGACACCATTGAAGATTTAGGATTCGTGTGAAGCTCTTTTTGCATCTGTTAATTATGCAGAAAGTAGCCGAGTTTTTCATTTAGAATAACTTAGAGCTGGATTGTTTTCATAAATTGATTGCATTGCTGTAGAAGATGTCGATCAATACGTTAAGCTCCTTTATCATGGATTGCAGGTTGACATTAATGAGATCAGTGGCGGAGCACCAGGGATGGGGATTTGATTAACCCCATAGGAAAATCCCCTAGGTCTTTGAGTGGTCCCTGTACCCCTAGAGACATCGATCAGAGGGGAAGGATTCCGGGTTAGCAGAATATATATTTAGTAATTTGTAGCCTACTTATTCTGATCAAAGCTGCTCTTGTTATTCTCCTGTTATCAGTGACAGCGATAGAATAATTGCTCCAGACAGCTCTTTTAACATAATTGCTTAAAGGGGTTATCCGGTTAAGTAGAATATATGATGAATCATCCCCCTCCTGGAGACTAACATTTCATACCATACATATCATTACCTTATCTGTCTCCTTCCCTCAGTTTTGAGCTACAGCCTCCTGCTAAAGACACAAAAAACTGTGTATGAGCTTTTCTCTCTGTCTCCTCCTCCTCCTCCTCATCATCCATTCCTTCCAGAAGGCTAATGTAAACAAGTCCCTGGCTGGCTTTTTCTGCACCTTTGTAACTTCTTTGCAGTGCTGGGAGGGTTAATCTGAGGTCAAGTTGCTGATGAACTCACTGCGATTAATCCTTTCTTCATTACAAAGTTGCAGATAGGGACTTGTTTACTTCAGGAAGGGAGGGGAAGGGAGGGGAATGAAGGGGTTAAGAGCATGGAGATGGACCCAGCAGCTCTCACACAATTTTCTATGTCTTTATCTTTAGCATAAAGCAGCATGCTCAAAACTGAGGGAAGGAGACAGATAAGATAAATACATTTATGCAATCAATTGTTAGGCCACATTCACTTGTTCCCTACGGAACATGGATGTGGAATGCCTGTACGGACGTGGAGTCTGTCCCCCACACGGCAGCATCTCTGATATGCTGCTGGGAGCGGGGGAACTGTAAAAGTATGCGCTGCACTGTAATGATAGAGATGAGTGGCTCTGTCATTACAGCACGGCGCATATCCATACAGTTCCCCTGCTCCCAGAAGCATATCAGAGTTGCTGCCGTGTGGGGGACAGACTCTGGTACAGGCCTTCCACATCCTTGTTCAGTGCGGAATGCGTTAATGCGGCCTTAGTCTCTTGGAGGGGGGATAATTTAGCATATATTTTACTTAACTGCGAAACCTGTTTAAGTAAGGATTCCTCTTGGATAAGGCTAGATCAGCACAGTGACTTTGGCCACCACATTGGTCGTATAACCAAATATCGCTGAATGAGGCCCGTATCACTAATGGGTCTTTTTGCCTGTCAATAATCCCTGCAGAGCAGGCTGACAGGCATAGAGCCTTGACTAGTAGTCACAGGTGGCTCCTCGCCCAGACGACTAGTTGCTGAGTTTGGGCAGTGAAATAAAACTTTTTCCCCAATGTAAAGATACTGCTGCAGACGCGACTGATAGCCTCAGGAATCTGCTCAGTAGATCTATATTGTGCACCTGGGGACCATATCAGCAAAACCATGCTGATTGGTTCCCTTTAAGCTACAAAAGGCAATGCAACTAAAGATTACAGTGTCATGTGCATGCCTCATTGAACGTGGTCGCTTTGCAACCTGCTAAATATTGTGACCAGAAAACTATCCTGGAAGGACCTTTACCATCTGTCATTCGCCGTGTTGCAGCCTATGTTGCTGGCCTAGTATGGGGAACTCCAAAATGGACAAAATTTAATTCTGCTGAGACTACTTATAACCGGAACCTGCACTGATGACTGAGAGGCAGAATGGCAGCTAGGGGGGGAAGGTGGGTGCAGTTGAGTACTTTATATTTGCAAGGCACCCCCAGCCGTACTCTATGAAACATCCAAGCTTAAAGTGGTTATCCAGGATTAGGTAAAAGACAGCTACTTTCTTGCAAAAAAACAGTGACACCCCTGACCTAGGTTGAGTGTGATATTACACTTATTCACTTCAATGGAACTAAGCCTGCAAAACCTATACCCAAACTCAAGACAAGAGTGGTGCTGTTTCTGAAAAATCTTCGCAAAGTTTGAAAACAAAGCCCTAAAAAAAATATATAGATTTTGTGGATTCATAAGTGACTTCTGCAGTCAACATATAGAACAGATGGCAGGTGATGGAGCGCTCGGGGAAAAGTATTGGTGACTATGGGCCGATCTGAAGCCTATTCCTGCTATACACTTGGTCACATGCAATGTGCAAAATAATTTAGTGTTTGATTGGCAGTTCTAGATATAGAAGCAAATACCTGGGGATGTCACCAATGTCTGTCAAGGGAAGTAACTGCTCTGAACGGAGCCGTAACTATTATGCTAAATATAATTAGCTTCACATTATTCTGGCAGATGAAGTGATGTTACGCGGCATCCAAACCTGTTGAAGGGAAAGAAAAAGTCATTAAATCTTAAAGCAATAAAGATTGTTTTGTGAACAACGCTCTCCTCAGCAAGGCGTGAAGGAATTTTTTTGAAATCGCCTACTGGTGATGTCAGATCGCATTAATGTTGTGTCTCCCAAATACAGGGAAAAACTCACTTCTCCTTTCCAATCTCACTGTGAGCAGGAAGGGCAGAGAACAGTGTACAGAGGCTTTGCCAGAGCCGCACAGATGGGAATCGAAAGAAAGCAAGCCTCTTATAAATGTAGTCTTATATTATGTCTGTATTTATTGTGGAAAGATCAATATATTGTTATGCCGCTGGGGGCTTCTTCTAGCGCACACACAGCCAGTGGTTTATGTGAGAAACACTATAATTATACAGGTACAAATATTAAAGGTGTTTTCTGTAGATGGCCAAGCCTAAGGACAGGACATTTATATCCAGCTTAAGGGGGGTCTGACTACTGGTGCCTCCACCAATCAGCTTACCATCTCTGCATCTCTTACCAGGCACAGCACCGTACATTTGGTATTAGCTGCACCCAGTATTGTACCTAGGTATTAATCTTTGTATCAGTTTGTGATCTTTTCTTTATTTTTTTTTAACTTTTATAGAGGTCATACGGTTGTTGCAGCTGCAAACAGTAATGGTGGCATGCTATGCTGTTTTTGTGGTGCGTCATTCAAGTAGTTACAGTGGTGCCTTGGATTACGAGCATAATTCGTTCCAGGACCGTGCTTGTAATCCAAATCCACTCTTAAACCAAGCAAATTTCCCCATAACAAATCATAGAATGCAGACAATTGGTTCCACACCCCAAAAATGATTTATTATTCTGAATAACATGTAAAACAAATGAAACAAACATTCAGAAACAGCAGAATATGTGATATTATAAGTTACTGTACAGTAATGGAGAGGATGGGAAACACAAGGGCTGACAAAGACTGCAGGGAGCATGAAAGAGTGAGCAGGACAGATGTGGGCACATACATGCAGCACTCTCTGTCCGGGGAGAGAAGGGTTACAGCTATGCAGAGATTACCTGCACAGCCCTGTCCCCTGATGCAAGCCCCAGCCTGAAGTAGATCTGCTATGATTTGGAAGGTGAGGGAGACTTCCTGGGTCAGAGTACAGGACTGTAGACCCCGCTATGCAGACCATGCCCCTCCCCCACTCGCACTCCCACCCTGTACAGGGAGCTCTTAAACCAAAGCAATGCTCTTAAACCAAGTCACAATTTTGAAAAAGTGTGAGCTCTTAAACCAAAATGCTCTTAAACCAAGTTACTCTTAAACCAAGGTACCACTGTACATAGTACGGTTGATGGACACGTGGCCATCAAGTCCAACTAAGAGAGGGAATGGATAAATTCTGTATTTCTGGATAAGCGTTAATGTTGTTTTGTATAGTTGAACAGGCTTCAGTCCAATCGTTTGGCATTTGAATACTGTGGCTGACGAAGTTTGATGCAGCCCTAGGGAGCCCCAGGCACTCACCTCTGCCTGTGGTCAAACAGTATTATGTGCATGGACACTCACCTCTGCCTATTATCAAACAGTATCATGTGCATGGACACTCACCTTTGCTTATTATCAAACAGTATAATGTGCATGGACACTCACCTGTGCTTATTATCAAACAGTATTATGTGCATGGACACTCACCTCTGCTTATTATCAAATAGTATTGTGTGCATGGACACTCACCTCTGCTTATTATCAAACAGTATAATGTGCATGGACACTCACCTGTGCTTATTATCAAACAGTATTATGTGCATGGACACTCTCCTCTGCCTATTATCAAACAGTATTATGTGCATGGACACTGGTCCGTATCAACAGCTGCTGCTGCTCTAGGCACTAAACCTGAAGACGCCCCATTCTCGCCACAGGATTCGTACATTGGTATATAATAGCTCCAGGCGTTACATTTAATACCACCACACCAGACCTGACCAATACCACCATACTTTGACTGGATAACACCGCCAAACCAGACCTGACCAATACCACCATACTTTGACTGGATAACACCGCCACACCAGACCTGACCAATACTGCCATACTATGACTGGATAACATCACAATACCAGACCTGACCAATACTGCCATACTATGACTGGATAACACTGCCATACCAGACCTGCCCAATACTGCCATACTGTGACTGGATAACACCGCCATACCAGACCTTAACAATACCACCATGCTTCGACTGGATAACACCGCCACACCAGACCTGACCAATACCACCATACTGTCACTGGATAACACTGTCATACCAGACCTGACCAATACCACCATACTGTGACTGGATAACACCGCCACACCAGACCTGACCAATACCACCATACTGTCACTGGATAACACAACCCCCCCTGTTTACTTCCCCCAGCTTCCTGGTGCTGCCCCCTTGCAAGGGCTGCCCTAGGCATCGGACCACGGGGGCCTAGTGGTAAATATGGCCCTGCATGGACACTCACCTCTGCTTATTATCAGATAGTATTGAGTGCATAGACACTCACCTTTGCGTGTGATCAAACACCACTGTGTTCAATGTTTTTCTGTCCTCTATTAAAGAAAACTGAAAAGATCCTGATGGTATATTGTTAAGTAAAGAGAAATGCACTCTTTTAGTGCTGACAGATACCCCATTTATAACCCAGTGGATCCATGATTAAAGGATCTGCTTGAACAAAATAAATAGATAAACATTTGATTGAAACGTACTGTGAACTGGACCTAAAAGTCATTGTTAAGTTACACTGGGGGTCTGTGGATGTGACTGTACACTAAACAGAAAAAAATTTCAGGCCCATACAGTATATACAATAGGTCAAGAGTTTACCTTTCTGAATTTTGCAAGTCCAGACACATGCCTAATAACAATGTGCTTGGGGAGTAACATCTGCTGCAGCAACTATTTCCAGGTGAACAATGGACAGCATTACCTTATGCAGTATCCCCAATAGTACAGAAGCACAGCTGACACATAGGGGGGGATTTATCGAGACCGGTGGACTTAAATTAGGCCCTGTCCCCCTTCCACTGGCCGAATTGACTAAGAGGCGCACGCCCTGCCTTTAGCAGGTGTACATTTGGATCATGAGCAGGTGTGAATCATGATAAATGAGACGCGGGAGGAGGCCACACCGCGTCCCCACCTTGCCGCCCCACCCCCATTGGACGAGTGTGGGATACGGCAGGCATACGCCAGGGAGAAGGGGCGAATCTATGCCTTGTTCCTGTCGTATGCCTTGGGCGCAACAATGACAAATCCCCCACCCCCCATAATGTCCAGAAGAATAGGAAAATACTTTGAGCACTATGAAGTGTGACCATAACAGTACCCAGATATTTTCTGCCCCTTATTCCCTTTGCGCAGTACAGGATCTGACTTATTCCTTATGATTATGTTAAAATTCCTTTAAAATAATAACACGTTGCACTGCAGTAGAGGTTGTCTCTGTCCTCCAGGTCCCTTCTCACCTCTGATATAACACAGCGTCCATGTGAGAAGACCAGAGACAAAGTGACAGTGCTAACCTCAGGCTGGTGTATTGACATCACGCTTATGTACTGTGCCCAGTCCAAGTTCCTATGTGCTGATATGGCTTTTTTTTTTTTTTTTTTTATTGATATTGCAGCTTAGCCAGCATCTATACACTTGCCAGAAGCCATTTATATTTACCTTCCTTATCCCTTTAAAGGTTATATGGTGGCGCAGTATGCAGGGACTGCGATTCTATCTCTCCATTATGTTTACACTTATCAGACTTTCCTTTCTACCTATTTTCAAAGACCAGAGGTAAAATGGGTTCATGAAATTGGATGTTATAGTGTGCAGTGTGTTTTCCTATGATTTTATCCCTTTGCAAATTGCTTTATCTCTTTTTCAGAAAATTGTCTTATTTGGTTGTTGTTTTTACACATTTACGGAACCTTTTGTAAACACATCTGTCGGTGAAGGATAACGCTTCACCAATGAGATACCAGCTGAAGGAGCAATACGAAGAGGGGCTAAAAGCATTTTCTGTTTTTTGACTTTAAAGAAAAAGACAGGTCTTGTATACTATGGGGCAGGTTTATAGGCTGTTTAGACAGGTCAAACTGGAGCAGACGAGCAGGAACTGCACCTAATTGTGTCACTGATGCTCCATGGGGGAAACATTTGGTGCAACTCACAAGGCTCCTCCTTTCTCTTTATTAGAGTGATTCTAGAGTGTGTTTTTAGGAATAAAAACGCATATGCCAAAAATCTACTCCACCTCTTGAGCAAAGAGATGTCCCTTCAAGTCAAGTCTTAGAACATTGACTGGGGATATTATGCCAAGCCAAACAACCTGCAGACAGGTTTCAGGGTTGTTGCTTCTCTTCAGTGCAGAGAAGGGTGTTGGCTGAAAAGTAAGACGTCTATCGATGTTCATCCAAGGGGTACTAGTTTTCCTTGTTTTTCTGAAATAATTCTACTTCTTTTTTTTTGCAATGTTTTTATGGAAACTGGTAAATTTTTAGTTTTCTTTCTGGGCAATTTTTTTTTTTTTTTTAGTTTTTTGTGGAAAATGTTTTTAGTAACATTTCAGGAGGGAAATATTAACATCATACCTACTGGCAGTTCTTTTCCTTTTTCTGGATTAGTCACAAATGCAGCATGCTCTGGATCAGTGTTTCTTACCTACAGTCCTCAAGTACCTCCATCAGGTCATTTGTGATTTGAGGATATTCCATACAAAGAACAGCTGGGGTGATACCTGATGTATAATTTTATAACCTTGCAAATACTAAAAGAAATTCTTAAATAATGCCTGTTGAGGGTTCTTGAGGGCTGAAGTTGAGAAACACTGCTTTAACTGATAGTTAAGACATTTTTCTCCTCCGTAGTTTTTACCTGCTTATGTAGATGTCTTGCATTTTTTTTTTGTTGATTTTTTTTTTTTGGACGTTTTTAACATTCTTAAGAAAACTTTGGATTGCATGGCTAAAGACTTACTTGATATGTAAAGGGAAAAATACAGGTACTAAAACACAATGGGAATCATAATAAAATAAATGTGAACTTAGGCTTGATAGTCTAAAGTTGCACTTAATGTTTAACGGTGACTCAGGCTGTTTAAAGGGACCCTCCCATCACTTTCTTGCTCCCTGAACGAGGAGTCATTGGGATTGTCCTTCACAGCTATTCCTCCAACCTGCTGGCCTTGATTGATAGTTCCTCTCTTCCTATTTATCAATTAAGGCTAGTGATGTGGGGACAGAAGCCATCGGGTGCTGCCCCACTGACTTGTGGTTCAGGCAGAATTAGAGTGATGACAGGACTCAAACATGTGGTACCTCAATTACCTACATTGGATCCATTCAAGTGAATGTCAAAAGTTTTGATTGGTTAGGGTCTGAGTGTTTAAACCCCACTGATTGCTGCCATGAGCCAGGAGAAGACCTCAGCTAGGGGCTCTCTGTCTTGCTGCAGGAAATGTGTGGTACTGTATAGGTTGGGAGACAATAAAACGCGTGTTGTGGATTCTCATCTTTTAGCCCCTTAAAGGGGTACTCCAGCGGTGGGGCACTTTTTCGCTGGAAACTGGGACGAGGTGGCTGAGGGAAAAGACGTCCACGGACCTCCCCGATACCAGCAGCGGGTCCCGCATCGCGGCGCTCCGGTGCCCGGTTCCCGGCCGCTTCCTGGTGTCTGACGCGGGCCCGAGACGTGACGTCTCAGGTCCGCTCAGCCAGTCAGTGAAGGAGGCGGGATCCGTTTCAAGTCCGCTCAGATCCCGTCTCCTTCACTGACTGGCTGAGCAGACCTGAGACGTCACGTCTAGGGCCCGTGTCAGACACTAGAAAGCGGCCGGGCACCGGAGCGTCGCGATGCGGGACCCACCGCTGAAGCCGGGGAGGTGAGTGGACGTCTTTTCCCTCAGCCACCTCGTCCCCGATTCCTAGCGAAAAAGTTTCCCCCCCGCTGGAGTACCCCTTTAAGTTTTGTGCATATCACCCCCTACTGGGACATGTTTGGTCATAAGGCAAGGCTGCAGGCCGTGGGTCAGATGTCCAGGATGCTCCCGGGGCTCATACAGAAATGTGTAGTAACAAGAAAAAAGAGGTTTTTACTAACCATAGAGAGGCGCTGCCTTGGCAAAAAATCTTAAATAACAGCAAATTGGTTTAAAGTAGCAGTTTATTGTGCAAAATAATGCAAACAGGTTAACACGTTTCAGAGATTAACCCTTCATCAGAGCCAAAAGGATGCATGGAGCATGTAAGGAGTAAAGATTGTATGGAATTCACATAGGACAGCTGATACGAGAGACATTCTTTAGATCAGCGGGATCTGTTTGCTGACTGGGGATCAAGAGCAGCACTTAGTGCCAATACCATTCTCCTAGAAATACTAGAATGTAAAAGCCTGTGTTTCTTAGATCCCTCTGCAAGTCCAGGGATATCAGGGGTAAGCATAGGATATGAGGTATACTGTATACCAGAAAATGTCATTGTGTCCTGTACTCATCCCCTGTCAGGCTTTCCAAGTGCAGGTGGGAGGATAATTTGTCTTTTCTGTCCACTTTTTGAGCTTGCTTTTCTTCCCTGCACCACATTTACCATTTTGTTGTGTATGTATGATGAATGTTACATTTTTCAATGCTCACTTTTGCTTTGCGGGCGTCAACAACAACAACAACGCCAAATTTTTGCAACTTCGAAGTAACCAATAAGAAATGCAACCCAATAAATTAAAGCACACCCCTTTTGCCTACGCGATGCCCCTTTATTTTATGGGGCACAAAATTATATAAAACACACAATAAATGTAGTGCAAGTCAGTATGCAGACAAATTTATAAAATGAAAAGTCGCCATCCAGTTGCTGCTATCATGCTGTGTGTATAATATGCATATACGGTACAGTGTCCTTTTACATTAATACGTTTTAAATATTAACCCCCCAGCCGTTCATGTATACAAGCTCCACGGATCACGTATAGCGAGCACAGATCCACAGACGAGGCTCCTGACTTTTCCTTCCTGCTAAACATCAGAAATGTAATTCTGGCCATATCCTCTATATATTTTCCCCACGTATTGAAGGTTTATTTATAAGGCTTCCTATGTTTATGCATTTTGCCGTTCAGCGTTGTCCTCGGAGAATGTTTGCCCAACGAGGTTACGGCCTCATTTCTGATTCAGCGCTCTCAGGGAAAATGTGGGTGTAAGGACTTTCCCTTGTTATATAGGGTCTTCATGCCTTATTCACGTCTGTTATGCAGCTCCACAATGCCGGCATTATTACTTGTCTCCGGAATAGAAATAAATTTGCTGGCAATCCTCAGCTGTGATATTATTATTTGTAACAATAGTTCTGCCGGGTGCAGAACAATTATAGAAGACATTGGTTTAGGGCACCAAACAGCAGTAACACTTTAACCTATGTCATCCACAGTGATGCATGGTATATGGAATAATCCAGGGCTGCATTTGTAGCTTCAGACTTTGTTCCGATTATTATGGCAGGAAAGAATACATAGAATAGAATAGAACATTTCTCTTTTTCTGTGGAGCATTTTCTTTATCTACAGGTAACAGACGGGTCTAATAACGGTTCTTCTCTATTGATTCTTTTCAGTACTGGGTGTATATACCCATAGCGGGAAGTTTTTTGTTAACCCCTTGGCAGTATACGGTAAAGGAAATAATTCTATTTCCTATAATTCTATAATTATTTGATCCCTTGCTGATTTTGTAAGTTTGTCCACTGACAAAGACCTGAACAGTCTATAATTTTAAGGTTAGGTTAATTTCGACAGTGAGAGAATATCAAAAATAAAATTAAAAAAAATCACATTGTATAAATTATATAAATGTATTTATTTATTTGTTATTTTTTCACCAATTACAAATCAGAATAATAACTGCTGTATAATAAAAAGATGTTGTCTCCAATATTTTAGCAATACAATAACATAACGCCATAACATAACCGCAGTATCTCCCAAAACCCAATCCCCGACCACTCCCTCTACCCACGGCTGTGGAGTGGTAAAAAAAAAAAAAAGAGAAGGGAAAAAAAAGGGGTTAAAAAAAATCACTATGGGCATGGGGTGGGGGAACTGAAAAAACAAATCTCCTTACCTTTTCCCACGCCATGTTTGATAAATCCCCCCATGACCTTAATATGCTTCTTTTTGAGCCGCTCCTTTGTTGCCTTGGCTGGAAGACCCAGCCATGACCCATTTTTAATTTCCTGGCGGAGGGAAGAGGTTTTATGGTACATGACTCCATCCATTGTCCCATTGGTGTGGTAAAGTAGTAACATAGAATTGAGTCTATGGGACGGGCGGATATGCACGCTGTGAGCGGATGCAAGCGACAGAATCCGCTATAACTTATCCGCGCAGATTCCGTAGTGTGAACCCGCCCTTATGGCATAATGTGTTACCAATTGTTTTCTTAGAGACAGTGGTCTCAGCTGCCTTGAGATCATTAAAGTGGTATTCCCCCCCAAATTTTTATTGCATTAATACATTGCCCACCCCTAGCTTTCCATCTTTCCAATATAAAGTTATTATAGATTCTGCACAGTTTTGCTGTTATCTAGATGCATTCACCCCCATGGAATGCATAGAATCATCAAACCTCAGTCCAACCCGACACGCACCCTCCGAGACGGCATCACGTGTCCTCCATCTCTTCAATGGGCCGGGTTAGCGCTTGTAACTCAGTCCACTGAAGAGAGGGAGGATCAGTGACTCCAGACTCCCCCCCCCCCCCCCCCCCCTCCTGAGCTCAACTGTGGCCCTTGACATTGCCCCCCCCCTGGGGGAGACAATGCCCATGTGCTGGAGGTGTACGGGACTCACCCGCGGCACCCCACACCCCCCCAGACTCTCCCGCGGCACCCCACCTCATACGCGTCACCCCGCACCCCCCTCCCCCCAGGGCTCACCCACGGCACCCCAGCCGGACTCACCCGCGGCACCCCACACCCCCCGGACTCACCTGCGGCACTGACGTGTGTCCCCCCCCCCCCCCAAGAACTCACCCACAGGACAGAGCTGCGGCAGGGCTTTGGCAGGGATTGCGGCCGGTGAGTTCCGGGTTCTGCCGAAGCCCTGCCGCAGCTCTGCCACTCTGCCAAAGTACACATTGCCCAGGAAGTCAGAGTCCCGTGGGTGAGTTCTGGGGGGGGGAACGTCAGTGCCGCGGGTGAGTTGGGGGGGGGAGGGGGGGGGGTGCCGAGGGTGAGTCCGGGGGGGGAGCTGCGGGTGAGTCCGGGGGGGTGTGGGGTGCCGCGGGTGCCACAGTTGAGCTCAGGAGGGAGGGGGAGTCGGGAGACACTGATCAGTAGCAGCAGCTGTCAGTGTCCTCCCTCACTTCCCCCCCGGCCCCCGGAACTCACCGGCGGCAGAACGTCCCAGTGCCCCATCTCCCCTGCGCAGTAAAGGTGTGTGGTGTCCACGGCTGCACACTAGGCAGTATGTTTAGTTTCGGTAACACTTGGGCTGGTGGCTTACCTGTGGCCCCCCATAACTCCTCTCTGCTATACCACACAATCCACCACAATGCTATGCAACTCACTCAACTCTGCTACATCATGGACCAATCAGGCATAAGCAATGCATAATGGGAGATGTAGTTTTCTGGCCGACGCCATGTTGGATATAGTTCGGCTTTTTAAAAAACTTGTAACTATGGAATGGAAGCAGCTAGAAAGACGGGAGATGGCTCAAAATTCTCAGGGGGGCTTGGTGAGTAAGAGCAGCTAGGTTTAGGAGCATATTATTTTTTTAGGTCTTGGGGGGGATACCCCTTTAACAAGTTCAAACTCACAAAATCAGCAAGGGATCAAATAATTATCTCCTCCACTGGTTATGCAGTTGTATACCTGGAAAATAGGCAGTGGCCTCAGAAGCTGAGATCACTGTACATGTCACAGTGGCTGGGGTTGGAGATAACTCAGGTCCTGACTGTTTATCCCATTGGCTGCCCCCTTCATGGCAGGTGAGGGCCTAGTGAAGGCCTTTTAAAATACATATCAGAGTGAAGAGATTGGTAAAATCACGATGCACTGTCGTATTGCAGTGTAATGTACAAAAAGCTAAATGTTTAAAGGAGAACTTCGGCTTTTTTTTCTTGTTAACTGGGGATCTTTGGAAGGGGGGGTGGGATTGTTTGCACTACAGCGCTCCTGTCAGGGTGGGGGAAGGGGTGTGTGTGTGTGTGGGGGGGGGGGGGGGGGGGGGGTACACAGTAGCTGAATTTTGTGCCTAAAGCACAGGAAAGGCCCCAGTTATTTTTACCATGTAACATTAACATATACTGCACCCCCTGCTGGACACTTCAGGTATATAAAAGGGGTTGAGACCCAATTTTTGTTTTGTTATGTTTTCAGAAATAGCAGCCTGCCTGAACTACTAAATTGAGGGGAATAGCACTATATGTGCATTTCCCATAATAAGTGTCCATTAGGATTCTGTCTAACTTTGCTTATGTAATAACATATTTAAAAAAATATTTTGGCCAGAGTTCTCCTTTAAGTCCCCAATGAAGAATAAAAGAAAATAAAGTTACATGCAGTTATTAAGTGTACTAAAGTTACAAAGGTATATGAATACATTTATATGCATATATACAGTTTTGTTCTATGCTGTTACAATAGTGCACCCCAGACACAGAGTAGTGTACCACCAATCATTTTCTGTATGTATAACCTGTATATCACCTGTATACAGAACAGGGTGCTGGATAACTGTGTTCCCCAACCTATACTTTTACAACAGCTGAATAGTCCCAACAACCGGCTTACTTCGAGTTTTTTTAATGATTTGTTTAGTGAAGTCTTCTCTAGCGGTTGCAAACCTACAATTTGAAGGCTGTCAGGGCATGATGGGCGTTGTAGTTTTACACCAGGGGTTGGGGCCCTCCGCTTTAGAAGTAGATATGATGAGATAGTTTTTCTCCTTCTGCAGGAGAGCAAATTTTCTGACTTTTTCCCATGGAACATTGCCTGAAAAATAAGTCATGTCTCCAGTGAGGGTGAGTACTCCCTCCCCTGCCCGAATAATAGCAAAAAGCAATACCTTGACAAAAATGCCCAGTTTAGGTTTGTGGCATATTTATTGTTGGTATAATGGATGCACTTAGCGTATCAATAATGCAGTCCGAGGAGAAGAATGGCTACAATGGAGAGAATTTTGTTGTAGCTCATGTCAGGGATTTTAAGAAGGGAAACTAGCCAGTGAGCTTTTAGCACCTCGTTGTTTCTATTGCTCCATCGCTAGCTCTTAGGGAAGACTTTATCCTCCTCCTTCTTCCTTTGCATCTGACATGGATTATTTATACTTCTGTTTGCTGCAGCAACTCTAAAATCCCACAGACCTGCGAGTTAAATATTGTCAGTGCCCAGTGAATCTTTGCAAATTTGATAGCCTTCAAATGATCCCGTGATGGAGGATTTCTGGAAGGGAACATTTGTCATTAATCCTCCAGCCTGTGTATAATGGTTGTGCCCTTGTATTTCTATGGGCTCGAAAAAGCAATTCAGCGCTGTGTCGGCTCACACACAAATATCCCTGTAAATTCCCTGTCTGCTTTCCTTCTAGGCAAAGGGGCTTTATTATCTGGCACAACAGCGGCTGCCTCTCACTCCTCAATGGCACGCAGTTATTGAATTGTGACTCAAGGCTTAGAATTTACTGATTATTCCTCCTTTTTTATTCTTGGAACGCTGGTTCCAGTACTGGTTTGCAAATACCCCACATCATCAAATAATGCATATTCTAATGGGAATTAATGCAGTCTGAAAGGGCACACCTATCATCTTATTTACATGTGAAGAATATAGTGCAAAAAGTAGACTTTTCATAACTTGGTCTGAATAAATGTAAAAAGAAATACAAATTAAGAAAAATAAAGTAGAGAAGAATACAATGATCTACATTGTTCCTACCATAGGGCCCTTGCACACTACGTAAATCACATGGATAAGCTTCGTCGGATTCTGTGTGTGCTCCCACTTGAAGGTCTTCCCGTCCCATAGGCTCCATTCTATGGTCCGGTGGATTCCGCCATCCCTCCAAATAATTGACATGACAATTCTTTTTTGAGCGGATGCCGGAATCTGCCTGAATAGAATGGAGCCTATAGGACGGGAAGATCTTCAAGCGAGCGTATGGAATCCGCAGGAGCTTATCCACACTATTTCTGTAGTGTGCAAGGGCCCATAGACTGTATGTATTATTTCTGATCCTACATGGGAGTAATTTCAGGGCTACCTCGCATTTGAAGAAGTAAAATGTCTTTTAAGATTTAGGCTTGCTGACATTAAAGGGCCTTATACACGGGCCGATTATTGATTAGGACCGTTGCTAAAAAAGGTTCTTTGGATGATAATTGGCTTATGTAAAAGTGACAGCGATCATCTGAGGACCAGCTAATCCTTGGGCTGATTCTGTCTTCTTACCATACTCTGATTTATCACTATTGGCTGCACATCTTCCTGTGTAAACAGGGTAATGTATGTCTGAATAGATGAAGGCATGCTGACATCATGGATACGTATTCATTGGTTTCTTGGATATGTATCTATCTGTGCTGTCAGATTCCAGATCAAAAGCAGTGTATACTTACCATCAGTGCTGCTTGTCTTCTGGTATCCTGTTCTTCAGCCCTCTGCAGCTGCTGTATCTTCAGGCCCCTGCCTCCTCCTGAATGATTGACAGCTGGAGGAGGCGGGGCCTGAAGACACAGCTGGAAGACTGGAGAGCTGGATGGCGGATCACAAGCAGCACTGATGGTAAGTACATACTGCCTGTGATGTTGTAAATATACATATGCAAGGTCACCACCTATCACAGCTAATATCAGTCTATTCTAACAACTGTATGTATTTAAAGTGTCACTGTCTTGAAATTTTTTTTTTGCAGAAATCAATAGTCCAGGCGATTTGTAATTGGGTTTATTAGCCGAAAAATGAATTTTTATCATGAAAAAGTAGTTTGAAGCTCTCCCCCTGTCTTCATTGTTCTCCTATGGAGAGAGGGAAAAGAGACACCAAAACAGGACAACAAATAGTTAATTAAAAGCTACATTACCCTCTGTCCTCTCTCCTCTGACCTCTGAATAGCACTCTGAATAGCTCCCCCACTGAGTAATCCTTTGTTCTCTGTTTTCTGCTGCAACATTTCTCCTCCGTTTCTTTCCCCCCTCCCCTCTTCATAGAACAGACAGGACGCGTCTGATTGAGATTTCCTGATGACAGAAAGGAGAGAAGGGGGGACCTGGGAAAAGGCTTTTTATATGCAGATGATGGCATATTTGCCTAATAAACCCAATTTCAAAGTTTCTTAAAATCACCTGTACTATTGATTTCTGCAAAAAAAAAAAAAAAATCACGACAGTGACTCGTTAAGTCTTAGGCCTCATTTACACATTTAGTGTTTTTTTTTCCTGGCCTGTAAATTACAGATGGGGGCTGGGTTCACACACAGTATATTTGAGGCTGTATTTGGTCCTCATGTCAGGTCCTCATATAGCAACCAAAACCAGGAGTGGATTGAAAACACAGAAAGGATCTGCTCACACAATGTTGAAATTGAGTGGATGGCCGCCATATAACAGTAAATAACGGCCATTATTTCAATACCACAGCCGTTGTTTTAAAATAACAGCAAATATTTGCCATTAAATGACGGCCATCCACTCAATTACAACATTATGTGAACAGAGCCTTTCTGTGTTTTCAATCCACTCCTGGTTTTGGTTGCTATACAGCCTCACAAATACAGCCTCAAATATACATAGTGTGAACCCAGCCTATAGATGTAACATCCTTAACGTCAAAAAAAAAAAAAAAAAGCAGATCCCCAAAACTTCTATTGGCCAATTCGATTTGCAGTATGGACGCAGATTCGTAAAACTACAGATGTAAATCAGGCTTTAGGATAGCTGAAATCTGCAAGTCAGTGGCTTATACCGGTACATTCTGCTTCCCTCATTCTTTATGCTGCAGCTCTGCTTGTTTTGATTGTTTGCTATCTTTAGATACAGGAACATAGAAACTAATGTAGGTCAGTAAATTCCCGTTACAGCAAGGGCAGAATGATTGTAAACTAAAAACAACTAATTCACTAGTAGAATACAGGGTCATGAGATACAGTACGTATCTGTCAGCTTTCTCATCTTGTGTTTGCGCTACATTAAAAAAAATACATAAATATAAACTGCAGCATCACAAAGTTAGAGTTCTGCTCAGTATTTTCAGGAGGCGGCTTTCATAATCACAATATGGACAGAAATAGCTTGGCCTCCAGTTGTAAGGCTTCAGTTCAAGTGTTTCAAGAGGCCGACATTTCAGGGATATTGAGTCACCATTGCAACTAGGCGGTAGGGAAAGCAAATTGTATGCTGTGCAGTATATAATGGTATGCTGGGCTGTATATATATAATGGTATGTTGGGCTGTATGTATATATATATATATATATATATATATATATATATATATAAATGGTATGCTGGGCTGTATATATATAATGGTATGTTGGGCTGTGTATATATATATATATATAATGGTATGCTGGGCTGTATATATATATATATAATGGTATGCTGGGCTGTATATATATATAATGGTATGCTGGGCTGTATACAGTATATACAATAGTATGCTGGGCTGTATAGCTAGAGGTATAACCAGTAGGAAGAGGAGATTGTGATCCCGCTGTATATGGCTCTAGTGACATCACATCTGGAATAAAGCATAATGATAAAATAGAATGGGTCCAAAGATGGCTACAAAAATGGAGGATGTGAGGCATAAACCATATCAGGAAAGACTTAAAGGGGTTGTCCGGGATTTTTCAATAAACTAGCATTGCATTGACCTCTGTGGATGTTGCATATTTTACATACACTTCTATTTTTTATTTAAAGCGGTTACTGTGTTCTCAGGCTCAGTCACATGACCACTCTGCCTGTGTTTTCTTTACTTCCTGTGAAATTCTGTTCCCTTTCTGTTTCCTGTTCCTGCCAGTGAGGGAACAGTGAGTCATCAGGTGGGTGTGGTTATTCAAATATTTCTTTAGCCACCCCCCTAACATCTAACATCTGAGCCCAGAAGAAACTGCAGCAATAAGGACAGCATGACAGACTACAATCTCTGTACAGCACTGCAGCATAGGTTGGAGCTATAAACAGTAAATAAAGGAAGTATTAGGGGGGTGATTTATCAAAACTTGTGCAGAGGAACAGGGAAGCAGTTGCCCATAGCAACCAGTCAGATTCTAGGTTTAATTTTCTAAGGCCTTTTTTAAAAATGAAAGAAGCAATCTGATTGGCTGCTATGGGTAACTGCTCCCCTGCACAGGCTGTGATACATCTCCCCCTATATTGTTACTATTGTAGTGTTAAGATATACAGTGTTAGGGCAGTGCTGCTGCTGTGTGTAATATGGAGAGGAGAGAGGAGACTTCACCTCATGGAAGTCACCATGCCATCTATCAATCTATATATATGGAAAGAAGGACAGAGGAAAACTAGGGTAACAAAGTCAAGCGCACACCAAAAATGAGATGCAAAAAGAATAAACTTTATTAAACACCAGCTACACGAACAATGTTAGAAACATCTAAAATCCCCAAAGAGGGGAGAAAAACTGCAGAACCTGGGAATAAAGGTTAAACTGCACTGCTACAATGAGATAGGCCATAAAGGCCCCCAAACATGGGACTCAGAGGAAGGGAAACATAATTACACAATAAGAAGCTATGATGAGTGAATCCTGTTAGTCATGTACATCATACCCATAAACAATGTCACGTCCCCATGTAGCAGAAGGAATACCCCACGCGTATCGCCGCTACATTGCGGCTTCGTCAGGAGTCAATACAGTGTAGCAACAAGCCAGTATATATACCTGTAATGAATTCTAATTCCCCAATATTGACATGGCGCCAGAGTGAGCGGCGTGCGGAAATGGAGTCTGCTGCTGCGCACGTCAAGCTCCTGGAGATTCCAGTGCGTGACGTGATGACGTGGTAGTGCTGGAACGTCGGCGGTCATGTGACCGAGACGTCAGCGGTTCCGTGCCAGGGTTGTGACCACTAAGTAACATAGTCTCGCGATAGTAAGAGTGCCGGTCACGTGACGTGATGTCATATCCCATGCTACTGGGACTAAAGTATAAAATGCAAATCATTACTAAGTCCATCCCGATACTACGGAGCTACTATAGTCAAAACAATGATTACCTATAAAAGTAAATAATAATGATTATGCCATATCCCTGGATCATCCTGGTCACATGACCGGTCACATGATCCAAAATAGTGATTATTGATAAAACATGATTCAAAAAAATGTGAGCACAATACAAATTACAAGAACTTAATCGCAAACTTATGTAAGACATGATAAGAGAAACTAAAAACTAATTAAGGCTGGGTTCACACTATGTATATTTGAGGCTGTATTTGTGAGGCTGTATAGCAACCAAAACCAGGAGTGGATTGAAAACACAGAAAGGCTCTGTTCACATAATGTTGTAATTGAGTGGATGGCCATCATTTAATGGCAAATATTTGCTGTTATTTTAAAACAACGGCTGTGGTATTGAAATAATGGCCGTTATTTACTGTTATATGGCGGCCATCCACTCAATTTCAACATTGTGTGAACAGAGCCTTTCTGTGTTTTCAATCCACTCCTGGTTTTGGTTGCTATGAGGACCTGACATGAGGACCAAATACAGCCTCAAATATACATAGTGTGAACCCAGCCTAAAAATGTAAGTGCATACACGGTTTAACCACAAGAAAAACCCAAAATAGCTACAATAAAGTGCTAGTGCATAACTCAATGCATACGTAAACCTGTTCGAGATGATGCAAAAATGGTCGTTATATATTCATTAGAACCAAATACTGGTTAATATGTGACAATTTTATGCGCATGCGCCATACTTCAACAGGACAAATCCTAAAAATAGTGCAAAGTGCTTGTGCAAGGCCCAGTTACTACGTAACCTGCCAGGATGCCGAAATAGATAAAAATAAAAAATGATAGAGCAGTAATAATAATATATATAAATGAAGTGATGTTTTATATGCAGCACTCCTATATAGAAACATATATGAGAAATAAATACCATATATAAATATGTAAATGTATATATACCCTAAAGTACTAGCAGACGCAGACCGCAGACTCCATTTCCAATGGCCACCCAATGGTCCCCCCAGAAGGTGCTGATCAACTAAAAAAACTATGAAATGTACACTGCAAGGATAAGGAGTTGGAAAGAATCAAACAGAAGGCACATCCAGGGCCAATGAATAGTCGAGCCAAGGGTAGCAACTTGACAACCGAGAGATCGAACAGGACAGGAGGATAGCTGGAAATCGACATCTGAGGTGTATCATCAATGCCAACGCAGCTTTATACACACTAGGATAAAATAGAAAGGCAATATACATTAATAAAAAAAAAATTAAATAAATGAAACTAGTGGTGTGCATGAAGTGTGAATACGTGTGTAGTGATGTGGAAGTAGTAAGCCGTGTAAGAATGAAACACGGTGAATGCTAAGTGGTGTGTAAAAAAAATGTGTGAATGAAGTGAAGAATGTGAGAGTGTGTGAAAGAAATATGTGAATAAATGAATAAGTGAGATCCAAAAAGGTGGAAAAAAGAAAAGAAAAGGGGGTTGATTGTTAGTGAAAATTGTGTGTGAATCAAAATGAAAAACTGAAAGCCAAACAGGAGTGGTGTCAAACTAGAAGTGTGAGGGGGGGGGAAAAAAAAAAAGGGGGATATAACTAATATAGAAACTAAGGACCGAGAAAACCTGTAAACAAGAGCTCCTCATTAAGGCCATTGGGACTTACCGAGTTAAGTAGGAAGATCCATCTAGATTCCTTTCTTAGAAGATGACTGACCATATCACCAGAGCGGATGCCCAAGTTCACCTTTTCCAATCCCGTGACAGTTAGTCCACGAGTTGACCCACCGTGTACCTGTAAAAAATGGGATGCCACAGAGGTCAAAGCCCTACCCTGTCTGGCGTTTCTAGCCCCCAAGGAAATGGTAGAAATGTGTTTCTGTACACGTTTACGTAATTCCTGGTTGGTTTGTCCAACATAGACCTTTTCACAGGGGCATGTAAGGGCATAAACAACGTGTTGTGTTCTGCAATTGATGTTGTCCTTGGAATTATATCTTACCCCATCCTGTGGGTTGATGAAGTGGTCCTTGTTTGTCATGTGTTGACAGATGTTACAATGCCCACAAGAATAACTGCCAGTAATACGTTGTCCACTTTGTAGCGACGTCCTGGGTCTGGAGAAATGGCTGCTGGAAAGTTTGTCTCGTAGGTTTGGTGCGCGTTTGGCTGTGATCAAAGGTTTGATTGGAATAGTTGCTCCAATTCGAGTATCCGCTTGTAGGATCTTCCAGTTCGGTTCCAAGATCCGGGTGAGGTCATGCCATTGGTTGTTAAAAGTCGTGATGAATCTCAAGTCATTGTCCTGCGATCTAATGCGTGGTTCAAGAATCTCCTGTCGGTCAGTGTCTCGTGCCTTTTGGAATGCTTTGGAAATGATGTTCCCTGGATATTTTCTCGCCTTGAATCTGGAGGTAAGTTCCCTAGCGTGATGCTGAAAATCATGGATGTCTGTACAATTGCATCTAATGCATTGAAATTGACCTGTAGGGATACCCCTTCTAGTATGGAATGGGTGAAAGCTATCAAAGCTCAATAAGCTATTTGTGGCTTTCTGCTTCCTGTGCAGTGTTTTAATTCTGCCATCCTCCAAGTGTAATTCCAAATCCAAGAACTGTGTTAGATGAATGTTGTGCTGGTTGTTAAGATCTCCAATAAAAAGCTCCACCTCCTCGTGTGTACCTGCCCAAAAAAAGATAATGTCATCTATATATCGATGCCATGTAATGACCTTATCCCGAAACACAGGACATGGGTACACGTGCTCCTTCTCCCACCAACCCAAAAAGAGGTTTGCGTAGGAGGGGGCGCAACATGCACCCGTGTCCGTGCCCGACTCTTGCCTGTAATACCTACCATCAAAGGTAAAGTAATTATGTTTCAAGATGAATGACAACAGGTCAATGATGAAAGAATCATGCATCTGGTCGTGGTCCCTCTTCTTGTCGAGAAAGTACGTTACAGCCTGAACACCATCCTCATGTGCAATGTTGGTGTATAGAGCTTCAACTTCACACGTGACGAGCAAGTTACCCTCTGGAAAAGAATGATGTGACAGTGTCTGTATTACATGCATGGAGTCCCGTAGGTAAGAATCCAATTGGAGGACCAGCGGCTGAAGAAAAAAGTCCACGTAGACACAATTTTTTTCAGTAAGACTCCCTATTCCTGCCACAATAGGACGTCCCGGTGGTGACATGATGTCCTTATGAACTTTTGGTAGCATATCTATCAATCTATTGCTGAGGTAAACCTGTAACAGAATCCTGCCCCATTGAGACCCTGCCCACCAGTAGGATGGCTACTGTAGTGTATATGTAATCCAGGACTACAACTCCTATCATGTACATGTGTGCTGGGGTTTGTAGTCCTACAACAGATAAGTGTGAAAAAACTAGTTGATTTGATAACATAAGTAACTGGCAGACACTGAGCCACCATGCTGCTCAAAGGGCACTTGTAGTAATACAGACATTTCCTGCCTATGGGTAGAGTGGGTGGAGCTATAGGCATGTAGAGCTGTGATGTCAGTGCTGACCTCTGTGACCTGGAAGTTCTTTATGTAAACAAACACAAATCCCAAAAGCAGCAACAGAGAAGGATGGAGGCCCAGGGACACAGAGGGGAAAAAAGGTGAGAGAAAACCACTCAGGGAAAGGGACAGATTACAAATATTTCACATTTCCAATAAGAAACAAATGTTGGACAACCTCTTTAAGGATTTGAATCTGTATAGTCTGGAGGAAAGAAGGAAAAGGGCGGATATGATTGAAACCTTTAAATATGTTAAAGGACTAAACAAAGTTCAGTCCTTCAGAGGGAAGTGTTTAAAAAAAAACAAAAACTAAACATTTACTAAAAGAGTAGTAGATGCTTGGAACAAACGTCCAGCAGATGTGGTAGGTAAATCTACAATAACTAAATTTAGAGTGATACTGTCACCCCCATTACTCTATGTGCAGTTCTCCACACCACCCACAAGCTTAAATGCTGCACATTGAATATAAACCATCTTCTTTTTGCTCTAAAATCGCTTCATTTCCTCAGTTAACAGTGTCACCTAGGCGGGGATTCACAGCAGATGGTTCCTCTCCCCAGCAGGAGATGGGGCCCAACTGCAGTGAAGCTCCGCCTGGGTGACACTGTTCACCCAGAGCAAGGGTAAGGAGGGTGACTGTATTACTTATAACCTGCCTTGGATAAGCACATACAGTAAATCTATCTTTCTTTGCACATCCTGGCTACATTAATACCTGTGGATGGACATTTGGACAGTAGGGCTTATACAAGCATCTCTGCATGGCCAGCATGACAGTATACCATCCCCATGATTATATACTCATGGATTGGCTACAGGAACATGACAAGAGAGTTCTCCTTGCTTCCCTGGATTTCTTGGTCCCTTGTTCTAAATCCTATAGACATCTCTGGGATGAGGTAGTGCCTCATCTTCAGCGCCTCCATCTAATGTGTGCTGAGAACCGATCCTGTCCTTGTTTGCCAGTCTTTCTGCAGAACAATTTCATCACCTCGCGGGGTCTATGCTATGATGAATTGCAGCAATTCTATAGGTCAAAGGAGGCCCAACACGCCACTAGATTGGGGTGTCAATAAAGCTGCCTTTGAAGCCTTAGGCTGTAAAGCTACACTCACATATGCACAGTCCCTTTAAAATATAGAACATAGCGCTATGCTTGTTTTTTTCCCCCCCCCCATCATGTTGCTGTTTCTCTTTATGTATTAGCTGGTTACAAATGGGGTCTCAGTGGCGGTATCCCCTGATCTAAAAAAAAAAGACATATTTACAGAGGATTATGGCTTATAAATAAATTTCATCATTTTTCCTTGTGAGTAGGTTTATTGTGTACAAAGCAATATGAGCTGCCGTGAACCGGGTTTGAACCTGTGTTTGGAGAATTTCCCACTTCTCATGTCCTTTTGGAAAGCAGAATGTTTACCGTCTTACCCATTTCACATTTTTATAGAAATAATGTGTATTGTAGCAATGAACTTTTTCTTTGACTTGGTCGCATTTCAGTCCATGTGGAAATGAACCCTTCAGTGTAGACCTGCTTTATTTATTATTTGTCTAAATGGACAAAGGCGGGTGATTCTTGAGTGTGCTCACCTACCCTGCCCTCACTCATCTGTCTGCGTCTCTCCTTCACTCCATCTTGTGATTATTTTATTTAGACTTCATGTCAATTGTGAATACACAGTAAAATAGTTCATTTCACTTCAGAGAGCGGTAGATATAACTTTAAAGGGAATCTGTCAGATGCATTTCACATGCCAAACAGCTGACACTGTTAGAGGAGGACCCTGAAACGTTGCGCCTACGTCACTACCGTCCTGACGGTGGAGGGTGAGAGCCTCTATGAAGGCCAAGATCTGAAGAGCGCTATGCGGTAGCGTGAAGACCTGATTTTATCGTCCAAACAGTTGGGTGAACTTTCTGTTTTATCATGTATTTGGGGTTTTGTACTTTTTTCATAGGGATTTAAGCATATAAAAGAAAATAGATACAAAGAATTATCTTGTGTCTTATTCTTGTTATATTGGAGATACTGTTAGATGCTGTTGGGTCAAGGAGACACATTGTACCTTTCATATATCCAGCTGTGCTTCTAGAATGGAGAAAAATGCTTTTATTCTACAGTGAAAAATGTCAGAGAGACATTCCCAAACCCTTGGGGGGGGGGGGGGGGGGATTTATGAAGCGTAGGCCGCAGGTCTTACGCCAGGGAGAGAGTGCAGATTTGCCCCTTCTTCTTGGTGTACCCCTCCCGTATGCCCCGCTCACCCAATGGGTGGGCAGGCGGAGCTTGCAGGGGAGTGATGAGGTGCAGAGGAGGCGTGACCTCCTCCTGCGCCTAATCTATCATGATTTACGCCTGCTCGCAGGTGCAAATCATGATGCAAATCAGCAGGTGTAGATTTCGTATGCCAGGCGCAGATTCGGGCGCCCGGCCGGCCGGATTCACTAAGAGGTGTGCGCCTCTTAGTGAATCCTGCTGTGAAAAAGGGGGCGGGACCTAATATAAAGTCTTTATAAATCTTTATAAACACCTTCCCCATCCCTTGCCCTGCTTGGGGCACAGCTTGCACCTGACTCTTAAAAAATAAATAAATAAAATAAGTTTATGGGTGTACAAACCACTATCTGCGGCCTCCGTTTGCCTGTTTTTCTCACTCTGTATTGCCCAGTATTACTCTTTCCATATCGCTCCATCTCTGGTTTCAGAATCAAAATCTCCTGCCCTTACGCGGCCTCTTTGTCACGCCCTCTAGGGCTAATCACGGCCCCCTTACCCGCCCAGCTTGCTGAGTTCACCCATCATCTGCCTAACAATCCCTCTCCCTGCTTGTCCATTTCCTACATCACTGATACACACCCTGAGACTTTACAGAGGCGTCATGCTCAGCCATGACCTTTCTGCATGCGCCGTGCACCACACCATGGATTACAGCTTGTCCTATCGATGACTGGGAGAGCGCCTGCTAGCTGCGCATCAGAGAGGGGAGTGCCTGGGGGGAGAACAGGCCGATTCCAGTCAGTGACGTGAGGCTGTGAGCGACTGACACAAAATGGCGCCAGCTAAAGATAACGGGGGTCAAGTGTCAATATTCACGAATGAAAAACAGTGACTGCTGGTGGGAGGTACAGTATATTTAAAAATAAAAAAAAAGAGGGGGGGGGGGTTAATCTCTAATACTATAGTACATTAGACAGTGATATAACTTTTACCTGTGCAGCTTTATTCATTATTTTCCTTTTTTTTAAGCAGGACAGGTATGGAAGGGGTAGTTAGGTCTTTCTGCAGGTCAGGAGCTTGGGAACGCCTCTCTGACAATTTTCACTGAAGTATAAAAGCATTTTTCCACATTCAGGGACCACAGACAGATATAAAAGATACGTCTCCTTGACTTAACAGCTAACAGTGTCAGCAGTTTAGAACATGAATTGCTGCTGAGATTTTTCTGGGGCTTTAATTTTAATGATCTATCCTATATCTGGCCATACAGAAACCTGTCAGTGGGATCGGACAACCATTAGAAGTAGATAGTAGCCTCTAGAGCAGTGCTTCTCAAACGTTTTCTACTGGAGCCTCACCCAACAGACCAAGGCAATGCCTGGGCCTCACCACACTGACCAAGAGGGTGCCTGGGCCTCACTATCTGTGGTGAAAGTCCATTTAAAAGTTGAAAATAATGCTAGGGCTAGCTTTCATCAGTCTCCCAAGCTCTAGATACTAATAAAGCAAGTAGAAAATAAATTAATAATGTTGCTAAAATGGAGTTTTTGAAAACAGCAAAAGGACTGTGCAGATCATAGTTACTTTTGTGAAAACTGCCTCCCCAGCAGGGCCTCACCAACAACTGGGGGCGCCTCACTGGTGAGGCCCGCCTCACAGTTTGAGAAGCACTGCTCTAGAGTATCCCTCAGATGTGTGGGCCGAGCCAGACGTGCATGTGTATGTGGAGTCTGGAGAGAGAGTAAAAATGCAAAAATTAAAATTTCCTGCTCCTTAAAGGGGTTAAGATTAGAGATGAGCGAACCTGGAGCATGCTCGAGTTGATCCGAACCCGAACTTTCGGCATTTGATTAGCGGTGGCTGCTGAACTTGGATAAAGCCCTAAGGCTATGTGGAAATCATGGATATAGTCATTGACTGTATCCACGTTTTCCAGACAACCTTAGAGCTTTATCCAAGTTCAACAGCCGCAGCTAATCAAATACCGAACGTTTGGGTTCGGATCGACTCAAACCCGAACCCGATTCACTCATCTCTAGTTAAGATCAATGGAATTAAATTTTTATTTTATTCCATGTCAATAATCAGTTTGTCTATGAAATTATATCTGCTATTTACACAAGATCTCTGCCATCTGTGTACTCCATCTCTAATTTGGGTAAATTCTTTCTTATGCTAATAGACCTACTATTCCCTGACAACTTATTAGATATGTCGCAATCTATAGTATCAGTTTTAGTATCAACGGCTATTGCCATAAATATGCAATATCGATGACATCTTAATACCAGGGCTATTGAGACGGTAAGCAGAGACTTTTTTTCCTGTAAATATAAACATACTGTGCATCTAATAAATTTAATTAAATATTTTAAAGCCATAGTTGTTGCATCTCTATCAATGCCACTGAAAACACACTCTTATTCTACGCGTCTGACTCCAATGCTCCACAGTCCCCATTGTTTGGTAAAATGATGGCGCCTGTTATCAAATGTTGCCGCCAATTATGTCCAGGATTTACGGTTACATTATCTTCTTTATTGCACTAGTTATAACAAAGACGCCCATGACTTTTGTGTCGGGTTACATTGAATTTCCATGTCCCCGTCTTCATTTATAACCCTCAGTTGGCATCTTAAACATTTCATTCCATGGATGTTCTCCAGGAGATGATTACAGGAGCGTCTCTCCCAGAAGTGCGTATAGAGGGACATCTTCACATGCGTTTAGATGAAGTAATCTGCTTTTATGAAGGCATAAATCAGGCTTTACAGCCCTAATGACTATTATGAATCCTGCCGTAAAATCTGATGTATGGTGCAATTAATACAAACCACTTGATTGAAACCATTCCAGTCTGTCGAGCGTGTAACCTGTTTGTAATTTGGAACCCCTTAGAACATCTAATGGCTGGGAAGCAGGTTGTTTAGGGGGAAATCTTTCATTTTATATTTAACAATAAAGACATCTGTGCCTCTTTACGTATCTAGAACAACCTCAATGACTTCCGGAAAATAACAGATATATTATGTACAAATTAATTAGGTTGGGATCCTTCTTCCCGTAGGGAAACGCTTATTTTACGAGATGTTACATTGATTGCTTCCAAAACCCTGGCTACTGCTGTGAGGAGCACATGAGGATTTATGTATGCACAGTGTACGCTTCTCTTTTCTCTTCTATTTTATGTTGGCTCCAAACGCGATGATAAAGTCGGCCGAAGAAGAGGAGTTCACTTATAGAGTTGATCTCAACCCTGCTCTACTGCTTTCATACAAGACTCAGGTTTCATCCACTATCCATGTGACAAGTGGAGGAGCAGCCTTTGACTTATTGATCTATTGATCGATATTTTCACAGACTATTAAACCTGCGCTCACTTCTGGTGGTGCTCCATGAATGGTTGTGCTGCTTTCTCTGAGTATTAAACATAATGTAGTTTCTCACACTTCATGAAAGATTTTATTGCTTTGTTAATGAAGTGCCCTAGAGTTTTTTCTTTTATTTTTTTATATGTCTCATCGTAGCATCTGGGTAGACCACTTCTAGCTTTAGTGTTCCTCTACTACCAGCTTTATTATACCTTCTGCTGTGTTGTGCCCTGTACATTGGATACTTTAGCAATAAGATAAGGGACAGAGGAACACGCTGGATAGACTTTTGTTAGGCCTAATTTACATATGCCGGATGATCTAGCCTGGCCACTGGCCGTGAAATATCTGTTACAGCGGAACTGGGATTTATCTATAGCAGTTGCCTTTCCTAGGTCTTAACTGTGGCTCCCAGTATTCAGTCTACAGGGCTTACCAACAGTAACCAAAGGATTGATGAAATGAATAATGATAATTAAGACAGCAGAAAATGATATGCAGGAACAACTCCAACTAGCTTATCCTAAGACCAAGAAGCAAAGGCAAGACCGAACAGATACTGAAAAAACTTTTAAAATGTCACTATCGTATTTTTTTTGTTTGTTTTTTTAGTGTAATTGTGCATGTTGAAAGGCAACGATCAGCAGAAATGCACAAAGTCGGCAGATTGTGATCTTTCAACATGCTGAAACATGCATGATTTGTGCAGCGACTGTCTGCTGCTCGTTGCTCAGTTTAACGGAAATGGCGGCAGCAGACCACCACTGACTTCAATTAGTTGCCCGAACAATCTAAGGATTGTTTGAACGGCCCCTCCCGCTGCTCCCCGATCGCTGTCTGAGTGTAATAACCCAAGCAGTGAGCAGGGAATAGGGGGAAGTGAGCTTTCACCCCAGATTATCATGCCATGTAATACGGCCTTTAGACCAGTGACCTCAGCTTAAGGACATTGTATAATGGAGTAAGCTGTCTGACATCCACATGTGGCTTTATTGGAGGTCTAACCTGCTGCTCTGTCACCTTACTCAATGCTTCACACTGTAGATCAGATTGGTTACTGCACACAACTACAACCTCAGCAGAAAGTGCTTATAGGACATGATGATTAAATGTGACTAGGAAGTAAATCCTATTGAGGAAGCTTATCAGGTAACTGACACATGTAGTAAAGTAAATGTGCTCTGCATGAGATGCGTTTTAACATGATATGTCATATCTCCTTACTGCCATTTACTGAGCCACTGCTTTATTTGTCATCGGTGCTTGCAAGCCTCCTAGGCACTGGAGCAGAGTTGTCACCTCTGTGACTCGTGCTTATGCTCCAATGCGCTGTTGACTTATTCCTTTACTTCTGTTCATTCTATAGCTGTGATATTTACAGGCTTCGATAAATTATATGTAACAGATATTACATGAAGACGTTGAACTTCTTAAGCTTTACGGGAACATTACTTGTATTTATAGTGGTTACGTCAGTGTTTGCTGCCTTCTGGCTCTCCAGCTGTTGCAAAACTACAACTTCCATCATGCCCTCATATTTGAATGTTGTAAGGATATGATGGGGATTACACTTTTGTAATTGCTTGAGACTGACAGGGCATTAATAGAATTGGGGGTTTGCAACAGGTCTAAGCTGTCAGGGGTCATGATGAGAATTAAAGTGTTGCTACAGCTGGAGGCTCCTGTGTGCAGGCTGGATGTCATTGTTCCACAGCTTAGTCACGATTTTAGCAAGTACAGTGGTACCTTGGTTTAAGAGTAACTTGGTTTAAGAGCGTTTTTGTTTAAGAGCTCAGTTTTTCAAAATTGTGACTTGGTTTAAGAGCATTGCTTTGGTTTAAGAGCTTTCTGTACTGGGTGGGAGGGGGAGTGGAGGAGGGGCAGGGTCTGCATAGCGGGGTCTACAGCACTGTACTCTGACCCAGGAAGTATCCCTCACCTTTCAAATCATAGCAAATCAAATCAAACCTACTTCAGGCTGGGGCTTACATCAGGGGACAGGACTGTGGAGGTAAACTCTTCATAGCTGTAACCCCTCTCTCCCTGGACAGAGAGTGCAGCATGTATGGGCTCACATCTGCCCTGCTCATTCCTTCATACTCCCTGCAGTTTCTCATCCTCTCTATTACTGTACAGTAACTTATAATATCACATTTTCTGCTATTTCTGAATGTTTCATTTGTTCTACATGTTATTCAGAATAAAAAAAAAAATATTTTGGGGTGTTGAAACAATTGTCTACATTTCTATGATTTCTTATGGGAAAATTTGCTTTGGTTTAAGAGTAGATTTGGATTACAAGCACGGTTCCAAAACGAAATATGCTCGTAATCCAAGGCACCACTGTAATAGCAAGGTGTACGGTTTGCCAGAAGGTTTTCAGGTCCTGGTTGCAACAAGGATCTTCTCCTTGTTCCCCAAAAATCCTCAATATTTATGACTGGCAACCTGGGTATAATGCCCTGTTCACTGGAAAGATACAAGGCTTGGTGCAAGAACACACCACCTGTGCAGACCATTCGTTTTCTCAGTACACTAACTACCTTGTAATTCTGTAATTAACAACAACTAGAGGAAGAGTGATTGAGTAGAGACTACCACCTTTATACTATTTTCCTAACCATAAATCGAATACATATAAGACAATATGACCCTTGATATTTGCTCTCTCATTACACATTTTCTCCACTAGACGGATACTTCTTCAGCTCAGATAAGAAATGAAAACCAATATGTCCTATATCAACGAAATTTGTTACGGAAGCATGTGGTAGGTGAAATGTTTAGGGCATTGCCTAGTAGGAGTGGATGCCTATTGTAGTAGTAGTTCCATGGTTATATTTTGATTTCTATTTGGAAATATATATGGAAACCACCTTGGAGTCTAGCTAGTCTAGACACCTGGTTCCAGCCATCTGCACTGGTTTCTTTGAAAACAATTGGGCTGCTCTAAGCACTGACAGCGGGCCCAGGGAAGGGGATGTCAAGCACTTGGCATAATGATTCCTTATGATGCCTGATGCCGGGAGCTCTGAATCAGTTTAAATCTTTGCACTACTGTACTGACACATTGTAGCGCAAAAATTTCAACTGATTCAGAACTCCTGTTCTCAAAAATAAATTGTGATGGTGGGAGTTTCCTGATTCCGGTCCATAGCACATCTTCCGTGCACGGACCAGAATGTAAAGCAGAAAAAAACATTCAAAGTGGAAAGAATTTAGTTCTGCAGAATAAAGATTGCAGCTCTTAAGTATTAAGTATGCAGACTGTATCTTAGTATCAGTACAAGATATGTAATGTATGTGCAGAATACTGAGTGCAGCTCTGGAGTATACAGTAACGCCAGATGTAACACGTGATTAGTATAGGATACCTTATGCAACGTGAGTACTCTATCAGCACAATAAGTGAGTACAGCTCTGAAATATAATAGTGAAAGTAAATCATAATCAATACAGGAAAAGTAATTCAATGTAGTTTATTTAAACAGCGACTCCCCTATCTCAATTAGCAGAATTGTGATTGCAGCCCTGAAGTATAATAAAGACTTTTACTTGGCATCAGTGGTGAATTAACTTGTAATGTCATTTATATAAACTTATGACAGGTTCTTCAGGCATAAATAGGAATCACTGGGGATATAAGCATTGACTGAAAAACATGTCAGGAAAGGTAACAGCTCCTCCTTAAAAAAAAAATAAAAAAATTTACAGTTGAGACATAAAAGCACTATTGGAAATTTACATTCTCCACAGTCCTGCTGGTTATTTTATGGGTCACTCCTGCAACATACAGAAAAGATTTCAGTAACGTGGCTTGACAAATTGTTGTAATAGGAGTATAATATTATATAAACTAAAGATAAGACTGGAAACTTTGCAGTATGTTGTAACATTTACTTGATCTGTTTAAATTAATTTTACACCTTTTAGATGCTTTTTTTCTTGTACATTCTGTGGTATATTTCCCCCCACCCCATAGATCTTTATGAAAGGAGTTATCTAGGATTGGGTCTCCAGTTGGGTTTGTGTTAGATTTAGGGAATAAGAGACATAAGACTGGTGCAGCCATGACGCTGGCACCCATCCCGCTGTCCCTGCCTACTTGCCTCAACTGCCATAGGCAGCAGTGGACAACTGAGCAGCAGTCCATAACTTAAGTGAACACGGAACAAGACAAATAACACAATGGATCAGGGTCAGAAAGTCCAGGTCAAAACACACACTAGCAAAGCAGTACCAAAACGTGTCCAGAATCAAAGTCAGGAGTCAAAGCCAGAAAGACAAGATGCCAGGGAATAGATGCAGGTGCAGTTACAAGGTCAGGAGGGAGCTCAGGGTCTGAGGCTCTATCCCAGGCAAGGAATGGACAAAAGTGAAAGATACTTATGGGACCAGAAGTCCCAGCTCAGATCACATCAGACAGCTGACTGGCGGTACCAGCCTCAGTCAGCTGATTACAAATGGCTACCACCTAGTGCCAATTGGCTGTGGTTGGTGTGGCCAGTCCGGTTGTCAGGGAAGCCTTAAGGCGGCTGATCGCATGCTCCGGCAGCGGCGTGGACTTTGTGCAGATGGCTTTCTAACAGTTTGGTTTTGTAACTCAGTTCCATTGAAGTAGATGGAATTTAATTGCAAAACCTACACCCAAACTGGAAAAAAGAGTGGTGCTGTTTTTGCAAGCAGGCGGCCATGATTTTGTAATCCTTGATAATGCCTTTAATTTATTTTTCTCTACGGCCTGTATGTTTTCAAATATAGTTCTGGCTGTTCGGTCTCATTCTGAGAGAAATCCATTAGATCAGTTGACTGTCTGATTAGTTTCCAGCTCTTCTCTCTCTTCTCTCCTGAACAAACTTCCTAGCTGATTTATGTAAAGGTCAAAGGTGACTTTTAATATAGTCACAAATCATCCTAAGAAAATTTGAAACTGGAGACTGAGCCGACCAGGCGGCGTATGTGATAGATTTACAATGCAATAATATAAAAAAGGTCCATACTAGAGATGAGCAAAACTACTGTAAGCTTCGTTTCGTGAAACGCTGAACGCTCAGCATTTGACTCTGAGGATCCACATCTTCCAGGCAGTCTTAGGGTTGCATTCATCTTCTCCAGCCACCAGGAGCCTAATGTTTCACAAAACGGAACTTACTGTAGTTCTTGTTCTTGGGCTTGTTCTTCTTCATGGGAAACAATCTATTTTTCGTCCTTTTCATTTATCTAGAATCTACTTTCAGTGCTTTCATAAATAATCTGTGTAGATAACCTCCTCCCCAATGCGCCTCGGTCTGGTACCTGCATGCAGGGTTTCTGTAACTCATAAAATTATGGCGCTATTACTGGAAAACAAACAAGTCGGCGGAGAACAAACAGCAGGCTCTGATTGCCAGAGGACAGAGTTTAATTATTTTGGCATTGACAAGATGGGAAGATGTAAGTGGTTCACTTGGCCCATGGCTGTCTGTCTTCTGTGATTATTTCAGGTTATTGGTCAAGGAGAATGAGATCTTTGTGACACATTATCTACATGGTAATAAAGTTTATCTGCACATTTAAAGCAACAAAGTGTTGTTTTTTGATGCTTTAATATAAGACTAAAAGCAACACAGTTCATCATGGTAAGGCAAGGATACTGGCAGTCAGCTCATACTTTGCATTTTAAGGGGGTCATTTATCAAGACGGGTGTATTTGGATTACTGTCTTAAAGCCACGCCGCCTTTTCCCTGCTCGGATTTACTAAGAGGCGCATGCCTCTTAGTACAGCCAGTCAGCCCTGCGCCTGCCTGGTTTTTAGTCATAAACCTTAAAGGGAACCTGTCATTTTTGGATGGCCCCCCAAACCCACCGTATCCCTGGATACAGCCCCCATACTCACCCCATCCTGCCAGTTTGCTCCCGATGCCGATCCAGTGATTTCCTGTGGACATCGGGCTCATCTCTGCTTATTTGCATATTGAGTACACAGATGCGCAGGCGGCCATATCTCCACAGCGTGATCGGCATCAGGACCGGTAGGTAGGGGTAATTGTGGGGGGCATATCCAGGGGTAGGGTGTGTTCAGGGCGTAGGTTCTCTTTAATAAATCAGGTACAGGAGGAGGCCACGCTTCCTCCCCACCTTGCTATGCCCATCAGACAAGCAAGGATATGGCAGGCGTATGCCAGGGAGACTGCAAAAACCTACGCCTTCTCCTTGGCATACGCCAGGGGAGCGACCTCAATAAATCTCCTAAGTGATTTCATTTTTTTCTCAAATCTGTTTTTATTAACATATAAAAACAAATGCATAGTAAACATTACATATTGGTAAAAGTTTTATGCAGCGGGTTTGCAGGCCACACAGTAGTTACACATTCCGAAGTATAAGCATGACATGACACACATCAACAATTCTCTTTTTAGTGATTTTATTCTTTAATTGTTTTTCAACCATAGCAAAATGTGAACAACAATTTATAAGACATTCAAAGTCCACATTTGAACAATGGTTATTAAAAAGCGTAAGGGGGACTATATCATCCACACAATTTTTTGAGCAGGTGGTATGTTTTTATGGGCCTAGCAAAATTTTTAGGTGCCTTGATAATTCTAGCATTTTATAAATCAGCCGTCATGGTAGCTAATCTGAAACTACTTCTCCCTCCTGCTGCAAAAAACTGAGAAATGGCGAACGTGGCTTAAAGTATAGAAATCTGGCCAATTTGCCTTGATAATAATAACTTATAAATAATGACTTACTCTGTACTTTTCCTGGGCTACAGATAGTATTTAGAGATGAGCGAACCTGGTTCGGGTTCGAGACGATCCAAACCCGAACGTTCGGTATTTGATTAGCTGGGGCTGCTGAACTTGGATAAAGCTCGGATCGACTCGAGCATGCTCGAGGTTCGCTCATCTCTAATAGTATTATATTTCAGAGCTGCACTCACTATTCTGCTTGTTCAGTGACTGTGTACAGTACATGCATCAAATGGTGGCAATGGACCAGGAAATTATGGCTCACTGAATCCAGGAATGGCTACGCCAGTGTTTGTAGCCATTATATAACATCTGCATGGCAGTTATCACCAGTTTTATTCTCTGCACTCTCCATTTATCAGTAAACTCTGGCATAGTGGCTGTATACTAGCTGCTATGATATCTCTATATACCTCGCACAGACAAAAGAGCGGTCAAGTTCCCTACATCTGTATAACAAACTTTTAGAGGCAGCAACAAAGAGGACATTTCAAAGAAGTAGTGAGCTGTGTAAGCTGTCAACCCAACACTGGAAACAACCATTACCAGAATTCTCTTATCAGCCTCTTTTTCTTTCATTCTCTGGCGCACTGTACAGCTAACTCCACCTCTTTTTGCTGCGTTTACACGGAGCGATAATTCCCCCACTCGATCGTTTAACGATTTTAAAGCAACGACTTGGTTTTTATAACAATCAGCATTTAGACGAATAAATCGTTACACATAGGGTGAATCTGTGAAAGACTGTTTACACAAAGCGATCTGCGAATTTTTGTTTTTGTTTTTTATTGGGGCTCCTTTCGCCTTGTAAAACATTGAATTCTGTTGAATTATTGAATCCTTGCCTGCAGCTTGTTTGTGGGCACAGTTTCCCTTTAAGCAGGATGCCGCTCCATTCTGCCTCCCACATGGAGCGTTCCCCCAGGACAGAGTTGATTAGTGTTCATTTTATTGCTCTCTACCGTATACAGTACTGTGTCAGCAATATGTACTAATCTCTTTTGTCTCTGAAAAGGGATGAATGTATTTCCTCATATCAGGGCTTTGGTATGAAAATAACTTTAACCCCCTGATTGCTGACAGAGCCATTACCGCTTATCACGGGGCTTTAAACACAAGTAGAACGACAAGCTTAATAATAGCAACAAAAATATTTTGGGGGCTTTTATCTCCTACTAAACTGATATTGTGTTTTGTTGGTATGTAATAAGAGTGTTCTCTTCTACCATTCCGCCCTCTTAATAAGAAGAACATTTCAGCTTCTTTGCCACGGAGCAGGAAATTAAATAAATCACTAGGATCGCAGAGCATAAAGTGCTTTATAAATTCTTTAAAAAACATGTTTGGAAGTCTCGGAGCGGTCATTATGGTGCATTATTCAGTTGGTTAGGAATAGTTTGCAGGGAAAACATCTCCATAGATCTTCATTCTGTGTACATCTGCTCTGCCCAGTAAGGATTACCAGCCGCCAAATCGTACGTCGGTGCCTCGTTGCGATCCTTGACTCATTCATTCTAATTAGTGACCGGTTATGGCTTTGAAAAGTTAATGCCATAGTTTAAAAATTTTTTTTATTTTGCTCCGATATTTTTTCCGGACTTTTAATCAGATGCTTTAGTCATAGACGCTAATGAATTGTTCATTGGCTTGGTCTGCCATGTAACTCATCGGGGCATTCTATTGGCAGGCTAACCCAGAAGCGAAGGCTGCTTCCAATTCACTTAATGAGACAATCCTTGATAACAGCTTTTTAGAATAATCCCAGCCACCTCTTGCAGTAAACATACTGGACCCTAACTTTACGATCTCATTGAGAGGCTGCGCTCATTTAGTGATTATACCAATTTTAAGTTGAAAACGTGAGACCATTTCATTGTAATGTTCAAATGCAAACCGGGCAGTCTGCAGCGTAAAGGTTAAAGCGACCTAAACCACTTGTACCTTCTGATAGCCGTTTTTAATCCAAGATCTGTCCTGGCAGGTGATGCAGTCTTAAAAAAACAACTTAAACTGGCAGCCCCGTGCCCAACGACCGGGGCTTAGATTGTGTATGCATTAGGCAGGTACAACCTCTCTGTGCCTCCTCCCAACCCTCTTCATCATTAGGAATGTCACTAGATCATTTTCTTCTGTCTGAACATTGCAGAGGTGCCTTAACCAGCCCATGTTCAGTATTCACACAGCTGATGAATAGGAGACAATCTGCCTGGGGCATTCCTAATGATGAGGAGGGCGGGGAGGAGGGACAGAGAGGTTGTGCCAGCCTAATGCATACACAATCCAAGCCCCGGACATTGGGCACAGGGCTGCCAGTTTAAAAGTTGTTTTTTAAGGACAATAACTGCATCACCTACCGAACGGATCCCAGGACAGATCTTTCATTAAAACAGCTACCTGAAGGTACAAGCTGTTTGGGGGGTCAGATTGTGGGTACATAGTCGCTTTAACCCCTTAGTGACCGCCATGCTGCCTTTTCACGGCGGCCACTAATGGGCTTTATTCCGATGCGTACGCCTTTTAACGGCGGGCGCATCGGAATAAATTACCGCCCGCCGGCGGCTGCAGGACGGGTGATCAGCGGTCTGTGTGACCGCTGACACCCTCCTGTAACTGCCCGGAGCGGAGGATTCTCCGCTCCGGGCAGTTTAACCCGTTAAGTGCCGCTGTCAAACCATGACAGCGGCATCTAACGGGTCCCGGTGGATCCCGGACGGCGCCGTGGGTCACTTACGTGATCGCGATGTCCCGCGGCGGCGTCCGGTCCTCCGATGTCTCCATGGTGATCCCGGGGTCCTAATGAAGGTCCCCGAGGTCACCATGGAGATGCCTGATGCTGACAGGGGTGGCCGCGGCTATTGCCTGTCAGCATGAGGCATGATACAATACACTGCAGTACATTAGGTACTGCAGTGTATTGTATCAGTGATCAAAGTATTTTACACTAGTGTACAGTAATGTACACTAGTGTAAAAGTAAAAAAAAGTGAAAAAAAATGTGCACCAAACACAACACAGCCCCCCCCCCAGCCCCCCCAATAATAAAGATGCATTATATTCCCTATACCCAATAAAACATGACATAAAAGTGATCAAAAACACAAATCATATACATATTTGGTACCGTTACATCCGTAACGACCCAATCTATAAAACTATATCAATAATTATATCGCACGACACACGCTGTAAAAAAAAAATTAAAAAAACAGTACCAGAATAGCTGTATTTTATCAATCCACTTTAGAAAATACGTCATAAAAGAGATCAAAAAGTCATATACATATAAAACTTGGTATCAATAGAAACTACAGATCTTCCCGCAAAAAATAAGCCCAAAACCAGCTCTGTCGCGCAAAAGATGAGAACGCTATGGATCTTGCAATGCGGCGACAGGTTTTGTGGGTTTTTGCTAGGAAGAGAGTTTCTATTGCGCCAAAGCGGTAATAGTTAAAAAAACCTACACAAATGTGGTATCACTGTAACTGTAGCGACCCAGAGAATACGTGTATTATGTTATTAGTGACCGCCGATACGGATTTTTACGGCGATCACTAATGGGCTCTATTCTACTGCCATCAGCTCTTTATGGCGATGGTGCAGAATAGTGCAGCGGCGCCGGTAATGCCTGCAGCCCCCTCCTCTCAGCTACCGGAGGTAGCTGAGGGGTTGGGGCAGAGTGTGGGGTCAGTCCCGGCAAGTCCCCTCACAGGTGATCGCCGTTATTACCAGTATAACAGCGGCCACCGGTAACGGGCATTGCCAGCTCAGCTGAACGCTTTCATCTCTTCTTACCGTGCATCCACGGTGAGAGGAGATGAGAACATGTCCCCCCCTTCCCCAGAATTAACCCTAGTGACCTGGTCACTGACCCCCCCCCCCCCCTCCCAGGGCGGCCATCTGATCCAAGATGGCCGCCGCCATCTCTGTGAACAGACTCTGTTCACAGTGATGGATTCCTAAAAATGATCAAAGCTTCATTCTCTCCACCACCGGAGGTGACGGAGAGCATGGGGCAATGATCGGTGTCCACCCGGTGTTTTGCCCGGGTCCCAGTACAAGTGATCAGCGGTTTATACTATATATCACTGATCGCTTGTTCCAAATGGTGTCGGCACTTTTTTACGCCTGTCACCAAAGTCAAGTGCCCAGATTGCCCGTAACCACCCTGGATTACCTGTAACCACCCCAGATTACCTGTCACCAGCCCAGATTGCCCGTCACCACCCTAGATTGCCTGTAATCTCCCCAGATTGCCCGTATACACCCCAGATTGCCCGTATACACCCCAGATTGCCCGTATACATCCCAGATAGCCCATAACCATCCCAGACAGCCCATAACCACCCCAGATTGCCCGTAACCACCCCAGATTGCCACAGACTGCCTGTAACTACCCCAAATTGCCTGTAACCACCCCAGATTGCTCGCAACCACCCCAGATTGCTCGCAACCACCCCAGATTGCTCGCAACCACCAGATTGCCCGTCACCACCCCAGATTTCCCGTCACCACCCCAGATTACCCCCATAACCCCAGATAGTCAGTGAACACCACCAGATTGCCCGTCACCACCCCAGAAAGCCAGTGAACACCCCCAGATTGCCCATCACCACCCCAGATAGCCAGTAAACACCCTTAGATTGCCCATAACTATCCAATATAGCCAGTAAACACCCCAAGATTGCCCATAACCACCCCATACAGCCAGTAAACACCCCCAGATTATCCGTAACCACCCCAGATTGACCGTAACCACCCCAGATTGGCACAGACTGCTCGTAACCACCCCAGATTGCCCATAACCCCACCAGATTGCCTGTTGCCACCTCAGATAGCCAGTAAACACCCCAAGATTGTCCATTACCACCCCAGATAACCAGTAAACACCCACATAATGCCTGTAACTAAAATGACACTCCTTCTCTTCTGAGCCCTGCTGTGTGCCCATACAGTGGTTTATGCCCACATATGGGGTACCATTTTACTCAGGAGAACCTCCGTTACAAATTTTGGGGTGCTTTTTCTCCCCTGTTCCTAGTGAAATTGAGAAATTTCAAACTAAACAAACATGTTATTGGAAAAATTCAATTTTTTTTATTTTTACGGTCTAGTTTTGAATACTTTCCTCCAATACCTGTGGGGTCAAAATGCTCACCACACCCCAAGATGAATTCCTTGAGGGGTGTACTTTCCAAAATGGGGTGACTTTTGGAGGGGGGTTATTCTGCTGACACTACAGGGGCACTGCAAACGCACCTGGCCCTCAGAAACTTCTTCAGAAAAATCATGCACTGAAAATGCTAATTGGCACTCCCTTCCTTCCGAGGCCCGCTGTGTGCCCACACAGTGGTTTATAACCATGTTTGGGGTACCGTTCTACTCAGGGGAACCTGCGTTACATATATTGGGGTGAGTTTTCTCCCCTGTTCCTCGTGAAATTGAGAAATTTCAAACTAAACAAACATGTTATTGGAAAAATTCTATTTTTTCATTTTTACTGTCTTCTTTTGAATACTTTCCTCTAATACATGTGGGGTCAAAATGCTCACCACACCCCAAGATGAATTCCTTGAGGGGTGTACTTTCCAAAATAGGGTGACTTTTGGAGGGGGTTTATTCTGCTGACACTACAGGGGCACTGCAAACGCACCTGGCCCTCAGAAACTTCTTCAGAAAAATCATGCACTGAAAATGCTAATTGGCGCTCCCTTCCTTCTGAGGCCGGCTGTGTGCCCATACAGTGGTTTATACCCATGTTTGGGGTACCGTTCTACTCAGGAGAACCTGCTTTACATATATTGGGGTGAGTTTTCTCCCCTGTTCCTCGTGAAAATGAGAAATTTCAAACTAAACAAATATGTTATTGGAAAAATTCAATTTTTTCATTTTTACTGTCTTCTTTTGAATACTTTCCTCTAATACCTGTGGGGTCAAAATGGTCACCAAACCCCAAGATGAATTCTTTGAGGGGTGCACTTTCCAAAATGGGGTGACTTTTGGGGGAGTTCTATTCTGCCTACACTACAGGGGCTCTGCAAACGCACCTGGCGCTAAGAAACTTCTTCAGAAAAATCTGCACTGAAAATGCTAATTGGCGCTCCTTCCCTTCTGAGCCCCGCTGTGTGCCTATACAGTGGTTTACGCCCCCATATGGGGTACCGTTCTACTCAGGAGAACCTGCATTACAAAATTTGGGGTGCATTTTCTCTCATGTTTATTATGAAAATGAGATACTCTAATCTTAACAAATATATTATTGGAAAATTTCTATTTTCCATTTTTTTCCGGCCTAATTGTGATTACTTTCCTCCAGCCCGTGTAGGGTTAAAATGCTCATTATACCCCTAGATTAATTCTTTAAAGTGTCTAGTTTCCAAAATGGGGTCACTTATGGGGGTTTCCAGTATACAAGCCTCCTAAATCAACTTAAAAAAAGAACTGGTCCCTAAAAAAATCAGTTTTGGAAATTTCATGAAAATTTGATAATTTGCCGATACATTTCTAAGCCCCGTAACACCCTAAAAAATTTAAACATGTTTACGAAATGAAGCCAGAATAAAGAGGACATATTGATAATGTGACTTACTAACTAATTTTTGTCATGTGACTTTCTTTTTTTAGAAGCAAAGAATTTAAAAGTTCGTAAAGTGCAAAATTTTCAAATTTTTCATGATATTTTGATGTTTTTCACAAAAAACACACAAGACAGTGACCAAATTTTGCCACTAACATAAAGTGCCATATGTTACGAAAAAACAATCTCAGAATCGCTAGCATACATTAAAGCATCACTGAGCTATAAGCGCATAAAGTGAGACAGGTCAGATTTTGAAAAATGAGCCTGGTCATTAAGGCTCAAATAGGCTTGGTCCCTAAGGGGTTAAAGGAATGCTCTTAAGAACCAAACATGTTTTCAAAACAACCGGTGCCAGAAAGTTGTAGAGTTTTGTACATTTGTAAATTACATTTATTTAAAAATCTCCAGTAATTATCATCTGCTGTATGTCCTGCAGGAAGTGGTATATTCTTTCCAATTTGACACAGTGCTCTCTGCTGCCACCTCTGTCCATGACAGGAATTGTCCAGAGCAAAAGAGGTTTTATATGGCGATTTGCTACTGCTCTGGACAGTTCCTGACATGGACAGAGGTGGCAGCAGAGAGCACTGTGTCAGACTGGAAAGAATACACCACTCCTGAAGGACATACAGCAGCTGATAAGTACTGAAAGACTAGAGTTTTTTTTTTTAATAGAAGTAATTAACAAATCTTTTGAACTTTCTTGCACCACTTGATTCAAAAACATTTTTTTCTCTGGAGCACCCCTTCAATGAAATCCACATCAACGGCCACATTCAGCTCATTCCATTTCCACACCATACAGACGGCAACGAATGCGATTTGAGACTTGAATTTGTACACCCCTTATTTGGCTTTTCGAAACAAAGGGGTGCAGTGCTCAGCCAAGTACTTCCACAGACTAGTTTTAGCAGTCGGTGGGGATCTTAGCACCTAGGTGTCACCAATCTGATTTTCTTACCTATCACTATAACATGTAAGAAATTTGTTAAAGTTTAGGTACAATTTAAAAGTATAGTCCTGTGAATTGGGGGGAAAATTTTTAAAAAAGTAATTATTAGGGAAATGGATTGAGTGTGGTCACCAGTGCCTTCAGTCCACTAAAGTCAGAGGGCTGATTGTGGATATGTTGTGATGTATGTCCGTACTGCTATCCTGATGTAGACCTAAACGAGTTGTGAATGGGTCCTAAATATGTCACAGTCACTGACTCTATTTGGAGGCTTTGTTGATACATCTGTTCAATTTGAGGGACGTTTAGCACAGCACAGTGCTCTGTTTTTCCCATCAAAGTGATGGACACTGCAAATTAACCCGAAGGACACCATTTTAAGTCAAAGGGATCACTTAGGCATTGTTGGTAATTGTCATTTGCCGATTTGCCTGTGTGAACTGAGCCTTTAATAGTAAATATAAATAATATATTCACTTTTACTCTGCCTCCCTGGTTAGGCTGTGTTCACGCATTCATGTTCTTCCTGCTGTTTATTGTTTACGTAATTAGAACCTATATTGACTGTCTACGCTCCGCAATGTGATGGCCACTGCCAGGCTTCATTTGATTGTTCACGACAAGGACGGATCATGTTTTTGCGTCTGCTGCTTGTAAAGCACAATGTAACAAAGCATGCATTTTTGCAATGTGTTTGTGTTTTCTCAGTTCTGAAATGGGAACACAGCCTTAGATACTTGTAATACATTTCATGCAGAACACCATTATTTCTGTGCAATATGATCTACACCCACACACAACTATTGCATCCCAGAGCTGTCACTTACATGCAGTGGTTTATCTTATCCTTAGGTCGTCTGAGTGGCCCATTGTAGTCAGCAGCGGTCTACTGCCGCTGCTCTTATTAGTGCCCGTTCACACTACGGAATCGGTGCCGAAATTCTGTACAGAACCAGAATTCTTTGAGCAGAGAGCGAAGATGCGCGAGTCCTCCCATTCAAATAGATTGAAGGCAGGATTCGGCCCAGAGTCTGCGGGCGGGGGGCGGGGGGATGGGGGGACTGGGGGAGGGATTCTGCACAGAACTTAGGCACCAACTCTATAGTGTGAAGGGCACTAACAGGAGCGGCGGCAGCAGACCATCACTATCGTGATTTTAATTATCAACCTGTTGATAGACCACGATCAGCCAACATTCTTCGTGTCGTCTGATCGTAGTCTTTTAACAGGCACTATTACACCAAACGATTATTGCCCAAGTACGGCCGGTAATTGATTGGTGTAATAGAGCTCTTGCTTTAAAGCAGCTTTTGTGAACGGCATCATGCATATTCTTCCTCTTCTCTTGCTCTTCACAGTCTGAAAGCTGTGTGTTTTTTAGTTCCAGAAAGGATTCAATGGCTTGTAACCTAAGTTGGCACAAAAACTGAAGTATTGTCTTGATTTAGTGTAATACTAGTAAATTGGAGCAAGGCCCTGTGCTCGCCTCAGCGATCACAGCAGGAGTCCGACTGTTTTCTAAAGGTCACTTTGGCTCCTGTTGGAGATCTCTCATTGGTAACGTTCCCGAAAACTACATCTGATAAGTAATAAGTTCAAGCAGATGATGTTCCGCTCCAAAGTCTCTAAGCATTGGAGGACAACAAGAGGTTAATAACGTCCTTGCTGCTGTCTGATCTACTTTGCAAAAGAAAATGCCAGTGTCTATTGAAAATAATAGGGGTTTTATGGCTACGTTCTCTCATGTACACAAGCTTCTATGCTGTAATTCTAGATAACTAGGACAATCATTAGATTTGTTGCTAAGTTTAGTAAACCAAAATGGATTGATACCCTAAGGATAGCTATAAAACGCTATAGTAGCAGGTCTGTGCATAACAGATGGGTGCGCTGCACAGTTTAGTGCTGGATGACACAGGAGAAGGGATAATAAGCTGCAAAGAGAACAATTATGAAATGTTGGTGCAATAGTCCTGTTTTGCCTAAAAGTAATGTACATCTGTATTAAAGGGGTTATCCAGCACTACATAAACATGGTCACTTTTTCCCCCTCTCTTGTCTCCAGATTGGGTGGGGTTTGGAACTTAGTTCCATTGAAGTAAATGGAGCTTAATTGCAAACCAGACAATAGAGAGAAATGTATAGGTCCTCAAGTTAGAAATGTACAATGGTAAAATTTTAAAGTATTTAATATAAATAGTAAATAAGTACAGTCAATATTTAGGAAATATAATTAAAAATTAAAAAGATGCATCTAAAAATCCACATACGTAGTGGAAAAAAATACAAAAAAAAAGGGAAAATGCAAAAGAAAAAGTGTAAAAAATAAAAAAGCCAAATGAAAAAATAAAGAATATATGGATAAAAAACTAAATAAAACCACAATTCAAAATAGTCAGATACTCTGTGCAGTAATCATAAGATTATTGGTATACATAGATTAAGTAGCGTTATGCACTTATGATAGCGATCCACATAACAGCCAACAGAGAACACTAACAATCTGGACACGTTTGCCAACCTAGTGCATAACGCTACTTAATCTATGTATACCAATAATCTTATGATTACTGCACAGAGTATCTGACTATTTTGAATTGTGTATCACTGAAGCGAGGAGACCACCGTAGGTCAGAGAAAATATATTAAAACTTAGCTTTTATTGATATAAAAGTAAAAGAGGTATGTACCTCAAAAAACGCACACTACTAACAAATGTACAAAAACACAGGTGCTACACACAGTGAGCAAGGCAGTACGTGGTAACTGACTGTAAATTGTTAGATGTCTGGATAGTGGGAAAGGACAAAGGGAGGTGCGCCCTAATCTCCTAGGTTCAGACTTTCCCTGCCTTTTGGGTTTGCCCACCTCCTTAATAGGGTGGCCCCAACCACGTAGACAGACCCTGCTCTAATAAAAAGTGCCCAGGAAAAAATAATAAAAATAGACAAAAAGGTGTATTGTATCCCGGAAAAATAACACTCCAAACTAAAACAATCTATGTACAAAAATATATACAAAACTGTATGGATCGGTGATCCATCAGACCATGATACCGCTTATACATAAACGATCATCTATCCTTGTTCCAACGCGTTTCCCCTGAGAAAAGATACCCCAGGTTCATCAGGGAACATTATTTGTAAAGAGCTAAGAAGCAGCTCCAAAAGGGTATATGGCAAATGTGCTTTTAGAGGTTAGTACCCCATAAACCAAAAAGGTATATAAACAAGTAAATAAATAAACAAATAATGAATAGATAGACCGATATGAGTTGTCAGCTGATAGAGAGTAGGTGTTGCCGCCCCTATATTAGATGTTATATGGATCACTAAACATCATATGGTCACAGCGGACCCAATATAAAAGTGCAGTGTCCGACCACAGAGCCACAGAGGGCTGTCAACATGAGAAATAGTAAAATGAAAGCATGGTAATGTGGATATAGGAGACCACATATATCCGTGGGGTAGTCAAATGACTTCGCTTTTGATGGTCCAGGTTAGGGGAGCTGGTGTTGATACACAATAGGACTCCAGTATCCCCATAAGGACAAGATTGAGGGTGGCACCTAAACATAAACACATAGAAGAAAAGTGGTCAGGGCCCCATGTACTAAGGATGCAGAAGGATAACAGGCAAAGGAAGCATAGTATACGATACCTATGACTGCCGGCTGACGATAGCTGCCTATGTGGTGCGCCGGGCCCCTATATATATGTCCGCACTGCTATTAGTTCCGGACACGTGAGATATCACGTGACCGGAGTGACGCAGCGGCACGTCACTGGAACGCATGATGCGCTCGAGCGTGACCACGGCGTGCCACGTGACCGTGCGCATATAATAAGAAGCGCACGTGACTATGCGCATCTACTATGGAGCGCACAATGCGTTCCAACTGACCATCCAGATAATTGAGGGTCAGAAAAGCGCATGTAAAGCCCGTCCATCAGAGGAACATGAGAAATAAGTATATCCCCTGTATCCAGGTGTCGCACATGATGCTCAAAATGATGTTTGTAGAATAAAATATAAATAAAAATGACTAATTAGTATATTTGGTAACATTAGTAAGTGGCAACAACGAGGCTGAAAAAATATATATATAAAAAGTTAAGGGCATGGCAGATCAAATAAAAGAGACAAATGAGAGGGCTTCATTAAGACCCAGTGGGTTGACTGTACGCAGTCTATAAATCCACTGTGTCTCCTTTTGTGTCAGTCTTCTATCGATGTCACCACCCCGAGGTTATGGGCGGATGACCTCTATTACTTGGAATTTAATGTCCCAGGGGTCGTTAGAGTGTACCTGACGCATGTAGGTCGCAACAGGTTTTTCCCTCTCTTGGATAATGTCTCCCACATGCTCTAAAATACGGCGTCGGAACTCACGCTTTGTTTTTCCTACGTACCTCAGTCCGCAGGGACAAGTGGCCATATAGACAACGTGCTCAGTTTTGCAATTTGCAAATTCCCTGTTTTTGTAGGTACGTTGGTCCCCTGAGCCACAGAAGGTGTTGGTGGTAAGTACAAATCTGCAGGCTTTACAAGTACCGCATCTAAAGGTGCCAACTGGTTTGGGTTGTCTGAGCCACATTGTGGAAGACGGAGGGGAGTAGTGGCTGTGTACTAACCTATCCCCAAGATCATGCATCAGGTACACTCTAACGACCCCTGGGACATTAAATTCCAAGTAATAGAGGTCATCCGCCCATCACCTCGGGGTGGTGACATCGATAGAAGGCTGACACAAAAGGAGACACAGCGGATTTATAGACTGCGTACAGTCAACCCACTGGGTCTTAATGAAGCCCTCTCGTTTGTCTCTTTTATTTGATCTGCCATGCCCTTTACTTTTTATATATATTTTTTTCAGCCTCGTTGTTGCCACTTACTAATGTTACCAAATATACTAATTAGTCATTTTTAGTTATATTTTATTCTACAAACATCATTTTGAGCATCATGTGCGACACCTGGATACAGGGGATATACTTATTTCTCATGTTCCTCTGATGGACGGGCTTTACATGCGCTTTTCTGACCCTCAATTATCTGGATGGTCAGTTGGAACACATTGTGCGCTCCATAGTAGATGCGCATAGTCACGTGCGCTTCTTATTATATGCGCACGGTCAAGTGGCACGCCGTGGTCACGCTGGAGCGCATCATGCGTTCCAGTGACGTGACGCTGCGTCACTCCGGTCACGTGATATCTCACGTGTCCGGAACTAATAGCAGTGCGGACATATATATAGGGGCCCGGCACACCACATAGGCAGCGTCCGGATCTATCGTCAGCCGGCCGTCATAGGTATCGTATACTATGCTTCCTTTGCCTGTTATCCTTCTGCATCCTTAGTACATGGGGCCCTGACCACTTTTCTTCTGTGTGTTTATGTTTAGGTGCCACCCTCAATCTTGTCCTTATGGGGATACTGGAGTCCTATTGTGTATCAACACCATCTCCCCCAACCTGGACCATCAAAAGCGAAGTCATTTGACTACCCCACAGATATATGTGGTCTCCTATATCCACATGACCATGCTTTCATTTTACTATTTCTCATGTTGAGGGCCCTCTGTGGCTCTGTGGTCGGACACTGCACTTTTATATTGGGTCCGCTGTGACCATATGATGTTTAGTGATCCATATAACATCTAACATAGGGGCGGCAACACCTACTCTCTACCGGCTGACAACTCATATCGGTCTATCTATTCTGAGCGGGGGGGGCGGGCTGCGGGCGGGCGATCCTAAAACGATCGCAACACGATTTTTCCGTACGATATATCGTACCGTCTAAACGCTGATCGTTATGAAAAAAAATCGTTACTCCGACATTGTTAATCGTACGATCGGGCGAATTATCGTTCCGTGTAAACGCAGCATAACTCTATTCCATTGAAGTGAATGGAGCCTGATTGCTAACCACACCTGAACTGGAGACAAGAGCGTTGCTGTTTCTGGAAGAAAGTGGCCATGTTTTTGTAGCGCTGGATAACCCCTTCAATTCAGATGCTGGCCAGCTTAGGTCTATGAGCAAATGGAAACCCGCAAAAGGCCTAGAGTTTATATTATGCGGTTCTTGGTAGGCAGTAGGTAGAGAAGGATGACTATTTTAGTTCTTTTACATACTGAGTACCTGGCACATTCACATGCAGTACTCTGACCCACATCCTCAACACCATTTTTCTCTTAACCGTACTCCTTACCTCCCCCGCCTTACTTCCAAAAAGTAAATATGATTACCTTACAGAATGCCTGACCTTTTCGATAACTCTTTAGGATGAGCAGTTGTATGTGTGTACATGAGAAGTAGCATTGTTTCTGGCCATTATATACCTTGCATGTGAAATTTTCACCAGTTGTCTTACAGTCAGGATACGTAGAGTAGCTACTATAATGTTTTCATACATTACAAACACTTTGTATCTCTACAGCGCACACTCATAAACAGCAGCAGCATGGAGAAAATTTTAGATCAGTGGCTTTCCACAGCATTCCCCTATCCCTCCCCTTCCCATAGACAATGTATAGTAGCTGTAAGTGAAGGGGTGGGGTGGGGGGGGGGGGGGAGTGACCATCACCTATTGTGAATGACCTGATCCCTTCATGTCTATCTACTATTGTGACTTGTAATAATTCTGTCTTTGGTAATGATGAGTAGTAGACTGCTGAGAAGTGATCTCTACAGGATAGGAAGTGTCCATTTATAAATTCAGAATTATTATTATTATTTTTACGTAAATAGTGATAAACAATATAATATAATTTTTTTCTTTTAAAGAGGATGATCCCAGGATTAAAAAGTGTACCTTGTTATAACAATCTTATTAAATGTTGTCCCACTAGTTGAACCCCAACTAATCACAATGTTTGTAAGCCCTATTGACTGTGAATTGAGTAGTGCATGGGCATGTGTGCTGGTGCTCCATTCACTTATGGAGCAACTGACTTCAATTCTCATGATTGGTGGGGGTCCTAGAGGTCAGACGTCTGCCGATAAGGATCAGGTTTAACCTTGAGATAACCCAATTAAAGCCTCTTTAACAGGGCAGTGTTTTGGTCAGTAATTAAAACAGACCAGCCAAACGATAACACTGCCTGCTGCTAGTTAAAAACGCTCTATGCAGTTAAATCATAGGTGCATTGCCCCTGGGAAACATAAATATGCAAAAGAAGAGCCTGTGGAGCCTCATTGAAGAGTCTCGAGACACAGGACTAGCCAGATATCCCTTCGGGAAGGACCCATCTAGGTGGCGCTATAAGTCAATTTAATGACAAGTGAAAAACCAAGGCCAGGTATCAATCCACATACAGCTGTTTCGGGGTGTTGCCCCTCATCAGTGTGAAGCAGGATTCTGGCTAGGTGGGAGCAAGGCCTAGTAGAGCCATAAGAGAAACAGATCGCAGATCTCAGGGAGACCAGCCAAACGATAACACTGCTGGCTGCTAGTGAAAGCTCTCAATGCAGTTAAATCCTAGGTGCATTGCCCCCTGGGAAACATGAATATGCAAAAGAAGAGCCTGTGGAGCCTCACTGAAGAGTCTGGAAAAACAGGACTAGCCAGATATCCCTCCGGGAAGGACCTGTGTTTCGAGACTCTTTAATGAGGCTCCACAGCCTCTTCTTTTGGCATTACAATAGAAAAGCCAACAAGTTGGTGCAAATTATTTTGAATTTTGTTTTACCTCAAACATCGATGCAAAATACTTACCCAAATAAATCCGGCCTAACAGAAGCTAGATAAATATTGCACACAGGGAGGACACGTCTCCCCATGTGCAATGCCACACACAATACCTATCTAGCTTCCGCTAGGCTGCATTTCTCTTGAGGCAAAATTTTAAGTCAGTCATACATAAAAAAGCACACATTGATAAATGTGCCTCTTACTGATGGACCTGGCACCTTGTTAAGGTTGCATTTGAATAAAAAAATATATATATGTTAATAAGAGCTTGTGATGAATAAGTATTGTGCGGTTGCATATATAAAAAAAATATATTCAAATCACATGGGAAAAGGGGGAAAACCCGTTGAGCTGTGGGTAGATTTCACAAAGGAATCAAGAATAAACTGAAATTCTTAATGGGAGTATGTTTTATGGCTGCATTTCTTTTCTCATAAGATCTTTTTTTGTTGCATTCTTCCACTTCACTGTTACTTGGCCTCTTCTCTCTCTTCTAGTGGTAGGCTTACTGCTCTGTTTAAGTAATGATTTCTGGCAGCGTGGCCCGGGGTGACCCACAAGGCCCCTTTCCATTTCACGTAGCGCCAGCTTCCGCTAGGATTAATCCCTTTGCGAACAATGTCTGAGGAACGTGCCCTCTTTGCAATTTTTCATGTATAGCTTTAAATTCATGTAATTCTGTGTAAAGTCTATTTTTATCATCACCCATCTCTGCGGTTAAATTCTATACAATATTTAATTGTCTTAGAAGTGACAGATCAATGCTTTCTGCTATCTGGATGGCATGAGTCACTAGGATAGCCCCCGTTTATGTTAGCCGATATTTATTAACATCAGATTTAACCCAACTGGTTTACTCAGTAGCAACAAATAATGGAATGTCAGATGTAGACAAAAGTATTTCCAGCTCCAGATGCTTAGGTCCTAGTAGATGTTATGGTGGAAACACACAGGCTCTCGGCCCCGTACAGCTGGAGTGCGACAGTCAATTAGTGCACAACTGTGCTAATTGGCAGCCGCATTCTGGCTACAGACGACTGAAAGACCGCCCATTTTCACCCAGGAAATATTAACTTGTCCCCTATCCATAGGATAGGGAACAAGTAAGAGATCACAGTGGTCTGACCACCGTACTCCCCACCCATCTCTGTATCGGGCCCCTGCTTCTTTCTTATGAATTGAGTTGGTTTACTCGGCTCATAACAAAGAAGCCGGGGGCCAAATATGGAGATCAGCGGGGAGTACAGAGGTCGAACCCTCCGCAATCGCTTACTTGTCTCCTGTGGGTTACTGTGGATAGATGACAAGTTATTTTTTTCTGGACAACCTCTTAAATGGCCTGGAGAACACACAATTGGCTGCACATGGGACCCATGGTTGATACTGAGGCTTGTTTAGCTACATTAAAAACCATCAACAGAAGTTAGTATATAATTTGATCAAACCATATTGCCTCACGTACCACGTGTAGGTCTTCTGATATACTTGAGTCCCTATTCTAGCCATGGTGCAGCATTCGCCGGCGACCACCACTGCCGCAAAGCCAGTGCCCACAGAAGGGAGCGGTCCAGCAACCCCAGTGTCGCAGAACCAAGCCCCAGGGCCAGAGCCCACCACCCCACAAACACTGCAAGCAGAGGCAATGGCCGCCAGCCAACACCTAGTGTGAGCAGATCTAAAAGTAAAGACCCATATGTGACCAATTAACAGGAAGCGATGTGCATGGTAAGTACCTCCTTTTTCTCCGTCTAGCTGGGAGCACATGGAATGGGCTTTTAGACCTGTTCACACCAGGTGTTGGCTGGTGGCCATTGCCTCTGCTGGCCGTGTTTGCGAGGTGGTGCGGCTCTGGCCCCCCTCTGGGCAGGCTTATGTCTTTAATGGCTCAGATGTTCTTTAAATTTTTAAATGCAAAATGAAATAGACAGTCTTCAAATGCGCCAGATTTATCAATGTCTTGCAGGCTGTTTGATAACTTTACTGCAAGTTTAGACTAACTATTAGTTTGCTTAAAATGCACCAGAATTTTGAGCCAGATTTTGGCACATTTTCTGCCTTCACTCCCTTTTCGGACCCCACGAAGAAGTGTGTAAAATGCATAATAAATGTGAACAGAATTCTGGTGCAGACACATTAGTAAATTTGATGCAATGTGTTGTCAGTATTCATTCACTTAAAGGGATCCAGTCAGCACAATTATGCTGGTAATTCTTCCAGCAGCGTTCTAACAAATTCCCCTACAATATCCTTTGTTACTTTCAAAGTGCACCTAAACATTTTAAGAAGATGGGGGAATGTAGATTCTCTTCCTGCAAACTCAGAACGGAAGCATTTCCATTCTATCTACATGAAATTGTTCACTGATTCAGAATTTATAAAATCCAAACAGAAAGCAGATAGGATCCATTTACACGGAAAGATTATCTGACAGATTATCTGCCAAAGATTTGAAGCCAAAGCCAGGAAGAGATTTGAAAAGAGGAAAAATCTCAGGCTTTCCTTTATGACCTGATCTCTGTTTATAGTCTGTTCCTGGCTTTGGCTTCAAATCTTTGACTGATAATCTGTCATATAAACTTTCTGTGTAAATGGACCCATAATAACTTCTCTTAGGGCCCTTTTACACGGAAAGATTATCTGACAGATTATCTGCCAAAGATTTGAAGCCAAAACCAGGAATGGATTTGAAAAGAGGAGAAATCTCAGGCTTTCCTTTATTACCTGATCTCTGTTTATAGTCCATTCCTGGCTTTGGCTTCAAATCTTTGTCAGATAATCTGTCAGATAATCTTTCCGTGTAAAAGGGCCCTTAGAGATCAGGTTACAGCTGCTCATAGGTGTCTAATTAGAAGAAGGAGCTACTGCATAGAGACACGCAGAGATCCAGAGTGACAACATTGCAAAGCACCGCCTGAATACTTATGAAGAGAACATCTGATCAGTGCATCAAGGGCAATAGTCCCACCGCTAGAACACCGAACTGCCTGATAAACGTAATAATAAAACACAGGGTTACAGAATATCAGCTCTGAAGATGAAGGTTAAAAAAAACTACTAGGAGAAGGGAGTGCTGCAGGACTATGCCGGGTCATGTAAGTATGGGGGGCATACAGTATTCATAAATTTTTTTATTGTATCATACCTCCCATATGATCCCATAAAAAACATATAAAGGGTATATGCACACTGAGCAATTCTCGAGAAATTGAAGCAGAAAGTTTTCAGGCAGAATTCAAGCAGAATTTAAGCCCCCCATTGACTTCTATAGGATTCCTCTAGCAGATCTACAGCAGAAAATTCTGCTCGGAAATTCTGTAGTGTGAACAACAGAGCAGAAAACCCATTGAACATAATGGGACTTTGCTCTGTACATATTTTACGGGAGAAATTTCAAGCTGAAATTTCTCTTCAATTCCTCACCTAATTCCTCGCCTTTTCCTCGGTGTGCACATACCCAAACACACGAGGACATTTAAAAACAAGGTGGAGGGGCGAAGACACAAGGTGCATACATGTCTATAAGAATGTACAATGAACAGTACTTGAACAACAAATGACACCATAGGTAAACAAAGGACTCCTATATAATCATTGGGTATAACTTTTTCAAGGATTGACCACTCTCTTGAAAAAGTGTTGGAGGGTGAGGTGGGGGGCTACATGTGTACTGGGCTTGGCTCCTGTGGGCTTGGTGTTCAGAGGTGTTTGCATGTTATGATCAGGGTGCAATTTAGCTTGACGCTGTGCTCCTAGCTGTAATTTTGCTCAGTATTTTTGTCAATATTTTGCAACCAAAAGCAGGAGTATATTGAAAACACAGAAAGGCTATGTTCATACACTGTTGGAATTGAGTAGATGGCCTCTATTTAATGGCAAATAACGTCTATTGTTATAAAACAACGGCCCCTCTTTTGAAATAACGACAACTATTTGCCATTAAATGGAGGCCATCCAATCAATTCTAACAGGGTGTAAGGATAGCCTTTCTGTGTTTTCAATATGCTCCTGGTATTGGTTACAAAATACTGTGTGGGAACATAGCCTTAATCTGTATAACCGTAGTGCATATCTCTGAGCCGTTATAGTCTCCCTTTTTGCATTGGTATGTTATACCTAATAATTATATAGGAGTCCTTTCTTTACCTATGGTGTAATTTGTTCTTCAAGAAAGATAGTTGAAAGAAACTGTTCTTACTAAGTGCTTCTCCTGGCTCGTTCTAGCGACCGGTGAGGGTCTTAGCACCTGGATCCCCACCAATGAAAACTTTGATGTGTCTTTGTTAAAAGTTTTATGAAATGAAGGTTACAGAAATCAGTTAACTAATATCTACATGAATCTAATTTGCGTCAAGCTGAAACATAAAGGAGGAAAAATCCTTCCAGACCTCATTTATGGCAGTCCAATCCATTTTTGTCGGTAACTAGGCTATTTTTTGTTCAGTTTCAGCTTGTGAAGAGATGCGCATACAGGAATGTTTACAGCATCATCATTCATGGGTGGCAACATCCATCGATTTAACCTTGATGATTCCTCTCCCTGGTTCCTCTATGGATTCCATTATATTACTTCTCTATTATATACATCTTAATTGTTATGTTGCTTACAGTGCTCTACACTACGCAGTTTAACTGTTTAGAATCCAGAGCCATTGACTTGCAGAAGCTTACGGCAGGTTGTGCGTGGGTCTGAAGCCAGAAGCCACAGCCGTTCTGTCACTGTCAGCATCTCGGTGTTGCAATGGTCGTTAGTTTAGAGCCGGAAATTGCAGGTTCCATTTTTCTTTTTGACCTTCTTAATGTTTCATTTTTACAGTAGTGTGCGTTGTGTTAGGCCCCGGTGGGAGGGCCATTATTAATTTCAAGGTTAAGCAAGATAATTGGCTTTCTTTGTGGCATTGAGAGAATATTTGCTCTTGGAAAGAGCTAGATGAAGGTTTTCACATCAAATACATTTTTTTCCCCAAGGAAAGGCTTCGTTCTTTGTATGCTTAGTAAATGGTGGTGATATCTGTAGTCCTCCTGGTAACTGCTCTATTTACACACTTAGAAGCGATGACCATAGTATCGAACAGACCAATTAGGATTTCCCCAGTGACCCCTTAATTCCTGTCAAGGAGCCGGATAGAAGATATACTGGTGTGAGAATTGGGGTTATTTTATGCTCAATGTCAGCCAGAGTTCATGTAATTCCGGATGATAAATTCATTGGGGTTGGCCTATTACACTTTTTTTGTTACATAAACCACAGGTAATAGCTGAGTATACGCTGGGACACATCTCTGTATACAGACAGTTTACACTATGGTCGCAGGTAGCAAGTTTTCTACATATTTTCATTGTAGGATTTCTGCAGTGTTTACATTAGCAGCAAAGGGACTTAAACTTTATCAGTCTAATACATACGCTACAGAAAATATATGGTTAGGTGTCGGAAATGCTGAGAATATCTTGGGGATTTTTTCATTGACTTCAATAGGGAGGTTACAGCCCACAATAGATCCATGCTATGGAATATGTAGCTTCACAATCCACTTACTGAGATGGGGCAGCGCCACAGCCAGTGATTGACTGAGTGGGCTGTTACTGCTTAGATGGGTTAATCTTGGAAGCGGTGACAGGAGCAATCAGCAGGGGACCAGGAGACCCCGCAGGAGGCCACTGGCTGAGCGTGGTGAAGTAAGAGGGGATTGGCTTTCTAGACATGATGGGAATTAAAGTTTAACACAACTTGAGGACGAGAGGTTCCCCTTCCTTGCCTTAAAAAATTTTAACCACATAAACTATACACAATGGGGGAGATTTATGAAAGGGTGTAAATATACACCTGGTGTAAACTGCCCACAGCAACCAATCACAGCTCAGCTTTCAGCTCTGGTAAAATATAAGAGGAGCTGTGATTGGTTGCTCTGGGCAGTTTACACCAGGTGTATATTTACACCCTTTCATAAATCTCCCCCAATAACTTCACAAAACTGCTCTAGCCAACCGAGAGCTGTGCTGCAGCTCGTCTGCTCCCCGCTTTGTGTCAAGTGATATCAGTCGGGCTCCACAGATTTACAGAGCCAGAAGAGGATGATGCCTCCTGGCTCGTTCTCCCGATCAGTATGGGTCACAATACTTAGACCCAGACGGATCAAAACTTTCGACATGTGTCTTTGACATATGACGAAAGTTTTTCCAACCAACAGGTACACTTTAAGGCTGTATTCACACACTAATACAATGGCTGTAAGAACTTGTATTTCACATGAAATAACAATTTTGGAGCATCTTCTCTTTGTTGTCTCACCCCTTAGAAGAATAAAGTGAATGCTATCAGTATGTGGAGCATATATTGTCCACTTTAAAGTGATACTATAACCCCCTTTACTCTCGCTTCATTTCATCGGTTAAAAGTGTCAACTGGGCGTGGGCTTCCGACGAAATAAAGTTATTTTAGAGCATAAAGAAAATTCAAACAAGTTTTATACTGGTATATATGAAACGTGCAGCATCCAAGCTTGTATATGGTGTGGAGAACCGCACTTGGAGTATGGGGGTGACCGTATCACTTTAAATAGCTGTTTAGACCATAGTTATGTATGGAGTTGGAGATTTTTCTAGTGCAGATTTTAGTGTTGCCGGTTGTATGTGAGGTTATGCAATTGTAGTGAAGAAGAACCAGGCTATATCTCAGGGTCACGTTGAAGCTGACCCAATTCTTAATGATTACATGATGAAGCAGAAATAAATTGTGTTTTCTTTTCACAGTAAATGAGATATGCAATGTGCTAGTCATTTCTAAAGTGATTTTCCCATTAAGATGGATCATTTGGAATATGTGCTTGGACTGTATATCTGGATGTGATGGCGGGAATGCTCGCCGGCTGCGCACGTCATTAGTGAATGAGATCTTCTCGCCCGGCCACCGCTGCCGCATAATGCCTGTGATAAATACATCTACAAAATACCCTCTAGTGCAAGAAGGGCAGTAATAAATGGGAAAGCTGAGATTGCTTGACAGCTCTTTGCCAAATTCCCATCTGTAGATATCTTTTTGGTAGGGACCATTAATTTTTAATCTATCAGTCTTCACAGTGCACTGACATTCAGTTATAGGAGCTGGTCCGATTGTAGGGAGCTGGCTGCAGCATCTGCATTACTAGGAATATCTGGGCCACACTAGAATTAGCTGTAATTTATGGAGCTGTTTCGCAGCCATTATTCTTTATACTTATTAAAGGTCGCCACTGAAATTAAGAGACTGGATGGAACAAAAATAACCATAAAGGCAAAGAGATAGACGGCAGCTTTATTTCTAAGTGGAAGTGTAATGTAATAACTTATTAATGTGCAGTGTAATCGGCTGCTGAAATCTGGTTGTCTTTATAGAGGGAGTTTAGGTAATCACAAACCACCTCCTTGCGTTACAACGCCGAGGCCGTCTGTCTGCAGATGTCTCTGAGTTGAATCTTGCGTGAATTCTTTTTTTTTTTTTCCTGTTAGAAATAGTAAAACATAAAAATTTTGAACTTTACTGAGTGAAAAATAAATCCAAAGCATATGATAGTCTTACACAATAGTGGTCTCTTTATATGACTATTATAGGGGTTGTCCAGCAAAAATCTTTTTCTTTCAAATCAACTGGTATCAGAAAGTTATGTAGATTTAGAATTTACTTCTATTAAAAAAATCTCAAGTTTTCCCATACTTTACATTAGCTCCTGTATGTCATGCAGGAAATGTTTTATTTTCAGTCTGACACAGTGCTCTCTGCTGACATCTCTGGCCTAGGCAAAATTGGTTACTTTTATATTTTGGCCTAATCTTTTTACCCTATTTTATACTGCTTATTTCCTAGGTTACCGACCATCGCTCTCTGCTTACATCCTCGGTGGTCAGCACATCGGGAGCTGGTGACTATACATTTTATAGCTTCTATGTCTCCCTCTGTGATCACAGACATCTCCAGGGCTTGTAGATTGTCCCTGGAGACATGTAATCCCAGTTCAGACACAGTGATATAGAACCAATTCATTGCTGAATCCTGTACTCACTCCCCATCCAATATTTCACATCTTAAAGAGTCACTGTCGTATTTATTTTTTTTCTTGCAGAAATCAATAGTCCAGGCGATTTTAAGAAACTTTGTAATTGGGTTTATTAGCCAAATATGCCATTATCTGCATTCAAAAAGTCTTTTCCCAGGTCCCCCTCTGCCTCCTCTTTTCCATCCACTGCAAAAAATCAGGAAATTGTGACTTGTTGCATCAGACGTACCCAGTCTGTTCTAGGGAGAGGGGAGGGGGGAGGAGGGAGCAGAGAACAAAGGATTACAGGCACAGAGCTGGGTGAATGCTGTAATCAGAGCTCAGAGAGGTCAATGCCTGTCAGAGGAGATAAAGGGTGAGGTATTTGTAGATTAACTCTTTGTTGTCTGTTTTGGTCTTTTATTTAGCTCTCTTCATAGGAGAACAATGAAGACAGGGGGGAGAGCTTCAAACTGCTTTTTCATGATAATAATGCATTTTTCAGCTAATAAACCTAATTACAAATTTTCTTAAAATCGCCTGGACTGTTAATTTCTGCAAAAAAAAATTAACGATAGTAAATGTAAATGTACCATCAGGTACAGTTATTTTTTTTTACATTACTCTGTGATCCTGGTGGTGTGGTCCTTTTTTCAAAACGCCACCTGGTTCCCATATCGTCACCCACAATGTGACGATATCCCCTCCCCTCTGTGATGCTTTTTTATTAGAATCAAGCCGGGTGTGTCAGCAAGGGAAGGGGATACGCCGTGCTCACCTCCTGTGCATAGAGTCCGGTCGGTGTACAAGAAGAAAAAGGTGTTGAGTGTGGGAAGTGGGCAATATTTCAAAAAAAGGACTGTGCCACCTGGATCACTGTGCCAGCGCCGCCAGGGTCATAACTCTTTTTTTTTTCCGGTCTATGTACCTATAGAGTGGATCTATTACTACACACACACACACACACACACACACTGATCATTGTTAATTACAAATAACATTTATTCTTCAGGTTTTTGTGACTGTGGGGATGCAACATATGTATTTTTTTAAGGGATAAGATAAAATAATATATAAGTTGGTTGAATTGGTTTAAATTACTTTTTCTCTCCCTAGCAGAATTGAAGCCACAATAATCTTACCATGTATTTCAAAGCATTACTACTACAGATGGGCACGACTCTGGGCATGCTCAACTTGGATCGCTCAACATTTGAATTCTGGTGGCTGACAAAGTTGGATGCATCCCTATGGCTGTATACATGTTTTCCAGGACTCCAACTTGTCAGCCACTGATATTCAGATAATAGCGCTGATCTCTAATTACTGCTAGTGGTGTGAGCCCTGGATGCTATAGAATAGTCATACCTCCCAAGTGTCCCTCTTTTGGTGGGACAGTCCCTACTTTTGACCCACGTCCCTCTGTCCCTCTTTGCCCCTTACATGTCCCTCTTTTTGACCTAGGAATTACATTTGCATTAAATAACTTTTTATGTTGCTCTAGAAAGTGTCTGGTTTCTTACTGTATACTAGACCTTGCACATTATTCTATCATGTGGTGCAAGTTGGATCCTAAAAAAATGTTATATTCAGATAAATCATGTGACATTATGGCCCCTGTAACATATGCAGACTCATTGAGTTCTTTGGCCCCATACACACATCTGTAGGTGTTTTGGATCCATTTGGGGACATGATCCATGCCGCAACAAAACGATGAAGCTATTGTGCGTCCATGTCCCCTATATGACAGTGGGTACCTGCAAATGCGGACAGGAACTGACACACATTTGTAATCCTGTCCACAGTTGTGGGTCCGTAATTACAGATAAGGTTACTGATGTGTGACTGGGACCAGGCCTGTATTTAGAGTTCATGCTGCCCTAGGCACTTTGCATGCTGAGGCGAATCCCCCGCCCCCCCATAATAGAACCAGTGAGACACGACACACTGACCTGCTCCTTTCCTGGATTCATCTGTATCTGTGACAAATCCCTCCATTTATACAGCTCTCAGGGTATGCTGGGAGTTGTAGTCTCTGAGAGGACAACCCTATAATAAATCAGTGTGTGCAGAGTCTCCTGGTGGCTGCAATCTGTGGGTGACAACCACCAGCCCTGAAGGTCCAGCAATACATCTGTCTACAGCGACAGTTATCAGAGGATTCTACTATTGTACTACAACTCCCAGCATATCCTGAGGGCTGCAGACTGTCAGTACATGCTGGGAGTTGTAGTGCCTGCAGCTGTTGTAGTTGGGTCCTAGGTGCATTATACACTGGATGCTTTGTGGCATATAAGAATACACAGGTCTGTGGGGACTCAGTGTAGGGAAGTGACCCCAGAACATCACTAATAGGGAATAGGGGGAGATGTTTTTGTTCTATCCCCTATTAGTGATGTTCTGGGGTCACTTCCCTGTACTGAGCCCCCACAGATCTATGTATTCTTATATGCCACAAAGCATCCAGTGTATAATGCACCTAAGACCCAACTACAACTGCTGCAGGCACTACAACTCCCAGCATGTACTGACAGTCTGCAGCCCTCAGGATATGCTGGGAGTTGTAGTGCCTGCAGCTGTTGTAGTTGGGTCCTAGTTTAAAAGTTTGCGCTAGTGTACTGTAGAGACTGCAAGGCTGTGTCAGTACACTACCGCAAACAATACACTGACCCATTTAGACACCAATGGTACACAGGCTCTGCACACTATAGAAGTGATTACAGTACCGTTACTAATGACTCACAGGTGGCGTCTTCTCCAATTGCCTTCGATCACTTTTTGCTTGCTTCTCCATCTGTCGCAGCATCATGAAGACTTCTCCGACCAAAACTAGTCTGCAGGCGGGCAGCCGGGGATAACCCGGGGGCAGAAGCAGGCTGGGGGCAGAGGCAGGCTTGGGGTAGAGGCAGGCAGTCAGACATACAGGATCTGCTGCAGATTTTCAGATATTGATGTAACTAAATGCATCAATCTGCAGGTGGAGGGTGGAGTTCTTCCTCTCTCTGTCAGAGACCTTGGATGATGAGGTCTCTATTGATCACATAATCTAAGGGGTTAGAAGATCAAAATCTAACTTTTATTACTTTCCGATGTAGCCGCTGTAAAAAGATGGTGCATCAGAAGTAAAATAGAAAAGTTGAACAGCAGTTATGTAAGGGACATTACGGTTTCAACAAATAAAGGTTATTCATTCCATAATAAAAAGATATGTTTCCAATAAACCACCTGTATTTTTTACTTAGCTGTCAAGGTCGCTGCTTGTTTCCATTCAGTGGAACCTTAAATTTACTTACAGAGAATAAAAATCTAACCATGTGACACTGGTAGACGGCTGGCTAGAGCCGCACCGGATCGATCACAGTGCTCTCTTATAGTGAGAATATCATGTATTGTCAGCAGACACCACCGCTCAGCTCTTAATGGGGAGAGCCTCAGGCTTATGACTTGTTGGGAGCAGCAATGATAAGCTCCTGGATGATTTATAGTCTGTCCAGGGGATGGTCACCACAGCGTTCAACATGGTGTGAACCTGACGCTCCCCTTCTTGAGAACTGACCATTGGTGATCACCCAGTCGACAGTATAAGCCTTCTTTAGCATATAGACTGCCAAGTCAATCCTGTATATAAATGAGTGTTGTTCTCGACGTTTACATGATTATTCATGTGGCAGGGCTTTCCTTCTGTCAGCCATCAGCTGCACGTCTCCTTTTACACAGGGTGATGTGTGGCTGACTGCCAGGGATTTTTCAGCAAGTCCGAAAGGTCAGATAAGTACTTGCTCTTTCATTGATTAATAGCCCGATTCTTACCAGTCTAACACATTGCTCTCTGCTGCCACCTCTGTCCCTGGCAGTAACTGTCCAGAGCAGCAGCAAATCCCCATAGAAAACCTCTCCTGCTCTGGAGAGTTCCTGTCACAGACAGAGGTACTGTGTCAGACTGGGAAAAATACACCACTTCCTGCAGGACATTCAGCAGCTGATAAGTACTGTAAGATTGGAGATTTTTAAATAGAAGAAATTTACAAATCTGTAGAACTTTCTGACACCAGTTGACTTGAAAACATTTTTCCCCCTCTGGAGTACACCTTCAGTGCAGACTAGTATGCATGCTACTGCTTAATTCATTCAGAGGACAATTGGCCTCAATTCTCAGCATTGGTGAGAAATCTATTGGATAAACCCTCACACATCAGCTAGTTGTTCCCTATCCTGTGGTTATGGGATAACTGTTAATCTCTGGTAACAAGGAGCGGCTATATGGATTTCTCCTCCCTATGCCTTGCTTGGCTAAGTCTGTCTCTCCTTCCTATGCCTGGCCTGGCTAAGTCTGTCTCTCCTTCCTATGCCTGGCCTGGCCAAGTCTGTCTCTCCTTCCTATGCCTGGCCTGGCCAAGTCTGTCTCTCCTTCCTATGCCTGGCCTGGCCAAGTCTGTCTCTCCTTCCTATGCCTGGCCTGGCCAAGTCTGTCTCTCCTTCCTATGCCTGGCCTGGCCAAGTCTGTCTCTCTCCTTCCTATGCCTGGCCTGGCCAAGTCTGTCTCTCCTTCCTATGCCTGGCCTGGCTAAGTCTGTCTCTCCTTCCTATGCCTGGCCTGGCTTAGTCTGTCTCTCCTTTCTATGCCTGGCCTGGCCAAGTCTGTCTCTTTTTAGTAAAGAAGCAGAGAATTGCTTTCTCTGACTGCTTTTTTCCCAGAACCCCTCAGTAAGATGTTCTTCAGCTTGTAAGCGATAAACTCTCAACTCTTTTTATATTTGTGCAGTTGGAGGCAATCTAAGCGACATTACAGGCCGTAGATCTGGAATTCGAGGAGTTTTGGTGACATAAGTAGAATTTTTTCTTTTTATGGCCTCCCATGGTGCGCAGTGATTTTTAATGTGCATTTCCCCTTTACATGCAATGAACTCAAAGACTGTGGGATGAAGCACATTAGCTATACATTAGGGACATTATAACTAGTATAGAGATGACACGCACCTCCCCGATCACCTCATGGCTATTCATTCCTTTCATTTGATTAATCTGACTATTCTCGTACTTTTACTTGCAGCTAAAGATCTGAGGCCCAGCTGTATACTAGTGGTAGAGCCATAGATTTAGTATCCTTATAAAGCTGTCTTTGTGAATAATTTGCTGCCTCCCCTGAAAGGTTTAAAGCCTTTAGCCTGAATTTGCTTGTGACGACTGAGCTCTTTTTTTTTCTCTCTTTTCCCCGTTGTTATTATTTCCCCCCTCGGCCGTAGGGGAGCAGAATTGTTTTATTATTGTATGATTATTTTAATTTCACTGACAGTAAATCTCTTTCCTTAAAAAAAAAAAAAAATAAGAAGAAGCGCCTCTCTTTATTACGCTACCAAACGTGTCACAAAAATTGATTATGGTCTATTAAAATGCTATGATAAAATATGCATTATCCATAAGCTGTTAGCAATGTTCATTAAATTAAAGGCTAAGGGCGATAGATGTACAAATCACAACAACGTGCACGGAGAGGAAGAGATGTAAATGCAGGAGCTGCGGCCGAAAATACGCTTGTAATTGGGAGAGAAGGGCTTTAAAATATTTTCTGAAGGCAGTATATACAGTAGCAGTATGCTTAGGTGTCTTCACAACAGGCAGCTGTCTTCGGGGTAGCCTACCTCGGGGGCCCCATAGAGTTTCATAGATATGAAGCTTTATGGATTTCCCACCATGGGGAAATTTAATGTGGTACAGCGGCATAGATAATACAAATACGAAAAGCTCCAAGGTAAAGGCATTACAGTGACAGTAGGTATAGGTAAGAAGATACAAAAACAGAAGGGATATCACAAGCTTTAAAAACATTTCAGTTCTCTGTATGGAATGATCTCCGTTTAGGTCGGTGTTGGTTGTACAGCCTAACCGCAGCAGGGAGGAAAGACTTCTGACAGCACTCCTTCTCACACTTACGGTGAAGCAGTCGGTAACTGACAGTACTTCCCAGTGCTATCACAGTCTCGTGCATGGAGCTCACCACCTGCACAAGCTTTACATTTTACAAGAAAAAAGGGTTTATTGTTTTCTAATATACTTGCTGTGCTTAATTCCTCACTGTTTTAAAGAGGTTATCTGGTGTTGAAAAACGTTTGCTATATAGTTGCGGTTATATAGAAAAAAAGAGCCTCTGCTTACATTTCTGGATTCGTGTCGGTAGTGACGGCCTGCTCAGCCAATCACTGACTGAGACAGGACAGCACCACGGTCAGTGATTGGTTAAGTAGGCTGTCATTTCTGAGACAAATCCGTGTCTGAAGTGGGGGCGGCTGCGGTCAGCGGGGGACACTGGAGACACCACAGGAGGACATCGGTTTGTCTAACAACAGGCAATGGAAAGCAAATTGCAAGGAAGGGAGAAACATAGTGGACATGGCTTCAGGGCTTTTTTTTTTTGTGGTGTAAAAATTAATTTTGTGTTACTTAAAAATTTGTTACAAATCAAATGAGTTATCATATGAATGGAAGTTGTTGGGTACAACAGGGAGTATTTCATCAATGATATAAAAGGGTTATGCAGCCTTTAAGGGGAATCTAACAGCAGGTTAGAAGACTATTCTCTGCTGAGACTGAGGGTAACTTTCCTACCTTCATCCTCTGCATCATTTTTGTAAAATCTTCAGTTTAATTTATATGTAAATTAGGTTGTTTGGTGCACTGGGGGCGGGACTAACACCCTCAGTGCACCAATCTACCCCACCCTTCCATCCCTTCCCATGGATATTCATCAGGTGTTGTTCAGTGATGAGCACCAGAGAGATGTCACTGCAGTGTGTAGCCTCTATGTTCATGTGGCAGCAGCCAGCGTACATGGCGGATTAATACACTGAGGGTGTTGCAGATAAAGCTTAGCACTTCTAGCTATGCAGTCTCCATAACTAGGGTGTGTATTACTGGGTTTGGTTCCCCCCCCCCCCCCCCCCCCCCCCCCCCCCCTTAAAAAGACTCTCTAACCACAATCTGACCCCCCCAAACCGCTTGTACCGTCAGATAGCTGCTTTTAATCCAAGATCTGTCCTGGAGTCCATTCAGTAGGTGATGCAGTTATTGTCCTAAAAAAACAACTTTTAAACTTGCAGCCTTGTGTCAAATCGGCGTGGCCTAGAGTACCCATCCGTCCTCCACGCCCTCTTTATCATCAGGAGCGCCCCTAGAACAATTTCTCCTATTCATCACCTGTCTGAACATTGCACATGTGCTGGATCGCCCATGGGCAGTGTTCAGACTGGTGATGAATAGGAAAAGTCCTGCCTGGGGCATTCCTAATGATGAGGAAGGACGGAGAAGAGGTGCAATCCTAGGGTACAGGCACTCTAGGCCAAGCCAATTTTACACAGGGCTGCAAGTTTAAAAGTTGTTTTTGAGACAATAACTGCATCACCTTCCGAACGGACCCCAGGACAGATATTGGATTAAAAGCAGCTATGCGAAGGTACAAGCGGTTGGGGGGGGGGGGGGGGAGATTGTGGGGACAGAGTCGCTTTAAACATAACTCTGCTCCTTCACCTCTCTGCGTTGTAACCTCAGCACATCACACAGAGCACGCCCACAACACCACTCTCCTACAGAAGTCATGTTCTCATACTTTCTTATGTCTATGTCGCTGATATAAAGTAAAAAAAAAAAAGCAATAGTTGAGAAATAAATATCTTGTTTCCCTTATAATTATTTCCTTTAAGATTTGCGTTTCCATCTTTATCCACACATCATCGACATCTTGCTCCCGGGTTCCCTTCTCTCTGCATATCGTCCTAGAACATGTACTCAATGTAAAAGCCGACTTTGATTGTGAACCTTTTGCTTTGAATACAGATGTCACATTTTGTTTGCCTCCAGCTCTCATTTTATTTTATTAAATTACTAGTTTGTAAGAAGTGTGGATTTGTCGTGCTGAGATAAAAGTTGTGTGTGTAACTCTTGCCTCATTTCATCATGGCTACCTGTTTATCTCCAGCTAGGGGTAGAGGGTTCCAGGCGTAAACACAAAAGACTTATTATTTTTCTTCCTGCTTCAGCTTCTACATAAAAGATTAGGAAGAAATAAATGAAGTCTTTATGGCAGGAGCTGTATAATCCTTTTACTCTGCAGTCTGATTTCAAGTGGAATAGGTTTTTCTTTTTTTTTTATTTTGTTTAAAAAAGATACATTAAATCTAAAATTATGAGTTGATGGGATATCAAAGGCGCATGAGGTTCCTGCTGGCAGGTCTGTCAGTGTTTCTACAACGTGGGAAGAAGTCTTCATCCTTCACATATGTTCATCGACTCCCTGATTATGTGATTTCATGTATGATTGATGTATCTAGAACATTTCTTTTTGCTGTGTATTCTGAGCCTTTTATTCCGCAGCTTCAGGACTTATCAGCAGGCCACGCACATGCTCAGGCTTTCCCCCATATATGCCTTCCCTGCTGTGGTTTTCCAGAGAAGGGAAAGTTCCAGCCATTCCTCCGCCAGGCTATTCTGTGAATTGATGATATAGAATTCTTTAAAGTGACACTGTCGACCCCTTTTTGCATTATGACTTCTCTACACAGGTGTAAAGGTCAATTTTGCAGTTTTCATACTTCTTATTTTATATAATATCTCATGGTGCTTGTTCCAGGAAAAAAAGTCATCTTTTATCATATGCGGATTGGGATACCTGGACAGGGCTTTGTGACCGTAGCTCCACTTAGCCCCGCCCCCATCATCATCAGCACATAGGCCCTGCCCCTCAGCAGCCATTGGAAGGACTGGTCTAAAGGTCTAGGCCCCACCCCCACTAGATTGGTCCACATCAATGGCTTCTGAGGGATGGGGCCTATGTGTTGATGATGTCATGGAGGGGGTGGGGCTAAGTGACCCTTTGCCTGTGAAGCCCCGCCCAGGTATCCCAATCCGCAGATGATAAAAGATCCCTCTTTACTGGAACAGGCACCATGACGTATGATCATACGGTATGATATAAAATAAGGTATGAAAGCTGTAAAATGTACCCTTTACACCTGTGTAGAGAACTCATAATGCAAAAAGGGGGTGATCGTGTCATGTTAAAACCTTTTTAGTCTTTGTTCGAGACAAAAGTAATGCATTTAGCCATATACGTTTCAGAGTCTTTTAGGCTGGAAATAGACACAGCAGTTATTTTGAAAACTGCCACTGCAGTTTTTGTTCCAACACCAGAAGAGGATCCAACAGAAAAGAGAAGTACAGGACCTCCCTTTATATTTTACATTCTTTTTGAATCCACTTCTGGTTTTGGCACAAAAACTGCACGTGTGATTCCAGTCTTACTCCGTTTTAGAGATGATCAAATCTCGAGCACACCTGGTTCTGTCTGAACCCGAGTGTGCAGCACTAGATTACCGGTGGCTGCAAAATTTGGATGCCGCTCTAGGGAGTCCTGGAAAACACAGATATGGCTTATGGCAGTGTTCATGTTTTCCAGGCAACCTTAGGGCTGCATCCAATTTTTTCAGCCACCAGTAATGAAGTGCCTCATGCTCAGGTTCAGACAGACCTGAGCACGCTTGAGATTAGCTCATCTCTAATGAGATTATGATTGTAATTACGATAGTAATTGCATACGTATATATACCATGAATGATCATAATTGTGTTCGTATCTATATACTGTGAATGATGAGTGTTTACACTGAAAGACTTGGGAACGATTAACAATGATTTTGAGGTCAACTCAAAAGATGCGATCAACGACGTATGAACAAATGTTCATTTGTTGTTTGATCGTTGCCATGTTTACACCAGAAGATTATTGCTTAAATTCTAAGGATCGATTTTTTGGCATGAAAATCGGCCCGTGTAATAGGCCCTTAAGGGAATCAAGTACGGAAACAGAAGTCCCTGCAGAAAACATACAAATAGGTGAAGTGCTGTGGAATCTGTGTGCGCTATACAAATAAACAATTATTATTATTATATTATACCCAGTTCACATTTGCTCAACTGGTGTATACCTTACAGCTTACTGATAGTAGTTGTCTTGCCATTTATCATGATGCTCCTGCATGTGTTTTACTTGGTGCCCTACAGAAATAACGTAAGACACCACTAAAAGTAAATACAAAAATATGAACTCTTGCCAGTGCTAGTCCCAGAAACTCTCGCCCACTCAGCCAGTTACCAGCCGGATTGGCTGACTGGGCACGTTCTTGTTTTCAGACATCACCAGAAAGTTGCAAGTTGCGGTACTGAGCAACATTGCCGCCTCATTATAGATTTACTTTGTTAAGAATATATCCAGTTGCGGTATAACCAGATGTATTCATGGAGCCCTAGCCCTGGGGTATGGTCACTTATCAGAGAAATCTGGACTATATGTAACAAGTTTCTGAAGGCAGATGTAAGTTAATCATTTGGATCTGGAAGCGTTGGGTCTCTTTTTCTCTTGGGTAGAGCATTTCTGTTCTAAAATTCAGAGCAGAAAATCCATACGAAACTGTGCCGATTGTGGCTTGGCTTCCTTGCGGGTCTTCTGTGGTATACTGTGGTGTGGATTACACATCATATTGCAGCATTTACCCAATAAAATCCACAACATTGCTCATTAAGTGCAGAAATCCACAATAAATATGCAGTGTCACATCCAGAATTGACATGCTATGAATAAGGAATCCACACCCACAGGTCAATGTCTGCATAGATCAGAGATGGAGAACCTTTGGCCCTCCAGCTGTTGCAAAACTACAATTCCCATTCTGCCTTTGGCTATCCAGGTATGATGGGAATTTTAGTTCTGTAACAGCTGGAGGGCCGAAGGTACCCCATCCCTGGCATAGATAAATACAGATCTTGATGAAATTTATCAAATCTAGATTTTCATTACAGCTGTAAATGCATTATATGGTATACTTTACATGGGGATCCAGGGTGGAAAATCCATAGCAAATGCACCAAATGTGGATGTACCTTATGCTTATAAAGAGGAGGCTTCTTATCACATTAACTGTTTTGAAGACTCCATACAGACAACCTTCTCCTCTGTTGAATGTTCGCCATCTCATTACTCTGTTTTCATTGATAAAGGTTTAAGCAGGTTGAACCAGGGCCGCTATGTTCTAGCAGAAAGTCATTATTATTGATCCCGAAACTTAAATGTGGCCTCTTATTCTTTATTTAGGGAAAAAATATTGAAGATTCTCTTGTTCTCCTTGTAGAAAGTTGTACAATTACCTAAAAGACTATAATTAATTAAAAATGGGTCCTTATAGAATAGTCGACAAAAAGTCCATTCACCAACTACACGCTGTTATCATGCTGAAACTAAAGATCTATATTTCACGTTCCTCCAAAGAATTATTTCCAAAAGAAAACCTTGTGTCTGCCCTTTGTTCAGCCTGATGGAGAGCGCCACTAGAGCTGTGCTTAATCGATCGCCCGATGAAAGAGGAGTATAGAGAAGAATGGGCTGTGAAAAGAACCCAGGAATCAGGTGTTAAAAGAAGCCTTGTCTCTGTTCTCTTGTCTTCTCTCAAACTATAATGGTATAAATGCCAAGTTCCCGCCAGCACTGGTTTGTATATTTGAGCTTTGCATATTAGCGTATCACTTTACTTCCTATACTCTACCTGTAACTCATATACTTTTTTCACATAGAGCCACTGTAGACCTTTTCCTCACAGCCCTAATACCCCCTACTTTGTGCTTAACTTTCATTGTACTTTGTTGGTCCACTTGTGTTTATATACAGTACACTCCAAAAGGCTATATCGTTAAAACCACTGACTGTTGAAATGAAAACATGGTTATGTGGTGACGATTGCACCTGTTGGGGGCGGGGTATTTTATACAGCAAGTGATTAGTCAGTTCTTAAAGTTGGTGAAGGAAGTAGGAAAACTGGTCAAGTGTAAGGGACATATTACATGGCCTGACATTTAATGTAAGCAAGCGCCGATTTGCTAGCTCAGCTCTTGCTTACTGAGCCTATAAGATGCCTTGGTGATTGTAAAGCGAGGGCTGCACGGAAATCATTAGCGATGTCTGTGCAGCCCTTGTTATATATGGTAAGTAATAAAGTACAGTGATCCCTCAACTTACAATGGCCTCAAGATACAATATTTTCAACATACAATCGTAACTTGAGCCCAGACTCAACATACAATGCAATGGATAGTCAGGATTTGCAGCACATGTAAAGAACTAGATGATCGATCAATGAAACTGGCCATTTTACTGATAAAACCCCAGTATTCCTGAAGTGCATGCACTGGTTGGTTGTGTAGTAGTGATTCTCCAGAGTATAGTGTGATACTACATGTCTTGTGCTGCTCTTTATCTGGACCAGTTTTCCATAGAATTTTGGTCTCAACATACAATATTTTGAACTTACAATGGTCATCCTGGAACTAATTAATGTTGTATGTTGAGGGACCACTGTATATACTTAACCTCTCCATGCTCCACAGTGTCCTCCTAGCTTCTCCCTACTCACGCAGCCACTGCTGGTACTGCTGAAGCTGTCTCTGAAGTGACAGACTCATCAGCCAATGGGACAGTGCCACAGCCAGTCATTGGCTGAGTGGCCTGTCACTGTATAGATGGCTTCAGACGTGCCAGCGGCAGTTGGGGTGATTAAGGAGAAGCTAGAAGGATACTAGGGAATATGGGGAGGTAAGTATAAAGTTTATTATTTTATACACTCCTCTGCCGTTGGCTGCGTATTGCTATTACACATAGTGATGCACATTTAGCGGCCAATGATTTTTAAAGTAATATGGTCACCCCCTTTGTGTATGAGGACTTCTCTACACAGCTGTAAAGCCTAAATTCCGCAGTTTTCATACCTTCTGTTATAATAGAATTCTTGGTGCTTGGTCCACTAAAAAATGCTTTTTATCATTGGTGGATTGTGCCACCTGGGCAGGGCTTCACGATCGCTGCCCCACATTACCCCACCCACATTGGTGCTGTACATCCCGGTCCTCTGTGATGTCATTGGCATCTATGCCCTGCCCCCTCAGCGGCCATTGGAACGGGCGGCCTAGAGGTCTAGGCCCCACCCCCTCTGAGTTGGCCATTCCTTTGGGCGCTGAGGGGACGGAGCCTAGACACTGATGACATCACAGAAGACCGGAGCTTATGGCACCGATATGGGCGGGGACAAGTGGTGCAGCGACCACGAAGCCCCTCCCAGGTGGTACAAACCAACAACAATAAAAAGCATTTTTCACATGACCAAGCACCAAGAAACCTATTTTAAAGTGTTATGAAAACTGAACAGAATTTAGGCTTTACCGCTGTGTAGACGCTGATCATTATATACACACAAGTGACAACTTGAAGGATTAGCTGGCGGTAGTTGATCCTGGTGGTGATTAGAGATGAGGAGAGCTAAACAATATTAAGTGGAAATTTTAGTGTTATATATACACTACATATTAGTAATATATTGGTGATCATAATAACTGACCATATGTGGGGTCTTGCAGGACCATGAAGTCTGCTTGCACACGTTACAGTAGCTTGTAGGTACAATCTGCTGCGGAAAACAAGGAGAATTTATTTCCCAAAGGTTTGTTTCCTTCTTTCAAAATCATTGTCTGTAAAAAAACTGATATGAAGGCGATAAAACTTTAATGGGTCAGATACTGCTTTGGCAATATTTAGCTCTCCAAATACGAGCCAGTTGATGAATCGCTAGCAGTTGTGAAAAATACTGCAGAGCTGGTCAGCATTTAGAGGGCGATATTCCCTAGAAACTCATTTTATTGCTTTGTTGATTTTCTTTGCTACATTATTACAGGAGGTTCTTTATTGCCAAATAGGAGACCCCTTAAAATGTCAACATTCAAGGAAACATTTGCTGCACCATACTAGGTGATACAATGTATGCAAATTCACTTACTTCCCCTGTATAGGGGGTGTAATATTTGTAGAGAATTAATTTATTCAATAGTGTTGAGCGGAGCTGTCAAACTGTTCGGAGCCGCGTCATAGAGGGGAGGGAATTCCCTCCCACTGGGGGCAGGCCGGCCTACCTCCAGTGCTTGAGCACTGGCCGGTAATGTGGAAAGAACGACGCCGTACACTGGAATCGGGCCGTGGTTTGAAAAAGGGACTGCGGCACCGGCTCCCCGTGATGACGCCATTCTATCCCTGTGTCAGGTTAAAAAGGTTGTACCTGGTGGTACATCCTCTTTAAACACAGAACCTTGCTGAATCCGAACAGCTTTACAGATCCACTCAACACTATACATTAGCATTATGACAGGTCCACTCAACACTATTCATTAGCATTGTATACAAGTTACTTTAGGATGCAAAAATAGTATTAGGCTTCTTTAGGCACAACCTGAACGCTCATTATTTCAATCCTAGTTGCTGGAAAATATGGATGCAGCCCTAGGGATGTATCCGTGTTTTCCAGACAGCCCTATAGTTGCCTCCATGAAGCCAACCCCACCCCCCCAGTGGAGCCCCTTATACTTGCCCTTGTCGAAGTCCCAGACCAAGTCCCACGGCCGAGAAATCCCTGTCGGAAGCCGTGCGTGCGCTCACCAGAGATAAGATTGATGCCCCTCTATGGGCGTCGGACTCATCTCTGGTGAGCGCGCGCACGGCTTCCAATGGGGATTTTTCTGCCACAGGACGGGAACCAGGACTTTGAGGAAGGGGTAAGTATAAGGGGCTCCACTGGGGGGTTGGGCGGGCTTCACCCCGGCAGCCGGGGTGACAGGTTCCCTTTACATACCAAGCGTTTGTGCGAACCTGAACTTACTGTAAGTTGCTTATCTCTGCTGGGCATGCTGGGAGTTATAGTTTTGCAAGAGCTGGAGAGCCACATGTTGGGGACATTGGGTTCAGTGGTGGCATTGGAACATAAGGGCATCCCTCTTCTGCTGCTGCATGTAAGCTTGCGATAAAGGAAGAGGGTGCTCTACTATAGGACTAGGGTACATGAGTCCACCAGAGGAAATGTTTCTTAAGATCCTTCCTTCTTCTGCAACATATTAGCTTTGAATTGTCATTGACATATCAGCGATTTTAGATATTCCCAGATGCATTGTTTTCCTTTCACAGTGCTCAGATATTTCATATATCAGTAAGTTCCTCTAAATTGCTAAATAAGAGCGTGTGATAAGTTGAATGTATACAGCGGTGACAGCTCTTATGCAAGAAATAGCTGAATATATAGAATTTATGGAATGTGTGTGTGAGCAGCGGAGAAGAATGCAACAGTAAGTGAATTGTAAGAAATAAGACAATGACGTCCTATACTGACAAATTAAGGGCCATACGCTGCATAAATTATGCAGATAGTTGCCAATACCTAGGAAGTAAATAATTCATAATATACAAAAATTATGTATACAGCGGATTGTATATTCAGCTACACAACCAGTGCAAGTTACCTACAGGCCAGCGAGTATGCAGAATGAATAAATCTACCGGTAAAAGGTAATAAGGTATGCAATACATCAGGATTTGCCTTTGAAATTGTAACATTCTACATGACATGCCAGATAGATAATAAAAAAGGAGGCTACCAACCCTATAGCAGCTAGAGCAATGTTGGTGCATCCTTTGGCCACCATATAAGAAGCTTGGTTAGGAAACCTAACCAGTGACAGAACAGGCTTCATAGGCGTTAATGTCACATTCATGGCTTCTGTAGGAACGATGATTTGCACTGTAAGTTTAACATCAGGCCGGGTTCACATGAGATTATCCCAATTGACTTCAATGGAGAAGTCAAAATCAGCAATGTGTTTGCAGTATTGTGCAAATTTTTGAACATTTTGTTTTTATTTTGAGGGAAATCTTTAAACAAATCACCAGATATTAATGTGGATTTTATTCTAAAGGAAACGAGCAGCATGTGGCGGTAGTTTTACTGCGAGACATGTTCTTCCACCCAGATGGTCATCTCTCATAATCCGCCTAATTATTTTTTATAGCTAACAGCGTGTATGTTTATCTGTGCTGTGCCTTATCCTCATCGCTGTCATACAATAACTTGTCTTTATTAGCTGCTCCTTTTAGCCATCAGTATTTGTCTTTATTTGACTTCATATCAGGATTTATATGTCTATATGTTTGATTTTCAAAAGTTAAATCTCTAATCAATGCACATACCATTACCTAAACAACAGGGACACCATGGGGAGATTTGTCAAACATGGTGTAAGGTGGAACTGGCTCAGTTGCCCCTAGCAACCAATCAGATTCCACCTTTCATTTTCCAAAGAGTCTGTGAGGAATGAAAGGTGGAATCTGATTGGTTGTTAGGGGCAACTGAGCCAGTTTCACTTTACACCATGTTTGATAAATCTCCCCCAAATCTATTTGATGGTCAACCAAAAATATTTAGTAACATGGTTAATAAGGTTGGAAAAGTCCATCAAGTCCAACCTACAGAAACCCTACTGTGCTGATCCAGAGGAAGGCAAAAAACATTAAGAAACTGATGACAATTGCCCCATCACAGGGAGAAAATTCCTTCCCAACTCTAATGTAGCAGTCAGAATAATCCCTTAATTAGCGTCCTATCACATGTAATCTAATGACCATAACTTATAATATTATAGCATCCAGGCCTCCCTTGAACATATTTAATAAATCAGCCATAACATCATCAGGTAGCAGAGAGTTCCACAGTCTCACTGCTCTTACAGTAAGAATCTTCGTCTGTGTTGATGGTAAAACCTTCTTTCCTCTAGGCGTAGAGGATGCCCGTATGGTTACAGGCCTAGATATAGAAAGATCTCTCTACTGTCCATTCATATATTTGTACATTGTAATCAGATCTCCCACGTCTTTCTTCTAAACTAAATATCCCCAGGCCTGTTAACCTGTCTTTGTCCTGTAACCCACCCATTCCCTTAATGACCTTGGTCACCTTCCTCTGCACCTGGTCCAGTTCAGCCATGTCCTTCTTATATACCAGTGCCCAAAACTACAAATCCTACAAAAACGGACAACACTATGTATTAATCCATGTTAACAACTTTATTATTCCAAAATTCATAAAATACGTACTAGATAAACTGGTAAAAAGAGCCAATGGCTGCACACGCAAAAAACAACCACCCATTGTTTACATCTTATATTATACTGCCTTCTCACTTATACATTTACTAATCCTGTGGGTGGTTGTTTTTTGCGTGTGCAGCCATTGGCTCTTTTTACCAGTTTATCTAGTATGTATTTTATGAATTTTGGAATAATAAAGTTGTTAACATGGATTAATACATAGTGTTGTCCGTTTTTGTAGGATTTGTAGTGTTTCAGCCAGGGACAGGCTGGTATTGGTCAATATAGGAATTTTTTCCCAGTGCCCAAAACTGTACACAGTATTCCATGTAAGGTCTGACCAGTGATTTATAAAGAAGCAAAACTATGTTCTTACCTTTGGCATCTATAGTAACACAGTTGAAGGGGTAGTGCGGTGCTACACATTTATTCACGGCCGGGGTCGACAGTAATTATGAGTCTGCACATTATACTTCTTACTTTTCCCTATGTTGTTACATTAAAAACTATGAGAGTCTGCAGCTGCATCCCCCTATTATAGCACATAGTGTTTGTGAACATTTTCCGGGAAGGTGTGAAAGATGCCACTCTACCCAAATAATAATACAGTATATTACTGCTCTTTACATGTGATACTGAATTATGCATAAGCTAAACTCTATTCTTATTGGTGTTCTTAGTGCATCTGTGAGAGCCTGTGGTTGCATCGGAGGATTATGGGGCAATTTGTATACAGTAGCTTCTCAGCATGCAGAGAGCTATAACAATGTATATCAGGTACAAACAACATGCTTTCTTTTTATCTGATACAGCACTCTATCCCCCTTGGAGTAGAGACCTATATTCACTATACAGAGAGGGAGATGGTGAAACGTGGAAAGGGATGCAGCTATTCCTAACTAATAACCGTTCTCCTATGCCGTTACATGTGCCGATAATCCCAACTTCTCTTCATTTCACATCCACCAGGAAAGAATCTTGTGTGAATCTTTGGTGTGCATTACCCCGCAGTTCATTAGAAAGCAGCCTCCACGTAACAGTGTTGACGCGTTTAGCTTTGCACAAAGGGGGTGAAGTGATTTGTGGGGGTCTTTCTCTTCCTGAACGCGCAGCCAATCACCAAGATTCTCAGAATAGAGTTCAGTAATAATAGAACTGCAGGTAGCTGTTGATACAAACAGAATAGGCAATGCAGAACGCCCAGATTTGTCTTCCTGTTCTTTTATGCTTTACCTCTATATGAAATAGACTGCATGTTTTCAGAGTGGACCTCTCCTGGGTCTATGATTTGTTGGTATATAAGGTGAGTCGTAAACGTATCCATTCAAATGGAATAAAACGAGGCTAAGAGCAACCAGAACAAAGAGACTGGGAAGGTTTTATATCATTGGTTGTGGTTGTCTTCAACCTTGCAGTTTGGGATGAATTGAATTGCCAGATCTAGTGGTCATAGGGCCCTGTTACACAAACAGATTATCTGACAGATTTTTTTGAGCCAAAGCAAGGAATTGGACTATAAAGAGAGACCAGGTAATAAAATAAAGACTGAGATTTCTCCTCTTTTCAAATCCATTCCTGGCTTTGGCTTAAAAAAATCTTTCAGTTAATCTGTTGGGGTAATAGGGCCCTTAGGGCGCTATTGCATGGGGTGATTATCAACCAAACGGGATGACATTGCTCCGTGTAATAGGCTCAGCAATCAGCCAGCAAACAAGCAAAGGCTCTTTCATTGGCTGATCTGCATCTTTCTTGTAGGTTTGAAAATCCTAATTTCTCTTCGACATATCTCTGACATAGGATGGAAGTAAAGGGCCACATGACCAGTACCTCCACTCCCAGTACAGAGGACCCAAAGTGAGAAAATAAGGTCACATATGAACACAGAGATGCAAGTGGCTTCATGCGAATAGGGTCACCGGCACTAGTATGAATGTGGAATTAAGAAATTGGAGCTGGTTAGTCTGAACGTTCCCAGGTTGGGAGCAAGAGGATCATGGAGTACCACATGGAAAATTTGTAACCTAGATGAGCTGGTTCTGTTTACCTTTGATTATGGATAATAATGCTGGAGATAATGGTAACAATGCCCATACGATCTGGATGTCATGGAGTTGGACTCTTTTATACTGGGGAAGGATGGTGGAGTAGAGGGGTGCAAGTAGGTTAAATAGGTTTAGAGTGAATTATTGTTTTTGGCGCTGGTTTGGCAGGTTCTCTGGTAAATTAACTTAAAATAAATGGAGAAAAGTAGATCTCTCTTCTTGATTATGAATTGGTGTATTAAGTTCTCTCGATGAATGAAACAGATCGGGTAAACAGTGTTAGGTTATAACTGTAAGAGATTATATTGTTATTGGTATCCAAGAGAAAAAAAAAGTAATGTATGTACACAGTGACCCCTCCAGCAAAATAGTGAGTACAGCTCTAGAGTATAATACAGGATTTAACTCAGGATTAGTACCGGATAAGTAATGTAATGTATGTGTGGTGTCCCACTGCGGGTGTTGCCACCTTACACCCCTCTTAAAAGTCTGGACGTGTTTGTGGTCTTGTTGTAACTGTAGCATTGCCAAAGATGACCACTAGATGTTGCTGTATAGTATAACCAAGGTCCAGAAGTTGCACAGCTGAAGTGTCTCAAGGGTTATTTGTGTGTGTATGTACCAGATTTTGTTATCTAGTAGGATTACTCCTTTCTTCTATCCTATTCTCTCTTTCTGTCCCTCTTCTCTATTACACCCTTTCCACCTAACCACAGCGCATTTTACACGCTGGTTAGGAAGTTAGTCCCTTGGGTGGAGAAGGAGTTTTAGCCGAGCTTTGGTGGAGAATGGACCCAACTCAGATAGCTCTCCACCATGGTTCTACCTGGGCCTTGGCCCTCTGCCAGGTCCCCTTTACAAGTTGGTTCTTAGTCAGTACTCTGTAGGGCTAAGACGCAGACCAGTCAAGTCTGACAACCTTTTTTCTTGAAGCACCACACAAGCTGTGTGATGCACTGTTTACCCCTTTCAGGAGAGGGCTATCTTACAGATAACCTCAATCCATGCCGAGGACTAGGAGTCACTACAGTGCAGGACAGTGTCCGCCAAAGAGCTAGAAACTGATCCGGTTGGAGCAAAGTTACGTAAAGTCAATGAACTCCATCTTGCAGCGCGGGTGTACTTAGGAAATCCTAACCCTTCCACTCAACCCAGGTAACAGGGCCTGGGGCCTGTGTCACCCATCAGTACAGTTCGGCCACAGCTAGTGGACATCAGGTAATGTGAAGACTATAGGAAAGGTCAAAACACAGGCACAGGTTGTTGTTTCTTCTTCTTCTACAAGTATTCTTCTACACACTCCAACCTCCCGGCAGAGCACATTACTAATTGCGTTGAGACTCTCACGGCACCCTCCTCTCTACTACCTCAGGACAACCTTATCCACTCCTCCCTACTCAGCACTTATCCCACAGATCTGGTGGTTCTAAGTATGTGTATTTATTGGAACTGTATAAAGTGTATTCAAGAGTCGCTGTACTACTTGCTGCACCTTTACAAGTAGTAAACCAAGTGTCAGGAACTCACCTGACCTGGCTCCTGCGGCGTCTTCCCCGGCCTCTGCTCCGGCGGCCGGCTCGAGAACGCGCCGGAGCTCCGCCCGCCGGAGCAGAGTGACGTCACGGAGACCCGACGGCGTCCCTAGTAACCAGGGGCGCCGCGGTCTCACGTGACAGTCAGTCAGCCGACCAGCACAGCTGATGCGGCGTCGTGCAGGCTGAGTGGCAGATCGCTCTGCCACTTGGTCTGCAGCACCGCAGCTGCAGTGATTGCTGGATCAGGAGACCGGACCAATCAGTGTCTGGTCCGGGCTCCTGGTCCAGTATAAAGTAAAGTGAAGCCAGCTGGTAATTGCTGGCTATTAGTTATTCTGATCCCAGCTCCCCTTGTCCTTCTCCTGCATATCCCGTCCTAATCCCTTCTGCCTGACTGCTCGTGTTCTGACCTCCGCCTGACCTCCGACTATCCCTTGTGTTCCGACTTTGTACTGCGTTGCCTGTGTGGTTTGACCCGGCTTGTTCTACTATTCTTTATTGTGTTTGTCTGTCCGTACCGTTCTGTGTTTCACTTACGCAGCGTAGGGAACGCCTTCGTGGTTGTCCGCGACCGTTTAGGGTCGGCCGAGGCAATTAGGCAGGGTCAGTGGTGGGTTCAGATTCAGGGCCCACTGTCTCTGTCCTGTCTGTTCTTGCCAGTCCTGACACCAAGTCAACATTATCACCTATCACGTTATCAACGTTTTCACCAACGCTACCACTAAATGAGAGAGTTACTACACCTTTCCGGCCATCTGTAACATAATCCCAAGGGATCCTGCAGCAACCCGACAGGACACCGAGAAGGGGAGAAGGGTACAACCAGCCTTATACTCAAAAAGCAGGCGTGCCATCACACCTGTGTGCCCACCAGGCACTGGCGTCACGTGACAAAACCCTTGGTCCGGCTGTGCCTCGGCCATCCACCGCAAGGAGTGGCGTCACACTTCCACCTAGCAAGTGACCGGCCGTCCCACCGCTACAACATCATCCGGAGGTCACCATATATATACACAGTGACTGCACCCGCAGAGTGCAGCTCTGAAGTATAATACAGATGTAACTCATGATCAGTACAGGATAAGTAAGGTGTGTACACAGTACAGGATATGTAAGGTGTGTACACAGTGACTGCATCAGCAAAATAATGAGTGCCGCTCTGGAGTATAATACAGTTAGTCATGTAGTATTACCAAGTAATGCAGTGTGCAAAGGTTTTATGGAAATTTTATACTTACATGCCAGTGCGCCTGAAACTTTGTTGCTGGTGCCATGTTGTTAGTTTTCTATTGATCTAATGAAGCTGTAATTATTGAGCCACTATGCTAATGCCCGCAGTGCTGAATCTGGCTTGTGAGGTCTGTAGTAATGTGTCCATTTGTAAATTATTATCCCTGAATCATAATGTGAGAGCCAAGCTGTCAGTGACTCCTTTCTGCTCAGTTAGGCTTGAGATTTCTTTTTTGTTTGGCACCTTCGTGCAATGGGCTTTAGATACTGAAAAAATCTCTTTAGAAGTCGGCATTTAAGCTAACGTGACTGCTCGGTATTAACCACGTTCAGTTTACAACAGTTTATAGCGGCGCATAAATTTAGGTGTCATATTCTGGTAAAGGTCATACGTTTTTTTGTTAATGTCGTCCGTGATTAAGGATTCTGCTTAAGATATGAAGAAAAAACTAAGCAGCGCCCAGGATACTATACCGTTTCATCTATATTCTGGAATATTATACCGAGCGGAGCACATGGTGGCGGGATATCAGAGTAGCAGCCATAATCTGAGCGCAGCATTTGGAGGCCTGCCTTGGACATGTGTTGCGTCCATCTGTGTTTTATTATTTGTTGGAAATGAGTTCCCTCTCTGATGGTGGTCACAATAAAGATGCGGAATTGCATCCCCAGTCCTTAGAAGAGATCAGCTTGACCTACATTTACCTCCAATTTCTCTGGCCTGTTATAAAGGGCTGTATGTCTGCCATTGTCTGCATACAACAGGCATGGGGAACCTTCGGTCCTCTAGCTGTTGCAAAACTACAATACCCATCATGCCTGGACAGCCAAAGCTTCGCTTTGGCTGTCCAGGCATGATGGGAATTGTAGTTTTGCAACAGCTGGAGGGCCAAAGGTTCCCCATTCCTGGAATACACCCATACACCGAGCATAGTCCCTGTCAGAGTGCCTCACCATATAAAGTGCATTTTTCGACTAAACAAGGATAAAAATATACTTCCCAGTTTCGGATAAATAATAAAAGAGAGCTGTAGTGAGGGGCGATGGGTGCCGGAGCCTGTGGCCAGCTGTGTGACACTAATAATACAAATATTCATGGTGGTATCAGCTGCCTGCATTTTTAATAAATCCGGGATTTATTCTAAGGCTAATATGGTTTGTTACCAGAAGGATTGTACTAGGTGTCATTTTTCTCTCGTGTACCCTTGCACAGCCATCCAATTATCCACCTGACAGCCTAGAAATGTATCCTATGCTCGGCGCCTTCCTATCAGCGCTGTAAAGAAGCTGTTGCCTAGCAACACAGCCCTGGGTAGTGATGGAAGGAACGTTCCCTGATTAAACCACTGAGAGTCAAAAGAGGCTTTAGCATGGATTTTCTCCATTTGTCAAAGGGCACCACATAGGAAAATCTTTATTGGGGTCTCTGGGGCCGCAATACTTCACTGAGGCAAATTGACCAATTATGTTGTTAGCAAAGTCTGACTGTGGCTGGTGTTGTAGGGTAGTCGGTGGACTCGGCAGCGCAATGCAGTGCTATAAAGTGCTACGGATCGCTTCGACGTCATATGGCTTTCATGACACAATCTGTTCCGCGTTGTGCCGTTGTTTCAAGTGCTATGAGCAACGTTAACTGGACTGGAACAGAATTTAAAATTAGGTCGAAGACAACTTACCTGATTCTTGTTTTCTTTAGTATTTTATTTATTAGGGCGCAGCTATAATCAATGACCCCAGTTTAGCCGTATTGTGTATTGGATTCTGTAGGCCCTTTTTCACTACCCCGATATCTTGGTGATTAATGCTGGTTTGCTATGGCTTCATGTAGGGCTGGGCATTTAATCAAATTAATTCAATTAATTTGCCTAGAAATTGTGAATCGATTTAAAAAATTTTTTTGAAAATCATGAATTTTTTTTGTTTTTTAAAATGTGTGCTCCGAACTGTTGGGGAGCAGTGGCGCTCCGGGCGAGCTGCCCCTCCTGCAGGTCAGAGTGGGACCACACGCCCCGCACCCATGTGATCACCGCTGGTCGTCAGCAATCACAAGATGCCCGCACCCACGTGAACGTGATTGCCGCTGGCTGCTACCACTTTGCCCCTCTTCTTCTATATTTCTACTATATACCGTTTATCCACCATACCTCTACTGCACCCATCTTAATTTTCAAAAAAAAAAAAAATCATAATTGAGATTTAAATTGAGGACCAAGAAAAAAATGTTAAAAAATTCGAGATTTTATTTTTGGCCATATTTCGCAGCCCTACCTTCATGAGGCTCGATCAGTCGTGCGGCTGGACCGCACAAACAATTGCTGCATCATTCATGCATCCTTTTCATTATTGTCAATCGCACATCACTTGTTTACAAAGGGCGGTATGGGGCCGAGACCGATAATTTAAATAGCTGTAGAAAGGATGTGATCACATGAAGAATGAATGTTTGCTCATTCACTTGGCCGATTGCTGGCCGTAGGGCTGATATCAGGGACAGTTGTTTCTAGGAACACTCATTTGCCCAATAATAGACCCATCTAAAAGGGCCTAGACATAGTCTGAAGTCACCTTCTGTTTTATAAATAGTCCATGTACTTTGCAGAATTTGCAGAAGTCAATAGCACTGTCACATCTTACTTGATTGTTTGCCTCATGCCAGCATGCATTCTGGGAAAAATTCAAGTTGCAACCACACATGAAATATCTTCAAAACAGCTATTTTTAAAGGGAACCAGTCAGCACAATTGTGCTTACAGTATATGATTTTCAGATGCATCCTACACATCTGTAGGACGCAGCTGGGTGCCATAGCAGCACAATCGTGCTGTTTGATTGCCTTTTACCTGTCACCTCGGAGGGCATGGCCGAACTCACCCTACCCCTTAATAGAACGCCCGATACTTACCCCTTCCTGCTGAGATGAGTCTGATGTCCATAGGGAATCACTGAGCAGTGATTTCCTATGGACATCAGACTCATTTCTGGTCATTAGCATAATGAGGGAACCCTCTCCTACTCTATTAAGGGGTGGGTTCCAACTTCCCTCTCCCGGATCTCCCTTTAAACATAGTCCAGCATACTCTTGACAGGTCCATTTAGTTTAACAGATCAGGTGTCTTGTAGTTTGAGCCAGTTATAGGGTGTTTTCAGGTATAACTTACTCACAAGCCATTGAGTCTGTGGTGTTCCTCATCTACTCTCACATACTACAGTTCTTTGAAGCAGGTCTGGTGCTTTATTTCACAAAAATCTAGGATAGTCTCTAGTCTCGCTCTCAGTTGAGTTAGGTATCCACTGGCTTTATTGGTGTCCCAGCTTAGCCAGTGAGACTGCATTGAGATCGAGTTCAGGAAGTGCTGAGCAACTGGACTAGGGACTTTCAGCAGACGTGGGGTTAGGACAGGCCCAACCTGGCCACTTATAAATGCAAAATAAGACTACTGCATCAGAAAATGTTGTGTTTTACTAAATGCAAATGCTTATATATCAAGTGAAAGAAAAAATGCAAAATTCAGTACAAAAAATATAGAGGGTACATACCTATAGTAGAAAGAAAGTCGCTGTGTATAGTGCTGTCATGATCGATCTTCACTGTAGAAAAATTATAACCTCATTTACGTGATTGACGCCTCATTCGTACATAGCGCCACAAATCCCGCTTAGGTGTGAGCAGTTTCTTTCCAGCTTAATAATTGAATACCATTGACTACCATGTATTTTTGCTTTGTGCTGAAGAGGAATGGTGCATTGTTGGCAAAGAGATCCCTTAGGGAAGGTAGCATTTTATTTTCCAGGGTTGCCTTAGTGTATTTTCTTGCATGTAGTCAATTACATGAAGGTGGCCGACACATCTGCCGAAGTACACACAGAAACCATAAGGTTTGTTGGCTCCTTTGCATTTGTCTCAATGCTGTCAGAATGTACAGTAGCTCTTTTACTTTGTTTTTGTTTCCCATCACTAGGATATCTTGCCTCTACTGAAGTTATAAAAAAAAAAAAGTGTGTGTGTGTGTATATATATATATATATATATATATATATATATATATATATATATATATATATATATATACCAACAAAACACAACAATCACTGAACTCAGGGAGAACAGTGAAAAATTCCAATGGAGTACTCATTTACGAGTCTCCATTGATTGTCCCATACAAAATTTGAATATGCAAAAAAGGGGTCCGTGGAGCCTCAGTTACGAGTCTCAAAACACGGGAATGGCCAGATATCCCTCTCTCCAGAGAAGGAAGCCCATTGCCAAGGGGTGCCTCCTAGTGGGGAGAGCACCAAACCACCCTGATACGTAGTCCCTCAGGTCCTCACTCTGTTGCGAGCTTTAGGACCTAAATAGGGAAACACCAGGGTGGCCCCTGTGAGTCAAAGTCTAACTCTGTGGCGAGTATAACGACATAAGACAAGGGTTACCAAGGCTAGGCATCCATTCACAGACTGCAGTTTCGGGGTATTTGCCCCTCGTCAGTGTGGAGCAGGATTCTGGCCACTGGGGCAATGAAAAATAGACCAACAAAACACAACAATCACTGAACTCAGGGAGAACAGTGAAAAATTCCAATGGAGTACTCATTTACGAGTCTCCATTGATTGTCCCATACAAAATTTGAATATGCAAAAAAGGGGTCCGTGGAGCCTCAGTTACGAGTCTCAAAACACTGCAGTCTGTGGATGGATGCCTAGCCTTGGTAACCCTTGTCTTATGTCATTATACTCGCCACAGAGTTAGACTTTGACTTACAGCGGCCACCCTGGTGTTTCCCTATTTAGGTCCCAAAGCTCGCAACAGAGTGAGGACCTGAGGGACTATGTATCAGGGTGGTTTGCTGCTCTCCCCACTAGGAGGCACCCCTTGGCAATGGGCTTCCTTCTCTGGAGAGAGGGATATCTGACTATTCCCGTGTTTTGAGACTCGTAACTAAGGCTCCACGGACCCCCTTTTTTGCATATATATATATATATATATATATATATATATATATATATATATATATTTTTTTTTTTTTTTTTTATTACTTCTTTTTTTTCACTCTTAACTCCCTTGTCAGAAGACAGATGACATGACAGAGGCTGTGATGGACCAGTGGAGGGGGGAGGAGTGAGTATGATTTTTGGATTCTTTTTATTATTCCCTCAGTAGCAAATTCTTTTCCATATTTTGCTGCCTTGTTATTAAGTGCATTTTCTTACTTATAATGTTAACAGAACGTTGATACTCCACGTTCAACACATAGACAAACATACAAAAAACAGAGGCGCACTATAGTGTAGTATCTTCAGTGGATCAAGAGACAGGTGTTGTTCAATAAATGGAAACTAACCTGGTTGGGTTGTGCTAAACTAGGCACAACTCTATGAAGCATTTGTATTGAGCAGGAATACCGCAGCCCGGCTTGTGATCTTGCAATTGTCATCTGTCTCGATGCGATTGCCCAGAGTACACCAACTTACTGTACATCCACCAATTGGATCAACCTTACAGCCTTGGCGCAGAAATAGGGACTCTTGTTGCTAATAAAAGCACCACTTTATTGCACACTCCAATAAAAGGTACAGTAGAAAAGATTGACGTGCCGGATCAGCGTTAAAACGAGCCTCTCATTTCTAATGCACATTTTATCGGAGTGTGCAATAAAGTGGTGCTTTTATTAGCAACAAGAGTCCCTATTCCTGCGCCAAGGCTAAAAGGTTGATCCAATTGGTGGATGTAAGTTGGTATACTCAACGTTCAGTCATATTACAACAACTTGCCTTACAATTTAAGTGTAGAAACGACTAAATTTATGTAATACAACAGCCCTGGTTCTTTTCATGAATGTCTAATAAGAAGTTTGTAACACTATATAAAAAAACCTTGTAGGAATGAGGCGTCCATGAAATAAAAGGCAATTAACTGAGGCTATAAATGCTTCCTGTAGTGTAGATTGATCATGATTGCTGTATTCGCAGCATCTTTGTCCTGCTGATATTTGAGTTCTGTTGGTTTTTTTTTTAAATGAGTTTAACACTAAATTCACTTGCAGTTAATATGTAAGCATTTGCTTCAGTGCACTAAACATAAAGACTTTAGAATCAGTCCACAGTTTTGGCCACACTGTAAAACTTGCAGGCTCTTTTATAGACCCCCTGCCTTCAATGGGTATATACATTTTGACATATAAATACATTTTTTTCCCATATGTTTTCGTTCTTCTTTTCTTATTCTCTCGATGTGCAGTTTACACCCTGTTCTTAGGGTCCGATTACAGTATACATGTCTACAGTATACATGCTATATGTTTAGGTCTGTGTGTTTAGTTTGCTGTGGGTGCCTGCTTACTCTCTGCCTGTGTATACAACTGATTCTCCCTTGCAAACTGCCTTATTTGTGTTTTGGGTATTCTGTTCAAACATAACTATTCATATGTTTCTGCCCATGGCGAAACTAACAATTCATTCCATACTTGTTATTATCTATTTATTGTCTTCTTCTCCAGTTCTGTGCTGCTGCCTTCTGCTGAAGACACAAAAATCTGTGTGAGAGCTTTTTCCTCCATCTCCCCTACTCCCTTTCGAAGCGGCTGATGTAATCTGCAACTTTGCAGCAACTTTGTAATACCAGGGTAATTAATCACAATGAGTTCATTAGCAACTTTACTTCAGATTAACCCTTTCAGCATTACAATGAAGCAAAGTTGCAGATACAGCCTGCCAGGGACTTGTTTACATCAGCTGTCTCAGAAGGGAGGGGGGAAGGGGAAAGCTCACACACAGTTTTTGTGTCTTCAGCAGAAATCAGCAGTTCAGACACACATTCATCAAGTTCAACCAAGGGGGTGCATATGTGGTGTCCCACCACAGGTGTTGCTATTGGTTACACCCTTCGCAAAAGGCTGTACTTATTGTGAGTAAGTGGTAATGTAGAAGTGATAAAGTTTCGCCACTAGATGTTGCTGTTGTGGGTATGTGTACTTGGTTGCTGCACGGCTGAAGTATGTAAAGGGTTATTGTTTGCTTGTATGTCACATGGATCTGTAAACCTATGGGAGTATCTTCTTCTTTCCTATCATCTCTTACTTACTACTTTTTTATGCACTCTTTACCCATTCACAGCGCACCTTACAGGGACATAGGTACATAGGAAATCACGTGGGTAGAGGAAGTTTAGAGGTCTTTTGTGTTGGACGTTGTAGGGAAAGGACACAAACTAGAACGCTCCCTACAGTGGCTCCTTTTTCTGGTCCTCTGCCAGGTCCCCAGTCTCAGAGAGTAGTCTTAGTCAGGTTCCTGTATGGTGAGGAAGCAAGACAAGACGCACCTAACAGTTTCTCCTCAAGTGACCGTACTCAGCGCTATGCAGTGTAAAACCCCTCACAGGAGAGGACACGTCAGAGATTAACTCAGCCCATGACGAGGACTAGGAGAGTCACAGTGCAGGACAGTATCCACAAAAGCAAAATGCTAGGAACTGATCCGGATAAAGCAAAGTTGCTAGAAGCCTAGGAACTCTATCTAGCAGCGCGATTGTCAGCAGGAAACCCTTAGCATTCCGCTCATCCCAGGTAACAGTGTCTGGGGCTTGTCACCCTCTAGGATAGGTCCCCTTGGTAGGACAAGAGGTGGTTTATTCCAACTAAGGTCGATGCACAGGCGCAAGTATTCTCTCTCAAGTATTCTACTATTTTTACCTCATCCTCAAACATCCCGGAAGAGCACATTACTACTTGGGTTGGGTCTCTCACAACATCCTCCTCTCTGCTCCTTTGATTCTTCTACGTATCTCTCAACATGCAACCCAGTCAGCACGACTGTAATCCTTGCTGTACTCCTATTACAGATCTGGATCCTGTGTTGTCAAGTGTATTATCAAGTGTACCGTATCCTGTCAAGGCACAGTTTTATGTTATGCTGCACACAAGTACTATCAGAGTAAACGAGAGATTGTTTATGGTAAAAAGACTCTGTGATTCTTCGCCCCGCACCAACACAGTATACACACACTCCTTGGGACATTTCCCCTTTCTGTGGGTGGCAGTACCAATAATACGGGTGGGTCACTACTCCACTCCAGACCACTGTGACGTTAGCCCAAGGGACCCTACAGCAGCCCGGCAGGTCACTGACCACAGCGGAACAAGGTGTATCCGGCCCTCTAAACTAAAAGCAGATGTGCCACCATACCTGTGTGCCCAACCGGCACTTGCGTCACAACATAACATCCAGGGTTCGGCTACATCTCGGCCAACCACCACAGGAATGGTAGGAGAGCTGACCAATTTTTTCCTTTTTTTTTCTGTTTACCACAGGAATGGTGTCACACTCTACCATCTGACAAGTGACCGGCCGTCCCTTCGCCATAGCAGCGCAGGGGCTCACCTCACATGAAGGGAAAGGGAATGGATGATGGGTACATTCTATACATTGTTAGTCTGACCATGGACAGCAAAATATAAAAAGTTATGTTTGAGCAGAATACCCCTTTAAGTAAAATATCCTCACAAAACAGTTGTCTTGTGTGAAAGCAGCCAAGTCTAATGGTAGGTTGAGTATATGAAGGACTGCAGCACAGGGTGTAAATGATGAATGTGCTGTATGTGCACTGTGCAGAGCGGCAGAATATGATGTTGTCTTCTGTGTAAAGAAGAATAATTACATTTTTCCTAATTAGTGAGTGAACAGCAGCTGGCACAATGCAGCTAAAAATGGTGGACAGCTTGTGATGGTAAGTAGCCACTTACTGCTTGCGTTAACTCACAATCTATCCTCATTTCTATAATGATCAGGACACATGACACTGCGTGTAAAACACGCTCCGCTGATTCCTGGGCCCCTGTCACACTGCAACAATACATCAGGAAAAACGTACATGCTAGGTCCTATTATACTTGTTACTAAAACTAATTCTTAAAGTAGGAATCATATGTTATTATAAATGTTACTACAACGTTCTGCAATGTGTTTGTAAAAGAACATCTTTTAATCCTGGCGACAGAGTCATAGAGATGGGTCTGTGATACTGTTTACGCCTGCCCCGCTCTTGGACCATGGCTCCCCGGGCTGCCCCGCCTCCTCTGAGAGTGATTGACAGCTGGGTCATCTTCAGCTACATAGGATTTCAATGTAGCTGAAAAGACCCATTAAATCATTCTGGAGAGGGTGGGGGCAGCCTGGCGACAGAGCCATGGTCCAAGAGCGGGGCAGGCGCAAACAGCGTCATAAACCGTCTGTATGACACTGTCGGCCGGAAAAAAAGATGTTTGTTTAAAAACATGTCAGATCACAGAGCAATAATAAAGGTACCTAAGCGTTGCTGTTTATGCATTCTTATTTATTTGAGATTTCTGGGCTTAGTCCAGTGGGCTATCTGTATGTGTGCATATGCAGGGACAGCTGTCAGTCATTGAATAGGGCTGCCCACTGGACTCCTGGGGTTATAATGAGCGCATATATATATATATATATATATATAAGTTGCTGCTCTATATCATGATGCTTACATTGCATTTCCAACATGATTGATTTCTCTAAAAGTGTCACAGTAAAATCCTTGCTGTCCATGTAGCAAGCATAGCTTAGAAAACTGATCTGATCTGTGACATTGATTACCCATCAGACGCATTGGTGTCAGCACTAGAGACAAGCAAAACTTGAAAATGCTTGGCATTTGGATACTGGTGGCTGAAGAAGTAGGATGCAGCCCTGAGGAGTCCTGGAAAAAAATGGATACAGCCATATTTATCCACGTTTTCCCGGTCTCCCTAGGGCTGCAGCCTACTGGATCGGACTAGAGTACGCTGAAGTTGTGCTCATCTCTAGTTAGCACTGGTCCATGCAATATAAGACTACCAAGACACCCTGTGTGTTGTAGTGAAATTACGTTGTAACTGCAGTACTGTGACACAGTATTGCAGCAATAAACTAAAGTATAACTACATTGCGTGAATAGACTTATGAAAAGATTTAAAGGGGAACAATCAGCTTGCTTAGACACATTTAACCTGCTGATGGCTCCCTACTGTGCACGGGCACTCAGGATGAGGGTAAGTCCCTTGCCTTCATCCTCGGTGCCATTCCTGTGCAGTATGTAGTATAATTCTGTGTCCGATAAGGCTGTTTGGAGCGCTGGGGACGGCTCACCCCTAATTATCAGTGGAGCGGCACGGCAGGGGTCAATCCGTGCCAGGGCTCCAAACGATCATATTAGACACAAGATTACACTACAGAATGCATGGGAACGGTGCCGAAGATGAAGGTAAGAAACACACCTTCATCCTCAGTGCTTCGTGCACAATAGGGGCATATCAACCGTGTAGATTCTTCTAACTTGTTGATCGTTCCCCTTTAAAGATTTTACCATGTTTGGTTTGTCTGATGCAAAACACTGACAAGTATGCAAATGCAAAGACTTCTGTGTGAAAATGCTGATTAAATTCATATGTGTAATATGTTTTCTTTTTAATCTTTTACGATTTGTTTTGGTTTTCATTCCATATTGATGCATATATTACTGTAAGAGTTTTTTCTTTTCATCTATATTTCTTCTCTTTTATGGTGATCTTGCTACAAAATGAAACACTTATGAGCACGAGAACTGTGCACAAACATAACATGCAATTTAAATTCTACATTTGGGCTAAAACCGGGACTAAAATGGGTCCATTGGGTTATGATCTTATATTGTAATGGAATGTGGATAAAGTCCTAAGGGTAATTTTATTCAGGCCAAGTAACAATTCAATACATTTTTGCTTCCCACTGGCTCCGAATACAAAAGGTTGCACCAAGTGCAATGGGTCAAGGTGATGAAAACAACTAATCATATAATAATAAAATACAATATGAGATTAAAGTGAACCTGTTACCTATAAATGTAGTACTAAAGTGCTGACATAGTTCTTAGGGAAAGTATACACCTATCACCTTTTATTTAGCTGTCTGTAAGCGCAATATGTTAAAAAAAAAAATGTTTTAGGGTAGCTGCACACACACCATATCGCAGTGAATTTTCTGCTGCAGATATGCAGCAGATTTGATGTAAATAACTAAACACAGCATCAAATCTGCACCATCAAATCTGCTGCTGATCTGCTGCGCATCGGTTGTGTGTGTTAGCACCCTTATGATGCAGTGCCAGGCCAAAGGGGTGTGGCCAGGACAGGTGGGAGCTCTGATTTGTCTCGGCCACGCCTCTCTGGCACTTCACTACAACATAAGTATTATTTTTTTTTTTATTGTGTATTTCTTCGCCAAGACCTGTGCTACATTCTCATAACTTTTGTATTCAATCTACAGGTCACAGTGACATTGTTCCCTTTAAAACCCATGTTAATTGCAGTAGTGTTTTAAAGTAGTGTCATGCATAGTCTGTAACTAGCACCAGTCACAAATTCACATTGCAGTTTTCTGATCTGATGTAACAAGCCTAAATCCTAATATAATAATGTAATATTATGGGGCTTTCTTTGGTTTCAATTCAAGAACAAATAATTGAACAGGGTTGTATATCTGAGGAGAGGAGAAGACCATAGAGCTCTTCTTTTGACTGAAGACAGAGTGACGTCACAATCCGGCCGTCGAGCACAGAGCATTGATTGGTAACCTAGGCAACGAGCTGTCAATTACAGGGAAAGAGAAGAGGGCCAAAATACTAAAGTAAGCAATTTGGCTAATGAACAGCATTTACAAAATAGCTTACTTTTACACTATCTACTATTGGATTATGAAATAATAAAAGTGCGTTATCCAGACTTAGAAAAACATTCCTTTCAGAAACAGCATCACTCCTGTCCTCAGTTTGTGTGTGGGATTTGCACCTCAGTTCCATTGTGTGAATGGAGTTGAGTTGTAATTCCACACACAACCTGGGGACAGGGGTGGGGCTCTTTTTGCTACAAAGTTGCCATGCTGTTTCTAACCCTAGATAACCCCTTTAAGTACTCTTAAGTGTTAAAAATACATGTTTGCAGCAGCATTTTTGCATTCCCCTCTTTTTGTACTTACTATATACAATACTTCATTTCTCTTAAAGGGGTTATCCAGCGTCACAAAAACATGGCCACTTTCTTCCAGAGACAGCCCCACTCTTGTCTCCAGCTTGGGCGGGGTTTTGCTGCGTAGTTCCATTGAAGTGAATGGAGCTTAATTGCAAACCGCACCTGAACTGGAGACAAGAGTCGTGTTGTCTCTGAAAGAAAGTGGCCATGTTTTTGTAGCACTGGATAACCCCTTTAAAGTTTTCTCCAATCTGTAGAGGCGCTTGGGCATTTCCAGTATTGTCTAATGAGATATGACTTGTTTGAGTCCTAACCTAGTTTGATATTATTGGAGTTTAAATGCGTTGGCCATATTATAGTAAAATAGTTCAGTGTACAGTATTAGTAAGTGTAGTCACAGCAGGGCCGTTTTAATACACTGGTGGGACCAGTGCACAGACCTCAAGAGTGGGCCCCCTCTCCTTATAAAGCTTAACTGAATTATATTTATCAGGTATTATCACTGGGGCATTATACTCAGTGCATCAGGTTTTATGACAAGTTATAAAAAGGGAATATGGTCGGGGAGCATTGCTATGTCAGGTACAATACCCCTAAATCTTTATGAATAATGGAGAGTGACGCTAGTGGGGGCACGTACAGACCTAATATCACCACTGGAACAGTTTCTGGCTATAACAGGTTCCCACTGTAGGGAGTATGGGTGTGTAAGCTCTTGTGTCCCCCCAGTCCTCCTCCTAGTCTGTAGGAGGAGGACTGGGAACATAGGAGCTTACAGACTAGGAGGAGGACTGGGAACATAGGAGCTTACAGACTAGGAGGACTGGGGGACACAGCAGCTTACAGACTAGGAGGACTGGGGGGGACACAGGAGCTTACAGACTAGGAGGACTGGGGGGACACAGGAGCTTACAGACTAGGAGGACTTGGGGGACACAGGAGCTTACAGACTAGGAGGAGGACTGGGAACATAGGAGCTTACAGACTAGGAGGACTGGGGGGATATAGGAGCTTACAGACTAGGAGGAGGACTGGGGACACAGGAGCTTACAGACTAGGAGGACTGGGGGGACATAGGATCTTACAGACTAGGAGGAGGACTGGGGGGACACAGGAGCTTACAGACTAGGAGGAGGACTGGGGGAGACACAGGAGCTTACAGACTAGGAGGACTGGGGGGGATACAGGAGCTTACAGACTAGGAGGACTGAGGGGGACACAGGAGCTTACAGACTAGGAGGACTGGGGGGGACACAGGAGCTTACAGACTAGGAGGAGGACTGGGGGGGACACAGGAGCTTACAGACTAGGAGGACTGGGGGGGACACAGGAGCTTACAGACTAGGAGGACTGGGGGGACACAGGAGCTTACAGACTAGGAGGAGGACTGGGGACACAGAAGCTTACAGACTAGGAGGAGGTCTTGGGGGACACAGGAGCTTACAGACTAGGAGGAGGACTGGGGGGACACAGAAGCTTTCAGACTAGGAGGACTGGGGGGGACATAGGAGCTTACAGACTAGGAGGAGGACTGGGGGGACACAGAAGCTTACAGACTAGGAGGACTGGGGGGGGCATAGGAGCTTACAGACTAGGAGGACTGGGGGGGGGACATAGGAGCTTACAGACTAGGAGGACTGGGGGCACAGGAGCTTACAGACTAGGAGGACTGGGGGGACACAGGAGCTTACAGACTAGGATGAGGACTGGGGGGGACACAGGAGCTTACAGACTAGGAGGACTGGGGGGGACACAGGATCTTATAGACTAGGAGGACTGGGGGGGCATAGGAGCTTACAGACTAGGAGGACTGGGGGGGGGGACATAGGAGCTTACAGACTAGGAGGACTGGGGGCACAGGAGCTTACAGACTAGGAGGACTGGGGGGACACAGGAGCTTACAGACTAGGATGAGGACTGGGGGGGACACAGGAGCTTACAGACTAGGAGGACTGGGGGGGACACAGGAGCTTATAGACTAGGAGGAGGACTGGGGACACACAGGAGCTTACAGACTAGGAGGACTGGGGGGCACAGGATCTTACAGACTAGGAGGAGGACTGGGGGGCACAGGATCTTACAGACTAGGAGGACTGGGGACACAGGAGCTTACAGACTAGGAGGACTGGGGGACACAGGAGCTTACAGACTAGGAGGAGGACTGGGGGGCACAGGAGCTTACAGACTAGGAGGAGGACTGGGGGGCACAGGAGTTTACAGACTAGGAGGAGGACTGGGGGACACAGGAGCTTACAGACTAGGAGGAGGACTGGGGGGCACAGGAGCTTACAGACTAGGAGGACTGAGGGGACACAGGAGCTTACAGACTAGGAGGAGGACTGGGGGGCACAGGAGCTTACAGACTAGGAGGACTGGGGGGACACAGGAGCTTACAGACTAGGAGGACTGGGGACACAGGAGCTTACAGACTAGGAGGACTGGGGGGACACAGGAGCTTACAGACTAGGAGGACTGGGGGACACAGGAGCTTACAGACTAGGAGGACTGGGGGGACACAGGAGCTTACAGACTAGGAGGAGGACTGGGGGGCACAGGAGCTTACAGACTAGGAGGACTGGGGACACAGGATCTTACAGACTAGGAGGACGACTGGGGGGACATAGGAGCTTACAGACTAGGAGGACTGGGGGGACACAGGATCTTACAGACTAGGAGGACTGGGGACACAGGAGCTTACAGACTAGGAGGACTGACTCAGACCTTCTAGTCTGTAAGATCTTGTGACCCCCCATCATACTAAGACTAAGATCCTGGGAAAGCTGGGTGGCCTCAGTCATACAACAATATAAGATTCAGGAAAGCTGGGTGACTTCTGAATGGCAGTAAGTGTTAAAATACCACCTGTGGTCTGTGCCGGGGTCGGGGCTTGAGACCAGGGGGCGGTGCTTATCGGCACATACTCCGGACAGGTCCGGTGGGCAAATCCTCTGTCAGTGGGCCCCTAGCTTCAATTCCCCCCCTCCACACACCCCCACCTCGCTACTACTTAGATGCATGGTGCAGGTGCTGCTCCCCAGCCTCCACACACTCTGCCTGGGGAGAGGCTGGATGCTTGTAAAGTCGGCACTGCCTCCTGGGCTCCCCTGCAGACAGGGCCAGCAGAGCATGGAGTGCAGCCTGTAGCTGCTTCCTGTAAGACCTGGTCACTCTGCACTGTCTCACAGGTCTCACAGGAAGCAGCTACAGTCCTCCTTCCCGACCACCACCAGCCCCGCACTGCTACAGGTGTCACAGAGCGCCAACACTTGTGTCTTCAGCTCCTTCCCCTTCACTGCTCTCCTCAGCCGGGGGGCCCCTGTCACGTGATCTGAACTAGGGGGCCCGGTGCACGTGCACCATATGCACCTAGGTTAAAGCGGCCCTGAGTCACAGCAATTATTGACAGCAACTTCCTGTGTTCCTCATAGAGCTAAAATCAGACTCCGCTCCTCCAGGTTGTGCTGTCCTGCTCTGTGGTAAGTCTGTCCATAAGATGGCCGACATGGAGGAGCCTGTGACCATGTCCTGCTCCTCTGTGTCCACCACTATGTCTATGGAGGACATGGGGGTGTGGCATAGACACATACTTCTCCATGTTCAGCCATCTTTTGGACAGCATCACCACAGAGCAGGACTAGCACAGTCTTTCTCTGCTTAGCAGTCCTGTGAGAAATCTTACTCAATGATGGACAGCCCTCCACGGATGAGCATGCACACTGATAGATATTAGTCACTGATTAGGACGGCCCACTGAACCCCTAAGCCCACAATGAACAGGGATTCCATCAATAAGTTACAAGATTTAAGAATCTTTTCACTCTAAACTATATATCAGCTTCGGCTCTATACTTGGCTGATCAGACTGCCTGTTGAATGTGACAGGTTCCCCATTATATGATACTAGTCCTTATAGGGGACGTTAGATTGCATCAAAATGACTGGTGTTGCCTTAAAGGGGTTATCCAGAATTATAAAGACTTGGCTACAGTACTTTCTTCTTAAAACTGCACCACCCCTGTCCTGAGGTGGTGTGCAGTATTACAACATAGCTCCAGTCACCTCAGTGGACCCAAGCTGTAGTATCACGCATAAACTGCATCAAGTGAGGCACTGATTTCAGAATTAAATCTTATATATCCCCTTTTAACCTGCTGTACTAAGCAGGGCTGTGGAGTCTGTAAGCCGCAGCTCCGACTCCGACTCCTCAATTTTCTAAGGACCAACTCCGACTCCGACTCCTCAATTTTATCTGGACCGACTCAGACTACTGACTCCAACTCCTGCTCCTTCATAAATGGCCGGTCATATACCAGGGGAATTATTTATTACACTGGCTCAGCAGGTTCTCCCTAATGTCCTACATGATCCTGGGGCGACTTCTGAGGGAATAAGGAAACATATAAAGCAGCTTCTCCTGTGCGTGCAGTGGATGCAGCCAGTCTCCAGCCTCCATGTCCTGAATAACTCAGAACTAGACTAGATGGAGCAGGTGGTCTTTTCCTGCTGACAATCTTCTATATTTCTGACTAATTATTCACCATACACAAAGAAAAATGCCAAAAAGCAAACAATGCCAGATACTGTACATGTGATATAGAGGTCAGCCATAGTGATATACAGGGGGTCACACATAGTGATATAGAGAGGGGTCACACATAGTGATATAGAGGTCCCACAGTGATATAGAAGGTCACTGTGGGGGCACGCAATAGCACGCACACACACACACAGCCTGCTGAGCCATAGCATACACACACACACACACAGCCTGCTGCAGTCATAGCACACACACACACAGCTTGCTGCAGCCATAGTGCACACCACACACAGCCTTCTGCAGCCATAGCACACACACACAGCCTGCTGCAGCCATAGCGCACACCACACACACACACACACACACACACACACACAGCCTCCTGCGGCCATAGTGTGCACATACACACAGCTTGCTGCAGCCATAGCACACATACACACAGCCTGCTGCAGCCATAGCACGCACACACACACACACACACACACACAGCCTGCTGCAGTCATAGCACACACACACATACACACAGCTGCAGCCATTGAACACTGAAGAAAAACACACAATATTCTCCCAGAGAGAAAACACCACACTGAGGACAGAGGTTACAGCTACACTACTTATGTCTTCGCCTCCTCCTCTATATTACACAGGATATCTTCATATTACACTGCTGCTCATCCAGCATCCAGAAAGAGAACAGCACAGATCTCCCCCCACACAATGAACTCTTCCAGCTCAGAAACAAACTGCCAAATAGTGACCAACAACTTTTCCCTGACCCCCCTTATCTAATAGGGCCAGTGTTCTATTAGAATGTTGCTCATAATATATATTCCTGAGCAAAACTTGTAAAGTTCATATCAAAATTTAATTCTACATTTTTTAAAGATTTTTTTTTAAAGCTGAAGTCGGAGTCGGTACATTTTTTTCCGACTCCAACTCCGACCCCAGCCAAAGCTAGCTCCGACTCCAACTCCGACTCCAGCCAAAACTAGCTCCAACTCCAACTCTGACTCCACGACTCCGACTCCACAGCCCTGGTACTAAGTGTATTAACCTGGTTGTGGATATGACCAGCTTTCCTGTGCAGGACTAGATAGACGATGGACACTAATCTCCCCATATCAATGGCCTGATCACATTGCCCTTTATTATTACACTATTTCTTTCCCCCTCAAAATCAACTTGTGAAGAACTTCAGAATTCCTTTTCTCTGACTTGACTTTATGGTGGCAGGAGATTTATATGTGCTCTGTAGCCGACACAGATAAGACCGATCTCCTATAAAACAGCAGAGACAAAATATGGAATTCTGTGTAGATTATAGCCATATAAATGCTGTAAATCTTACTTTGTATATAGCTACAGATACCATTGTCAGCCAGTCACTGTGTAAATCTTCTTGTTATACACATGGTTAAATTTCATCAAAGAGATCAGACTCCATGAGCCAAGATTCATATCCCCTTATGTATTACGCGTCTGATAACACTATCAGGCCTTGTGCAATGAAGGAATCCACACCAGTGATGAAGGTGATGATGGTGATGAAAATGAGCAGGTTGCTGTTTTCTTGAAAGAAATAAAATTAAAACAGCGCAAAAATTACTTTATTAAATACTTCACATACAATTTCTCTAGGATAGTGCTATTTTGTGTAATATTAAAATTATACTGTATTAGCCAATACTTGTTTGGTGTAATAGTTTATGCTAAAAGACAACGATCAGTCGACATGCATAATGTCAGCTGATCGTTGTCTTTCAGCATGTTGAATTAAAAAATTTAAATGACAATGATAGCGACGGTCTGCTGGGATAGGAGTGTCAGCAACAGACTGACACTATCTAATATGGGCCATCAGGATAAAACTCGTCGTGGCTGCCCCTCCCAAAGCCTCCCACTCCGCCCCACTCACTATCAGAGTGTGTATTGATAGCGAGCAGGGAACGAGGAGCAAGCGATCGCTGACCTTACAGGTGGGCTCTCGCTTGCTCCTTAATGTTAGGCCGTGTAATAGGGCCCTAAGGCTCTTAGACTGTTATGTTATGGCAAGGTTTGTGAGAGGTTACCCCCATAGTTTTGCAGCCAGTTGTAGTCTTTCAACCTCTTAAGAGCCATTACTCTTATTTTCTTTATTTTATTTTTTATTTCTTTTGTGGCATTGGTTGCACTTATGAACAGTATCTTTCATTTTACCTTGTAGTGTATTGAGGATTAAATGTACTGTGGTATACTTAGGTGAGGATGATGGGTAAGGAGAGCAAGTTGAGGAGGAGTGGGGGTCTAGGGAAGAAGATTGCTCCCTTGCTACAATGACACAGGATGTGGCAAGATGACTGGACAGTAGAGACAAGGGCATCTCAAGCATGCTATAGCTGTATTCCTGTTTTTCAGGAGTTTCTAGAGCTGCATCCTGAAAGATTTTATTAAAGTATTCTATTGCCCCTCAAAGTTGCACAAATCACCAATATACACTTATTACGGGAAATGCTTATAAAGTGCTTTTTTCCCTGCACTTACTACTGCATCAAGGCTTCACTTCCTGGATAACATGGTGATGTCACTTCCTGGATAAAATGGTGATGTCACTTCCTGGATAACATTGTGATGTTACGCCCCGACTGTGCAAGCTGTGGCTGCTGGAGAGGATGATGGCAGAAGGATGCTCAGTGTCCCTCCAGTGCCCTGTGTCCCTCAGTGTCCTCTGCCATCATCCTCTCCAGCAGCCACAGCCCGCACAGCTCTGGGAGTCGGGTCGTGACATCACCATGTTATCCAGGAAGTGACATCACCATGTTATCTAGAAAGTGACATCACCATGTTATCCAGGAAGTGAAACCTTGATGTAGTAGTAAGTGCAGGGAAAAAGCACTTTATAAGCATTTCCCGCAATAAGTGTACATTGGTGATTTATATAACTTTTAGGGGGCAACACAATACTGTACTTTAATAAAAGAATTTAGCCGGACTTCTCCTTTAAGAAGTTGCAACTAATCAGATGCTGCACGCTCATGTTCAGACAAACCCTTACATGCCCGAAGTTCTATCAACTGTACTCAACAGCCAGTCAGACGCAGAAACAAAGTATTGACTGTGTCTATCTTAAAACTAGACATGAGGGGGCCCACTCTAACCCAGGGGCCCACCGAGAGAATCATCTGCTCTCCAGTGGACTAGTCCCAGCCTGTGCTGATTTTGAGCCCCTCAAAGAAATGAACAGAAAACCTGACTTCTAGTTCTTAGTTTGAGCGGAGGATGAATATACATACATAAAGCTTCCAGTAAGGTTTTTAACCTCACTTTTGTCTATGCTTCAAATTGGGCGGCAATTTTTTTTTTCATGGAACTGTGCCTTTAAAAGGGTTGTTCCTCTTTTAGGCCCTATGAAGCACACTAGAGATGTGTGGGTTTCCGCTGGGCGGCTTTTCCCGTTGGGATCCTCCAGGACACTACTAGTCCCTATCCTCTATAACCCTAATATCCCTGATAGTATGCGGGGGGATATGATTGGACCCTGGCAAACAGCTAAGCTTTTCCACCTGGCGGACATCGTGGACATATTTAAAAGAAAACTGTTACCTTTTGCAAAGTTATATGATAGATACCTTCTTCCACCACAGGCATACCCCTATTATGCCGTATTAGCTCAGTGGCTGGATGATCTCCACGGGACAGAGCCGGTCTCCAAGCCTACCCCGTTTGAGTGGTTATGTAAATGTACGAAGTCTACTAGGGGTTTGATCTCAGACATATATGATCTTTTGACACCCTCTGCAGACGCTCCCTCTTCTAAACATGCATATATGACCAAGTGGGACCAAGTATTATTTGGTCTCGAGCAGCCAAATCGTCCTCCTGTGTGTCCTATAAGGAAAATCAGTTCAACATTTTAATGTACTGGTACCATACCCCAGACTTACTACACCGCATTTTCCCTCAGGTGTCCATGACGTGCTGGCGTTGCTCTCGGGGCCGGGGGACCCTACCCCATATATTTTGGGACTGTGCTATCTTACAGACTTACTGGAGGTCAGTTAAGGAGGTTGTTCAATCGGTCCTATCTATAGATTTGCCGCTTGACCCGTTTCATTATATTCTTAATGTTCCTCCTAAGCACTTAAGCAAATTTGCGGCTAAGTTGCTGCTGCATATCATTACGGCTGCCAAATGTTTAATAGCAAGTTGCTGGAAATCAACGGTCCCCCCGTCCCGAGAGCGATTGTTGGCTAAAATTGCAGATGTTCGCGGCATGGAATACCTGACTGCTCTTAACGAGTCTAGAATGGAGAAGTTTGAGAAGATATGGACCCCTGGCATAGGGCCTTTCCTTTACCTATATAGTCTGGTGAGGTGTGAGCTCTTCCTACCCCCTTCCCCCCTCCTTATGTGTCCCCCCCTTGTCTTGTTTGGTTTATATGTTGTTGGTATGTACGGTTTTGATTGAGCTTTAGGCTCGAGTTGAGAATCCCTGTTCTTATGTTTTCTGATGTTCGTGTTATATATCAGTTACAGACGATTAACATGCTAGAGTCCCTCTTTCCTGGGAACTTGTGGTTCATAGTGCATTGTTGGCGATATATGATATGTGACTCATGTTTGAGTTGATTTTCTGTGATTACTCCATGCCTCTATGTTATGTGATTGGAAAATAGTACATTTTTTTGAAAATAAACAGTTTAAAAAAAAAAAAAGGGTTGTTCCGATTCCACTCACAACATTTATTTTCTCAGGATAGATCATCAATATTAGGCGTCTGAGTCTTGGCTCCTCGTTATTAAGCTGTTTAAAGGGGCCATGGCACATGCATGAGCTTTCCTGCCTCTTCTGTATTTCCGCTCTTCTTGCCTCATCCTACTGTTAGAAGTGGCAAGACAGGATATAATAAACAACTCGTGAATGGAGTTTTATTCTTGGCAATCTAATATTGAAGGCCCTTAATGTTAAAAGCCTGTCTAACTGTTCTACAAGTCACACTTCAGCTGGTTCCTACTTGCCCATATATATATATATATGTGAATGTGTTTATGTGTGCATATGTCTATTATCATATCTTCTGTCTATAATAACTATCTGTTCTGCTTGCAATTGGGTGAAATGTTCAATATTCAAATGGAACAGTAGAAATGTAAAATGATTTTGCTTTACAAAAGCGCTTGGTATTACATAAACCCTCGGCACTGATACGCTGCCGCTTCTGCTTCAGGACATGAATAAAATATGAGCTGGGACCGTCTGCTTTTCATCTTGGCATTGAGGTGAATATCTGGAATGAAATATTAAATGCACATAAACCGTAAAGGTAACAACAATATTGGGTGTTAGTTAAACATATCATTTAAGATGAAATATAGCCCGCACAGTTCCTTCATATACTTTGCTAAAGCTATTTGGTTGCAGGATATAAAGTGAAATGTGTCACCAACACATTGCTAATGTCTACCGCTTGTATTGGCCCAGATGGGAACTTAAAAAGGCCAAAGCAAATAGACACAATCATTACAGATAATATGTATGCCACCATGGCACTTTATTGAGATATATTGATAAAAACTGATATAAACTGAAGGTTCTCATATTAAATCAAGGAGATTTACAGCATAGTCTAACCAATCTCTGATGCTTTGCCTTAACACTGGGGACTTGAGAACTGTTATTTAGGTAGTATATAAGCCTGTAAGCTACTGTTACTGCACATTGTTGGACTTTTAGATGACTGATGCGATTATGCTATGTGCAATGCTTTAATATATCATATTTTTATATGCAGTCTGGCTGTTAGACAGTCCTTGAATGGCCATGGGAGATCACCGATAAATTGCCCTTGGACTTTGGTGGCAGGTGTAACAAATCCAGCTGGTCACTAGATGGCAGAACTGGGTTTACCTTTAGCGGTCATCTTTTCTGGGTCCTAACAGTGGTTCCCAGTACACAGTTACCCCCAGGACTTACAGTAGGGCTAGTAAAAAGTTGCAAAAAACAAACATACAAAGCATGTATCAATACTTACAGATTAAAGTAAAAATAATTGCAACTCAACGATGGAAAACAGGAATGAAAGCGATAGGTAATGATGGTCATCTGAAACAGAAGTTGACAAAACCGAGACAAATACAAAAAGTAAGCTATTTTCCCTAAATCGATGTATGAACTAAACCTAACACTAGACACCACCACCACTATGATAACCTTGGTCTACAGTCCCCAGCAGAGAAATTGTTTTCAGCCCTACACAAGGAGGAACCAGGAAGTAACTGAAGAACAAAGGGGGGAGTTAAATGCATAAGGATTTTTGGAAGCATAAACTATAATACACACCATACTGCAAATGCTAGGGACATTAAAAGGGGTTGTCTGGGGAGCAGAAGACAACTAAAGCCTTCTGGTGCTCAAATTCTGAGATTCAACAAAACTACACCTGCACACCATGTCAAATAGCTGCAAAGTGTCTTGGCATGTTTCGCCCACACACAATAAACTGAAGTTGGAGGACCATAATAGTTTAAGCACTGGCAAGCAGAAGCAACCCTTTTAAAAGCAGCCTAGATAATCAGAAACAACTGTTTAAAGTATCCACATGCTGAGAAGTCAGGATCAGCTGATCCTGAGTAGTAGATCAGCTCTGAGACAGTTGGATAGCTACTACTGCAAAATAATAATAGAAGACAAAATAACACGATGATTCTTTTCCGTTTGGAAGAGCAGGATTACTGGACCAACCTGGGATTTTTGGTAGGCCTTCTGTCTATCAGTGTACTAGTAACCAATGCTAGGGCAGCCATTCTTCTTCAAAAGACCCCTTCCCATTGACGGCACCAACAGAGTGTGACAGGGTTGATCTGTGCCCTGGACTCTATGGAGTCATGCGGTGCATTGCCAGCCACTCTATAATCTTCTTAAATTGATATGAAAAGCGCTACTCTCCATTAATTAAAATGCTAATACACTAATAACGTTTGAATGACGCATCTCCCTGGAAACCTCTGGCGCTTCATACTCCTGCTAAGAGGAGAAGAGGAGAAGTTCAGTGTCTTCACAACCTGAAAACACGAGATAAGCGGGCGCAACAGAAAAGAAATCCAGGGGGAATATTGCAGTTTATTTTCCTTTTAATGCAGATAGATAGTGACTGCTGATCCATATGACTGACAGAATGGGTTCCTTGCACTTAACAGAAACCACGTCACTGTGTTTATCAGAATACCTTCCTTCCTCTAGGCTGTGAGTGTTACCATTATCCTTCCTAGATGTCTCGTCAATGTATTTCAAAGAGCAATGGAACTGAAACTGATAGGACTTGTTGGCTAAAGCCTACATCACGCTGGATGGGATGAAGAGAAATACAGGGTTTTATGAATAAAATTATGCTCTACAAGTAGCATAGACTGGGGATTAAAAGGAAGAAGATAGTCTCAGCTCATTTTTTGGCTCTTTATTCCAGTGCAATATCCGATAAAAGAAGTCATAGCCTGTGTGCAAAAAGTGCAGAAACTATGCATTTCTATTAAATTACTTGAATAAATCAAGTACATGTAAATCAATAAATGTAAGAAATGTTATAATATATCTTATCAATCCTACCCCCACAAACTCATCATTTACTACCCAAGTCTGTCTCAGAACAGATTAACTCACAGGGGGATTAGACAGCCTGCATAAGGGCCCTATTACACGTGGCGATTATCGTGCGGAAAATCATTATATCAATATCATTCGAATTTAAACGAAAATCATCTGTGTGTCGTTGATCATTCGTTTAGATCTGACTCTTAAATCAGTAATCGTTTGCTAATCATTCGCTATAATTCCGCATTTACTCACTATTCAGTGTAATTCCAAATTGTTCCTTCTTTTCTGGGTTTAGATGGATTAAACGAACCTAGTCATGATGGAAACTAACGACTATAGTTCTGTGTAATATGGTGACTGATTAGATGGATAAGAGAAGCATTCATTGCAGTGAAGAAAAAACTACAACAAAAGCAGATAAAGTATGCACTTCTTTTTCCTGCTAAGCTCAGAATCATATATGAGGAGAAGGCATGGTTTTTTGTGTCTCCCAGTGAAGTACTGGAGTGGTTAGAAAGGAAGGAGTTGGCTTAAGGCCTAGAGTTACTCGTAATGTTTTCATATATATAACCGATGTTTGGAGGTTCGCGGGGAAATATGCTCCTAGTTTGAGATCCAGGTTAGGAGGACCTGGGTTGATGGGAGGGGGGGGGGGTGGGAGGGAAATCGGGAAGGGGGTTTGTAGGGGTGGATGTGGGAGGGGGTTCCAAGCATGTATGTTTTTTTTTTTTTTTTTTCTTCTTCTTCGGGTTCTTTGTGGTCACATGCTCCCTTAAGGACCAATGGTTAGAGTCCTGACATCTAACATCAGAGGGCTGGGCGAAAAGTGCAAGAGACGGGCTATTATAAATATTATTAAGAACCACCAGCCCTGTATTATTGGCCTTGTAGAAACTCATCTAACAAAGGAGGCGGTGGTTAGGGTCCACAGACCATGGTGGGGCGCTCAGTTTCATGCGACCTATTCCAACTATGCTAGGGGTGTGTCTGTACTTGTCCACAGGAAAATAAGATGGGTATTGATGGATCAATTCCTGGATAGTGAGGGAAGATTTATTTTTCTACATTGTCAAGTCGAGGGGCTAGAGTGTATTCTCGCTTTTATTTACATCCCCCCCCCCCCCTTTAAGTCAGAGGTATTGGATAAACTGTTTTCGTTTAGTAATAAATGGAATCGATGCCCTCTCATGGTCACTGGGGACTTTAATGCTGTTATGTGTGAACATGCGGATCGGCTCAGGGTGTCCTTGCCTGTTCATGGGGTCGGTCACTCCCCCCTCCCTTTATATATTGGGGAGTTGGGACTGATCGACCTCTGGCGAGAGAGAAACCCAGAGGCAAGGAGCTTTTCCTGTTGGAATAAATCTAGCAATACTCAATCCAGAATAGACATGGCCCTGGTTAACACAGATATGGTAAAATGGGTACGGGATATTAAATACCTGCCTCGCTGTCTGTCTGATCATGGCCCGTTGGTGGTTGATTTAGACACGCAGCGATGCAGGGGTAGGCACAAGTTTAAATTAAATGCACAGTGGTTAACTTTAATAGAAAATTCACCCACTATAGATAAAGAATTGGAGGAGGTATGGAAGATAAATTATGGAAGTGCACCTTTAGATATAGTATGGGACACGATTAAAGCGGTAATTCGGGGTAAATACTTCGGGATTATACAAGGGAAAAAAATCACAATTTAAGTGTAAAGAAACTGAGCTAAGGGGGAATGTTAAAAATCTGGATGATAAATATAGAGGGGATCCATCACCGATAACACATCACGAATTAGAAATGGCCCAGGTAGCACTGGATAATTATCTGCTTGATAAGGCTAAAGCGCAGCTGGGTTTCTCGGCCAAAGTGAAATATAAAAATTCAGGAACACCAAATAAGGGGCTTATGAGGATAGTTAGAAATCAGAAAGGGGGAGGGGAAATATATGCTATTAGATCAGCAGCGGGGGACATAGTCAGATCACCTGGTGGTATCCTGGAGGTGTTCAGAGAATATTTCCAGGAGATGTATAAATCTAATGGTAAAGAGTATGATGATGACTTGAAACGATTGCTGGAATCTGCTAGTTACTCGGTTCACCTTACTTTGGTGGAACTGGAGGAAACCTTGGCCAGCACACCTGGTGGTTCCTCCCCGGGACTGGACGGAATACCATTTGAGCTCTATAAAAGACATAAGAAATTCTTGCTCCCAGCGCTTCTGCAGGTATTGGAACATTCAAGGGTGGTCGGGAAGCTCCCAAGTTTGATGGAGGAAGCCGAGATTATTTTGATTTTAAAAAATGGTAAAGATCCCTTGGAGTGTGAGTCCTATAGACCGATATCACTGTTGAATACGGATGTTAAACTCTTGTGGGAGTGCTGGCGCACAGACTAAATTAGGTGGTTGGGGATCTTATAGGGGAGGATTAGACGGGGTTTATCCCAAGGAGACAAATTAAATCTAACCTTAGGAGACTCTATGAGAATGTGCAGCTTTCGGGGTCGGGGGGTGCCCACTCCATCCTGTCGCTTGACACGGCTAAGGCGTTTGACAGGGTGGAGTGGGGGTACTTGTGGGCCGTAATGGACTGCTTAAACTTGGGTGGGGAGTATAAAAGTATGGTAAAGTTGTTGTATGCAAGTGCGATGGCTGCCGTAACGGTGAATGGGCTGCATTCAGTCTCTTTTGGCTTAGGCCGTGGCACTAGGCAGGGGTGTCCTCTCTCCCCCTTGCTCTTCGCCCTCTGTATAGAACCTGTGGCAAGTTTGATCAGAATGAACCCAGGTATTGAAGGGTTTGGGGCGAGGGGTAAGGGGGACAAGGTATCCCTATATGCTGACGACATGTTGTTCCTTCGCGACCCCGTCATAGCTATCCCCAGAGTTGTACAGTTAATATCCACTGTGGGGCAGTACTCGGGATTAAAAATAAATTGGGAAAAGTCGGTGTTGTTGAGGGTAGGTCTAGAGGGAAGGTTGTCTTTCGCCCAAATGAAGGTGCTGGGCCCAGGGGAAGCGTTTAGATACCTTGGGATCTGGGTGTCCCAGGACATCTCGGCCTTTAGTAGGCTCAATCTGATACCACTGATCAAAAAAACTGAAAAAAAGGCAGAGGTGTGGCTCGGCCTTCCGCTCTCTAAAATGGATCGATTGGTTCTGCTGAAGACCTTGTGTCTCCCTAAGTTTTTATATATTTTTGGTGCCGCCCCAGTCTGGATAGATAAGAAAGAGTTTAAAAGGATAAAGTCGATATTGAACTTTTTAATTTGGGGACGTAAATGGGTAAGAATCAGACTAGAACTGCTGACTGCCCCTAAAGATAAGGGTGGACTCGCCCTCCCCTCAATGGAGCTATACTTTTTGGCTTCCCAAGCTTTCTGGCTCTTGGAGTGGAGGGATAACCCTTTTTTCTCTCATTTGAGCCAGATGGTCAGTGACACCCAGCTGGACATCTTCCAGATGTTAGATGCCGGATGTCTTAAAGAGAGAATAAGTTCTGAATGGCCAATGGTGTTTGCCTTGGTTAAAACCTGGGGGGAACTGAGGAGGCTTTTGAAAGTTACAGGTTTTTTTTTGTTTTTCCCCACTGTGGAATCACTACCAACTGCAGGAGGTTAAAAAACTAAAGATAGCTCGAGAGTTTACTACCTTTGGTGTGAGCCTAATAACTGATGTAGTTGTGGATGGGAAAATAAAGTCTTGGGATCAGCTCAGGGCAGAATATGATCTCTGTGAGACCCATTGGTTTAGTTTCCTGAGGTTAGCTTCTGCCTTGAAGTCTGACTTGAGACGTGTAGTATATACACTTACAGTTAACATGACAATAGAGAAGTTGCGTGGTGCTGGGTCTAGTTACAAAGGAGTCTCAATGCTCTATAGAAGTCTCCTTCAGGAGAGGATAGTGATTTTTGGGAGCGAGAGAGCTTGGGAGGTAGAGTGTGGAGGGGACGTGAACTGGTCTAGAGTTTACCGTAATATGAGTAAAGTGGCACCGTCTGGGAATCACCAGTTGATTCAGTTCAACATAGTCCATAGGCTGTATTACACCCCCTCCTTCTTGTTTAAAATAAAAAAAAGAAGAGACGATTTGTGCCCGCGATGTGCGGGAGTGGTGGGAGATATGGTTCACATGTTGTGGTCTTGTCATGATCTGCAGACATTTTGGAATGGGGTGATCCAGAAGATAGAGGGCAGTACGGGAGTAGAGACAGATGTAGACCTCCGACTAGCTATATTGGGCGACACCTCCAGTTTATCAAATAATCACTCGGGGAAGACAAGAAAGAGAGTGTTGAGGTTGTTTTTCTATGCGAAATTGCTAATTATGAGAAAATGGATATCAGCTCAGCCCCCAAGTCTGGCCGAATGGGAGCAAATGGTGAAATATTATGAAGGTGTTTAGGGTTGTAGATAGATAGGTAATATTCTCTATGGGTTTGGTATTGGTTCCCTTTTTTTTTCCCCCGCCCTCGTTTAGAGGGAGTCCATACGTGCTTGGTCCGGGGTTGGGAAAGGGGGTGGGATTTTGGGGAGACTATGGTGATTGTAATATCATGTATACTTTTTCTTAAATGTTTTATATTTTGAAATTAAAATAAAATAAAATAAATATTTAAAAAAAATAAATAAATATGGTGACTGATTTCAGGTTAACAATAAACAATCCAGTTTGCGGTCATTTGTAGTTATTTGCTAGCTGTTAAAAATCGCTTTGTGTAATAGGACTCTAAGTTTATGGTGAAGGGAAGCTAGAGTTGCTGCAGAGAGACAGAACGGTGCTTATAGTGAGGGTTATTTGCCACTACAGTGCTGATATACAAAAATACTGCGGAGACACCATCACTTGTTTCTCAACGTCAGAGAATTAGGCAGAACTTCTACCGGGAAGGAACAAGCAAGTCAAGGAAACCACCTTCCAACAAGCCAGAGTCAGGTTCGAGTATTTGCCCCTCATCAGTGTGGAGCAGAATTCTTGGAAGCAGTGGGAGGAAAAAAATTATGGTTGACCTTAGGGAGATCAACCAAAACACTGCAGAGACACTATCACATGTTTCTCAACATCAGTGAACTAGCCAGACCTTCTATCTGGAAGGAACAACCAAGCCAAGGGGGTCTCCAGTCAAGGAAAGCACCTTCCAACAAGCAAAATTAAATAATCCTGCTAATACCCCAAAACAGCTATCCAAGGATGGATACCTTGGTGTCTCTGCAATATTTTTGCATATTTGTCTTCCCAGGGGGCAATGTTCCTAGCTTCGCTCACGCTGAGAGACCTGTGATGCTGTCTCCGTTTTGGTTGATCTCCCTGAGCTCAACCATCATTCCTTTGACTACAGTGCTGATGACACAACTTACTTTGCTCACTACTGCTCTGTACTCCTCTCCATGCTGCTGCTGTTGCTGCTGCTTTTGAAGATGTGCCACCAAGATATAGGGGAGGAGGATCCGCCTTCTGTTTTTGCAGTGTATGGAGACATCATAACAGCTGGTCTACACTCACTAGCCCAGGAACAACTGAGATAGAGCTTGTAGAAGGAAACAATTTTAAAACTTAAATATAGTAATGGCCATAAATAGTGCCACTCCTTATGTAAAGACACATGAGTCCATACGTGCTTGGTCCGGGGTTGGGAAAGGGGGTGGGATTTTGGGGAGACTATGGTGATTGTAATATCATGTATACTTTTTCTTAAATGTTTTATATTTTGAAATTAAAATAAAATAAAATAAATATTTAAAAAAAATAAATAAATATGGTGACTGATTTCAGGTTAACAATAAACAATCCAGTTTGCGGTCATTTGTAGTTATTTGCTAGCTGTTAAAAATCGCTTTGTGTAATAGGACTCTAAGTTTATGGTGAAGGGAAGCTAGAGTTGCTGCAGAGAGACAGAACGGTGCTTATAGTGAGGGTTATTTGCCACTACAGTGCTGATATACAAAAATACTGCGGAGACACCATCACTTGTTTCTCAACGTCAGAGAATTAGGCAGAACTTCTACCGGGAAGGAACAAGCAAGTCAAGGAAACCACCTTCCAACAAGCCAGAGTCAGGTTCGAGTATTTGCCCCTCATCAGTGTGGAGCAGAATTCTTGGAAGCAGTGGGAGGAAAAAAATTATGGTTGACCTTAGGGAGATCAACCAAAACACTGCAGAGACACTATCACATGTTTCTCAACATCAGTGAACTAGCCAGACCTTCTATCTGGAAGGAACAACCAAGCCAAGGGGGTCTCCAGTCAAGGAAAGCACCTTCCAACAAGCAAAATTAAATAATCCTGCTAATACCCCAAAACAGCTATCCAAGGATGGATACCTTGGTGTCTCTGCAATATTTTTGCATATTTGTCTTCCCAGGGGGCAATGTTCCTAGCTTCGCTCACGCTGAGAGACCTGTGATGCTGTCTCCGTTTTGGTTGATCTCCCTGAGCTCAACCATCATTCCTTTGACTACAGTGCTGATGACACAACTTACTTTGCTCACTACTGCTCTGTACTCCTCTCCATGCTGCTGCTGTTGCTGCTGCTTTTGAAGATGTGCCACCAAGATATAGGGGAGGAGGATCCGCCTTCTGTTTTTGCAGTGTATGGAGACATCATAACAGCTGGTCTACACTCACTAGCCCAGGAACAACTGAGATAGAGCTTGTAGAAGGAAACAATTTTAAAACTTAAATATAGTAATGGCCATAAATAGTGCCACTCCTTATGTAAAGACACATGAGAACTTACTCAGAAAAGTTAAACCCATTCACGACCAAGGATGTAACTGTACATCCTTGGTCAGGTAGGGGATTTCAGAGCAGGGCCGTCCCATGCTAATAATAGCCGGGGACCACCATGCCCGCTAATGAGCAGCTTAGATGCAGCTGTCATGTCATGTAATTATACCCCATCCCTGGTGTCTAGTGGGCAGATCGCCCCCCCATATGATGCGATCGCGGAGGGGCGATCCATTTAACTTACCTGGCCGGGCTTCAGTGTCGGAATGACGCTGATCCCAGCTCGGTATTCTGCTGATCTGGTCTGCAGCAGACCTATTATATACGCAGCATTGATCTCAATGGGGGATCAATGCTGTGTATATAGAAGTCCCCCAGGGAACTTCTAATTACTGTGTGAAAAAAAATAAATCAAATAATTTTTTTTTCATTAATAAAAAATTCCCTCCCCTAATAAAAATTTTAATCACCACACTTCTCCCATTTTATAAATAAATAAACATATTTGGTATCGCCGCGTGCGTAATCGCCCAAACTATTAACTTATCACGGTCCTGAAGGGGTTAAACAACAGGTAGGCTTTAAATATCCATACTTATTGACAGATGATAACATTTCAGGATAATAAGGCCCGTTTCAGAAGGATGTAATTTTTTTGTGTTTGGACCATGTAGCTGTTTTTTTGTATTATTATTCTTTGTGTTACTTAAATCGCCTTACAATGTCCCTAAGTGTTTAGAAAGAATGGAAGCCCATTGTCACATTTTTTTTTTTTTTAGCTGTTCCTATCTAGAAATCTATTTTGCCAACCCCATGTAATCAATCCTATCTGTGGCCCTTAATGATATGCCATTTTGTATAAATTACCTGTCACATTACAGTCTTTGGGAAAAACCAATACAAATTCACACAAGAGATTAATTGCAGCACTAAAGCCATTGCAGTAGTCGAGCACAGTTCACATCCCCGTGTCATCCCTGGTAGGGACTCTACACTGTTAATTTTATCCCTGCGCGCCTCAGGCTTCCAACTACAGTTCTAGATCAATGAATAGGAAACTTGTCATGCCAGCAGCACCTAAAAACAAGGTGCTTTGTGCAACTGGATATTATTTATGTTTCACAGATAGCCCATTTGTTATATTTCTTCTAATATCATGCACCTGCCTTATATTAAAATTGTCTTTACGTTAGGTACTGCCATGTTAAATGTATGTTCTCCACTTTTATAGTTTACATGCAGAATTGATCTACAAAATTACTTTGTATATACATTACTGATCCAGATTTACATCCTGTATTATACTCCAGAGCTGCACTTACTATTCTGCTGGTGGAGTCACTGTGTACATACATTACATTACTTAGCCTGTACTAATCCTGAGTTACGTCCCGTATTATACTCCAGAGCTGCACTCACTATTCTGCTGGTGGGGTCACTATGTACGTATACATTGAGACAAGTATAGGTATTTGCAGATGTGTAATCAGCCGATTACAGGACCAAGAGTCGAATCCACACCAGGTATAATAAGCGCAGGAGTATTTAAATTTGCACACAGCGGTGCAGCCAGGGATCATCCAAAGGTAGATGGCATAGTAAACATATACTCTTTATTGCAACGCATTTTGGCCCTATATTGTCTAACATGGGCCTTTATCAAGGCTTGATAAAGGCCCATGTTAGACAATATAGGGCCAAAACGCGTTGCAATAAAGAGTATATGTTTACTATGCCATCTACCTTTGGATGATCCCTGGCTGCACCGCTGTGTGCAAATTTAAATACTCCTGCGCTTATTATACCTGGTGTGGATTCGACTCTTGGTCCTGTAATCGGCTGATTACACAACTGCATTTGCTCCTCCCACCGTTGGTGGTGACGTCCCCCAGTACAGCTGCGGAGTACACCCCTTTATGCTGCATATAGAGTTGTGCCTAAATTTTGCACAACCTATCCAGGTGAGTGGATCCCTGTAAGACCCTGCTACCATCCACCTGGTTATCTTTTATTACACGAGGAAGCGCCCCCTGTCTCTTTTTTTTCTCAAGTATAGGTATTTGATACACTACAGATTTTAACACCTACAAAAAAATTAGAATTCTGTAAATTTTATACACTTCAACTGTGAAAGACAGATTTTTTTTTTTTAATTTCAGAAAATCTCATTGTTTGTTTTTTTCAAATAAGAATTTTGTCTCTCAAAGACCTGTTAGTTTTTCTTTAAGAAGCTCCTCCTACTCTGCAATCTTTACCTGTATTAATTGAACCTATGTGAACTCGTTACCTGTATAATAAACACCTAAACATCTCAATCAATCACACTCCAACCTCTCCACCATGGCCAAGACCAAAGACACCAGGGACAAAATTGTGGACCTGCACAAGGCTGGGATGGGTTACACAACAATAGGCAAGCAGCTTGGTGAGAAGGCAACAATTGTTGGTGCAATTATTAGAAAATGGAAGAAACACAAGGTGACTGTCAATCTTTCTTGGTTTGGGGCTCCATGCTTGTTAAAGTCTGCATGGAGCTTATTCTGTTTCTTGCTTCATATATAGACTTCATTTCTCCTGCATAGAAGATATGTGTGATTTTAAGGCAATTCTCTTCCTTGGCTAATCAAGCACCTTAGTACTACAGATGTTCTTTAGGGCACACTCAGTCTATGCAGAAATGATGAAATCTGACATCTCTGACGGCTTTTATTAGGATTTTTGAGCGTTGCTTACATGCCCAGTATCATAACATTATGTAACAGCATATTTTGTGGCTGACATTTGATAAGCTTTGCTATTTGTGCTTATTATACATTTCTTTTTCCTTTTGTAAGGCTTTCAGCATCATAGAGGATCAGATGACTTTACCTGGTATGAATAGAGCGCTGTTCATCATTTCACACACCGTGTACACTGGTGCGAACAAACAGCGCAAAGAAAAGCCTATTATCTCTTCCAGATGTTCAATTAATGTAAGTAATTATAACACATTCCCTCCTATATAAGCGTGCAGCCGACATGGCCCGTGTCCAGATCTGAAGCTCACTTTGTACATGTCAGAGAATGCATATGGCTGAATGAATGGAATAACATATTGCCGAGTGACCTATTTCCAGCAGTCATTCGAATATTGCTGTGAAGCATCACACAAACGTAATCATTTCTAATTCTTATTAATGATCCTGTTCCGATACATATGAACGATATAATTACCCAAGCTGAAAGCCAAGGGGTTCTGCCAGGAAGGCTGAAGTGCGAGAAAGGCCTGAAGAAGAAGCCGGATGATGGCTCTAGTGTGCAGCTGCTTCCAGGGCCATTCATGATGCAGCTTCTTCACCTAAATTTATTTTTTTAAATATTGTGACTGTGGCAAAGTAAGAAAGCCATCTTCCTGCTTCTTTCCCTTACCTGTGGACCAAATAGGGACTGGTTTCTAGGGTCCAATTATTGTAAAGACGTGATTTCTCAAGCAACCTGACTGTAGAGCTCCCCATAGACTTTAGATGGCTATCAGCCAACCATGTTCTGCCAATATACATTTGCAAGGCGCCCATAGGGGCTTGCTGACATTAATCTGATATGTTTGGCCAGCGTGATGGGGGTATCCAGTCTTACTAAATGGGCTATCAGGATATTTCCCCAATGTTACATTGGCAAGGGTATTCAAATCCCAGCACATCTGTTAGTCAGATGTCCGAAGGGGTTGTGGCACTTGTGCAATGATTGTTCTTGCAATCACCCTACTATTAATAGTGGCAAAGCACCTACAAACATTTGGTGATTGCAAAGAGGCTGCACTATGTGCAAAACAGCCACTTCACACAGCTTATTAGCTGGAATGACATGAGTTCGACCACTGCCATTCCAATGAAATGGCTTATTCTCAGTATAGGCCATCAATTTTGTAAGGCTGGATAACCCCTTTAGGACATGACATATTAAAGAGATTGATTGACACTGTCTCAGCTGTCAATATATACCTATACAGGACTACCCTTTTTTGCGTGCTAAATTGTGCAGTTATCATCAAGGTCATGGATCATTTAATGAGTAAATTCTAATTTATTTTTGAATCAACTAATAAGATTGGTCTCTATCAGCAAACAAGGGGCTCGAAATCACCATCAAACAGGTTTGCTTTCTATTGGACCTTTGCAGCACAGTGTTTTACCAGTGAGATGGTGCTACTTTGCAATGCCTTTACACAAGAAATCGAGTGGCTAGGCTGCATAAACGGTCCTTGTATGGTTAGTGTGGCCATGGAAACTGACAGCACGGATGTACATACAGTATATATTTGTGCTGTCAGTTTTCAGATCATACAGCAGTACATACTTACGTAGTGTGCTGCTGCTGTGATCCAGCATCCTGTTTACCAGCTCTCCTGTCTAGCTGTGGTATGTCCAGGGCCCTGTAACCTACGGCTGTCAATCATTCTAGAGAAGGCAGGGAAACAAGATACAGCGGCTGGACAGGAGATTTGGAGAACAGGATGCTGGATCACAGCAGAAGCTCCCTAGGTAAGTATGTACTGCTCTGTAATCTAACAACTGAGAGCACACATATCATATAAGTATACACATGCTGTCAGTTTGCTTATGTTGTCATCGGCCTCACATGCTCTGTGTGCACGGGGAGATGTGAGACCAATGGCGATAAATTTTGAAGCAGTCTCAAAAGACACGATTGGCTGAGGCCAATTCAGTGGTGTTTACTGTGGACTAAAAGGCCAGAACATGTTGACATCTTGTTATTCCCTGCTGTAATAGGAATAAATGGTGCAGGAGAGTCTGACCCTCTCATTTCCAGTATCTGAGCTCAGGTTGAGCCTTGCATTTTGTATTGTTACTGAGTAAGGAAGCATCGGTAAGGCTTGCAGTGATGTCGCTTTCTTCTAGCTAGCTAAGCGTTTACTTTGAAACCACATTAATACAAATGCTTCTTTTCAGTGACTTGTTTCCCTCAGGGTTACAGGAAATATTCTTTGCTTCAACATCTATAATACAGATTAAGTATGTAAATAGTTTAATGAGAGCCGATGCTTCTGCCTGCAGGAGACGTACATACATTTTATTCTCCACGGAAAAATAATAAACATTCTTTTTTTATAACTTTTCAGTCTATGCAAAGTAATATATACTTAGGCCTCAAACAAACATCCGCAAAATTAGTCTGTAATTGCAGATCCGCAATCACGCACAAATTAAGGGCCCATAGGTTTCTATGAGCCTATTCACATAGTGATTGGCCTGTCACTGTAGAAATGGGTTCTGAAGTGCCGGAGGCGGCTGCGGTGAGTGGGGAATCCCAGAAACAAGCCTTGAGGACTTAGGAGGAGAGGGAGCAAGTAAGAATATGTCTTTATTAGAGATGAGTGAACCGGGTTCGGCTCGAGTCCATTTGATTAGTGGCGGCTGCTGAACTTGGATAAAGCTCTAAGGTTGTCTGGAAAACATGGGTACAGTCAATGACTATATCCATGTTTTCCACATAGCCTTAGGGCTTTATCCAACTTCAGCAGCCACCGCTAATCAAATGCCGAAAGTTCGGGTTCGGATGGACTCGAGCATGCTCCAGGTTCGCTCATCTCTAGTCTTTATAATTTACCCTTGAATCAGCCATTGGACACACATTACTATTACATGTAGTGATGCGTGGCTGGCGGACAATGATTTTTAAACTTGCTGCAAGATGATAACCAATGATCGGCTCCATGGCTAATCAATGGCTTTTTTACACCAGGCAATATCTGCCCTATTCTGCCTAGTTGGGCAAATAATCGCCCCCTGTAATTTTAGTTCCCAATACAGCATTGAGTGAATAGACTGTCAGCTGGGTAGTGACCAACCTTTTGACAGTCCATGGAGGAGCAGTCTAAGTTCGAGGAGCACAGCATCAGATTGCCACTCGGCTGATGCTACTAGAGATGAACGTGTGGCTTACCAGTGACTGAAGAAGTTGGATGCAGCCATAAGACTGCCTGGAAGGCATGGATACAGCCATAGGTCATAGGCTGTATTCTTCTTTTCCAGAACTCCCTAGGGCTGCATCCAGCTTCAGCAGCCATCGGTAATCAAATGTCAAACGGTTGGACCATCGTCCTTAAAATTCGCTCATCTCTAGAGTCTACTTACTAATAGGTTGTATAATGCTGTCAGAGCTGATATTTTCCTTTATGAAGCAGCTTCAGATATCTACCGTAATGCTCCTGTGGAAAACTGCAGTGCGGCTATTTTTCGTTCTACGTTTTTTTTTTCATTGAAAATAATGGACCAAAAAAACAAGTGCTGCATGCATCGAAGAAAAAAGCACCCTGGTCTGCAGTGTGTCTCCACAAAGATACAGTCCTGACACCTGTTAGTTGTGCTGGAGTATTGGATGGAAGAAGGAATTGTCATTGGCAGTTCTAGGTTATATAGTTTCCTCTTTTCTTACATGAATTCCCAGCTTTAAAATGGCAAGTGATTCTATGTAATTATAGTCTAGATTCTGTCAGAATTCGCAGTGTTTCTGTAGGTGGGAGCACATGGAGGCACAGGATTGTAACTTGTGTTTTACAATTTCATGACAATTGTAGTTTTCTGGTGGCCTTTTCTTCCTTGTTATCCTTTTATTATTAATATTATTGTAATACGGAGGGCTCCGACTTCATGAAACAAACAGGCATGACAGGGAGAGTTGTCCTGCCACTTCTCCCACTTTTTCTTTAAGGGTACAAACACACACAGCAGATACGCAGCAGATACGCAGCAGATTTGATACTGTGTTCAGTTATTCAGATCTAATCTGCTGCGTATCGCAGCAGTAAATACGCAGCGTATAAGCCGTGTGTGTTTGTACCCTAAGGGTACAAACACACACAGTATACGCAGCGTATTTACTGCTGCGATACGCAGCAGATACGCAGCAGATTAGATCTAAATAACTGAACACAGCATCAAATCTGTACCATCAAATCTGCTTCGTATCTGCTGCGTATTTTCAGGGGCGGTCTTGGCATTTCTGGGGCCCCAAGCAAAGTTATGTCTGGGGCCCCCCCCTCGACATGCGTTCCAAAACAATAGACCGCTGTGTGTTGCCCCCAGTAGTATATACCCCTTGTGCGCTACCGCCAGTAATATATACTCCTTGTGTGCTGCCCCCAATAGTATATACCCCTTGTGTCCTGCCCCCAATAGTATATACCCCTTGTGTCCTGCCCCCAGTAGTATATACCCCTTGTGTCCTGCCCCCAGTAGTATATACCCCTTGTTTGCTTCCCCCAGTAGTATATAGACCCCTGTGTGTTCCCCCAGTTATATATAGCCCCCCGTGTGCTCCCCCAGAAGTATATAGACTTCCTGTGTGCTGCCCCAGTTGTATATAGACCCCCTATGTGCTGCCCCCAGTTGTATATACCCCCTGTGTGCTCCCCCTCTAGTATATAGGCCCCCTGTGTGCTCCCCCACTAGTATATAGGCCCCCTGTGTGCTCCCTCAGGTGTATTTAGTCCCCCTGTGTGCTCCCCCACTTGGATATAGACCTCCTGTGTGCTCCCCCACTTGGATATAGACCCCTGTGTGCTCCTCCAGTAGTATATAAACCCCCTGTGTGGTTCCCCCAGTAGTATATAGACGCCCTGTATGCCCCACCAGTATTATATAGACCCCTTGTGTGCTGCCCCAGTAGTATACAGACCTCTGTGTGCTCCCCCAGTTATATATAGACCACTTGTGTGCCTCACAAGTAGTATATAGACCCCCTGTACATTCCCCCAGTAGTATATAGACCCCCTGTGTGCCCCACCAGTAGTATATAGACCCGTGTGCTCCCCCACTTGAATATAGACCTCCTGTGTGCTCTCCAAGTTGTATATTGACCCCATTCTGCTGCCCCAAGTAGTATATAGACCCCATGTGTGCTGCCCCCAGTAGTATATAGACCCCTCTGTGAAGCCCCAGTAGTCTATAGCCCCCCTGTGTGCTCCCCCTGTTATATAGCCCCCCTGTGTGCTCCCCCCATTTATATAGACCCCTGATGTGCGCTCCCCCAGTTAAACAGACCCCTGTGTGCTCCCCCTCCCATATAGTATATAACACAATAAAACAAACACTTATACTCACCTGGGTCCGGGCGTCTCCTCTTCTCTTCACTCTTGTGGCCGCAGGAAGGGTTTTACCTGCGATCACAAGAGGCCGCGCTCCCCTTGTTCTGGCGCCGATGCTCCAGTGATGTCACTGGAGCGCCGGCACCACAAGGACAAAGCTGCCACTTGTGACCGCAGGGAAAACCCTTCCTGCGGCCACAAGAGTGACTGACAGGAAGGGGGCCAATGTCTCCCACCCTGTCAGTGCTGCTGCATGTAACTATGAGCGCTCATTATAAGTGCTCATAGTTACAGTTCAGATGGCAGCAGCGAGCGGGGCAGCGGCCCTGTCCAGCGGTCTTGAGCACAAGAGCGGGGCTTGGGGGCCCCCCTGGATGTTGGGGGCCCCAAGCGATCGCTTGGGGTGCTTGGTGCCAAAGACCGCCACTGCGTATTTTCTGCGTATCTGCTGCATATACGGTGTGTGTGTTTGTACTCTTAAGTTTCATTGCGAATGATCCAGTTTGTGTTCCTGTATGATTATGGTAATGATGTAAATGTCCAACTTTGATTTAAAAAGTGAGTTAGTCAATGGGTGTGACATGGAAATGTCCCATGTGCAATGCTTCAGGAATGATGACTCCATGATGTTCTCAGCTAGTATCTAACCCACCTCAAATCCCACCCGTTTCTGTTTACTAGTTCACAGCATTGTACCGTGCTTTATACAAGGTGCCAACCAGTTCACTTTCCACAGAGATAATGTTAGTAAATAATTGCCAAGAATAGTGATTAGCTGCCCCATTCACGCCTCAGTTCACATTACTGCAGATGTCAAGATTGAACCATAACTAATTTTCAGGACCTTCAATTAACTGAATATAGAAACCCATTGGTATTTCTTAGAGATATCAGCTACTAGAAACTTCTGTCACAATATGGTTAGCCACTTACATAAATAGACATCCGCGTCATCAGCCGCTCAGCCGCGATTGGCTGAGCATAACTGTGCTCAGCCAATCGCGGCTGAGCACAGTTGTGACGCGGCGGAGGGGGGACGGCGGCAAGGATTCGACCGTCCGTCCGAAGATGATGTTTGTCACAAAATGGCGGACGGCCCTCGACACGGATCAGGTAATGTATAATGCACCACACACTTCCGGGTACACAGGCGGGGGTGGTGGGACACAGAAAGGGGGCGATTCACAGACATAACATACATTACAAAGTTGTATAACTTTGTAATGTGTGTTATTCTGTGAATAATTTTTTAGCGCCGCACTACCCCTTAACATATTCTCTTAGGTTGGGCTGAGCTAAACCGAACCCCCTCTTCCTGTAGAGAGGCTGGCATACAGTAAGCTTCTCTCTTTTCTGGAATATTCCTCTTGCGTGCCTGTCATGCTCCTGTCCCACCAGCTGTTGCAGTACTACAATTCCCATGATGTCCAAATAACTGTGAAAATCTGGTTATTGTAGTTCTGCAACTGGGTGAATGTAGGCTTGATACCACTGGTGTAAGCAGTTCTAATCTTTGGCTGATAGAAGTTACAGTCTTCAGAACATAATTGTGCAACCCAATATAAACATAGTGAAAATCATAATGAAAATTACATCCGTATGTGGCAGGCATATAACATACAACAGCCACCTACAGGCCCTGCAGATGGCCAGTATGCATAATGTATGGTGGATCAAGATATCTGGACTGGATAAGAGGGTGGCCTTCTGAAACAGATAGTCTTTTGGAGAGGTTTCATGTATACCACTAATAATCTGTTCTGTATGTTATGGTTTTTCAGTGTGTAAAACCATATAACATAATAAAAGTTGGCTGTCCATGATATTTTCCAGTCTAGCAACCTTGCCAACATCTGATCAGCTAGTTCAAAGGGCTCTCTTACTCTGGCAAGCACTACATCTCTTGCATGGTTTATATGCAACAGTGCCATACATTTTATAGTGGTTGTGCATGGTAGTGCAGCACAAGTTAACGGAACTGATCTGCAATACGAGGCCCAGCCACTACAATGTACGGCACTTTATACGATGAACAACAATGAGACTGGCCCCCTTCGTTCAGCTGATCAGCAGGGTGTCTATGTCCAAACCCCATCATGTGATATTGATGACCTATCCTGCAGATAGACTATCAATATCAAAGTCCCAGAAAAATCCTTTAATCTATACTTTAAGACTATAGGGTTTAGTGAGCCATAACCTGTATTACCTACAGGCGTTCCAATAATAACATGAACATGCAGTGTAGTCTGATGAGAGACCGCAGGGTGCTCATGGTGTTATTTGAAGACAGCTGAACCTATGTTTTAAAGATTCTCTAAGAACCGCTGTAAGGCAAACCTAGAACATTGATGATTTTATACACATAGATAGACACCACTATTATTATTCCTTAATACCTGTAAAGTCTATGTGCAGCAGCTGGTTCATCAAAAAAGAGTATGAAGTAATCCCTCTAGGATTTCACAGCGCACATCGTCTTCCTTCCCCGAGATCCTAGCTATGTGTTACAACACAGAATAAATGCAGCCACCTATTTCTAGACATGCTAATGTATGCACATTGTATTTAATTTGAATCAATGAATTCCATTTATGCAGCGTAAGCTCTATTCAATAGGACGGAAAGAAAAGCTGAATATTTTATCTGGAAATTTATTGCTTTTCTTTGCATTGCTTTTCCTTTTAATGGCTGTAACTGTCTTGCTGTGGAGCAGGACAGATTTGTGTAAGTGGTGCGTAATGAAAATATTTGCGCGCCTCGATGCCCCGCTCGCACATCTGCCCGTCACTCGTATGAGACAGGAGGATGGAAAGAGTCGGCTGGCTCTGGCTCTTTCGGCTTCTGCCTCCCTCTGCTGGGATTTCATTCTGCCTTTTCTTACTGCTGTGCATATAAATTGTGTCACTGGTCACCTCCTGTGCTAATTGCTCAGCCACGATTTTCGGCTGCGGAAAATTCCTTATCGCTGGCAATCAAGCAGAAAAGTCTCCTGCCTGGCTTCTAGGCCCCAGGTCGCTGTGATAGGTATCTTGAAAATAGCCAGGCTTTGGCCTTTTGTTTATGGACTGAGGGTTTTGGCATCTACATTCTGCTTAGCTGGAATCTCCATATTGGGCTATGATCTTATTTGCTGTGGAATCAAATAAAATTCATGGATTTATTGCGGATTTTGACATAATTTTTTGCAGAACGTTTCAAACATTGTTAACAGGCAGAAGCTGAAAACAATGTAGCCGGCTGTATCTTCTGTGGGGCAGCCAGGCATGGCAAATTCAGAACCAAAATCTGCATTACCTAAATATGTATGGATTTTTTATTTTCTGCTGCAAATACATAAAAAGTGAGATATATCTAGCAGTCAATCATTAAGACTCCTTAAAGGGGTTATCTTGTGTTAATGCGGTTTAATATATTGTTAATAAGTTAGAAAAGAATAAAGAGCCCATACTTACTTGTCTTAACCCCCCACCCCCAGTGTTCTTTCGCAGTGCTGCTGATGTCCCCCGCTCATTTTTTTTGCACTTTTTATTGGCACCTCACCTACATATATGTGACTTTTTGATCACTTTTTATTCATTTTTTTACCACAAAGCAGCAATTTTACGCTTACACAGTTTACTGTGTGAGATCAGGAATGTGATCATTTAATATCTCGAGTAATTCCGCATGCAGTATATATATATATATATATATATATATATATATATATATATATATATATATATATATATATATAAAAATAATAAAAATGAAAGTCTGTCTGTCCCGTATAGACTTCCAAACGCCTGAACCGTTTGACCCCAAATTTGGCCCACATATACATTGGGTGCCCGGGAAGGTTAGAGCAAAGGTTCCATCCCCGCCAGATGTACAGAAGGGGAGGGGGAGGGGGAAGAGCGGCACCCCATAGAAATGAATGGGAAAATCTCCAGACTGCACACACAGGTGACATAATTAGCTGCAGCTGCCCAGAGGAAATGGCAGTTGGGAGCCTTAGCAACCAATAGGATTACTACTTTAATTTTCATAGGGAGCTGGAATCTGAATGGTTGCTAGGGAAGCTGCCTCACAACAGATCCACAGAAATAACTGGTAGACCCCCTACTCCATCTATACAGTACATGTATACAGGACCCCCTACTCCACATGTTTACAGGACCCCCTACTCCATCTATACAGTACATGTGTACAGGGCAGTATTACCAGCTGCTGCTGCCCTAAGCCCTAAACCCGAAGACGCCCCATCCTCACTCACCAATTAGCATCAGGATAGGTAGATTGGTAGATAATAGCTCCAGACGTCACATTTAACACCGCCACACCAGACCTGAGCAATGCCGCCACAGCACACCTGACCAATGCCGCCTTACTGTGACTGGATAACACTGCCATACCAGACCTGACCAATACCGCCATACTGTGACTGGATAACACTGTCATATCAGACCTGACCAATACTGCCATACTGTGACTAGATAACACTGTCATACCAGACCATACCAATACCACCTTACTGTGACTGGATAACACCACTATACCAGACCTGACCAATACCTCCATACTCTGACTGGATAGCACAACTAAACCAGACCTGAACAATACCGCCACACTGTGACTGGAGAACACAGCCATACCAGACCTGACCAATACCGCCATACTGTGACTGGATAATACCGCCATACCAGACCTGACCAATACCGCCACACTGTGACTGTAGAACACAGCCATACCAGACCTGACCAATACCACCATACTGTGACTGGATAACACCGCTATACCAGACCTAACCAATACCATATTTTCTGGCAATTCTGAATTCGGGAGGGTACTGCCCCTCTGCAAGGTGCTACTCTAGGCACCAGACCATGGGTGCCTAATGGTAAATAGGACCCTGCAGGTATACAGGACCCCAAAACTATACACTACAGGTGCACAGGACCTCCACCAACTATATACTACAGGTACACAGGAGCCCACACGTTACACTACAGGTATACAGGACCTCCACCAACTGTATACTACAGGTATACAGGACCTCCACCAACTCTATACTACAGGTATTCAGCACCCCCACCAACTCTATACTACAGGTATACAGGACCCCAAACTATACACTACAGGTATACAGGACCCCAAAACTATACACTACAGGTACACTGGAACTCCACCAACTATATACTACAGGTATATAGGACCCCAAACTATACACTACAGGTATACAGGACCCCAAAACTATACACTACAGGTATACAAGACCTCCACCAACTCTATACTACAGGTATACAGGACCCCCAAACTTTACACTACAGGTATACAGGACCTCCACCAACTATATACTATAGGTATACAGAACCCCAAACTATACACTACAGGTTTATGGGAACCCAGAACTATACACTACAGGCAAACAGGACCTCCACCAACTCTATAATACAGGTATACAGCACCCTCACCAACTATATACTAAAGGTATATAGGACCCTAAACTATACACTACAGGTATACAGGACCTCCACCAACTCTATACTACAGGTATACAGGACCCCCAAACTTTACAGTACAGGTATACAGGACCTCCACCAACTATATACTATAGATATACAGAACCCCAAACTATACACTACAGGTTTATGGAAACCCAGAACTATACACTACAGGTATACAGGACCTCCACCAACTCTATAATACAGGTATACAGCACCTCCACCAACTCTATACTACAGGTATACAGGACCCCAAACTATACACTACAAGTATATAGGACCCCAAAACCATACACTACAGGTGTACAGGAACTCCACCAACTATATACTACAGGTATATAGGACCCAAAACTATACACTACAGGTATACAGAACCCAAAAAACTATACACTACAGGTATACAGGACCTCCATCAACTCTATACTACAGGTATACAGGACCCCCAAACTATATACTACAGGTATACAAGACCTCCACCAAATATACACTACAGTTATCCAGGACCCTCAAACTATAAACTACAGGTATACAAGACCTCCACCAACTATACATTACAGGTATACAGCACCAACTATATATTACAGGTATACAGGACCCCCGAAATATACAGTACAGGTATACAGGACCTTCACCAACTATACACTGCAGGTATACAGGACTTCCCCAACTATACACTACTGGTATACAGGACCCCCCAACTATATACTATAGGTATACAGCCCCCCCACCCCCCAACTATGCACTACAGATATGCGGGACCCCTAAAAACTATACACTGTAGGTATACAGAACCCCTCTAACTATGCACTACAGGTATACACTAATTCCACTGATTAACTCAGATGAAACAATACCATTAGATTGGCCTCCTGGGCACCTCAGAACAAATCTAATTAACACACTGACACTTTATACCCGGGTACATTTTCATATATATATATATATATATATATATATATATATATATATATATAAATAAAGATAGATAGTTATATTTTTTTATTAAAAATAAAAAAAGGGATAATTCGAATTTTGAATATGTGATGTGATTTTGATTTGTATACATTTAACCCCTTAACCCTTAGATGACCCAGGGCGTATAGTTACGCCATGGAAGTCTGTCCCCAGACGACCTAGGGCATAACTGTACACCCTGGGTGTTTCTCCCGCTATGAAGCGTGCTCCGGAGCGGAGCGCGCTTCATAGCAGGCGGGGGCCGGCTGCCGGGACCTCACCGGTAATGACACGCTGCAGCGATCGCGCTGCCGCGTGTCATTGACTCCTTAAACACCGCGACCGCGGCGTTTAAGTGTAAGTGACAGCGAGAGTCCCCTGTCACTTACCGATCGGGACCCCCGCAGTCGGTAAAACGGACCGCCGGAGGTCTCTCACCTGCCTCCGTGCGGTCCGATCGGCGATCTGCTGCACTAAGCCTGCACAGGCAGGCTCAATGAGCAGATCGCCGATAACACTGATCAATGCTATGCCTATGGCATAGCAATCATCAGTGTAAAAATCTAATTTATGTATGTAGAAGTCCCCCAAAGGGACTTCAAATGTGTAAAAAAAAAAAAGTTAAAAACACTAACACACAACCCCAAAACCCCTCCCCCAATAAAAGTTGAAATCACCCCCCTTTCCCATTATATAAATAAAACATATAAAAATAAATAAACATATAATATACCGTAGCGTGTGTAATTGTCCAATCTATTAAAATATAACAAGCGTCATTGCGAACTGTAAACGGCGTACACGAAAAGAGGGAAAAAAGTGCGCAGATTACCGATTTTATGTTACATTATATATAAAAAAAAAATCATAAAAAGTGATCAAAACGTCCGATCTTCACAAATATGGTATTAATAAAAACTAGAGATCAAGGTGGAAAAAATGACACCCCATACAGCCCCGTAGGTGAAAAAATAAAACCGTTATAAGCGTCACAATAGGCCCATTTTATTTATAATTAATTGCCAAAAAAAAGGATTTCATTTAAAAAAAATATATAACATTAGAGAATCTATGTAAACCTGCATATGGTTGTGTTCGGACTGACCTATAGAGTAATAGTATCATGTCGTTTTTACCATGTAGTGCATTACGTAGACACAGGAACCCCCCAAACGTTACCATATTGCTTTCTTTTTTACGATTTCACCTATTTATATCTTCATAAATAATATATTTGGAATTCCATCATACATGTTATGGGAGAATGAAAGACGCCATTACACAGTACAACTATGCACTTATGCACTATGCAACTATGTGCTAGAGCTCTTAGAAGGGGAGGAGGGAAAAACGAAAACACTAAGATCAAAATTTGCGTGGTCCACTGGGTCATTTTGGGCCTGGTCCTCAAAGGGTTAAGGACGGAGCCAATTTTCGTTTTTGCGTTTTCGTTTTTTCTTCCTTGTGTTTCAAAGGCCATAGCACTTGAATTTTTTCACCTAGAAACCCGCATGAGCCCTTATTTTTTGCGCCACTAGTTGTACTTTGCAATGACAGGCTGAATTTTTGCATAAAATACACTGCGAAACCAGGAAAAAATTGTATGCGCAGTAAAATTGAAAAAAAAATATGCAATTGTTTTTCTTTGGGGTTATTTTGTTTTTACGCAGTTTGTCCTATGGAAAAACTGATATATTATATATGTTCCTTAAGTCGGTACGATTAAAACGATATGCAACTTGCATAACATTTATATCATTTGATGGCTTTTAAAAAAAATTTAACTTTCTACAGCAATAAAACGTTCCCTAATATCGCTCTATTCCCATGTGTATAGGGCTTTTATCCTTTTGGTCTATGGGGCTGATTGACTTTTTGATCGCTTTTCATTACAATGTTTCTGGATTTGATGCGACCAAAAATGCACAATTTTTGCACTTTGGTGGGTAGTTGAGCTCACGCCGTTTACCGTGCGAGATCAGGAATGTGGTAAATTAATAGTTAGCGCGATTACGCATGTGGCGATACCAAACATGTATTTAATTATTATTTAGAAAATGGGAAAAGGGGGGGGGGGTTGATTCAGACTTTTATTAGGGGAGGAGGCTTTTTATTTATAACACTATTTTTTTTTTTTAACTTTCACTTTAATTTGAAGTCCCCCTGGGGGACTTCTAATACAGCTACACTGATCTCTCATAGAGATCAGTGTAGCTGTATTACACAGCACCGATCCATGAGATTGGTGCTCTATTGCTTTGGTCTGCTGCAGACCATTGCAATAGAATACCGAGCCGGGATCAGCGTCATTACGTCGCTGAGGCCCGGCTCGGTAAGACCAAGGGATCCCGGGGGGGGGGGGGGGACTGTTCGCACATGTCGCAATCTCTGCTGCTTCCAGCCACCACTGCAATGCCATCTCTGTCTACTAGGGTGTGCATGCAGCAGCTTGCTGATGATTTAAAGGGCCAGTGGTTCTCCACCTATTCCTGCATTCTACCAATCCTTTTCAATGTGCACTTGCATTTAAAGTTGCTTCTTCTGTTCCTTCTTTCCTGATCTTTTCTGGATCTTTACGTTAGCGAAGGTGTGTTCTGTGATGCTACGGATTTCCTGTGTATCAAGATCCATGCCTGTTTCTTCGGTTACACTTACCTGCCTGATCCCTGTCTGTACTCTTTGACTCTCCTATTGCTGGTTTGGATTGCCTGACTTGCCTCAAAAGCCACATTCCCTCTGGTTTGTAAATGAAGGCTAAAAGTACATACAAGGCACCATAGGGTGATAACGTAAAGCAAAAGAAACAAGTGAATAGTGTAGGTTTTAAACTGCTTACCTGATGATGTTGTGCTAAGAACACAACACCTCTAAGCGTAATCAGTGTAGAAAATAATGATGATGGGAGCTGGAGCAGCCTGGTCCAAAGAGAGACCACAATTCCAAGCCAGGGAAACGAGGAGAAGAGATCCGGTGTCAGGTCCAAGGATTTGTGCCAAGGACCACAGGGACCAAAAAAATGGCGCTGGATGGCTTCAATATTTAGTAGGTACAATGTCACACTTTATTGGTCTCATGTACAACGTGTTTCTGGACATGTCTATCAGTGACATGAGCCCTACACCGATTAACCATCACAGAAGCGGCGTCACTAATAACATCCCAGCACATCACTGGTCGAGTAGTAGAGTACCACATTCTGTCCTGAGAGAAAGAGGCAAACATTTCCTTATTGGAAGCTAAATTGCACACGGTTCTCGGCAACTCTCATGGGTTCTCAGGATATGTTTTATTGCAAGAGAACCATTATAAGCCTTTGTCCAGGTGGTACAAGATGCAGAATGGCTGTCTGCCTACAAATTGTCATCCACCGACGGGTGCTTGAGCTGAACTGGTTCCTTAACCCATCTTTGGTGGAGTTGTCTTTGTTCTGGGAGAAAGTAGAGGAGATTATAAATACAGTAACCCTCTCCCCAATAAAACTTTCCATGCCCGTAATTGGGTTGGGGCTCCCCTCTCAGGCATTCGTCCCCTCCAAACGGAAATTGGCTGCACATTTCTTAGCAGTAGCCAAATCTTTAATTCTACTAAAGTGGAAAGAAACCAAACCACCTATTTAGATCGAGTGGTTGAATTGAGTCAATCAAATCTGCAGGTTTGAAGAATTGTCCATCCGGGTGAACAAATCAAAAGAAAGATTTCTGAAAGTTTCACTTAGCCTCCATCTCGTTATTGACTCCTGATCCCCCTGGAAGCCCACAACAGACTAACAATGAGTTTTCCTATGTATAGTATGTGGTGTCTTGGATCGGTGTGGTCTAGTCTGAGCCCTTGCCCCTTCCCCCTCTTTTCTCTGCTTTTCTTTTCCCCTGTCCTTCTTTCTTTGCTTTTCTTCTCTTCCCTTCTACTTCGTCTTTACTCTGGTCTTAGTTTGGTTTCTGGAGTCTCTCAATTGTCCAGTCACGGACTGTTGTTCTTAGTGCAGTTTACTCCCTTACCTGTTCGATCTTCTGCAGAATGTACTGTTATTTATTATTGGGATTCGTTGTTCAGTTTTCCTCATATGTTACTGTATTTGCGGGTCTATTCCTGACTCCTTGCCTCACTTCGTCATGCTCCTTCTGCTGTTGCACCTGTTTTCTGTTATTTTATGTTTTTGTAATATAAAATAAAAGAGATAATTGATTTAAAAAAAAAAGTCACATTCCCTAATCCTTTGCCTGTCTATCAACCATTTTTGTCTGACCCCTGGTACTGTGCTGACCCTCTGTTAAAAGCCATGTTGCTGAATACTCTCACTCCCACAGCCTATTCTCTGATGCCTCACATAGGGTCCTATTCCAAGGGCCGAGGAGGGCCCGATCAACGATGTAAACGAGCGGCTATCTGCTAGATCGCCGCTCGTTTACTGGGCCTATTCCACGGCCCGATGATCGTTGAGCATGGGCTGCAAGGACATTGTTACCGATGTCCTTGCAGCATCATACATTACCTGCAGGTCTTCTCCGCGCTGTCTTCATCCCAGGGTCCCGCGCGCTCTATCTTCTGAATGGCCGGTCAGCTGACAGGCCACACTCAGCCAAACACAGGCCGCGGCGGTCCCGGCCTGTGATTTACTGAGCGCTCCGTCACCTGACCGGCCATTCAAAAGATAGAGCGCGCGGGACCCGGGGATGAAGACAGCACGGAGAAGAAGACCTGCAGGTAATGTATGTAGCGATGCGCGGTGGGGGAACGATGATTTTAGGTCTGGCCCTAAATGAATGATCACCCGATGACACGATCATCGGCTGATCGTTCTCTCTATTTCACCGAACGATAATCGGCCGAATCGGGCCAAATGGGGCCGATCCGGCCGATTTATCGTTACTGTGGAATAGAGCCTATAGGCACTATCTGGTCCTTGGAGACCAGTTGCTTCCCACAATGGGATCATGCTTGTGGAGTGACCTGGTGTCCTTTAGCCTTTATAGGTGCAGCTTTCACATTCTGGAGAGGGATAAAGGGTGAAGACCTAGAGAATACTTTGACTCTGCTCACTGGTGTGGCCCAAAGCAATACAAATTTAGTAGCACAGTGGGTCCACATCCGCTGCCCATTACAAGAACTATGCTTAAGTATTAACCCCAACAGCTTGCAGGATTCCTGATCCTACTGCAATTCCTTGCTGAAGACATATGTTAGGCTTTGTCCACGTTCTCTTTTCCAGTAACCATTGTCACAGTCGGGAATCTGTGAGGCGCAATATTTTGAATGGCTGTTTTTAACCTCATAAAGATTTTTGTCATCCACACAATAAATCTGGTATGTGCTGGGCTGTGGATGTTGTTTGCTTGTGAATTGGTGAATTAAATCGATACAATGAAAGGCAGACAGTAATGATACCGCACTTAAAAACCTTTAACAGCTGAACCTTTAACTTATGGAGAATTGCATTGTGAAGTGCAGGCTCCGCACAGTGACTTGCCTTTGTTTCCAGATCACAGGCGGCTTACAGAATCGGCTGCTTCTTCTCAGTACACTAGAATCATCCCATCATTAAAACATCAATGGCTGCATTCTCATTTCATCCAGTCCATATGTATTATCCTGAAATATGGCAACATACAATGTGTGTCTGAAAGCTTTCATCAGACATAGATGGAGCATCATTTGCAAAGAGGAAAAAAATAAGATGGGGGAAAAAATACTGAAAATCCCTGAAAAAGAAATTCTTATCATAGACTTTATGGTCACTGGTCATCACTCCTATAGGCTGTAGTGGAAAAAGTATTAGCGGCTGACCTGCCCTATAATCCTTCCACCTTTCTGGCCACTGTCTGCCACTTTGCTTTAGACAGTGGCGGTCTATTACAAGGATGCTTACATTAAGCAACTTTTGTAAGTCACGCACCTTGTTCCATTGTGTCGCTCTTCCAGTAGGTCACATGTTGCAGGTCTTCAGCGCACTGTACAGATATATCAACACTGATGTATAGCGCATTTGAAAAGTTTTCAGACCCTTTAACTTTTTCCACTGTGAATCTTGTGAAAAATTATTCTAACCAATTAAAATGATGAAAAATTTCCAAGTACACCATACAGTATATTAAGTGTTACAGAATGTAAATGGAATTTCCTAACATTATGTAAACTTTTTTTGTCCTTATCCCAAGAATTTATATCGACCTTGTCACACACAGTGCTTTCAGTGAGCTAAAATTTTGTATGGACGTTTTCATTTTGACTCCATGAACTGCCTGTACAGCTCAGAGACAAGCTTGTGTGGAGGCACAGATCTGGAGAAGACAGGGAAAACATTTGGAACAACCAAGACTCTTGGTAGAGCTGGCCACCTCACCTAAGTAATTTGGGGAGAAGGATCTTGTTAAGGGAGATGGCCAAGAATGGCTGAGTTTCTAGTATCACGTGTGCTAATGGGAGAAACCTACAGAAGGTCAGCCATTACTGCAGCCCCCACCAAGATGAGCATTATGGCACAGTGGCGAAAAAGATGTCTCTCTTCAGTAAGTGACACAGGAAAGCCATCTAGAGTTTGCAAAAAAGAACCTAAGAGACTCTACGACTGTGAGAAACAAGGTTCTCTGGCCTCAAATCTAAGCATTATGTCTGAAATCTAGGCACTGCACATCACTTTCCCAGTACTATCCCTACAGTGATGAGGATCTGCAGAGAAGAATGGCAAAAAACCTCCAAACCTTGTGGCATTATACCCAAGAAGATTGGAGGCTGTAGTCTCTTTAAAAAAGGTTTTAAAACAGCATACAGTAACTAAATGTAAAAAAAATGTCAAAGGGTCTGAGGAATTTCTGAATGTACTGTGTATAGGAATGGACCCTATGTCAATCTTCTTATATTAAGCCTGCTGTATAAGCAAGACGTGGCTCCTTTCTACATATATCCGATGCATATACAGGATACAGTGTATGCAATGTCAATGGAAGAAGGGGAAAAATGAAGACCAGTGTTACCTGCTTGGAGACCTGCACCATGGGAACGTTTAGGAAAGGAAAGTGATTTACAAAATTTTCGAATGAAAAACTTTGAAAAAAAATTTGAAAACCCCTTTAAAGGGGTTATACAGGGTTAGAAAAAATACATTTACTTTCTTGCAACCCCTGTCCTCAGGTTGTGTGGGGTATTACAATTCAGCCCTACTCACTTAAGTGGAATTGAGTTGCGAAATTCACACTCAAGTTGAAGACATGAGTCGTGCTGGTTCTGGAAGAAAGCGGACATGATGTTCTAAAGCAGGGGTGGGGAACCTTTTCCATGTCGAGGGCCGGTCGGGCCTTAATAAAATCATTCGAGGGCCGCACTCAATGTTATACCGTGCGCGGCAGTTAGTAGCGGGGGTTTGCAGCACCCGAACAAGGCAAAGTATTGTTCCCCTAATGCCCCTGCTATTGTAGTTAACCCTCTGTGATGCCCCTTGTACCTGATTTGAATCCTTAGTGATGCCCCTGGTGGCCTAGTTAACTCCTCAGTCATGTCCCTGGTGGCCTAGTTAACTCCTCAGTCATATCCCTGGTAGTCTAGTTAACCCCCCCAGTCATGTCCCTGGTAGCCTAGTTAACTCCTCAGTCATGTCCCTGGTGGCCTAGTTAACCCCCCCAGTCATGTCCCTGGTAGCCTAGTTAACTCCTCAGTCATGTCCCTGGTGGCCTAGTTAACCCCCCCAGTCATGTCCCTGGTAGCCTAGTTAACTCCTCAGTCATGTCCCTGGTGGCCTAGTTAACTCCTCAGTCATGTCCCTGGTGGCCTAGTTAACTCCTCAGTCATGTCCCTGGTAGCCTAGTTAACTCCTCAGTCATGTCCCTGGTGGCCTAGTTAACTCCTCAGTCATGTCCCTGGTGGCCTAGTTAACTCCTCAGTCATGTCCCTGGTAGCCTAGTTAACTCCTCAGTCATGTCCCTGGTAGCCTAGTTAACCCCTCAGTCATGTCCCTTGTGGCCTAGTTAACCCCCCAGTCATGTCCCTTGTGGCCTAGTTAACCCCCCCAGTCATGTCCCTTGTGGCCTAGTTAACCCCCCAGTCATGTCCCTGGTGGCCTAGTTAACCCCCCCAGTCATGTCCCTTGTGGCCTAGTTAACCCCCCCAGTCATGTCCCTTGTGGCCTAGTTAACCCCCCAGTCATGTCCCTTGTGGCCTAGTTAACCCCCCAGTCATGTCCCTGGTAGCCTAGTTAACCCCCCCCCCCAGTCATGTCCCTGGTTGCCTAATTAACCCCCCAGTCATGTCCCTGGTGGCCTAGTTAACCCCCCAGTCATGTCCCTGGTGGCCTAGTTAACCCCCCAGTCATGTCCCTGGTGGCCTAGTTAACTCCTCAGTCATGTCCCTGGTGGCCTAGTTAACCCCCCCCCAGTCATGTCCCTGGTACCCTAGTTAACCCCCCCAGTCATGTCCCTTGTGGCCTAGTTAACCCCCAGTCATGTCCCTGGTAGCCTAGTTAACCCCCCCCCCCCAGTCATGTCCCTGGTAGCCTAGTTAACCCTCCAGTCATGTCCCTTGTGGCCTAGTTAACCCCCCCCCCAGTCATGTCCCTGGTGGCCTAGTTAACCCCCAGTGTCTGCCCCAAATGAAAAAATAAACATCCCACTCACCTTTCCTCCGCTCCCACGCTGTCCAGGTCCTCTTCTCCCTCCTCTCTTCTGTGCCGGTCTTCTCCTGCAGGCGTCGCGCGATGAAATGACGTCATCGCGCGCGGCCCGCAGGAGTCAGAAGACGTGCGCCGCTCTGCGCCGCGCTGGTGAGGCAGGAGCCGGCATACAACACATCTTCCTGTGTCTGTGCCAGCTCCTGCCTCACCAGCGCGGCGCACGTCACAGGAGGGCAGGAGTCAGAAGATGTGCACCGCTCTGAGGGGAAGGAGACGGCACTCACAGCATCCTCCTGGCAGCTGTCACAGACACAGGAGGATGCCGTGTGTGTCGGCTCCTTCTCCTCCAGAGCGGCGCATGTCACAGGGGAGCCGCGGGCCACATCCGGAGGTGTCAGGGGCCGGATGCGGCCCGCGGGCCGGAGGTTCCCCACCCCTGTTCTAAAGGCTAGATAGTTCCTTTAAGATCAGCCTATGAAAACCCAATTCTCCCCTTTGTTTATATAACTTATTAACATCTGTCTTGGTTCTATCTTCTAGGTTGTTGGCTTTAATCCATTATACATCAGATCAATGCTGTAAACAAATGATTAATCAGATTTCTGTATTATTGGTGGACACATAAAAAGAATTTCAATGAGCACTGTCAGTATGAATAAATAATGTTATATTAGCAGGGGAGGTGATATACATTCTTGCAATTTACTTAATTTATTTTTTTATTTTTGCTTGTTTTCTATATGAAATACAATGCTATACATTTAGCCACTAGGTGTCTCACTTTCTGGAAATAAGGAAGCAGTAGCGCTATGCCAATCAGGTCTGGCTCTGGTGTTCCAAGTCTTCTGTGCTGCTGTGTATTTAACCAGGGAACCTGCTAGCCATAGTTGCCTGTGATTGGTATCCTTGAGCTTTTTTTTAGATTTGTATTAGGATGTCTACTGCCTTGTATCAAGCTTTCTTTGTAACCTAATTTCCTGCCTGTGTTCTGACCTAGCCTTTGCTTGTCACTTTGGACCTGACACTGATCTCCTGGTTCTGACCAAGCAAGTTTGACCTGGTATTTTGAAATAAACTCCCTCCTTGTCATGGACAACATATTAGGTTACAGTCGCTTTGGGCCCCCCCCCCCCCCCCCATTATCTCTCTCCCTCCATTGGGTGGGGTGGGTCAGATGATGGGCTGAGGAGATATACTATTTTATCTCAATAGTCTGGTTACGGAATGTATTATGGTTGTTTTAACTATATTATGGTTATTTTTACACTGGAATTTGAAAAAAAAGTTAAGAAAATAAACTTGAAAAAAAAAAAAAAAAAAAGTTTGACCTGGTATTCTGTTTGTCTTTCTGGTTTTGACCCCTTGACATGTTTCCTGGTATTTCTCTTACGTGACCCCTTTAGTATTGACCCAGCTTGTGTAACCTTTTGTCCCTTCCTGTGCACTTAGTGCAGTGTATGTACCATATGGTACCTAATCTTTTCCTGGCTCTATCCCTGAACAACCGACAAAGTAACATCACTGTAACTGCAAATATCCCTAATCTAACCCTGGTCTAAAAACTATACCTAGCAGAGCAGCATGCTAGATCACTAAGGTCCTTTGGTCTTTAGTAACAGCAAAAAAAAAAAAAAGACCAAAGTAGGAAGTGGTCAGTTGGCCCAGTGAAGATGAAGTAACAGATGAGAGAAAAAGGCCGGCCATTGGCTCAAAATAAAACGCTGAAGCATGAGCAGCACAGTGGGGCACTAAACGGGTCGCTGGAGTAGCAAAATTAAAAAAGTAGCATACATAAGGCAGACGTTAACTATATATTTTCTGGGGTCTTTTTTTTTTTTTTTTATATGTTATGACAGGTACACTTTTACTGTATGTAGAACATTTCATCAGAAGAGTAAAGTCATAGACATGCATCTGAAGAAGCCCGGGATGATCAAACACTCTACCATATGGTGTAAGCGAGGCTGTGTATAATAGCTGAAGTACGCGCCGGCTTTCAGTTAGTGGATTTGTTTGCTAGCTTCAGCGGATTTGTCTTATTAAATTATACGATTCTTTGATCTGAGCAGATTTGTCGGCACAGAAAAGTCAGGGAAAGGGCTCATTTTCTTTAGATTTAAATCATGTTAAGTTGTGTAGGGAAGAAATCTCTGGACACTTTATTCTGCGCAGAGAAAGTTTAGTGAGCTTAAAAATGCTGAAGTGTCAGAAGTCTTCTCACTTTATGATTAATATTACTGGGAACTTCCTTCTCCTGTGTGTGTACTCACATTGACTGCAAGCCTGAGTTCTGTAGAAAGATGTTTACTTATAAACCAGACAGGTGAAGGTGTGTATACTGAGGTCAGTCTTATGTAGCAGAGCTAAATTTGGTATAAATAATTTTGTAATCTTCGTAATGTTACAAATTCTGTTTATTGGACTGCTACTGAGTTTTATCCTAAAGGATTATGGCAGATCTCCAGGCTATAACGTACCAAGGTTTGCAGAGTTAGTCTTCACCTCTACCAGTTGCCTTTCCTGGGTTCTAACTATAGCTCAGATATGCCATGGACTTACTGTAGGGTCAAACAACAAATAATATGAAAACAGAGACATTCAAAAGCAAATGTGGTGCACCACTATGGTGTTCGACCAGTCACTTGCTGGATGGTTCTGTGTGACGCCACTTCTGTGGTGGTTGGTTGGAGTAAAGATCAGCCGGATGGTAGTTTGTTGTGACGCCAGTCCCAGTTGGGCACACAGGTATGAAGTCACACCTGCTTTTAGTTTAGGGAGGCTGGCTATACCCTTTTCCCTGTGGTCAGTAACCTGCCGGGATGTGAGGGGGTCCCTTGGGCGCTTATCACGTTGGTCTGGAGTGGAGTTGTGACCCACCTTGACTCCCACAGAAAAGAGAGATGATGCAATTACTGTGTCGGTGTTTAAGTAATAATCACTGAGACCTGATACCATAAATAAAATCATCTTTACTTCAGGAATACGTAATACAATAGTAGACAATAGACTTCTGACTTGACTAACAGGAGCTGTGCTGAGAGCTTGAAAGGTATTATAGCTGTGCTGGCCTGGTTGCGTGCTGAGAAGTAGAGTGAGTACAGAGAAGCGGAGAGGAGTAGGTCGTGAGAGTCCCAACCCGGAACTGGTTGTGTGTCTACACTTCCTCTCCCCATGTGACAACTTTCTACAGGGTATGTAATACCTCCTGTGAGTTGTAGAGAAGAGAGTGCAAAAGAAGAAGGAGAATAGAGATAGGTGGAGAAGAGAAAAGAGCTCATTGGTGCACAAATCATAAACCACAATAACCCCTTGAGTACTACAGCTGTGCAGTACTTAGACACAAGATATACATACTAGTGACATCTAGTGGCAAAACTTAGGTACAACTTCATTACCATTTTTACTTAGAGTACAGGCTTTTGCGAAGGGGGGTATAAAATAGTAACACCCATGGGGGGACACTACAGAAATATACAGTCATAAACTTAACCAACTTTGTGCCTGTGCCGTTGTGACCATCCCCTAAACCATAGGTACAATTCCTAAGGTTGTCTGGGAAACAAGTATGCAGCAGTCTTGCATCTTCTGTATTTATACAGTACAGGGATGAGGACCAATTGGAAAGCAGGAGCGCTATGCGAATCAGGTCTGGCTCTGGTGTTCCAAGTCTTCTGTACTGCTGTGTATTTAAAGTGTAAACACAAAAACACAAAAAAAAAAAATGCAACAGCTCACCGCAATGGCAAGATACAGACCCACCATAGACATTAAAATAGTTAAAAGCAACTGCCAAAAAAAACTTCCACAAAAATAATGAGGCTCTTGGTTGCCATTTGCAAATGGTATTTAAAGTGTACCTGTCATTTGTAAAAATCCTTGTCATAAAGACATAACAAAACAGTTGAGATTCACAGCACCCATGAGTCAGATGCCTTTAGTGGAGAGTAGAGATGTAGTTGCAGGCTGTATGGTTGATATTCTCAATTAAGCAACAAGTAGACATCAAACTAAAGAAAATTCAACAGCACCCAGTGCAGAGATTCATCTGCAAATGAGTTTTATTGCATAACCAGGACAAACAGCGATGTTTTGACCAACAGTTGGTCTTTTACCAAGCATAAAACCAGTGCACCAACATAGAGGATATTTTATATATATATATATATATATATATATATATATATATATATACATATTGATCAGGAGAATGAGCAGGAAAGGACACGCTGCAGCGTGGTCCTCTTTGGTGGTCTCTATGACATGTCAAAAGTTTTTATAAATGAATACAATTTAACCAGGGCGTCTGCTATACACAGGTGCCTGTGATTGGTCTCCTTGAGCAATTTACTAGCTTTTCTACTGCCTTGAATCCAACTTTCCTGGTATCCTAAATTACTGCCTGTGCCTTCTCAGTTTGGACCTGGCACTGATCTCCTGGTTCTTACCAAGTGAGCTTGACCTGGTATTCGATTTGACTTTCTACTTTTGACCCTTTGGCGTGTTTCCTGGTATTTCTCTTATGTGACCCCTTTGGTATTGACTCTAGTCTAGTGTATGTACCATATGGGGGTTGTCTTTTAGGGTGGATAGTCCAAGTAGGTACAGTGTCTTGGATGAGAGCAGAGCCACACTGATCCCTACCTAACGTGACATGGATCAATAGTGTCGTGTACACACAACAAAAATAGCAATTTACCAATAGATAATAAGAGCTGAATGATGACGAATGGATGATGAAACAAACGATTGATGATGATTGCTGTCAGGAATTGAAGCAGGACATAAAGAAATCAGGACTTAAATATCATATGGCCATTGGCTGTATCCGCATTTTCCACGCAACCTCAGGGCTGCATTCAACTTCTTCAGCCACCAGTAATCGAATGCCACAGGCTCAGGTTCAGACGGACCGTGTGTGCTTGAGATTCGCTCATCTCTATAAGTATAAGGTTATGTTCACACAACATACTTTTTATGAAAAGAACAGCCATTGTTTTCAATTAAAACAAGGCTGTCCTTTTCATAATGCAATGATTTGCATTGAAGTCAATGCAAACAACGGCTGTTGTTTCACACAATGTATTGAATAACGGACATAGTTTTCTACGACCGTTGAAATGATGATCATGTCAGTTATTTTCAGCTGTTGTCCATAGATTTCAATGCAATTTTCATTTAAAACAATGGTCGTCGTTTTATACTTAGTTATATTATTGGGCTATGTTCACACAACGTATAAACAACGGACGTTATTTGAGTGCCAAATAACGCCTGTTGTTTATACGTTATGTGAACATTAGCCTATTAGTAGAATAGGTATACTATAGGAAAAATGTGATTTAATAAAAAAAAATTGATTTAGAGTTCAGATACTATGCTGGTTGGAATATTTAGCATTCCTTGACATTTTCCATTCTTTTCTAGTTACCAGTACACTTCCACACGTGTAGATGTTTCTATGTATCCTTCCATTAGCTACAGAGCACGGATGCGTGTTGTGTGCATGCATGTGTGAATGAATACATAACAGTAATCTCTCTTACATCCCGGCCTTGCCTCCCCCACACATTAGATTCGTTGCATCAGGTCATGTATAAAATAACCACCCAGCTTTTTCTGCATTTTATCAGGAAATTTCACCACTTTACCATATTCAGATTGATACCCACTTGTACTATTCTATAAGCTTTTGAAGGACTTTGTTATGTATTTATTTTCCAGGACCGCAATGTAATTAGACAAATGACTTTACTATGCATTCCCGGCACCTGCAAGCGTCTGGGAGTTAGTTATTTATATAGTGGGAATGTTATGAGCATTGGGTGTGAAGGAGGAAATGCATTACCAGATTGGCTGTTAATGTTGTAAAATGAATTTATTTGCATATTGCATGGCAAAGACTTGCTTATCCATTCTTTCTATGTATTCTATATATATATATATATATATATATATATATAGTCATTGTATCATCTGTTCATGGACCCTATCTCTTGGTCAAAGTGAAGAGTGGTTATAAGGAGCTCATTGAAGCCAACGCACAGTGTGTAATACTACTGTATGTTTCGTGGTGGCACTGCAAGTAAATTGATCACTGATCCTAGAAAGGGTAAACTTTGTGCTCATCTTTCAATGGGCAGTGTTGCATTTTTTAGGTGTTTTGTGCAACCTTTTGGTCTATTATTTTGTGTTTGTAACACCATTTTTGAGATGGGGTGGCATAGCCAGACAAATCTATTGATAAATACTGTTTGACGTTATTTAGTGTCTCCCCCCCCCCGCCCCCTTTAGTTTTCTGACAGGGTCTGCTGCATCATTTGCCCCAAATTTAACAATTCATGTGTGACATTTAAATAAAGGGGTAAAGAAACACAGTGCCAAGCAGACAAGGGTAACTTAAAAAAGGACCCTCATGAAAAATAGGCCCTTTGTTAAAAGATACCCTTAGGCTATGTTCAGACTACGTAAAATAACGTCCGTTGTCTGCGGAGCAAAACTACGCCCGTTGTTTTGAGGTTCCCTATAATGACTGCAATGCAATGTAACTACGGCCGTTGAATTCACACTACATATCAGATAACGGCCGTTGTTTATACAGCCCCGTGAAAAATGAATTATTTCCGGACGGTAATACTGCAACAACGGCCATGGATTTCAATGCAGCAGCGAACATAAAACTTATATCTGCCGAATTAAACTTGATTTTGGTGTAAAAAAATTTCTGAGTGGTTTCTCGGGCTGGGCGCAGTATTTAAAGTAAATGACCTGTTTCATCCCGTTTATAATCATGCTAGGAATCAAAATTAAACAGCGGCCGTAGTTTCACGACTAGCTCGTACAATAGTAATTCTACGGCCTCAAAATTTGGCCTCAAAATTTTATGTAGTGTGAACATAGCCTTAACTTGTAAGGACTGACCAAAGTGGAGAACCTTTTGTACGTGCTGTAGCTTTTATTTTAAAGAGGTTATCCAAGATTAGATTTTTTTTCCAGGAGGAAGGATAACACATCTTCAAAAAACAGCCAGATTTTATAGCCATTCAAGATGTTGAAGAAGCAAATCCAGCTGTATATGCTGATTTCCCCTTCGTAGATGATTAAGAAGAATCCAAAAGCCTGCAGCAAATGAGCAAAGAAAAAGCAAGGACACCCCCATAGATTATTATATTAGGGAGGAATAGACTAAAATCTGACTTTTACTCCTTTCTTTGTGTAATCCCATTTAAATATTGTCCCCAAAGTGGTGAAGACCTCACAGAACACACAGTGGAACAGATTGTTAACTTTTTGGTCTAGTGATAAACCTCAGCCACTTTTGAAAATGGCTTCAAAGGGGGGACTGTTGAGGAAGATATGATATTTTGTATATACTGTATTGTGAAGCCATTACAATATGATGGTGACCTTATAAACACGTAGAGGTGTTTACACTCCTTAAACCTTATGTAAGTAAACATTAGTGGTACACAAGTAACTCTTTGTACCTTAGCCAAAGGGTTAATGATTAGAGATGAGCGAACCTCGAGCATGCTGGAGTCCATCCGAACCCGAACTTTCGGCATTTGATTAGCGGTGGCTGCTGAAGTTGGATACAGCTCTAAGGCTATGTGGAAATCATGGATATAGTCATTGGCTGTATGTATGTTTTCCAGACAACCTTAGAGCTTTATCCAAGTTCAGCAGCCCCCGCTAATCAAATACCGAACGTTCGGGTTCGGATCGACTCGAACCCGGTTCGCTCATCTCTATTAATGATATGAGCCTTAGTAATAGAACGCCCTTAGGATATAAATACTGCTGGCCATCTTTGAATAAATGGGACCTACTTTGGCCATAAATGTGTCGACGTGATTCTCTCAAACACAAGATAAATTTTCAACTTGTAATTTGAAACAGACCGTTAATATGACAGCACTCTTGGATTGCATTCATTTCAATATGGTCGAAGACGCTTTTTTTTTTCTAAGTCTGGATAACCCTTGAGATACCTTTAGGCTGTGTTCACATTGGCTTCATTCTTAGCTTCTGTCACAGATTACATTATATTTACTGGAAAAAAACATAACATAAATAACATTGTATTCTGTGCTGTATTCTCCAGTAAAATAACAGACACCACAACAGAAACCAAGCGCCTTTCTCTATAAGTCTATAGGGTTCATTGGGTGCTACTAATGTTTTTGGGCAATTGATTCGGCAGTCAGCTAATTCTTTTGTTCTGCTCCTATAAGGGCCCATTCACACTGAGCACAAGTGGCGGAATTTCAAGCAGAGCCCGCACCGTTGTCACCGCTTGAAGTTCTCCCTGTCCTATTGTTTCAGTGGGATTTCTCATGCCCCTCTGCTCTTGGCCCAAGAAATTGACATGTCATTTCTTTGGCCAGAGAGCGGAGACGCATGAAAAATCCCATTGAATCAACAGGACGATGGAATTTCAAGCAACATCTGTGGCGCGGGCTCCACTTGAAATTCCGACACTTATACTCAGTGTGAATGGGCCCTAAAAAAGCAGAACAATGTAGTTGATAAATACAGATGTGAACCGAGCCATAAGAAAATATATTGTTGTAAGCTTTATAAAGTTGTGATAGGTCACCTGTGGTTTTCTTTATGACCATAGTTGAATCCTGTTGTTATTATCATGTCGCATGATGAAAAGAATGAAAAGACAAGGATAGTGACATGTGGAAGAAGACTGGATATTGAAGGGTCAGGCGTGCTTCCTGTGACTTTTAAAACATGCCTGGCAATGTTTGAGGGAAACAAAAGGGTCTGGGCGATGTATGGGGATAGTCTGCTATCCTCTGGCTGTTGTCAGTGTGCGTTAGGAGTCGGAGCGAGCATTCATGCCCCTTCACCGTGTCCTTATTTGCTCTCTGCAGTTTGGAGCCATTCATAAATAAAATGCTTTGTTATATTTTGTGGCAATGTATATTATTATTTTTATAGGATGTATATTGGTACGCAGAAGTAATTAACCTCTTTACATTCCTACAGCTATGGGAGTAGGTTTTTGAATAAATATTTGATGGCCATGATGGGCTGTGGTTTAGGCAAGCTGCAAAAAACGTTAACTGGTTTTATTGTGCAACCCTATAGAAGGCTAATGCTCTGATACGGTGTGAAGCTCCGATCCGCTATAGCTTTATAAAAGTTTTTCCCTTGAGAATAGTCACTGTTGCCAGGTTGCAAGCTGTCAGCATTGTCTGCAGTATTTCTACTTATATACATTTCAGTACAGTTTATTTTCCTTATTTGTGACTTTGTGCAGAAATGTTTCTTCATCGGTGGTATAACCAGCCATGACAGTATTGCAGCATAACATCACGAGTGTCTACATCTTTTTAATGAAATGGTATCTATGTAAGACAAAGAGCAGTCATCTATTCATTCCAGATTCCAATTAATAACGGGAATTTTGCCATTTTTGTAAATTGGGTGCATCTATGCCAAAAACGGTTACATATAGTACTTCATGTGAGTAAAGGATGTGAATAGATCAGCAAATGTAAAGTTGAGTTCCCAACCATTTTCCTGATTGGTATGTTTTCTGTACTTGGTAGTTGCTGAGAACCATTTCTCATTTACAGACCTTGGCAATCTGACAGCGTAATGTGGACTGCATATCCCTGTGTTAACCTGAACGGGTAGATGTTCGACCTTACAGGTACCCTTTAATGCTTAAAGACATGCCAAAGAACTAGAATTCCCAGCATGCCTGGACAGTCAAAGACAAAGTTTTAGCTGTTCAGGCATGATGGGAATTGTAGATGTGCAACAGCTGTAGGGCCACAGTTTGACACCCCTGACATAGAATATAATCAAGTAATGCCCTATAAAAAAAAAAAAAAAAACTCCTCCTGATTACTTCAGTCATCCAACTAATGTTTATGTATGCTCCTTATACTTGACTGGGACTGGAGACTCACACCTAAATTATTTTCTATTAGAGCATAAAGAGACCATAGCAAAAACACAGTGCCATGCTTTCTGGCATGGTCTCACTTGGAGTTCAACCTGGGGGGTTGGTGGAATGGTTGGCAGTGTGTCTCTTTGCTGCCTGCTGCAGCCCATCTCATATGTGGACAAAGGTCATCAGCACAGGAAGCCATACTCTGTCCTTCTCCTATATCAAATAAGAAGTGGAAGCTCTAGAAGAACTAGAGATGAGAGAATCTTGAGCACGCTCTGGTTTTGTCCGAGCCCAGACGCTCCACATTTAATTGGCGTTTGGTGGCTGAAAAGGTTTGATGCAGCCCTAAGGCTGCCTGGAAAACATGGATACAGCCAATGGCCTATGGCTGTATCCTAGTTTTCCAGTACTCCCTAGGGCTGCATCCAGCTTACTCAAATGGCAAACGCGCAGGTTCAGATGAACTAAAGTATGTTCGAGATTCTATCATCTCTGATAAGAATAGGTCCCTATTTGTACTAACTACAGAGATATATTTGCAGTGGAAAATGATTGGAAAACTATACCTGTAAGAAAATTAAAACAATTAAAATTTTCCAAATAAACTGAATATTAAATACTGTATAAGGCCAGATTCACACGTTCTGTACATACAGTCCGTAGGCGGACTTGATGTCTTGGAGTGAACTGTTGGAACTACCTGCCTAATTATTCATAAAATACGGTATTTATAGGAAATTACTTGTGCACAATATAAGGCTGCACTTCCATGTTCCGTGTATATATGGTCCCTAGGCAGCCTGGATTTATTATGACGCGGTGAGCTCTGAAACAAAGCTCTGCGCTACTGTACTGACAGAATCATATCAGTACTGAAGCAGAGATTTATCATAAATAATCCAGGCTGCCTATGGACCATATATACGGAACGTGGGAGTGCAGCCTTATAGTATACACAAGTACTTTCCTATACGTACTGTCTGTGCTCTTATCCCCAGTCTAAAATTTGTATTTGCCTTCCTCACTGTGAATACATACATACCTCTGACATACTACGTTCATTTCAGCGTATACTTAAGGACCTTAAGTATAAATGCAGATTGAGTTCCAGAAACATTTGCAGCCTATTTATTAGCATTGTGCACACCCATGTAGTGCACTACGATATATTTATGTATCTTATATTCTGAATAATGCAACCAAGCTCATATACATCAATACAGCACCACAACTAGCATCAGTAGATAAGTACAGCACCACAGCTAAGCTCATAGAGGCACAGGAACAAGCTTACAAAATAAATACAGCACCAGAACCAATCTTAAAACATAAACCACCATACCATAAACTTCCACAACTAAGCTCATAACACAAATACAGCATGAGAAGCAAAGTTATTACACAAATACAGCACCAGGACAAAGCTCGCTACATAAATACATAACCATAACAAAGCTCATAACATGAATAAATCACCATAACAAAGCTCATAACAGCACCAGACCTAAAAGCGCATAATCTAAATACAGAACCAGAGCCAAGCTGATAACATAAATACAGCACCAGAACCAAGCTTAGAAATTAAAAACAGCACTGGAACAAAGCTCATATCAGTAATACAGCACATAAACAAGCTAATATCATAAATACAGCATCAGAACAAAAATAAGATAAATATAGCACCAGAATGAAACTCATAACATAAATCCAGCACCATAACCAGGCTAATTACATAAATACAGCACCAGAGCCATGATCTTTATACAGATACACCAGAACCAAGCTAGTAATTCGGTATAAATACACTGGAACAATAATCATTATATAGATACATTATCAGAACCAAGCTTATAACATAAATACAGTAACAGAACCAAGCATGTAACAAATATAGCGCAACCATAAATAAAGAATCGGAATGTTGCTGTTTTTTTTTTGTAAACCTTACAGGTTTATATACTTTTATTTATACCATTTAAAGCAAATGTACCATCAGGAATATAGACTATTCTTTTTTCCAGCACATTATTAACGCCGGCATGGGGATCCCGGTGGCGCGGTCCTTTTTTCAAAACCCTGCCTGCTTTCGTCTTATGCACCACCGAATTGGCTCTATGCACAGGAGGCGGGTCCTGTGTCCCCAGTGTAACGATATCCTCTCCCTTCGGGGAAGTAGTCCTGCTTGATTTTAATGGAGTCCTGTCACCAAGGGGAGGGGATATCATTATCCTGTGGGTGCAGTACCATCCAGTGCATAGAGCCGGGGTGGGCAGCGTTTTGAAAAAAAGGATTGCGCCACCAGGATCCCCATGCCAATGCCGATAAGATACTGGTAAAAAAAAAAAATTCCATTGTCCTGATATAAGACATTCAGTTTACAATGGTTATAGTTGCACAGGCCACAGCATTGCCGTTCCTGGACAGGCACCTGTGAAGTGACGCAGGTGGCATTATGATATTACCGCTCCACCTATAGTACGGGAATCGTAATGAGTGACACCACTACTATATTTTAGTTATACATAGATATAATCAAGTTCAAGTAAAGGGGCTTGTGTCAGCCATAGTCTGCTAACCAGCTGTAATTTTCATAACCAGTTCAGGAGAATTGGATGCACAAGGTCTCTGTAGGAAGTCCAGACACATTAGGTGCCCCCCTTCTTTGGCATAGACCCATGCTTACCCCTTGATTTTAATATCTACAAGGCAACACAACAATTTGCTGCGTCTTTAATGGCAGCCTCCCCAATTATAAGTTTGTTAATATCCAGCAGAGCATCGTATAGTTTTATTATTCAGCGGGGCTCTGTAACAGATTGTTGCTTAGCTTGGTGCGTTTAGTATACGTTGTATTTCTTAATCTCGCAGGTTGCAGTTTAAGCACAAATAAAGATATCACATTGTAAATATTCAGCGTTTCCCAATTACCATATATTCCAATGTGCGTCAGATTAAAATCTAATATTTGATTAACATTAATTGCAGCTAAGTAAATACAAAAGCTTAGGATGGTAAAATCTGTATATTTGGCTATAAAACATGATTTATTCATCTAAATCAATAGAATTAACTCCGCCACTGTCAATACTTGCCGGCTCCGTCTGCGCGGTTCTTCCAGGTGGCCCAGTGCAAGATCATTTATCAGCTGCGAGATTGTATCGCCTCTGACAAATGATCCATTCCAGTGTGTACATAACAATATTTATATTTGGATTGTCTGCGGATATAAACATTGCAGCCTCTTTTTTCCTCTATCTCCAAGTAAGCAATAAAGTTTTATAAGATATTCAGCAATAACAGCAACTTATCTCAGACGGGGGACGCGCAAACTATGAGGAATTACAGGAAGGTAGGATATTCCACAGAAGGAAAATGGTGACACAATGCGTATAGATTGAAAATAAATATCAGGGAATATGAGAGCGAGCGAGGCGGAGGCAAATAAGAAAGACAGCGGAATCTGTCAAATTGTTAGGCATTCTTTAGCAGATACCTCAGGGAAGACATCTCTTATGTAGCTGAGACTGTAACTGCAGGAACAGAAGTCTTTTTATGGAAATGAGATAAAGTCAGGGATGACAGCCACAAATTCAGCAGCCCCCGAGCCAGCTCCGCCGCTACCAACAAAACCGCTCGTGTCCAATCAATGTGATGGAGCTTCTGAGCAAGATTCCTGGAATGGTAATTCGGCTTGGGAAGCATATGATAATGAAGCATTCCCAAACTACAAGGGAAACAAGCTCTTGGGGGAAATGCGCTACACACTGTTTGTTGTGTTCCGCAGATTTAAAGTTCTGTTGATTCTCTATGATACTTGTAAGAATGTTAAAAAGAAAACATGAGGATTTTTGCATCACGCCCTTCGTCCCGTTCATCCTTACAGATTCAATTAAAGCGTGGAGAGTTGATTGAGGCTGCCGAGCTCTCCGCGACCATGTAGGTGCCGTGAAGTCAGTGCACCTGTGTGGTTTCAAGTTATGTTTCCCTGGTAGAATTATGAGATGCAGGTGCAAAGAGGAATATTTTGGACGCGTTCCAGAGACAATATACATACGGTCTATTCATAGACTGAGATCTTGGCATTGTGTTGGTGCAGGTGAAGAGGGAGTTTCCTCATTGCAGATAACTGGCTTTAATCCATCACGGAGGAAAACTATTCTTAGTATGCATTTAGGATGTAAGTGGGGAAGAAGCATGTATCATCTTTCCCGTGCACATAATATTAGCTCTTCTTCAACCATAGAGTAAATAATGAATACCAGGATCCAATGGAGACTCATGATACTCTTCCTTTTTTTTTTTTGTAGAAGGGAGGCAATATCAGTGCACTGGGTTTCGAAGTCTGACCTCTAGTGCATGAGAAAAGCTAATTTGCATATTGCTAAAAGAATGAAAGTTCAAGGGCACTGTTAGAACTAGCATAGTGTCACCAAGCTGACAGGTACTGTGATGATGTAAGCCCTCAGGGTAAAATTCTGCCACCAGAAGTTCAGGTATCCATGGATACAACCACGCAGGTTCAGTGAGTGAGCCCTATTGCATCAGAATGGGGCTCATGCACGGAACCGACCTGGTGCGGTTGTTCCATGGATACCCAAACTTCCTGCGGCAGAATCAGGTCAGTGTACATTATGACAGGGACACTTTAAGGATCCATGATACAACAAAGATAGTGTATATCATAGATAACAGAGATGTTTGCTGACTAAGATGGAAGAGCAAGAGCAAATGTTTAGGTATATAGTGTTTTTACAGTTACAGGAGTAGATGTATTCCAGATTTGTTTTTTCCCCTACTGCACTGGCCTGCTCTGACAATGAAGCCGATGTGACTGTGCAGGATCTAACAGAGCTGAAGAAAGAGGAGTGTCACAGACTGGAGGAGATATTGGTGCCCTGAGGATGAAGGACCTGCCTCCAGTGCACCAGAAAAGCTAATTTGTATTTGACCAAAATGGCATTTGCTTTAAAGCGACTGTACCACCGATACATCATTTTTCTGATATTTACATGGACAGACTGGCGCCAATGTGGGGATGCCGGTGGCGCAGTCCTTTTTTGAACCGCGGCCGGTTTCCGCATACGGCGCTGGTCTATTCCTGGGCGCTGTCCAGAAGGGAAGCACTGGAGGCAGGCTGGCCCACCCCCAGTGGCGGGAAACCCCCTCCCCTCTATGAATCAATAGGTCCTGGGTCAGCTGATCCCTCCCCACTCAGATCTGTATGCTGCTGCTGTCTCTGTAGGACCACTATATATAGTGATACATTGTGTGTTTCTTTCTGGCCAAGATTTTCAGATAAGCACAGCAACATGCCACTTTTTAATAAGTTCAGGCCTGAATCTCACAGGCAGTATGCTTCACCACACTTTAACTACCAGAACAGACAGACCTTTCCTAATATGCTGGAGGGTGGAATTGTCCTGCAACATACATCTGTCAGAACAGCTGCATTGTTTGCACTCTAGGGTGCCCTGAGGCTGCGTCTGTGCAGATTTTGTACCTCAAGGCAGCTTGGACTAACAATCAGGCTGATAATTCACTTGATAGTGCCATAATATGGCATTTACATATCCAGATATACTGTATAAAGTTACCTGAACACTGTATAGTGTAGATATAGCACTTGCTAGAAACACAGAAGCAAGCAGGGCAGCTTTTAACGTTGCTGGGCTGAAAATGAAAAACCTGATACTCACCTGCTCTGATTCCCTGCCTCATCCATCCTGGGGCCCAGTCCTAACTGAACAGTAGTATGCACTTTTGCTTTGACTCAAATGAATGTATGTACACAGTGACTACACCAGCAGAATATTAAGTGCAGCTCTGGAGTATAATACAGGATGTAACTCAGGATCCATACATGATTAGTAATGTAATGTATGTATACAGTGACCCCACCAGCAGAATAGCGAGTGCAGATCCGTAATTATATGGTAAGTAATGCAAAGTACCACAACTTGGTCATTCTCAATGCAGTACTTCTGGATGTAAATTGTACACTAGCATTCAGAGGTGGACATACATTTCTGTTATCTAGTGTCTTGCCTGTCTGGATTATACTGTTCTTGAATATCCAGGTGTGATCCATAATTGTCATTTCTGTTTGCACTGAGGGACTGGGCAGGGACACAAAACTGCTGGCGTGAAAATAGAGGTTGTGTTCATTGTGCATTCCCAGGTGTGACAGATATCCTCAAGAGGTAAACTCCAGTACATTGCAGACCATTCAACAGTTTTGTAATGTTGTTGTCATTTCTTTCTTCTGTGAATTTTTAGTTTAACTAAAGTCGAAATTCCATCCAATATTTTACCTGTCGGCTGCTGCAATGTACTGACTGTGCTGGGTTTTTCAGTTGAATAAAGAGAAATCATAGTATAATGAAAAGTTCTGCAGCTTTGTAATACTGCGTCTCAGTTCGTCACCAGTTTGATGATTTTTGTGTTTGCCATCTGTGATTTCACATCCAGAGGCTTCATTCCCTTCCTTGGTGCTGCCCATGGCTGAGACTTTGCTACAGTGTGTCCATATAGGCAATAATCTCACGTCTTTCCTGGACTCCAGGCTGGTAGCTTCTAGTTTATTCACTGTAATAAACCAATTGTGCTGGCAGGGTCGTCAGGAGGGTGCACATCCTTTGTATAAAGTTGATAAATTCTTTTTACTTCCATATGTAAACACTGGGAAATGAAATGCAAAGTATACAGGAACGTTTTTATTTTTATTTTTTTATACTCTTTTCAATGTTATGCACAGCATTGCAGAAAAGTGAGTAAAACATTTTAATACATTGTTGTAATGAAGTTAAATTACTTTGCATGTTTATACTTTTTTGTTTATGTAACCACTTTGCTTTGCAGCAGCGCTTTACCAGAACGGGATCCAGGAACGGCAGAGCTCAAAGAACCCCAAAGTTCCCAACACAAACGTGTTTTAATGAAGGTATATTAAAATGTAATATAACATTATTAACCCCTTAAGGACAGAGCCTGAAATGGCCTTAATGACAGAGACAAATTTTATGAATATGACCAGTGTCACTTTAGTCATTAATACCTTCGGGATGCTTTTACCTATCCGGCTGATTCTGAGATTGTTTTCTCGTGACATATTGTACTTTACATTTCTGGTAAATTGGAGTCGATACTCATAACAAATCTTTATGAAAAAAACCCAAATAATGTGAAAAAATGTGAAAAAATGCATTTTTCCAACTTTGAAACTTTTTTGCGTATACAGAAAGTGGTTATACCACATAAATTATATATTAAATAGCATTAGCAACATGTCTACTTTATGTTGGCGGCATTTATTAAACTATTTTTCATTTTTTTTACACAATAGGGAGCTTAAAACATTAGCAGCAAATTTCCAAATTTTCAGTAAAATTTCAAAATCAGATATTTTTAGGGACCTGTTCAGGTTCAAAGTGTATTTGAGGGGCCTGTATGTTAGAAAGCCCCACAAAGCACCCCATTTCAGAAACTGCACCCCCCAAACTCTGCAAAAGCACATCCAGAAAGTGTTTTAACCCTTTAGGGGAGTCACAGAAATAAAAGCTAAGTGTGTAAGGAATTTGAAAATTTTAATTTTCTGTGCAGAGATTTTATTGTAATCCAATATTTTTCATAATTATAAACCTATTACCAGAGAAATGCACCCCAATAATTATTGCCCCGTTTCTGCAGTTTATAGAAATACCCCATATGTGACCCTATTGCGCTATTTGATGCAACCACAAGCCTCAGATATAAGGGAGCGCCTAGTGAATTTCAACGCCTCCGTTATATTTGGTCATTTTTGACTGTACCACTTCAGGTTGGCAGAGGCTCTGGGGTGTCAAAACCTAAAAAACACCCCTAAAGGGACACCATTTAGAAAACTACACCCCTCAAGGAATGTAACAAGGGGTGCGGTGAGCATCTGGACCCCACAGGTGCTTCACAGATTTTCCGAACAATATGGCGTGAAAAAAGAAAAATTTATTTTTTACACTAAAACGTTGTTCTAGCCTTCAATTTTTCATTTTCTTAAAGGGATAAGAGGCAAAAAAAGACAAAAAATGTGTAGCGCAGTTTCTCCCGAGTACAGAAATACCGCACATGTGGACATAAAGTGCCAAGGGGGCGCAGGAAGAGCCTCCAAAGGGAAGGAGCGCCAATTGGCTTTTGGAAGCTGAATTTCACTGAAAAGGATTTCAAGGGCCATGTCGCATTTACAGAGCCCTCGTGCTGCCAAGACACTGGAAACCCCCCACAAGTGATTCCATTCTGGAAACTACACCCCTCAAGGAATCTAACAAGGGGGGCAGTGAGCATATGGACCCCACTGGTGACGGGCACAAATGTGGAACAATGTGACGTGAAAGGGAAAAATTTCATTTTTTAACTTTCATGGCACAAATGTGCCCGTCATCAAGGGGTCCATATCCTCTTTTCCCCCCCTGTTAGATTCCTTGAGGGGTGCAGTTTCCAGAATGGGGTCACTTGTGGGGGGTTTCCAGTGTTTTGGCAGCACGAGGGCTCTGTAAATGCGACATGGCGTTCATCATCCATTCTAGCCAAATCCAACCTCCAAAATCAAAATGGCGCTCCTTCCCTTCGGAGGCTTGCCCTGCGCCCACATGGCGCTTTATGTCCACATGTGGGGTATTTACGGACTCGGGGGAAATTGCTCTACACATATTGCGTGTTTTTTTCTCTTTTAACCCCTTGTGAAAATGATAAATTCAAGGCTAAACCAACATTATAGTGTAAAAAATGTAATATTTCATTTTCACGCCACATTGTTCCACATTTGTGCCCGTCACCAGTGGGGTCCATATGCTCACTACACCCCTTGTTACATTCCTTGAGGGGTGCAGTTTCCATAATGGGGTCACTTGTGGGGGGTTTCAACTGTCTTGGCAACACAGAGGCCTTTTGAATGCAACATGGCCCCTCAAAATCCATTCCATCCAAATCCAGCCTTCAAAAACGAAATGGTGCTCCTTCCCTTCGGAGGCTTACCCTGCACCCGCATGGCGCTTTATGTCCACATGTGGGGTATTTACGGACTCGGAGGAAATTGCGCTACACATTTTGTTTTTTTTCTCCTCTTTTAACCCCTTGTGAAAATGATATATTCAAGGCTAAACCAACATTATAGTGTAAAAAATGTAATATTTCATTTTCACGCCACATTGTTCCACATTTGTGTCCGTCACCAGTGGGGTCCATATGCTCACTACACCCCTTGTTACATTCCTTGAGGGGTGCAGTTTCCATAATGGGGTCACTTGTGGGGGGTTTCAACTGTCTTGGCAACACAGGGGCCTTTTGAATGCAACATGGCCCCTCGAAATCCATTCCATCCAAATCCAGCCTTCAAAAACCAAATGGCGCTTCTTCCCTTCGGAGGCTTACCCTGCACCCGCATGGCGCTTTATGTCCACATGTGGGGTATTTCCGTACTCAGGGGAAATTGCTCTACACATTAAATGGTTTTTTTTTATCTTTTAACCCCTTGTGAAAATGAAAAAACATGACAAGATTAATAATTTAGAGTAAAAATTTTACAAAAATTACACTAAATGTTGGTCTAGCCTTGATTTTTTTCCATTTCCACAAGGGGTTAAAAAAGAAAATGAACACAAAACGTGTAGGGTAGTGTCCCCTGAGTACGAAAATACCCCACATGTGGGCATAATGTGCCATATGGGCACAGGGCAAGTCACCAAAGGGACAGAGCGCCATTTAGAGGCTGGAATGGAGGATGGAGGCCATGTCGCAATTACAAAGCTCCTGTGCTGCCAGGACAGTAGAAACCCCCGACAAGTGACCCCATTCTGGAAACTACACCCCATAAGGAATCTAACAAGGGGTGCAGTGAGCATATGGACCCCACTGGTGACGGGCACTTACGTAGAACATGTGCCGAGAAAATAAAAAATACAATTTTTTTTCATTTTCACGTCCCAAATGTGGCCGTCACCAGGGGGCCATATCCCAGCTGCCCCCCTTCTTAGATTCCTTATGGGGTGTAGTTTCCAGAATGGGGTCACTTGTGGGGGGTTTCTACTGTCCTGGCCGCACAGAGGCTTTGTAATTGCATCATGGCATCCTCTAATGGGAATGTCGGCCATACCTACTTAGCTGGGGAAAAAGGGACAATTCTAATTTATTTGGGGGTATTAGGCCAATTATTAGTTTATAAGGTTGGAAATGACAGGTGTCCATCAAACTCAACCTGTGTTGATCCAGAGGAAGGCAAAAACCCCTCGTGAGGCAGACGACAGTAGCCTCATCACAGGGAAAAATTCCTTCCCGACTCCATAATGGCGATCAGAATAATCCCTGGATCAACGTGACCCCTGAAATAGGAATAAGGGACAGAATTTAGATAATGTAGAACCCCAGTGACGTGTGGTGCGCCTTGAAGCGATCCAGTATGCAGAGGCCGGGGGGATCAGGACAGGTGTCACACTGGAAAATGGTGTCCTTCCTGATCCCCCTGTTACTCCACACTATGCACTTCTTCTGGGGTCTCCTGTTCTCCAGTGTGGGGGACGTCACCTGGAAAATGTTGTCCTGGTGCGATACGGGGTCCTTCATATCCAGAAGCGCTGGGTCCGCTCCATGGCTGCTAAATATTAGGGCGCTATTACTACTGATATGTTTGGATCGTGCCGCAAGCTACAGGGCAGCGAGGGACCAGAAGAGGGGGGTGCTGGTATAAAAGTTATCCCCGTACAGGTGGTGACCTTTATCCAGCAGTGGGAAGATCAGTTCCCGGACGTCCTTCCCACTAACTCCAAGGATGGGGGGGAGGGGGCATCTGGGGGCTGGATTCGGGTGTCCCTTCCTACATACACTCTAAGGGTACATGCACACTGCGGAATCGCGACAGATAACCCTTCGTGCATTCCGCAGTTGGCACCCGCCGGCGGACTGATGCAGGCGCACGTCTCCACACGTGTCATAGACTCCATTCTATGCACGGGCGGATTCCGCTCTCCATCCAACGTGTTCATTCTTTGGATGGACGACGGATTCCGCCCGTGCATAGAATGGAGTCTATGACACGGGTAGAGACATGCGCCTCCATCAGTCCGCCGGTGGGTGCCAGCTGCGGAATGCACAAAGGGTTATCCTTCGCCATTCCGCAGTGTGCACGTACCCGAAATCTGTAAGTGTACCCTGAGGTACGCTCACAGAGTTAGTAGAATTTCACACCATACCGTGATCTCTTATTGGGACGGTACTGGCGGAAAAGACGTGTCTGGGGGGCAGCGTACGCTACGTTACCCCCAGACACGTCACTGGATGATGAGGATGAATGGAGGAAAGAAGGATCCCCCCATTCATCCTCACTGGCTGTTTCGGTGTCGGAGGCAATAATAACGTATCCCTCTGACGCTGAAAACACCCTGGGGGCCATTTGTATACGGGGATTGGTATATGGGGTATGTAGTGGTGTAGTGTCAAACTTTATTCAATGTAGTGTGGTGTAATGTAGTGTTTTTTTACGTGTTTTTTTTACAGTAAGTATAAAAAAAACCTACGCCAACAAAGGAGTTGCTGATAAATGTCGCACTTATGTCCGGCACTTATAAGCAGACCGTGGCAGTAGGATATAGAAAAAAAACACCCTACGCCAAAAAGGAGGAGTTGCTGATTAGCAGCGCACTTTCGTGCGATGCTGATCAACACTCAGCGGCGATAGGGTGCGGAAAATAGAAAAAAAAAAATTTGGAAAAAAAACAAAAAACTTTTTCTACATTCTGAATATCCCTGTAGCTGCTGATAAGTGTATTACACATATCAGCCGCTAGGGGGCAGCAGAGCGCAAAATCCGGAAAATGACGAGGCTGGAGCCGAAAATAGCCGAGAGAAGACGACGGGGACCGCCGGAAAGACCCGAAGACCGAACGGAATGACGGAGGACGCCGCGAACCCGGAAGACGCCGATCAGGAGCCCGGGACAGGTGAGTAATGTACAAATACCTGCTCTGGACCCCTCGGCTACCTAGCTGAGGGGTCCAGGGCAGGTATTTACTATATTGTGGGACTCTGATCGCCGTGCCACCGGCCCGATCGCCGTGAACGGCCGGCCGGCCGTTCACGGCGATCGGGCCGGTGGCACGGCGATCAACATTACTTTTTACAGTAATGGCGGTCGGTGCCGTCCTCGGACAGCACCGACCGCTATTTTTTTCCGGGTCATCGGGTCACCGATGACCCGGAAAGGTTCCGATCGCCGCTATTGGCTGATCTGAATTGATCAGCCTATAGCGGCGATCGTAAGCACGGGGGGTGTTAACCACCCCCCGTGCCGTGAAGCTAAGATGGCCTGCTATGATTTATAGCAGGCCATCTTCCCCGACCGCTGTGTGTGAACACGCAGCGATCGGGGAAACATCGGGCGTACCCATACGCCCGTTTGCGTTAAAGCCCAGGCAACGGGGGCGTATGGGTACGCCCGATGTCGTTAAGGGGTTAAAGCAATGTATAGAAAACACAAACAAAAATAAAATCTCCGGAGTACCCCTTTAATTTGTTTCCTGACAGCAAAGAATCTTCTCTTTTGACTTCATTGCGAAAGTCTATGTTAGGGTTCAGTGTTCGGCTACTAAGTGAAGCTTAGTATGGGTATGGCTGTCATTGGCCAAGTGCTGCCCTCTGTATAAGAGCTGGGGCTTGGGTCCTGTCCTGTCATTTTGGCTGAGATTATAGCAGCGACAGGGTGCTGCTGGCAGGCAGGGAGATTTCGACCCAATAAGTTGACTAATTGCTTGGGGTATACAGAGAGGCCCAGGTATATCAGTACTTCCATTGTCATTTTAATCGTAGTGTTGATGATCTAGGAAATGGGAGCTTGGCTTAGTATTGGTATTTTATTTCTAAGGGCCCAAACCAGATTGTGAAAGGTCTACTCTGGATTCTAAGTTAGTAAATCCACCTTGGTAGGTTGATTCTAATATAGTTATATGTACTGTAAGGCATGGTATAGTAAGAGGCAGGCATGTACAGTAGAACAGTATGCATAGCTATATTAGAATCAACCTACCAATGTGAATTTACTAACCTAAAATCCAGAATGGACATTTCCCAAGTGACTTCAATGGTGTTTGGGTCTAGTCCTGATACCCAAACCCATCAAACCCAAACATCTAGGGTCTGCTCATCACTGTTTGCTACTTGGGGGGGTCTCAGCAGTCAGTCTTCTCATCGTCTGACACAAACTGTATCCTGTGGATAATTTATTTTAACTCACAATACCCCTTTAAAAATTTCCTACCATTTTACTGCTGTGATGTCAGTTTCTTAGAGAAAGGCCCCCTTTTCCTAGTGTAAGAGACAGCAGAGATTGGGTTTGGGATTGTACACAGCATTGAGGATAGCTTATACAGACTGAAGATCGTGAGAACAGATTAAGGTGGCTCAGACAGACTGTTGATAGGTTGGAAATCAGAAACAAGGCTGTACCTGAGTATCACATTGGGCAAAGCTTTTCCTTTATATTTCTAATTCTTATTTGATTGGCTGAAAAAATTAAACCAAAACTGGCCTGTCTTTTTTCCCATCAGAAAACTCAGCACATATCAGGTATGGTTAATACATAGCACGCCTACCATCTTATTGTTTCTTAAGGCTACAGTGCATCTGCATTATAGTTTTCAGGTGATTATTTATTTTACATAAAGAAACACTTTTCTAAATGGGAATTCAGTGCCGATGTTACCATCTTGTAAGGTAGTTTTGTATATCTAGGGTTATCAAGTATCTGGGCCAGCTAAGTCGCTGTTTGCGGCCTCTTCTTCTCTTACATCGGGCATTGCATGGTACTCGCAGGTGTCACATTTAGTCTTTTAGTTCTTTTTTTGTACAGTAGCACTTGGAAACAGATGTTCTTCCCCCAGATCGGCCTATTCTCAGCCAAGATGTAGCAGATTTTGAGTCAGTGTGCTTTTATGTAATGTCATTCTGCTGTCTGCCGTGTGTGGGAAGAGACTGTGATAAAATGAGATTGACAGCAGCAGATCTTACCAGTAAATGTCAGCGGTTTGAAAGGGGACAAATCCTTCAGATTCCTGCATGGGAGGTAATTTATTTTCCAGCATTGAATTTTATCCTATCCTAAAATCCTGTTTGCACAATGTAGTTTACATTTTTAATCTCATATCTTCTGGATTTTTAAATCTTATTTTTATTATTTAGTAGTTATTTGCTAACAACACATTCTAGAATGATGACATTACATTGGCTGCTGTTTCCCATGAGTTTACAATCTATTGACCTATTAGATTACCAGACCCACAAGAACTCAAGGAGAACATACAAACTCCAGGGAGCTAATACTGTTGGTCTGATTTGTACATTATTCAGCAAAATGTTTTTGCTGAAAAACAAAAGTAATACCACTGTCTTCACTTGGACCAAGCAAATTGAGTTAGGAATATTGTGGAGTGGAGAGTCCGAATAGTTCAGGTTTGGCAACATTTTCCGAACCCGAATGCTCGACATCTGATTCCCTGCGGCTGCAGAAGTTGGATGTTGCCCTAGAAAGTCCTGGAAAACGTAGATACGGCCATAGGCTGGGTTCACACTACGTATATTTCAGTCAGTATTGTGGTCCTCATATTGCAACCAAAACCAGGAGTGGATTAAAAAACAGAAAGGATCTGTTCACACAATAGTGAAATTGACTGGATGGCCGCCATTTAATGGCAAATATTTGCTGTTATTTTAAAACAATGGCTGTTGTATTGAAATAATGACAGTTATTTACTGTTATATGGCGGCCATCCAGTCAATTTCAACATTGTGTGAACAGATCCTTTCTGTGTTTTTAATCCACTCCCGGTTTTGGTTGCAATATGAGGACCACAATACTGACTGAAATATACGTAGTGTGAACCCAGCCTAGGCTGTATCCAACTGCAGCCATGGGGAGTCAAATGCTGAGCATTTGGGTTCAGAGGATGTTGCCAAACCCGAAATGATTGGCCTCTCTGCTCAACACTAGTTAGGAATTAATGTCTGCAAACTTTTGGATTTCAGTAAATCTGAAACGTTTGCAATTTGTTTTGGGCCAGTCACTCAGAAGGACAGCTACAATTTTAGGAATGAAAAGAATGATTAGGTTAGGGACTCTAACCCTAACCTAACCTTACTAACCCTCATTCTAAGTTAGTGATAATAGGATTGGCACCCTATCTCTACTAACCTTTGACATAACTTAAAGAAAAATTCCGGCTAAATTTTTTATTAAAGTATTGTATTGCCCACCAAAAGTTATACAAATCACGAATATGCACTTATTATGGGAAATGCTTATAAAGTGCTTTTTTCCCTGCACCTACTACTGCATCAAGGCTTCACTTTCTAGATAACATGGTGATGTCACTTCCTGTTTAACATGGTGATGTCACGACCCGACTCCCAGAGCTGTGCGGGCTGTGGCTGCTGGAGAGGATGATGGCTGAGGGACTGAGACTGAGGGACACAGGGCACTGGAGGGACACTGAGCATCCCCTGCCATCATCCTCTCCAGCAGCCACAGCCGCACAGCTCTGGGAGTCGTGTCGTGACATCACCATTTTATCCAGGAAGTGACATCACCATTTTATCCAGGAAGTGACATCACTATTTTATCCAGGAAGCGAAGCTTGATGCAGTAGTAACTGCAGGGAAAAAAGCTGTTTATAAGGATTTCCCGTAATAAGTGTATATTGGTAATTTGTATAGCTTTTGAGGGGCAATACAATACTTTAATAAAAATTTTCGCTGAACTTCTCCTTTAAGGTTACATTGTCTTGGCATTAAAAAGCTTGTATACAGTACTAGGAGGCATCAGAGTTTAATTCACAATTTTTCAGAGCACTATAAAATCTCTGTTGAATCCAAATTGTGAATTTGAAACTTTGCGATTGGCTCTTTATTATTGTTTTAGCTTTGGCTCCCTGCTAGGCTCTCTGATGTGTCTGATGTGTTTACAGCTGGAGTGATGATTTACTCCCTGGCGGGAGCAAGCACACTGTGCTTCCAAGCTCCCCTACCAACCACCTGTAGTAGTCCGTCACATTGAAAGCTCTCAGCTCTGAAGGTGTAAAAGTTGGTGTAGATGAGCTAAGCACAGAACAGCACAGTTTAGCATAGAACAGAACAGCAGAACAAAGGTCATGATGCCAGTCCTAGTGCTGCTGGTTAAGAGGACCAATTACAGGGAAGGAGCCCATTCTTAGGGAAAACCAGGAGAAGGAGCAATCTTCAAGCCATGTGCAAGGAAAAAAAGGAGGTGGCAATGTTCCTTTAAAGGGGTACTCCAGTGGGGGGGCACTTTTTTGCTGGGACCAGCGGCGGGTCCCACATCGCGACGCTCCGGTGCCCAATTCCCGGGCCGCTTCCGGGTGTCTGACGCGGGCCCGAGACGATACGTCTCAGGTCCACTCAGCCACTCAGTGACAGAGGCGGGATCTGATCGGACTTGAAACGGATCCCGCCTCTGTCACTAAGTGGCTGAGCGGACCTGAGACGTCATGTCTCAGGCCCGCGTCAGACACACAGAAGCGGCCGGGAACCGGGCACCGGAGCACCGCGTCAGACACCCGGAAGAGGCTGGGAACCAGGCACCGGAGCACCGCGATGTGGGACCCGCCGCTGGAACTGGGGAGGTAAGTGGACGTCTCTTCCCTCGGCCACCTCCTCCCAAGCAAAAAAGTGCCCCCCCCCCCGCTGGAGTACCCCTTTAAGAATAATCTTCTAATGTGAGCGAAATCAGCAGATGTTTCCCAGTCTCTACGCTAAGGATCGTTCTTTACTCTCTGTGGATTATCTACTAGTATGGACTATGAACTGCTCTCTGTGGTCATTTGTCCCCCATCACACAGTAGTGACATAGATTGTTCTCTTTAATTTCTTTCCCTTTTTCCTACCACTCAATCACAGGACTGGACTAGAAGTCAATTTTACAGAGCGGCAACTAATTTACATTTAATTTCGTTCCATTCTTAGTAGCCATTGCTCCTCCAGTAATGTCATGCATTGAACGGAGAGCTGCTAGCTTTATCTCTGGCTATCTGCACCGATCTCCTGTGTGAACAATACACTAGGCATTTCATGGTGTCTTCACTGAATAATACAGAGTTCAGCACAATGTGAGCAGTGTCTGCCGCTGGGTTCATTTACCTTCTGGTGCCTTCATTATGTTTCCAAATGACTGTGATACAATAGTACAATAGAGAGGTAGATCTTGTATGGGAACATTTGGAGCGAGAAAAAATAATGAAGTAAGTAGTATTGCAGCACGAAGAATAAAAATCACAACAATAGCAGCGTTACCATCAATATCGACTCCTCTCTTACCCCAGATTGAGATATCTGATGCTGGGATTAGTTTACAAATATAGTTCTGCGGTGTGTCACACTGATTCTCCCACAAATAGCGGATACATTAACCATTGTTCTGGGTTTTACTAACTGCTTTCTGTCTGGAAACCTATCCATGAGTTTGATGTGGCATTGGAGCTCAGCCACTGACACTATATGGGAGCCAAGCTGCAATACCCATTGATAGAACCCATGAGCAGGTGTTGTACATTTTCTGGAAGTGGCCATGTTTTTGTTATCCTGCGCAAACGCATTAAAGGGTAATAGTAAGCATGACCAAATGTCAAAGTTTTATGTACTGTGCGTAGCAGAATTTTCTTGCCAAAATGGCCTGGATCTTCTACTTCTATTCAGCACAGCAATCACTTCTGTCATCTGGGTCTCATTTTGCATCATCCTTACCACTACCCTTCTAGCTGCCCTAGGCGTCTTAGCATGTGCTGGCTCTTAGTAACTAAAAGGGATAGGGCACGCTGCTGTTTTTATTCCTCTTCCACTTTTCTGGTACTCTATTTAAAGCACGATGATGCACTTCTTTTCCAGTTAACTTCCATAGATCATTGGAGGTGCAAAGGTGTATTTTCTATAATGTTTCCAACTGCTGACCTGTCCCGTCTGTCCCAAATGCCACTTGCTCTGTTCTTCTGCCTGTTAACTTTTCCTGCCCTGATCTGTTTGTGTCTTTTGTTGGCTAAGATCCTACACTTGGATACATCAGCCATAGCTATTGTAAAGCATTCTAAGGGAAGAAAACTGGGTGTTTTCCTGCAGCTAAAGTCCAGATACTTTACAGGGGTTTGCACAAAAAAAAACACCCCCCACTCTTTAATTTATCCTAGTACTTTACCTGTTGCATTGCGGCCATACACCCTAAATAACTGGCGACCGACCAACCATTTGGCCATTACATTAGCGTCAATTAAATCTCACACCCGCCACCTGTCCTCCCCACTAAGGTTTGTGGCCACAAGGCCTTGTGTTAATTCTGTTATGCATGAAAACTAAATCACCACCTAAGGACTAAGCAAGAAAAAAAAAAGAAGTAAATCTAGTTTCCATTTTATTGCTGTAATACATCTCAAATAGGACGCCAAACTAATTTGCAAATTGTTTATTATAAAATTATACAGTGGATCGCACATTGAAAGTATAGAATAAACCATGCAAACAGCTCCCTGTGTCAGCTTCCTGCATAGTCAGTGTAACACAGTGATAAAGGGGTACCGGGGACGATGGCGGTGATATGCAGATTTGTCGCTTCTCTGTGGGATCAGCCTTTAGAGACCCATCTCCACTCTGCCTCTGTAGTCACATGTAAACCATTCAGAGAAGGATGTGAAAGCTGCAGACTACACTAAAATACTTTGAGGGTGCGTTCACACCTACAGGATCTGCAGCAGATTTGATGCTGTGTTCAGTTATTTAAATGAAATCTGCTGCAGAAAATCTGCTGCAGATCCTGTAGGTGTGAACGCACCATTAAGGAAGAATTTCTTGCTTCAAATTGGTGATTTCCCTAAAGGTACAATGTCAGAGATTCTTTCTTGTATTATAGACTTTACTAATACTGAAGCTGATTTCTGCAAGTCATGGAAAGAAAGCAGTTTCACACCTAGGACCAATTTATATAAATGAGACCTTGGGTAGATGTAAAAAATAAAAAATAGTATCAATCAAAGCCTGGCCATGTAAGAGGGAAAACTAAAGCATTAGACTGGACGGAACAGTGTAGTAGTTAAAGGGATTATCCAGGCTTATAAAAGATATGGCTGATTTCTTAAAGAAACACCACCTCTCCTTTTCACAGTCTGCATGTGGTTTTTGCAGCTCTGTCCCGTTGAAGCGAATGGAGATGAATTGTAATACCACACACAATCTAAGGGCAGGAGAGGTGCCCTGGACAACCCCTTTAAGGTGTAATAGGTGTTTTAAAAAAGTAGCCACTAAACAGTAGAGCCCTTTCTAGTAGATGTAAAAAAAGAATATTGTGTATTCTCCTATTTTGCCTTAATCAGATCTGTTGCTGTTAAAGCGACTCTGTACCTACAATCTGACCCCCCAAACCACTTGTACCTTCGGATAGCTGCTTTTAATCCAAGATCTGTCCTGGGGTCCGTTCAGCAGGTGATGCATTTATTGTCCTAAAAAAACAACTTTTAAACTTGCAGCTCCGTGACCAACGGCCGTGGCTTACAGTAACTGTGCCCTAAGTTTGCACCACCCCTCCGTCCCTCCTCTCCACCCTCTTCATCATTAGGAATGCCACTGGAACATTTTCTCCTGTCTGAACATTGCATAGGTGCCTTAACGATCCAACCCATGTGCTGTGCTGACACAGGTGGGAAATCGGAGACAATCTGCCTGGAGCATTCCTAATGATGAGGAGTGCGGGGAGGAGGGTCAGAGAGGTTGTGCCAGCCTAATGCATACACAATCTAGGCCACGCCTGTTGGGCACGGGGCTGCAAGTTTAAAAGTTGTTTTTTTAGGACAATTACTGCATCACCTGCCAAACAGACCCCATGACAGATCTTGGATTAAAAGCAGCTATCCAAAGGTACAAGTGGTTTGGGTGGGTCAGATTGTGGATACAGAGTCACTTTAAAGATTAGTAAACAGTTAACCCAAAAACAGTTTGGGTTTACAAACTCCTAAATGCTCAGAATTTCACTCCCGGTGTCTGGAGAAGATGGGTGCAGCCTTAGGGCTGACTGGAAAACATGGATACAGCCATAGGCTTACTATAAGTTTGCTTATCTCTAGTCTGTATTTGTTGATTTGAGTCAATTCCTCTACTACTAAGCAATATGTATTGATCTTATCGACCCATCTGGGCAGGTAGCTTGCTGCTTCTGCAGACAAGCTGCTTCCTGGGATCCAGAATAATTATTAGGGCAACAACTAAACCATTCATCCTGACTAAGAAATTAGAGGGCAACTCCCCTGCATTGCCTTTCTGCATTTAAAGCAACTACCAATTCTGCAGCAAGCAATGTTCAAAATGTATTCTTCAAGTGTCTCTGTCGGTTTTTATTTTTGTTTTTACAGAAATCAATAGTACAGGCGATTTTAAGAAACTTTGTAATTGTGTTTATTAGACAAATATGCCATTATCTGCATTCAAAAAGACTTTCCCCAGGCCCCCCCCCCCCCCCCCATCTCTTATTCACTGCTCATTATGGGGAAATATCCACTCTTTTACATCAGTCAAGCCCTGTCTAACCTATGGAGGGGGGAGGAGGGAGATTAGTTGCCAGCAGAGAACAAAGGATTACACAGTGGAAGCTGTGTGAAAGCCGGTATTCAGAGGTCAGAGAGGTCACTGCTGACTTCAGAGAAGATAGCCCGGTGATGTAGCTGTAAATTACCTCTTTGTTGTCCTGTTTTGGTGCCTCATCTCCCTCAACCCCTCCCCTCTCCCTAGACAACCATGAAGACAGGGGTGAGAGCTTCAAACTGCTTTTTCATGATAAAAATGCATTTTTCAGCTAATAAACCCAATTACAAAGTTTCTTAAAATTTTTCTGCAAAAAAAAAAAATTGTAAACGACAGTGACACTTTAACCTCTTTAATCCGTACGTCATGCGTCCTTAAGAGGTGTTCAGAGCAGGGCCGCGCGGCAACCCCGCTCTGAACCGCCGCGATCCCGGGTGCCGCGTGTAGCCCGGGACCGCGGCTATTAGCGGGCACGGTCTGATCGCTGTGCCCGCTAATTCAGTAATCGGATGCAGCTGTCAAAGTTGACAGCTGCATCCGATCACTGTATGCATCCGTCCCTGGTGTCTAGTGGGGGTGGTCCCGGAGGAACGATCCACACATCCTTCTCCGGCCGGGGTCTCCGCCAAAATGGCGCTGATCCCGGCTCGGCACTCGGATGCTTTCGGCTGCAGCAGCCGAAAGCATCTGAGTGCCGATCTCATTGATCTTTGCTGTATAAGTATACAGCAAAGATCTCAATGAGAGATCAGTGCACTTATACTAGAAGTCCCCCAGGGGGAATAACCCTAACCCCAGGGGGGCTTCTAGTATATGTGTAAAAAAAAAAAAAAAAAAGTGTTATCAATGAAAAGACCCCTCCCCTAATAAAAGTTTGAATCACCCCCCTTTTCCCATGTTTTAAATAAAAATAAATAAATAAACATATTTGGTATCGCCGCGTACATAATCGCCCGAACTATTAAATTATCATATTTCTGATCTTGCACGGTAAACGGCGTAAGTGCAAAAAAATCCCAAAGTGCAAAATTGCGCATTTTTGGTCGCATCAAATCCAGAAAAAAATTAATAAAAAGCGATCAAAAATTCGTATAAGCGCATTTAAAGTACCGATAGAAAGTAAACATCATAGCGCAAAAAAATGACACCTGACAGCCCCATAGACCAAAGGATAAAAGTGCTATAAGCCTGGGAATAGAGAGATTTTAAGGAACGTATATTTGTTAACAATGGTTTGAATTTTTTACCGGCCATCAGATAAAAGAAAAGTTATACATGTTACATATCGTTGTAATCGTAACGACTTGAGGAACATGTATAACAAGTCAGTTTTACCCCAGGGCGAATGGCGTAAAAACAATAACCCCCCAAATAAAAGAAATGTGTTTTTTTGTTCAATTTCACCGCACATTAAATTTTTTTCTGGTTTTGCAGTGTACTTTATGCAAAAATTCAGCCTGTCATTGCTAAGTACAATTAGTGACGCAAAAAATAAGGGCTCATGTGGGTCTCTAGGTGGAGAAATGCAAGTGCTATGGCCTTTTAAACACAAGGAGGAAAAAACGAAAACGCAAAAACGAAAATTGGCCCCGTCCTTAAGAGGTTAAAGAATGCGAGTGTAATGCAATGTATTGGAGCTGCAAACAGGTCTCCTTTAAGAACACTCTTCCTGGACACTGTAGAAGAGAGAGCTAGACACAGTGATACAGGTTTATTTCTTCCTAGGATATTGCTTGTTAAAAAGAATAAAAAGTACTGTTTGTAGTGGCTTGGAAAGAACTCAGTATGGCCCTAGCTCATATTTGGAATGATCTCTTAACTGGGCCTGATAAGAGTACAGAATCTGCAATGATTCGCTCTTTAAACTCCGTAATACCCTGAGGTGCAGTATATCTACCTCACTGACGTTTTCTTTAAGGAATCACATTTTCCTTGGCAGCTTTGCACCGTAAGGTGAAGGAGAGGATGATGGACTTGTAAAGCACTGCCTGGAATATACATTTATTTTAGATTTCTTAAACAGGAATGTATCCTAAAGGAAGGAGGTGAAGTATTATATGAGAGACTTATACTTTTCCAATCTCTAACTTAAAAAAAAAAAAGTAAAACTTCAAAACTGAATCAAAATACGATGTGTGAAAACCTTAGGCAAGTTTTCTGTCTGCTCTCTTTATTCTCTCTCACCATTCCCCTCTCCCTCTGTTTCTTTCTCATATCTTTGTCTCTCTCCCTTCTATTTTCCTCTTCTCTCTGTCCTCTATAGTCTTCCACTTACCTCTCCTTTGTAATTTCTTATATCCTCTGTCTTCTCCTCTTTATATCTCTCCTTTCCTCTCCTCTTTATATCTACTTTCGCTTCCTCTTTCTTTGCTCCTTTCCTTTCCAATTTTCTTCTTTCTCTCCTCCATCATCTTTCTATTACTCCATCTCTTGTTGAGCTTCCTCTCCTCTCTATAATTTTTTTCTTTCCTCTCTATATCTTACCTTTTCTCTTCTATTACTGGTCTTTCTTTTCCTGTCTTCTGTATCACCCTTTTTATCACCTATGTCTCTAAATTGCTTTCTTCTCCACTCCACTCTGTATCTCTCACCTTCCTCTTCTCTTGCTATATCTTTTTTCTTCATCTCTCTATATCTATCTCCTCTCTGCCTGTATCCTTTCCTTTCTTCTCCTCGCCTCCCTAAATCTCTCCTTTTCTCTCCTCTCTATTTCCCCCCTCTTCTTTCCTCTCTACCTCTCTCCATTTCTCCCTACATCCCTCCTTCCTACATCTTTCCTTTCCTCTCTTCTCTGTTTTAATCTATTCCCTTCCTCTCTACATTTCTCTTTTTCTCTCTACATCTTTTTTACTCTAATCAAATCTCTCCTTTCCTCTCCTCTCTACATCTCTTCTCTCTACCCTAAATCTCTCCTTTATGCTCATTTCTAAATCTCTCCTTTCCTCTCTACATCTCTCCCTTCCTCTCCTCTTAACATATCTCCTTTCCTCTCTACATCTCTCCCTTCCTCTCCTTTTTACATCTCTCCTTTTATCTCTTCTCTTTACATTTCTCCTTTCCCTTCATTTCCTCTCTACATCTCTCCTTTCCTCTCCTCTTTACTTATCTCCTCTCCTCTCTTTACATCTCTCCTATGCTCTCCTCTCGTTACATCTCTCCTTTCCTCACCTCTCTTTACATCTCTCCTATGCTCTCCTATCTTTACCTCTCTCATTTCCTCACCTCTCTTTACATCTCTCCTCTCTTCCCTACATCTCTCCCTCCCTTTCCTCTTCACATCTTTCCTTTCCACTGTACATATTTTTCCTCTAATCACTACATATCTCCTTTCCTCTCCTCCCTACATCTTTCCCTTTCTCTCCTCTTTACATCTATCCTTTCCTCTCTTCTCTTTATCCCTCCTCTCCTGTCCTCCATCCCTCCTTTCCTGTCCTCCATCCCTCCTCTCCTGTCCTCTATCCCTCCTTTCCTCCCCTCCTCTTTTTAACCGTCCACTTCTCTCTTTATCCCTCCTTTCCTGTCCTCTATCCCTCCTTTCCTTTCCCTTCCCTCCCTTTATGCCTCCTTTCCGTTCCTCCCCTTCCTATATCCCCCTTTCCTCTCCTCTCTATACCCCTCCTCTCCTCTCTTTATCCTCCCTTTCCTCTCCTCTCTTTATCCCTCCTTTCCTTTCCCTTCCCTCCCTTTATGCCTCCTTTCCGTTCCTCCCCTTCCTATATCCCCCTTTCCTCTCCTCTCTATACCCCTCCTCTCCTCTCTTTATCCTCCCTTTCCTCTCCTCTCTTTATCCCCCCTTTCCTCTCCTCTCTTTATCACCCCATTCCTCTCCCCCCCCTTTCTCTCCTCTAGTGTACATTGTATTTATATGTGCTTGTGTTTAGTGCCTTGTTGATGCATTCCTAATAATACGTAACGACGCACATCACCCCAGTTATGATGGTGTTTTATAAATCAGTAATAACAAGAATCATGTACAAGACATTTTGGAAGTAGGTTTTGTATCCTATAAATGACAGTATTCTGGTTCTTCTGCTATTTTTGTAGATGAGTGATGTGTTGCTTTTGTTCTCATCGTTTGGGTTCACAGGAAGCATCGTACCAATGTGGCATCAACCAGCCTCATAGTTACTAAGCACCTGAGCTTATTAAAGTATTGCAGGAGTGATTGCCAGCTATCAGCAATTAATGTAGGAATGACTGCATCCCAGGGGAAGGGGATGACAGTAAAAGACAAACACGTCTTTGCTCTGCAGTACACAGGTGAGTAATTGGGACGTTCATCCGAGAGGCTGAGTCTAATATGATTGCTTTCGGCAGCAGAAATGCCTTCTAGCACTGTCTCCCGGTGTCACACAATGCCACAAGGGTCATTTCTAATTGATGAGCTGGCAGGAAGGAATCGTTCATGCCACCCTATGCCTGCAGTGGATAACCACTAATATCAGAGCTCATCATGCCTTCTTATTGTAAATAGTAATACATCAATCCATACAGGGCAGGGGCGTAGCTAGGGGTTCAGCCTAGGGGGGGCGAGTGAGTCTGAGTGGGCCCCCAACCAACGTTACCCATAGGGAACCCCAGCAGGTGACAAGGATTTTTTTGAATAATAAAGGGAATATTCTTCTACATTTCTTATAGTGAATAAGGATACAGAGCCGTGTAAGAGGCTTCTACATCTGGAATATAGAACCACAAAAAAGTAAAAGGGCTTAAGATTAGAAAAATATAGCTGCCTTCTTCCACAGACAGCACCACTCTTGTCCTCAGTTTGATTCTCCTGGTGGCTGCAACCTGTGGGTGACAACCATCAGCCCTGAAGTTCCAGCAATACATCTGTCTACAGCGGCAGGTATCGGAGGATTGTACTACTGTACTACAACTCCCAGCATACCCTGAGGGCTGCAGACTGTCAACCTGGAGCCCCCCTTCCTCGACCAAGTGCATGCTACTGGTATATATATATGGTATTACCAATAATACCAGTATACAAGGGGGAAATATCGCCACAACCACTACCATCACCACCATATTGTTACTGACTAAATCCTCTATACTAAATCCAATAAAACACAGTACCAGATTACAAGTAACAAATAACACCACTACTTACTGACTAATACCAGCACATACCGACTAATACCAGCACATACCGACTAATACCAGCACATACCGACTAATACCACCACATACCGACTAATACCAGCACATACCGACTAATACCAGCACATACCGACTAATACCACCACATACCGACTAATACCAGCACATACCGACTAATACCAGCACATACCGACTAATACTAGCACATACTGACTAATACCAGCACATACCGACTAATACCAGCACATACCGACTAATACCAGCACATACCGACTAATACCACCACATACCGACTAATACCAGCACATACTGACTAACACCACTGCTGCAACTGAATAATCCACTGTACACAGAGCAATATCACCTCTTCAAGTCATTTAGCGGTAGCCCCAGCTCTACACAGGTTGTATACACCATATACATTACAGTGCAGATATATTTAGTGACTCACAGGTGACGTCTTCTCTGATCGGAGTTCTTCCCTTTTCATCTTCTTCTCCATCTGCCCTGGGCCGTTATGAGAACTTCTCCGAGCCACGAATCCACAGATCTGCCAGACAAACATATTAGGCTCCACACTCTGGCACCATCCTCATCTCTCTACAAACTGCACATCTGTATTGGCCCCTTTACACCCTTGTTTAGTGGGTAGGCTGACTCTTATAGATGGCTCCCCCCTGTATTGCCCCCTTATAGATGCCCCCCCTGTATTACCCCCTTATAGATGGCTACCCCTGTATCCCCCCCCCCCCTTATAGATGGCTCCCCTCCCCTGTATCCCCCCCTTATAGATGGCTTCCCTCCCCTGTATCCCCCCTTATAGATGGCTCCTCCTGTATTCCCCCCTTATAGATGGCTCCCCCCCCCTGTATCCCCCCCTTATAGATGGCTTCCCTCCCCTGTATCCCCCCTTATAGATGGCTCCCCCCCTGTATCCCCCCTTATAGATGGCTCCTCCCCTGTATCCCCCCTTATAGATGGCTTCCCTCCCCTGTATTCCCCCCTTGTAGATGGCTCCCCTCCCCTGTATTCCCCCCTTGTAGATGGCTCCCCCCCTGTATCCCCCCTTATAATTTGCCCCCTGCACAGCAGATTAAAAAAAACAAACACACAACTCACCTAACAAGCGCTCCCCCGTCGCTGCTGTCCTCTCTTCTGCCCCCAGCTGATGCGTCCCTCCCTGGGGGATTCCCGGAATCCGGAAGCTGAGTGTGCGCCCAGGCCGGGACTTCCGGTACAGGAAGTCCCAGCGACGCGCACTAAGGTTCCTGATACGTGCGCTCCCTGGGAATCCCCCAGGGAGCGACGCATCAGACAGGGGCAAGATTGCCTCTTGCGGCCGCAAGCAAGACCGTGCTTGCGGTCGCAAGAGAGGCATAAAGGAGGGGGTGGGCTCGGCGGTTCGGGGGGCGTGTGCGGATGCGGAGCGCAGCCTCTTGTGGCTGGAGGCATAACGCTGCCTCCGGCCACAAGAATGATTGACACAGCCAGGAGCCAATGGCTCCTGATGCTGTGTCAATCACATCCTGGCCCAGTCGGAACTGTATGCGCTCATTAGGAGTGCGAGCGCATACAGTTCCGGCCACTACTGACGTGTTAATGCTGTCTGCAAAAGCAATAGCTTTTGCAGACAGCATTAACTGTCTAAGACCTCAGTGGGCCCCTGTCTGAGTGGGCCCGGGGGCGACCGCCCCCCTTGCCCCCCACCAAATTTCGCTACTGATACAGGGGGTTGTCTTTCCTCTCCGCTATACTAATAAATATCGTGTATGAAAACACTCCAGTAAAGTAGCTCTGTTTCCACGGTAACGAGTTAATATGAGCTTAATTCAGATACGGCGAGGTGAAGATGTCACATCTCCTTAAAAAACACTGAAGAAAGTAAGAAAGTTTTCCTGTTGGCACCACTGTCAAGGTGTGCTCTGAAAATCCACCTAACAGGGTTTCGTTTGTGACTGCGTCGGCTGTTATTGTTCCCAGCATCAGATGATTTGGCACTGCAGTACAATATATATATATATATATATATATATATATATATATATATATATATATATATATTGTATTGGCATAGGTGTTACAGGACTGAATTCATTGTGTAACAGTTTCTCTTGTGTCTTGTTATAACACCGCAATGGGGGGAAGCATGCTAGTAGTTGATAATGAAAATGATCTAAAAAGTTTGTACAGATGGACAAAACTGTGGTGCATGTTGGAGACGCATTTCTCACACATGGCATCTAATCAGAGTATAGGGCAGATTTATTATAAGTGATGTGCACCAGAATAATAGATACAAGTGCATCTCAATAAATTAGAATACCATCAAAAAGATTCTTTTTTTCAGTAATTCAATTGAAAAAGTGAAACCCTTATATAGAGTCATTACAAACAGAGTGAACTTTCTCTAGTGTTTCTTTCTGTTAATGTTGATGATTATGGCTTACAGCCAAGCAATACCCAAGATTCATTATCTCAGAAAAATTAGAATGTTAATAAAACTAACTATAAAAAAATTAACACAGTGCAACAGCAACCTACAGGTGCAAGTGCTTACTGTACATACTCCCCCCAGTGTACACATGATAAAAACCTGAGGATCTTAGCAAACTATTTGATCAAGCAGGGTGTACCATGTCACCATGTTAAAGAGTATGTACCACCAGGTACATCCTCTTTAATCTGACACAGGGACAGAACGGCGCCGTCACGGGCAAGCCGGTGCCGCAATCCGTTTTTTTGATCCGCGGCCCAGTTCCCGTGTACAGCGCTGTTCTATCCACGGGTCCCGGGCCGATGCTCAAGCACTGGAAGCAGGCCATTGATTCTAACGGAGCCGCATCATACAGGGGAGGGAATTCCCTCCCACTGGGATGGGCCAGCCTGCCTCCAGTCCTTGAGCATCGGACTGAGACCCGTGGATAGAACGGCGCCGTACACAGAAACCAGGGCGCGGATAAAAAAACGGACCGCGGCACCGTCTTGCCCATGACGGCGCCGTTCTATCACTGTGTCAGATTAAAGAGGATGTACCTGGTGGAAAATCCTCTTTAAGGTGTCCTCAGAGACATGGTGCCTACTGTAGCTTTCCCACACTAGAAATGGCTTCTCCTGGGCTAACAATAAGCCTACAACCAGGCAGATAGGATCCAAATCTCTATTATACCACCTACAGAACGTGGGTGGAGTGCAAGCCAACAGGAGTTAGACACACCCCCACATACAACAAAAAAAGAAAAAATTGGCAGCACCTCCATGCCTTTGTTTACACTGCAGGTTGCACGCTACATGTGGCTTACGTACAGACAAAATAACAGAAAATGCAAGTGCAACCCCAAGGTGCAAATGCTTACGGTACATACTGTAGAGTGTGTCAATGACGCCTTCTGGACCTCTGTCAAGTCACAGTCTTCCCCATGATTATGTTGCCTACTGAACCAGACTAAGGGGCCTTTTTAAACGCTATGAAGTCTTGAACGCTATGTAAGTGTTTGGGCTTAATTATTAAAATTTTCTGACATAATGAACTTTGGGGTTTCCTTGGTTGTAAGCCATAATCATCAACATTAACAGAAATACTGTACTGATGTTTTGCTTAATATACAAATTCTATTGTTGTAGACTATGATCTCCATACAGGGTCAATACATGTGTTTTGCCAATGGAAGGACTGTATATCAGTGACATGTGAATGCAGCCTTAAGAAATAGGATGTGTTTCCAGGATTTTGCCTGGAGTGCCTGCACTGAGCGCCTTTACTACATGACAGTCAGGCCAAGCCACAATCGAGTGGCAGTGTGCATGGGAGGTGTCCCACCATGGGTGTTACTAGTTTGAACACCCCTCACAAAAGCCTTGTACTATGAGTGTTCCTAATAGTGGTAATGAAGGTGTATATTTTAGTTTTACCTCAAGAGGTCACTGTCTATATATTTGCAACTGTTGCACAGCTGTAGTGAACTAAGGGTTATTGTTTTTGTTTGTGATCTGTACACCAATGAGAGCTACTCTTCTCTTCTGCCTATTTCTATCCTCCTTTCTTCTTGCACTCTCTTCTCCACCATTCACAGGAGCTGTTGTATACATCCTGTAGGAAGTTGTCACATGTGAAGAGAAAGTGTAAACCCACACTTAGTCAGTTCTTCTTTGTTTCTCAAAGGAGCAAAACACACAGATGAGGTATCCCTGCTGAGTTTAGCCAGGAGCCTGGCTCTGCCAGGTTCCCTGTATGGAACAGACCAGCTGTAGTGTATCCTTATGGAAGACACAGAGACTTTCTTTCTCAAAGCAACACTTCTACCTATAATGCAGTGCTAAACAACTTAAGAGAGGGCAAGTCAGAGATCACCCCAAACCATGCCATGAAAATCTTAAACACAGTGCAGGACAGTATCATAACAGTAGAGGAACTGATCCAGATAGAGCAAAGCAGCTGAGAGCCTAATTACTCTATATCGCAACGCAGGTGACACCAAGAAATGCTTGGACACTTCCCTCAACTCAGGTAACCAAGACTGGGGCTTGTGTTACCCTGATAGGATGGGTAATTCGACACTGCAGGGCAAAAGGCGGTTATAGCGACAAAGGTGGAAACACAGGCACTAGTATTCTTCTTCTTCTAAAGTTCCGGCAGAGCACAATACTACATTGGGTTGGGACTCCCATGACTTACTCCTCTCCTCTACTCAGAACTCTTTTTACTCTTCTCAGCATGCAACCAAGCCAGTACTGCTATTCTACTTTATACCTCAACAGTTCTCGGTGCAGATTTAGTAAAGTCAAGATTGTATTATACTATTCACTTGTATCATGGAAGATCTACCAGTAAAGAAAAAGTTTATTTATTTTACCAGGACTCAGTGGTTATTGCACCAGCACCTACACATATAGACTACACCGTCCTTGGGTCATTTCCCCTTTCTGTGGTTGGCGGTACCACCCTGATAAGCATCCAAGGGACCCATCACAACTCGGCATGTCACCAACCATTGGGGAAGGGTATAGCCAGCCACAAAAAAAACTAAAAGCAGGTGTGCCTCTATACCTGTGTGCTGAGTTAGCACTGGCGTCACAACAACATACCACTTGGCTATTCCCCAATCAACCAGAACAGTAGTGGCGTCACCCAGTACCATCTAGCAAGTGACCGGTCGCAGCTGCAACAGAGCAGCCACCCCACATGCATAACCAATGCTCTGTTCTCAGGTGAGACCCAGGTTTCCATTATCAGATTTCAAGGGGTCGCAGTGGTCAGACCTGTTAGGAGCCTATCGACTGAGGCGATTATCTGCCCTATCAGGCCAATTTGGGCAGATGTTGCCCTGTGCAATAAAGACAGCAATCAGCCGAGGGCCCAGTCATTGGCTGATCATTGTCTTTCAGCAAGTTTAAAAATCATTGGCTGCCTACCGTGCATTGTTACATGTAATAAGAGGTGCATGGTCGACGGCTGATGAAAGTGTAGAGTAAATAATAAACATAATGTACTCTCCACGCTCCCTGTGTCCTTCCAACTTCTTCTGGTTTCATGTGGCCACCGCTGAAGCAGTCTCTGCAATGACGGCCTACCCAGTTAATCCCTGGCCGTTGCTCTGTCACATCTCGGCCAGTGATTGGTTGAGTGGCTTGTCACTTTAGAAACATCTCAGAAGTGCCAGTGGCGGCTGCTGGGAGAAGCCTGAAGGATGAAAGGAAGTCAGGGAGAGTGGAGAGGTGACGTAGTGCTTTATTATTTTCTATATACGCAGCAGGGGCCGCACAGACATCGCGAACAATATATTTAAGGTCCTTTCTAAGTAAGCGAGTACCGAGCGAGTGCCCTTAGCTTAGTTATTTATTGCAAGGATAGGTCATAGCTTTTTTCAATGGACAGCCCCTTTAACTCTACATTAGATTGGTGGTAAAGCACTTATAATCCTGATGTACAGTTACATTATACTGCGAAAAGATAATAAGCGTGAGATACTGCTTAGTCTTGTGAAGCATCACAGACCCTCTTCCAGCACATCCCTGCACCAGAGGGCTTTATAAGTGCAGATGTTACCCGACAGCCTTGTAATGTCTCACTTCGGCTGTGAGTGATATCAAGAAAGTGAGAGATAAGACAGCTTCTCGTAGCTTCAAAGCAAGTTAGAGCCTCCTCACATAAATAAATTGGATATTTGGCAGCCATCAGGGTAACAGCTTTGCTGTTCTCATCTCATTCCAGATAATTAGTGGTGTCAACAGCATTCGATTCCATTGAAGACATCCTATAAAATGGCTAATGTAACCCTGGTATAAAAGTAGATTTTCCTGAGAAAGCCCCTTTGTTTATTTAATGCAATAGACTCCTGTTATTTTCCACTTAGACATTCATTATATATACAAGGAACAACGGCATCATTGACTTCAGTTCTAAGTAGTCCGGCAGCAGCGAGGATCTGCCGGCTGTCATCAATATAGTTAACATTGATAGTAGCCTAATAATATGATCATTTAGATCGTGGCTTTAGGGATGAAATATTAGACAAGGAGATGACTTAATAAACGGCAAAAAACAGAGATTGTTTTGCAGCAGATGGTTTGTGAAGTAGCATGAGTTTAACCCCTGAAAAACGCAGCCAAATTTTTATTTTTGTATTTTAGTTTTTTCTCCTCCTCGCCTTATAAGAGCTATCACTCTTGTTTTTTTGTAGGATCAATTGCACTTTTTATAAACAACCCTGTGTCGCCGTATCGGAAACCTATCATGGCAGCCATTGAGGCTTTAAAGCAAATGTACCATCAGGTACATCGCTTTACGTTTTTTACATCAATAGACTTTTTGAACTGCGGCCCTGGTCTATTCCCGAGCACCAGCCTGGCCTGGAGCATGTTCTACCTTTCCCTCTGTGATGCGGCTCCATTGATTCTCTATCCTCGCACTGGCACCAGTCTATTATGTAAAAATCTTAAAGCGATGTACCTGATGGTACATTTGTTTTACGAAGGACACATGCTGTCATGACAACCCGTTGAGAGAGGGATTAAAGCTATGAAGAGATTACCTCCACAGTCCTGTCCCCTGATGCAAGCCCCAGTCTGATGGGGATCTGCTGTGATTTGGAAGGTGAGGGAGACTTTCTGAGTCAGAGTACAGGGCTGTAGACCACCCAGTGCAGGCCATGCCCCTCCCCCACTCCTCCTCCCACCCAGTACAGGGAGCTCTTAAAACAAAGCAATGCTCTTAAACCAAGTTACAATTTTGAAAAACTTTGAGCTCTTCTTGCAAATTGCTCTCAATCCAAGTTACTCTTAAGCCAAAGTTCCAATGTATATATGTGTGCATTGTATGTTATGGCACAAGACTATGACATAATGTGACGTAAGTGCTGAGCTGTCATTTACACTGCGGCTCCACCCACTTAAAGGGGTTGTCCATGACTAGAGAAAACACAGCTACTTTCTTGCAAAAAGCACCCATGTTTTTCTTAGTCTGAACAACTGCTCTGTGCCCCCAACCCACTCTGCTCACATCATTGCTCTCTTCAAATATCCAGCACGGAGCAACTGACCGTGCTGGCTTTTTAACTGTGTAGATGCCGCTGTCAAAACTGACAGCAGCGTTTACCCTTTCTGAGTCTACTCCATACACATGAAGGGTCAGCTACTATGTGTAGCTCGAAGTTCACTCAACTCTAGTTCTGAGCCTTTTCCAGTGGGTTTTTTTTACATTGTGATCCCGCTGATTATATTACAAAAGGTGTCTACGAGTTTGCAAATCCAAATAAAAGGTACTTTCTTTAGGCATCAAAAATGTATTGTGTTGGATCGACAGCAATTCCTGGTAATGTAAAAGTGAAAAAGCCAGAGCAACAATGGGACCGGTTTACTTATACTATGTATTAGTAGACTAAGGGAGGCACTTATTAAGTCCGGCGTTTTTTACGCCGGACGTAAAAATGCCCCCGCAGCTCCGGCGCTACGGAGATTTATGTAGAGGCGGACCGCCTCTACATAAATCCCGTGCGCGCCGTTGCGCACCGCTGAAAACCTACGCCAGCTGAGGACTGGAGTAGGTTTTCGGCGTACATTTTGGCGGAACGGATGATAAATCGCGCGGACTCTGAGTCCGCGCCCTCTGTTCCGCCCACTCTCCGCCCCTTTTCCGCCCCCTTTCCGCCCCCTGGCATACTCGGCGGAAAGTGCCGATTTGCGAATATTTTATTCGCAAATCCGCCATTTTTGCTTAAAAAAAAGACGCAAATCGGCACTTTCCGCCGAAAATCATCCATTCGCCGGATGATACATGCGGCCCTAAGCATTTTTCAGATTATAGTAGCTTATAGTTATTGTCTAGTTTAATTTTACACCAACTATTAGGTGACTTAATGCTGAAGTTTGATGCGCAATATCATATTAAATCTTTGTAAGTCTACCCCTTTTTTGTTAAACCATTATCCTTGTAAAGTCGGGTACAAATGTTCCCAACAAGACACCTAATAAATACAGTGCAAGGCATGTGCACTACGTCAACTTAGGGAATCTGCTACATTTGCAATATATTTCCCAATATCCTAGCAGAGAAACAGTAGCGGACTCAAGCTTTCAGAGTAGATAGTCAAGTGCTGAATGAGTAAAAATTATTCATCCTTCATCTGTCATGATCCAGAATACCTCCAGAAACAGCAGCATTAAAGGAGCGGATTGTGTGAAGATTTCCAAAAGTGAATGTCCATACGTCCATACCTGATATCGTTCATAGCTGATATCTCCGTGATCAATGCTACGCCTATGTTGGATTATCGTAACGCATAAACACTGCACAGTAGTTTCCTATGGGATTGTCTGATGAATAACATGATGCGTGCCAGTTTAGGAGCAATGGAAGTCTGGCAATTTAATTTTTTTTTTTAATTATTTTAACTAGAACCACTAGTGCCACCATTATAAAAATCGTAAAGCTTCTTGAAGATAAAATAAGGGGCATCCATCCAGCCTTCCTATAGTAAAATGCCATTCCTTTAACCCACAGGTGTCAAATGAGTTTGACACCCCTGCTCCTAAACCTAGTTTTATCATTTATATCAATTTTACATCTATGTTTTAGTGTCTTGACCTTTGTTGATAGGTTCATGAGGCTCTGCCATGATTTGCATTTACTTACATTTTCTTTTACTGATTAGAGTCAGATACTTAAAGTTGTTATTTTACTCTAATATGTTTCTATTTTCTGACTGTAATTTCTATTATTTCACTGTTTGTACATTGTTATGGGGACTGCCATATTGAATGGGCTGTTCCTAACAGCATTTAGTTATATGCTTTACAAGACTCAGGGACATAGACCACAATAGACAGATTCTGTCCCCTTGAGATGAATGTAAAATATTTCTGAGTGTGCGCTGTGACCTTTAAAGAGGTAATTCCACAGGGAGCTGTTATTGTCTCCTCTATCTACTGGTGTCACATGTCGCTGCAATGCTGTACAGATCACTTTACAGCAGCCTCCTCTTATCATCAGAGACACAGCAAGGAGTATCAGCTTAGTTTTAGTCGCAGTGGTGGAAATAAAAAATGCAAAATATCAGGAATATTTTATAATCTAGATAAAACAATGGAAAATTAGAAAAAATGGCACCAAAAATTATTTAAAAAAATGTATAACATAAAACAATTATTTAAACAATAAGTCATTTTCTGATGACACATTCCCTTTAACTGTAAGGCTGGGTTCACACTTTTTTCCCCCTAGCTTAAATGAGTGCCTGCATTCAATGTGCTCCCAATTGTTTTGAATGGGAATACACACTGCAGGTCGCACTGTGCATTTATAATACGCTGGAATACATGAGACTGCTCTGGAACACACTGAATGCCATTCAGCCACATTGCATGGAGCCGATCTGTGCCAATGACAGACATCCAAGGTTTCCCACAGAATATGTGTCACATAGTACGCAGGATTTTTTTTCTTTTTGCTGTGTGAACATGCCCTGTGGAAATTGTCGCACAAAACGTCCCCCATCCCGGTGTTTCCTCACTAGTTTAATAACTGACTGTTTGTTTCCCAGCTAGTTAACCATTCACACCTCTGTAGGGGCACGGTGACTTAAATCTAGTCTACCTTAATGATCGGCACATCTCCGGCATTTTTCTGTAGTGGCTGTGGCTCTTTTGTTGTCGGTCTCCCGGTTTTTCTCTTGGTGATGAGAATAGGTGGTGTTTGTGCTCCTGCCAGGCTGCTCCAGCCATCAGTGGTTTTGCTGAAGCTGTTGGATGTCTGACACACCACTGCAAGGCCTGTCATCTCTTAATCATCCAGCAGGAGGGTTGTTTGTGCAGGTTATTCCGAGACTTAAAATGAGGTTTATTTACTATGGGAAATAGAGCAGAAGAGGCCCGCTGGTGCATAAAGAGAACATGTGAAGGTTACTTGTACTGTGCCTGCTGAAGCCCAAACTGTATTACCTCCTTGCTGCTTCAGAGGCTTCTCGGATACTCTCTGTTTAATGCAGAAAATAATATGGCCGTCAGGGAGTATGCCTTCTGTAGCCCCCACTCCCCATCCTTTCGGCCCCTCTATGCTCGGCCGCCCTTGTTTCTGTCATAACTAGGCGAAAGTTACAGAATATAACACATGACATTGTTTTCATGGAAACATCAGGGAGGACAAGGCCAAAATTCAATCCGACACGTATTTCCAGGATGCAAGACTTGTTTTCCTTCCATCCAAAAATTAATTTTTACTGCCAAATCTCAAGGACATTGAGCAGAAACAGCAAGCATTTCAAAGCCCCTCGCTTTCACTTTCAGTAATCTTCAACACAGCAAAATTCTTACGTGAGAAGCCCTGACAGGTCGAACACTTAGAAGAAAAGAATTGCACTTGTTGTCCTAAGATGCCCCGGTCATTGGTGTCTTTCCTGCTCAATGGCCGTGCAGGAAACCTCCCTGTCTAAGTCAGCATGGGCAAGTGTTTTATTTTTTCAATTAGACAAATAATTATTACAAGGACTTTTGCCAATTTCCACTGCGTACCTCGGCTTGATGCTGTAAATTTTAATTATTACCAGTCTGTTCTTGTTTACTTGACAACATTGCGCTCCTGTGCCAAGAGCAGAATTTCTCGAATCGGATCTGTGAGATGTTAAGATCTTTGCTCACCTGTGATTTAGAGTGTGTCTAACAGGCAACGTGTCTGAGAAGGCGATATGGTACTCATTACAATTTCCATCTCTTATGGCAGCACATTGGAGCACAGCAATATGTCATTTGGTTTTTACATTTTGAGACTATGCAATTTTATGTATTTATGGGATGGGAACTTATCTGTTCACTGGCAGTCACACATCCACTACATGCATGCTATGGCAGCCCTACTTTTAGTCTTTAAGTGTATGTGCACACTGAGGAATCTGGGCAGACCACCCACCGTGGATTCCGCAGCTCACGGCCGAGCACATCTCCTCCTGTGCCATAGACTCCATTCTATGCACAGGTGGATTCTGCTGTCCTCCCGAAGAATGAACCTGTTCATTTTTCGGGTGCACGGTGGAATCTGCCTAACCATAGAGTCTATGGGACCTGCAGAGATGTGAGTGGGGGCGAGCTGAGGAATCCGCGGCCGGTGATACGCCCAGATTCCTCAGTGTGCACATAACTTAACCCCTTAAAGGGAAACTCAAAGTGACCTTGTTAGAAAAAACAAAAACAAAAAAAAACTACTTCCAAAGAGTGAAAGCGTCTTACCTTTGCCCCCCCCCCAACACTCTTCACATGGTTTTACAGTTGTCCCCCTCTTCTGATGTATCTCTTGCTGTTCCTTTTACTCTGCATTGCTATCAAACTACATTTATTAGTAGTCTTTGCGATGCACCCTCAGAAGTTACTGTTTTCCCCACCCCCCTAAACCCACTTCCTCCTGTCTATTCCCCACCCCTTCTCTGGACCTCCCATTAGTGCCCCACCCATGCCAATGACAATCCCCCCCCAACCCCAACTCTCCCCCCCCCCTTTTTTTTTTGTCCACTACTTTGTCCACTATTGGAATCCTTGGACCATTTTCGTAATACTTACTGACAACTTTGTGCAAATAACACATTTCATGTACCAACATGTACCAACATTTCATGTACTTGCCAGCATGGGCACATATCTTTAGAGACCTAGCTTTACAGTAGGGCAACATAGCTTTACAGTAGGGCAGCGATGCATTGCAGTTTCCAATTTATGCTTTCCAAACTATCTTTTAAGCGACTGGTTAGTCCACCTCCCCCTGCAGTAATAGTATGTGTAAATTGTGGTGACATCAAGACTGGAAATGCCCATTAAATCTGTGCACGAAAATGCCAGCTGGTGCCTTAGTATGCCAGGAAGCTTTTTATTTTCAGTCCAGCGATAGTTACAGTCTTGTTTTTGGCCTCATCCTTGGAAATCTGTTGAATTAGCACAAGACAAATAATACAGTGTATGTTTAGAGTGACTGAACTTTTATATAGATTCACTCTGTATGAAAAAGTGTGGTGAATATATACCTGTAATTCCCTCTCCTTACATAGATTGAGCGCCTTTACCTGCTACAGTCCATGAACCCGGCTTTACAAACGCTGCATAGTCTCTTCCATTTTTCTTCTCTAATATTTCAAGGTTTGCATTAATGGAATTAGTTGTGTTATGTTCATTATGTTGGTATGACAACAAGAACAATCAAATGAAACATAATAGGGAACGTGAACAGGAAATTGTTTTTATAGTGAACATCAAATTTATTGCTATGTGCGATGCTGGGGAGCTTGCATATCATGAATCTTCTTCCTATACAGCTCAGATTACAGTTAACAGACCAGTCCCATGTCATGGAAAAGACCCCTTATACCGATCATACATCACAGAACAAACCCCCTTCTCTGTAATTAGGCCGATTCTATCACGCCAGCCAGCAACCTCATGAGGTCCTCAAGTACTACAGAGTGGGCTGTGGTTTGCACATTATATTTGTTAGTTTGCCACTAGATGTTGGTATTTTATGTATGAGCTTGTATATATGTGTTGCACAGCTGTAGCTACTAAAGGGTTACTGTTTTCTTTTCTTTGTTTTCTGTGATCCTGTGGTCCAGCAGAGATACTTCTTTTCTTCTACCTATCGCTGTACCACCACTTAAAGGGGTTCTTACATACCCTGGTAGGAAGTAATCACTTGGGGAGAGGAAGTGTAGTATCAGTCAGTCAGTTTCCTCTCATTCTCTGAGGAGTAGGACACACACAGAACAGGCATCCCTGCTGAACTTAGCCAGGGCCTGTACGGGTCATGCTTGACAAAGGCAAGTAGGCCAAAACGTTGCATTCTTTTGTGTACCCTGATGTGTGAATAAACACACCTTTTTCATCGTGGATGTTTTGGGAATCCCTTTCTTCTGAAGTTCACCTGTGTTAGTCAGAGACATGTGTATGAAGAAACCAGAGGCTTTCACTTCTTAGACTATAACTACAGACACTATACGGTGTTAGACCCCAACAAGAGGACAAGTCAGATATCACCCCAGCCCACGCCGTGAACCTCTCTGAAAAATGCCGGGCAGTGTCCTAGTACAGAGGAACTGATCCGGATAGAGCAAAGCAACTATACGAAGGTCTACGTACTCTCACAGCGCTGGTGACACCGGATAATTTTTGAAACTTTTCTACTCTCAGGTAACCCAGACTGGGGCTTGTGTCACCCTGATAGGACAGGTACCCCGACACTGCAGGGCAGAAGGTGGTTAGGGAAACACTGACACAAGTATCTCTCTCTCTCAAGTTCCGGCAGAGGACACTACTACCCTGGGTTAGGGCTGTCACAACAATTTGGATGGGGACATAGTCAGGCATGCATGCATGCATGCTCCCTTTCCATTCTCCCTTATTGGAGCAGTGGCCTATATGTCCAACTCTCACTCCATTCAAACAGGCGATACAAGACCCCTGTTCTAATTATCAATGGGGGTCCCAGAGGTAGGGTGCCCAATGATCAGATGCTCATAAGCTACCCTGTAGATTAGTGATTAGTGAGTGTTGTGGAACATATAGCACAAATGTTTCTGCCATGTACCTAAAATCCACCTTGCAGACAGAAAAGAAGTGAAGAGGAATTTTATGAAGTGAAGTGGATTTTAGAATCGAAACCATGGTAATTAGTAGAGATGGGCACAACTGGAGCATGCCCAAGTCCAATCATTTGGTACTTTTTTTTTTTACCAGTGGCTGAAGAAGTTGGATGCAGCATTAACATACAACACCTACTCTATACACTTTTCTTGGTTTCTTCATGGCAGGACCTTGATCGCTAATAAACTGAGTCTAAATTCCCACGTTCTGTGTTCCTCACGGAACACGGTCGTTGAATGCCTGTAACGGACTCTCCCCCACCCGGGCAACATCTGTGATAAGATGCTGAGAGAGGGGGAACTGTACAGATATGCGCTGCGCTGTAATGAACCAGCCGCACGGCACTGTCATTACTGCGCGGCACATATCTGTATAGTTCCCCCTCTCCCAGCATCTTATCACAGATAGTTCCCAGGCGGGGGAGAGTCACAGGCATCCCATGTCTGTGTTCCGTGCAGAACACAGAACGTGGGAATGCAGCCTAAGCGCTTCTCAAACGTTGAGGGGCACCCTAGTTGTTGGCAAGACATAGCAGAGGAGAGAGTTTTTAGAAAAGTCACAGTAAGCTGCATGCTGCATTCCCTGACTGCAGCAATCTCTGGTTATGCAACATTACTGAATCATTGTGTACTTATTTTACTGTTGTACAGTGTATAGGAGAAAAGTGAAATGCAGACTAAGCAAAATTTGAAAATTGTATAATGGACTTCCACTAAAGCTGATGATACCTAGTCATCCTCTTGGTCTGTCTGGTGAGGCCCTAGCAGAAAATTTACAAGAAGCTGCAGTTTAGAAATACCAAATCTCTGTGCTCTCTGAAAAACTGCTGGATTGTTGTCACGGCCGCGGCGGCGTCCCGTGTTCCGGGCCGCCGCCGCGACCTCCTCCTGCCCCATGCAGCCGCCGGGGTCCTTGTGCAGGGACCCGGCGCTGCTGCTAGTTCGGCCCCTGGGGGCGCCTCACCTCTCCTCCGCTCCTGTCTCCGTCTGTGCCGGCCGGCGCGCGCGTCCCGGCCTCCTAGGGCGCGCCCGCGCCGGCTGTCTCAGATTTAAAGGGCCAGTCCGCCCTTAATTGGTTAGTTGCACCAATCACTCCCTATAAATACCAGCATGCCCTGTCCCTTGTGTTGGAGCCTCTACATGCTTCCCATAGCGTTTGGCCCAGCTCCCTGTTGTTCCTGATTCCTATCCGCTACCTGGTCCCTAGTCCTTGTTCCTGGTTCCTGTTCCCCTGTTTCACCATTGCTCCTGTGTTCAGCCTGTCACCTGCGGTTACGCCTACTGACCTCGGCCAGCACCATCTCCTGCCTACTGCTCCTGCTACGCCTCGCCTGCCGTCACTAGCAACCAAGCCAGGGGTAGCGACCTGGGGGTCGCCTGCCGCAGCAAGTCTATCCCGCCTTGCGGCGGGCTCTGGTGAAAACCAGCGGCCCCTTAGACTCCGCTCCCTGGTGAGGTTAGTGCCATCGCTGGTGACGGTCCAGTGGATCCACTACTCCAGGCGTTACAATTGTATCTTCAAATAGATCAGCTCACTGAAGGATCAGGTTATTGCTGCCCATAGAAGTCTATAGAGGGAAGTGAGTAGCAGCTGGAGAATAAGTGGCAAAAAGACAAAGAAGCTGATGAAAGCTTTACAAAGTGTTACATCCTTCCCCTTGCTGGAGTCACAGCTTATACTACTTGGTGCTGCTTTACAATGTCCCCCATGCTGCTGCTTCATATAGTGTGCTATACAGTTATAGGGGAGCAGTTTTTGTTCAGCGCATGTGTAGTGTATAAAGATATTATAGCAGCTAGTCTACAGCAACTGAAAGTTATAGATGAATAAACTGGCGAATAATGCCATGTAAAGGTGACATAATGGCTAGAAACAATGCTACTTCTCATGCATGCGCAGTACTGTTTGTGCTGAAGTGTTTGTTGAATGGTTAGTAAACTGAGACCTTTATGCCCAATACTTTACACTAGCCCTAAAGTTGGTCATCTGGAACTAAAACATCACCCAAAAATTCTCTATTGTCACCAAAATGTTCTGGACAAACACCAAACCAGATCAGAAATGGGGGGATAGTCATTGCGGTTATTGAGAGAAGAGTATTCTGAAAACAAAAACTTGTATTTCCGTGATCAGGTTTAACAAGAAAAAGACAAAGCACTTGTATAAATGTACACGGGGCGCTGCAGACAATTCATTACAGTCATCTTTAATTCTCCAGATGTTAGGAAATGGTAGCGCTATCACCACGCCTTCCTGGGACGAAGTACAGGAGAAAATGCTCTTCTCACGGCCTGTAAAGCAATTCCACTTACATTTTGTGGAGCGTATAAGAATGTAACTTCTGAACAACAATTAGGATTTTACTTTTTTAGCTTCCCTTCTTCAGCTCCCTAACATTCGACGCTGCCTGTCTATTATGCCGTGGTGTATAATTTTATTCATATAATGCCAGTGTACATAGTATTTTATAAGGCTACAAAGCGGGAAGACTGACAGTTTAATAATGCGCTTCTTGTGGATGGTAAAATTTTAATTGGGATAAAAAAAAGCATAAAAGAAACATTTCATGAATAATGAGCAGCTGGAGCGACACAGAATGTAAGGAAGGAGAGATCCAAGAATGTCTGGAAAATGGTAAGAGCAAGGCGATGCTCTGTGAGAGCAGGTGGGGGGATAGCCTCATAGTCTTACCCACTGCTACAGGTTTTAGTGTTGGGATGGTATTCTATGTCACAGAATGGGATAAAATATAATTATGGGGATTAATATTAATGACAAATACAATGTGACAATTACTTTATTAATACATGAAAATTCCCTGGCTGCTTGGCTACAGGACCAAATTTTACATTCAGGACCAAGTTCTACATTCAGTGATTAGTGTTGGCTGTATAAAATGGATGTCTAAAGGGGTTATCCAGCGTTTAAATAGTTTTTATGAATTGTTGCCCTCTTGGTAAACATAATAAACATGTTATGCTTACCTCTCTGCGCACCCTCGATGTCCTGATTCAGCCTCACTAGTGTCCCCTGCTGACTGCAGCTCTACTATTTCCGAGATGAAATCGTCTCGGGAGTGATAGCCCATAACAGCCCGTGATTGGCTGAACGAGCTGTCACCCCAGAGACGAGTTAGTCCTGGAAGTAGGAGCACTGCAGTCAGCGGGGGACACTAGAGAGGCCAAATCAGGACATCAAGGCATCAAGGGTGTGCAGAGAGGTAAGCATAACATGTTTATTATGTTTACCAACAGGGCAGCAATCTATAAAAACTTTTTAAATGCTTGATAGTACCTTTTAAGATTCAAAATATCACTGCATGAACGTTGGTGTGTGTAAATATTAAAACATAACTTTTATTAAATCACTTTAAAATGCATGGACTGACAATACACAAAATATAATTCAGGACTCAATGGCACATAATAGATACAGTGATAGCACAGAATGTGAAAAGGAACAGATTGACTAACAGTTTTGATGTTCTCTTTGTCAGGTGACCCCGCATTCAGTGATGATAGGGGCTAGGGAAATAAAAAAAAAATCCCACAGTATAATTACTGTACATCAAAAGTTAAAGAAGCATTTCACAAAAAAATATTATCGCCCCAATCGCGATAATATTTTTTTGTGAACTGCTTCTTTAAAAGAACCTTGATTCATGGGAATACACCCTAGTCACCCCTCTCCAGCAATCTGGACTCACCCTAGTCTGTCCCTTTCCCAAAACACAAGGCCATTGAAAAAAAGAAAGAACAAGAGCAGTGTGACTAAGGTTCACATCGTCAAATTGGTGAAAGGTTGTAAACCCTATTCACACCCATCTTTCGCCTCTACGCATTTCCCTCCTCAAGGAGTTCATCAGGAGGCATAACTACAGAACAGAATGTCCCCGGGGTATAGATGGTAACCCAAAGAAAGACCTGGCACCATGGAAGGAAGGCTGCCTTCCATCCATGGTGCCAGGTCCTTCTTTAGGAGTTTCCGCTCTAACCACCGATTGGCTGAGTGCAGCACTTTCTGCATGACTGTATCTTCACAGGAACCAGAAATACCAAAAGGACTTGACACCAGGAGTGCTGGCAGAAGAGGTTGGTATACTATAACTATTTTATTTCTACAAATCCCTAGCCAGGCAATTTCTGTGCAAAATAGAAGGCAAAACATAACATCAAAATGTGCCTTTTTTAGCCTGTTTATTGGATCCACATCTTTTTCTTTTTCAATATTTGTTGGTTTCCTACAGGAAAAAAAACTATTAAAACTGATCCATTTCATTCCTCTATAAATGTGGCCATTTTTGTACACATTCCTTGGCTGGATCCAGCAAATGATATCCAATAACGTGGTGTGAAAAATAGCCTTGGAGCGCTAATGTGTTTTCATTTTTTATCTTGTTGGAATAGAAATCCTTCTTTTTTTTTCCTTTTAACACTACAACCTCATTCCACTGATGTAAAATAATGGATGTTCTTATCTTTATCTGTTTTTTCAAGTTACACTGCACTACGTTCCTTATGAACCATAGCACACCAGGAGGCAGGCACTCTTGGTAGGTTACATTGAAGTTAGTGGATTGACTCTGTCAAGGTCTAATGGTATTTTTTTGAGTCAGCAAGATTCATTACTCTGAAGGATGAAGGATGTCTGAGAAGATACATAGATAGTGTATAAAGTATGGAGCCTGTTGGGGAAACGTGAAACACACAATGTTTGGTTGTCTATTTATCTATCCCATATCTGTTATCCATCTGTCTACCTATAAGTCTGTTTTCGTTGCCTGTTATATATCCATTTTGCCATTCATCCATCCATCCATCCTGTGCATTTATATGTATATTTATATTGGTTATAGACTTGCCCCTGCCTTGTAATGATAACATTAGGTAGTATCATTGCAGCATTCATGCCCTCTATACTTTGTAAGCATGACTAGGGGTGGTAGAGGGTTCATCTCAGGGTTATCCACATACAGATATGAGTATTTACTGAACATATTAAATACATTGTTGATTCTTTGTTATAATTTTACTAACATGCGTATAATTAGTGATGCAAAAATTTAAAGGTGGATTCCCGACTTGTAATGTCCACTATTCATAAGAAAAGAGGATACCAAGCTGGTCTTTGACGGTTTGACCAGTCCCCCCTGTCAATCTGCTAGCTATCCAATGCCCTTTCGATAGGGGATAATGCTACTAGTTGGGAAAAACTGTTACTACTAGTAGCAAAATGTTCTAAACTTTTGAGTTGCCTTATTATTGGATTTATACATACATTTCTATTTACATGTTATATCCTAAGAACTTTGAGACATTCAATAGATCCTTGGATGCCATGCAAACCCACTGCTTTCTGCTTTCTGCTTTCTGTGGTCCCTTACTCTGTAAACCCCTTGGTGGGCATGGTCAGTATTGACTGTGGGTAATGTGGGTCAGAGGCTGCTGGATTTCAAGCCATTAGAGCAGGATCTTGGCTGTTCTCAGGACTGGACACAGCTGCCAGGCTTATTGTGCAGCTTTATGTAAAGCTGTGTGCAGCCAAATACAACTGTTCTATGACCATCATATGAGGTAGGAGTATTGGCTGTCAATAAGGGGTTAAAGACTTTGTAGAAGCTAATACATTAAGTCTTATGATATGAGACAAGCAGCAGGTTTAAAGAAAAATAAGTAGTTTATTGTCCACAACAGAAAACCAAACCATACAGCTTTTTTCAGCCAACACCCAGGTGTTGAACAGAGTCCGTGAAAACAGTCATTGGCAGTTATGCAAAACAGTCAATTGTTCACATTGGGCTCCCACCCGGATAGGCGCTGTCAGACACCAAGCAACTCCTGGAAGTCTCCTGTGCCCTCAGCACAGGCACACACAGCTCCTTCTCCACAGCAGCAAACTCTGAGACTGGAGATACACACCTACTCTCATCTGGTTCTCCCAGGCTTACATTGGCCATACCAAAACCTGGACCTGGAATGTGGGAGCAGCCACCCACCCTCTCTTTGGCACGCTCCCATGAAAGACCGTCCCAGACTAAACTGCATTGCAGCCATACTAAATTTTAAACATGTGCCAGTGTCCTATTGCCGCTGACACCAGCAATCATTGTCTTTTTACCTCACCAAGGCCAGGATTTATTTATTTTTATTTTTTTTTGCTGAACTCCTTTCACAATGGTGAATAAGGCTAATAGCCACACATGGTTTATTAATACCTGAATGTTGTAGATGTTGTGATCCTGCACCAATAATGAATGGGAGAGCTGCCATCTGTAAGGATATTACTAACCACCTGTAAGTCATGTGAGGCTCATTACACCAGGCCTTTTCTTGGAACAAATGTCTTAAGGACGATGAGCCTTGCCGATGTTCGTCTTTGATCTTTGGACCTTTGACTCTCAATTTTCAGCTTTCTCTTTGATTCTTCTACTTTGATTACATCTCACAATTTTAAAAACTGATGACTCAGGGTTGCTGAATAGGGGACGTTGAACAGAGAATCTATTTCCTCTGACTTTCCCAGATTTGGGGGGGGGGGGGGGGGGTCTGCTCTGGTGTAAAATGTTCATCATGTTTATCACCTTGGAGTGATGTGAAAGAAGGACTTCACATGCTATGTTTCCTTGTTGACCCTCTGCAGGATGTCAGTGATGAATTTCCTTTTTGACCTTCCAGAGGACGTCAGTGATGCATCATTTTCATTCAATGCTTGTTGGGCATTACATACAGGCTGTAGCCTCACACATACTGGATGATATTACTGGGCAAAATAAACCAGCATTCTGCCAAAACCGTTTTTTATAGTATGCCACCCAGATTTTTTTCAAGGGTGTATGTGATTATTCTAGTAAAGCATCTGATCGGGAATGTGTTTAATATGTCTAGGAAGGTGGGTCACAAAGTTATCACAAAGCATGTGTTTAACTTAAGAACATAGATCGTAGCTATTCCCCCATCACTTGTCTGGTATCCTGGCTAATAGGTCAATTGTCCCCCAAGATTATTGAAAAGCAAAGTACATTGTCTGCAAGACTCAAATGTTTCATAAATTGTGAATGGAGTGGTATTAAAGCATCCGCACTGCTGCTCAGTTCACTCCGAGGACCATTGACCTCTGTGTTTGTGATTGGTGAGAGTCCCAGCAGTCAGACCCCCAGCTATGTTGTCCCTATCCACAGCATAACTAATCTTGGGCTGTGCCAAGGTGGCAACCTTTACTTTGGATGAATGTTAGGTAACACTAATCTCACTAGTCATTCCTCGATTGTAGATTTATACAAAAATACATATCCCAGAAAATCAGATTGCAGTATAGAGGGAGGATACTATTACACGGAACAGTAATCGGCCTGATTCGGCTGATTATCGCTCCATGTAATAAATACAACAATCAGCCGATGACAACGATCATCGGCTGATCGTTGATATAGGTTTGGACCTATTTTCATCGGGCACCGACCGCGCACCACTACGTGTAATAGCGGTGCGCGACCGGCGACTGACTATATACATTACCTATCCACGTTCCAGGGCTGCTGCTGCAGTCTTCTTCTCCCCGGGTCCTGCGCGCTCTAGCTTCAGAGTGGCCTGTCAGCTGATAGGCCGCCCGGCCAATCACAGGCCGCGGCGGTCCCGGCCCGTGATTAGCTGAGCGGCCTGTCAGCTGAAAGGCCACTCTGAAGTTAGAGCGCGTGGGACCCGTAGAGAAGAAGACCGCAGCAGCAGCCCTGGAATGGGGATAGGTAATGTATATTGTTAAGCAAGGACTGCAGCCCTTGTTTAACGATTTTCGGGCCGTGTAATAGGCCCAGTAAACGAGCGACGATCTAGCAGATCGTTGCTCGTTTACAGGTATTATCGGGCCCCCATCGGTCCGTGTAATAACACCCGGACACTTTGCCTTTCTCTTGCGGAAATAGATGTAAAAGGGAAAAAGAATATGATTGCAATTTCTTTTGTCACCAGATTAATGAACATATAGAGTAGGATCAGTGATCAGCATCAGGCCCATAGCGTGCCAACTTTTTTCGACTCATTTGTATTTTTCAGAAAAACTTGCTCAGGTGCTACATGAATATGGTAATCGGCCAAAACATCATGCTTTTCAGTGTGTTAACACCAGATATTTACCCCCATTGTTTCATTGTGTTGCAATACCCTCCCCCCCTAATAGTTACAGCAGTTTATTATGGGTGACATCATTGACCCTCACAGTAATGATGCATTGATGATGTGCAGCTAGCCTATATATTCATTAATTCAGAAAACAGATGAGGTGTAAATTCGTATTACAGATTCATTAAAGTCTGTTATTTAGTAGCACTGTGCCTCTCCTCCGGGTTAAGAAATCATTCTGATCTTACTCACTTGTCAGAGTGGCAGAGAAGACTGATGGAAAAAAAAACTATTAGTTATTAATTCAAGTTCTAAACATCTGGCTGCAATAATCATTAAAAACATCAGTGATAGACCGTTGTAATATGCTAATTGCATTTGCATCCGGTTCTTGATGCTACGTCTGTAAGACAAAGTCATACATATTTATAACCTCAAAATAGCTGACTGAATAATTGCACATTTAAGTAACTTCTTTTTTCTTGTGTAAAAAAGTCATTATATTATTGCAGCTAATTAGCAATGGGAAAATTGAATCATTATTATTTGTGGAGTTAATTTATACCAATTTCACCCTAAGCAATATAAATTCAAACACAGATTTCTAAATTGCTGAGGCTGATGAAGAGCCATTGGCGTTCCTGAGGGAGAGCTGCGGGCGAGGAGGAAGAATATAGGCTCGTCTCCAAACATCAAGAACTTAAACTGAGCACAAATCATAATAACAGATACAAAACTTCACAGTAATGAAAGAATCCGCTCCCAATCACTGGGCCAGGTCTGTTAAATTACAGCACACAAAGGACTGAAATCAAAATTCAGTCAGTGTTTGTTGTAAAACTGCGAACACTTCTGAGCGTGGCTGCTATAATACTTGCTCCTATCTACAGTCATTTACTATAATGTTAAATCCTACAGTATATATAGGACTATCTACCATAATATTGCCCAATGTACAAAAATGTAACCACTATAATACTGCTCCTATGTACAAGAATATAACTACTATAATACTGCTCCTATATACTTGAATATAATTACTATAATACTACCCCTATATACAGGAATATATCTACTATAATACTGCTCCTATATACAAGAATATAACTGCTATAATACTGCTCCCTATATACAGGAATATAAGTACTATAATACTACCCCTATATACAGAAATATAGCTACTATAATACTGCCTCCTATATACAGGAATATAACTACTATAATACTGCTCCTATATACAAGAATATAACAGCTATAATACTGCTCCCTATATACAGGAATATAACTACTATAATACTACCCCTATATACAGGAATATAAGTACTATAATACTGCCCCTATATACAAGAATATAACTACTATAATACTGCTCCTATATACAGGAATATAACTACTATAATACTGCTCCTATATACAGGAATATAACTGCTATAATACTGCTCCTATATACAAGAATATAACTACTATATTACTGCTCCTATATACAAGAATATAACTACTATAATACTGCCCCCTATATACAAGAATATAACTGCTATAATACTGCTCCCCATATACAAGAACATAACTACTATAAGGCTGGGTTCACACTACGTATATTTCAGTCAGTATTGTGGTCCTCATATTGCAACCAAAACGAGGAGTGGATTAAAAACACAGAAAGGATCTGTGCACACAATGTTGAAATTGAGTGGATGGCCGCCATTTAATGGCAAATATTTGCTGGTATTTTAAAACAACGGCTGTTATATTGAAATAATGGCAGTTATTTACTGTTATATGGTGGCCATCCACTCAATTTCAACATTGTGTGAACAGAGCCTATCTGTGTTTTCAATCCACTCCTGGTTTTGGTTGCAATATGAGGACCACAATACTGACTGAAATATACGTAGTGTGAACCCAGCCTAATACTGCTCCCTATATACAAGAATATAACTACTATATTACTGCTCCTATATACAAGAATATAACTATTATAATCCAACGAGGGAGACAAAGAAGCTTGCACTCACCAAAAACCGCTGCGGTATAAGTCCGTTTATTTCGTCTAGATAGACCGAAGTGGGGAGGGGAAGTGGAAGCAGGGGCGTCCGATGGCTACAGCCGTTTCACGTGACTGATCACGCCTCTTCGGGCCGGGTCACGTCCCCAGGCCAGAAGAGGCGTGATCAGTCACGTGAAACGGCTGTAGCCATCGGACGCCCCTGCTTCCACTTCCCCTCCCCACTTCGGTCTATCTAGACGAAATAAACGGACTTATACCGCAGCGGTTTTTGGTGAGTGCAAGCTTCTTTGTCTCCCTCGTTGGATTACCTATACTCTTGTTACAGCTTAGCACCCCTATGCTGCACACCGTAAGCCTACTATCCTTAACATACATGTCCTAGCTCACGGGTGTACATGATATAACATTGGACTCTGGTGCTAACTCAGACCTTCTTCCTTTGTTGGATATAACTATTATAATACTGCTCCTATATACAAAAATATAACTACTATAATACTGCTCCTATATACAAGAATATACTATAATACTGCCTCCTATATACAAGAATATAACTACTATAATACTGCTCCTATATACAAGAATATAACTACTATAATACTATCCCTATATACAGGAATATAACTACTATAATACTGCTCCTATATACAAGAATATAATTACTTTAATACTGCTCCCATGTACAATATAACTACTATAATACTGCTCCTATATAAAAGAATATAACTACTATAATACTGCTTCCTGTATACAAGAATATAACTACTATAATACTGCTCCTATATAGTAGAAAATATTATATATATATATATATATATATATATATATTTATTTATTTATTTATTTATTTATATATATTATATATTTAAAACCCTACGCCAGAATGTTGGTATATAGTTTGATCAAACCATATTGCCTCATGTACTGTGTGCAGGTCTTCTGGCACACAGCACTGTGCCGATCAGCGACCGCCAGCCCTGCAAAGCTAGAGCCAACAGGGGATGGGGGGGCACAGAATCGTCCTGCAACCCCACTGTCACAGAACCAAACCCCATGCCCCCCCCCCCCCGCCCACTACCCACAGGTGCTGATGCCCGGAGAAGGCAGCCACCAAGCAACACAAATGTGAACAAGGTGTTACTACTCACCAATGCACCAGCAGATAGAATGGGAGAAAGAGGAGGTACCTACCACATGTGCATAGGTGCTTTCTGCTAATTGGGGTCACATGGGTCATACAAGGGAGGAAGTGCTAGCTACATAGAAAAAGAACAACGTATAAAATACAACCTAGAGAAAGAGGAGTGGCTACACCTCATACCCATGGTTTACAATAATGTCTCTCGTATACATTTAAAAACCAACGCTATAACGTTGGTATATAATTTGATCAAACCCTATTGCCACATGAACCGCCTGCAGGTCTTCTGGCACACATGAATCCCTACTCTAAAACAACACTGTGCTGGTCAGCGACCGCCAACCCTACAAAGCAACACTTAAGTGCCTCTTCCTTCACCCATTCTACCTGCTGGTGCATTGGTGAGTAGTAATACCTTGTTCACACCTGTGTTTCTTGGCGGCGCCTGCGGAGTGTTTTGTTATGTAACAGTAGGGTTGCAGTGGAGTGGCTGCACCTCACACCCATGGTTTTATTAGTGCCTCTTGGCTATATTTAAAAACTAACACCAGAATGATGGTATATAATTTGATCAAACCATATTGCCTCATGTGCAGGTCTTCTGGCACAAATGAGTCTCCACTCTAAAACAATACTGTGCCAGTCAGCAACCGCCAATCCCGCCAAACAGGCGCCAACAGGGGAGGGGGGGCACAGAATGGGTTGCAGGGCCATTCTGTGCCCCCCTCCCCTGTTGGCGCTGGCTTGGCGGGATTGGCGGTCGCTGACTGGCACAGTATTGTTTTAGAGTGGAGACTCATTTGTGCCAGAAGACCTGCACATGAGGCAATATGGTTTGATCAAATTATATACCATCATTCTGGTGTTGGTTTTTAAATATAGCCAAGAGGCACTAATAAAACCATGGGTGTGAGGTGCAGCCACTCCTTTTTCTCTAGGTCTGTATTATATATAACTACTATAATACTGATCCTATATGCAAGAATATAACTACTATAATACTGACACCTATGTACAAGAATATAACTACTATAATACTGCTCCTATATACAAGAATATAACTGCTATAATACTGCTCCTATATACAAGAATATAACTGCTATAATACTGCTCCCTATATACAGGAATATAACTACTATAATACTGACCCTATATACAAGAATATAACTACTATAATACTGCTCCTATATACAGGGATATAACAACTATAATACTGCTCCTACTGTATATACAAGAATATAACTACTATAATAATACTGCTACTATATACAAGAATATAACTGCTATAATGCTGCTACTATATACAAGAACGTAAATTCTATTATTCTGCCCCCAGAATATACACTACCGTTCAAAAGTTTGGGGTCACCCAAACAATTTTGTGTTTTCCATGAAAAGTCACACTTATTCACCACCATACGTTGTGAAATGAATAGAAAATAGAGTCAAGACATTGACAAGGTTAGAAATAATGATTTGTATTTGAAATAACAAACTTTGCTTTCGTCAAAGAATCCTCCTTTTGCAGCAATTCCAGCATTGCACACCTTTGGCATTCTAGCTATTAATCTGTTGAGGTAAGCTGGAGAAATTGCACCCCACGCTTCTAGAAGCATTACCTCCACCATGCTTAACAGATGGCGTCAGGCATTCTTCCAGCATCTTTTCATTTGTTCTGCGTCTCACAAACGTTCTTTGTGATCCAAACACCTCAAACTTGGATTCATCCGTCCACAACACTTTTTTCCAGTCTTCCTCTATCCAATGTCTGAGTTCTTTTGCCCATCTTAATCTTTTTTTTTTTATTGGCCAGTCTCAGATATGGCGTTTTTGTTGCCACTCTGCCCTGAAGCCCAAAATCCCGCAGCCACCTCTTCACTGTAGATGTTGACACTGGTGTTTTGCGGGTACTATTTAATGAAGATGCCAGTTGGGGACCTGTGAGGCGTCTGTTTCTCAAACTAGAGACTCTAATCTGCTTATCTTCTTGCTTTTTTTTTTTTGCAACGCGGCCTCCCACTTCTTTTTCTACTCTGGTTAGAGCCTGTTTGTGCTGTCCTCTGAAGGGAGTAGTACACACCGTTGTAGGAAATCTTCAATTTACTTAGCAATTTCTCGCATGGAATAGCCTTCATTTCTAAGAACAAGATAGACTGTCGAGTTTCAGATGAAGGTTCTCTTTTTCTGGTCATTTTGAGCATTTAATTGACCCCACAAATGTGATGCTCCAGAAACACAATCTGCTCAAAGGAAGGTCAGTTTTGTAGCTTCTGTAACGAGCTAGACTGTTTTCAGATGTGTGAACATGATTGCACAAGGGTTTTCTAATCATCAATTAGCCTTCTGAGCCAATGAGCAAACACATTGTACCATTAGAACACTGGAGTGATAGTTGCTGGAATTGGGCCTCTATACACCTATGTAGATATTGCACCAAAAACCAGACATTTGCAGCTAGAATAGTCATTTACCACATTAGCAATGTGTAGAGTGTATTTGTTTAAAGTTAGGACTAGTTTAAAGTTATCTTCATTGAAAAGCACAGTGCTTTTCCTTCAGAAATAAGGACATTTCAATGTGACCCCAAACTTTTGAACGGTAGTGTACATACATATTGTTGTTGCATATGTATTTGTAGACTGGATATATACATAGGGTTTTTCTTGAAGTGTCTATAATCTTTAAGAGGTATAAAAGACAAGACCTGAAATGAGAAATGATTTTCATCAAAATGCAGAGCACAGATTTTCTTGTTTTTTCCTTAGTAAAATATAAACGCGGGCCACCGATATAAATGAGAAAGGTGTGCCTGTAAAAGTGCTTAAAATAAGATGTAATGCGGCTGAGGCCTAATGAGATCATTACCAAACAAATTCCTAGTAATTTCGCCCATCAGCAAACCGTTCAACTCCAGCACAAACCACTAAAAAAATGTTTTGATTAACTGGTTCATTTACAGCTCCTGCGACACGCTAACTAACATTTTATGCTGAAAACTAAATTTGGCAAGAATAGTGAGAGGAAAGGGCAAATGTTGGATAAGTCTATTTCATTTTAGTTAATGTCTAATCTTCTGAAGTTATTACGCATTTAATAAACATTGCTTTTTCAGAGAAATCCCGTAGGTCAGTGGAGATGATCTGGCATCTGCAGACATGATGTGACTCAACAAGTGGTGTGGATGAGGCTGGGCTCACAGTGCACTTGGGGGGGGGGGGGGGTTGTACAGTATCACTTGCATAATAATTTTTGTGCTTGCACGCTTTTTATGTGCTGCCCAAAGATCTCTAGTCCTTGCACAAAATGTATCATTTTATTTTCTTTTGGCTAGCAGCTTGGCGTAGGAAAAAAAAACAACACCACCAGTGGCTGACTGGAGTACCGCAAAAAAAAGAAAATCGGAAAATGATAAATCTTGCTAAAAAAAAGTAGCTAACATAAAGCTGCACCCCCTCCGAAGAAAAAAAATAAAAAATGGCACAGCGTGGGAGCAACGGAAGAGGCTGCCCGGACAATCCTTATATCGTCCGGGTGGCCCATAGAGAGGAGCAGCCGCCACTCCCATTACACGGAGCAACTGCAAGTAGACCACTGCTATCATGTTTTAATACAACGATTAGCCAACATTGTGCATGTTGGCTGATTGTTGCCTTTTATATATCCAAAGCCTCTTCCTATAACATTAACTGCGAATTTGCGGGGGTGTTACCGGGCGGCATGCGAGTATGTCTTCTTCAAAATGAATGACAAGAGATCCGCAGCTGATTTAGCTGAGAATTACGAGCGTAAAATCCGCTGCAGATCCGTTGTGTGTGTAAAGCTACCCTCGATCTGTATACAACGCTGCAGAATATTTTTCTTCTATATATGCAATGGAAATAAAACTAAAAAACGAGCGTTGGTTACCTTAAGAAAAATGCATTAGCTTTGATGTGCGCCTAGTTTACATCTATTTACGATTGCATCACACGTCCGGCTGTGATCTTTATATAACGGGTAATTGAAGGGTTATTCCCCCTGGACACTATTAACACAAATAACAGCAGTAACCGTCAGCAATTGCAGAAGCGAGAATCAGCAATGGCTTTATCCAGCAGGGATCTGTGTATGCATATTGTGATAATGCCCAATATGATTGCAGTCTTCCAGTGTCTATCCCTCCTCTTCCCCTTGATGTCCACACTCTATTCATTTGCATCTGCTGCTAGGGCTTGGTTGTGTATGAATCCTCATTTGTTTGCCAGTAATATCCTGTACTGGATGTTGGATGATTTCCCCTCCCGATAATGCTGTATCTCTATACAATTAATTGTCAATTATTTTGCTGGCAGAACACTTACACCTTCTACTCTCGGGAGGGGATTGTTCTTCCCAGGCAGTGACCACTCCGCTCAGCCTCACTGCAGCTTCTGAATATTTTATTGGAAAATTTCATGTCCGGGATTGTGAAACATTCCATGACAGATGTCTAAAGGAGCACACAACTTGTCACGTGTCATCTATACTCCTGGGGAGTGACCTTGTTATTCCTGCAGTGCTCTTATAGAAATACAGCAATCTCTACCTATTATTGCCTTGAATGGGGACTAAAGCTTTTATAAAATTATTTGGATGGGGTGCAGTCGCAGGGTTTAAAATGCTAAGTAGACACGCATGTCCCGGACATCCCACATGCACAATATCCCATTCTATTTCATTCTTGTGTACGATGGCCAAGATGTACTATCCACTTCCACGGCTAAATCAGCCTGTAGTTTCCCATAAATGTCACACTTATTCAATACAGTAAAGAAATGTTAAGGTACAGTACTTTCCACATGATGCCCAAGGCTTCCAAGCAGAACACTGCCCATCACAACTCCTCCTCCCAAGGTGCATCTTGGTACCATGTCTTCCCATTAGACCAGTTGCCTTCCTCCATTGGTCCATGCTCCATTTCTGATTCCACTGTAAACACTTTCGGCAGTGGACAGAGTTCAGCATGGGCCCTCTGACTGAGCTCAAGGAGATCAGAAAAAAAAAATTCAATTAAATACTTATTCAAGAGTCTTCATTGACACATTGCCCCCCTAAAAAATTAGAATATGCAAAAAAAAAAAAACAGTCCGTGGAGCCTCAGTCACAAGTCTCAAAACATGGAATTAGCCAGATATCCCTCCAGGGAAGGAAACCCATTGCCAAGTGGTGCCTCCCAGTGGGGAGATTACTAAACCACCCGGAAATGTAGCCCCCTACATCTGACTCAGTTGTATTAGGACACAAGTAGGGGGAATACCTGGGTGGCTACTCAAAGTCTAACTGAGTTGCCAGTATTGTGACGTGACAAGGGAAATAACAAAGTCAGGCGTCCATCCTTAGATAGCTGTGGAGTATAGACAGTGTAGAGTGGGATTCTGCCTATCGGGGGCAATGAATAGTGGAGCAACAAAGCACAAAAATCACTGATTTCAAGGAGATCAGCAAAAAAAAAATGCAGTACTTATTTAAGAATATGAGGTGCATACACAGCAAGCTGCAATACTCTGCATAATTTCTTTTTATCGTATGCATCAAAATCTTTTCAACAGTTTACTTTACAGTAGCCCTTCTGTGGGATTTGACTGATGGTCGAGCCTTATCTCCCCGTACACACGTCTATGAGCCTTGAGCCCCCATGACTCTGTTCCTGGTCATCCTTCCTTGGAGCACTTTTGGTAGATACTAACCACTATATACTGGGAATACGCCACACAATGGGCTGTTCTTCCCATGGCCCAGTCACTTACATTCTTACCCTTTTTCTTGTTTCCTGCTTTCATCATCAACTTCAAGAACTTGCTCCTAAGGCGCCATTGTCACAAGACAATCCATGTTATTCACTTTGCCTGTCAGTGGATTTAGTGTAATGGCATATCGGTGTATAGACATACTATAGACCAGTTTGTATCCAGTAGACAAATGCATTTTGTGGTCTGGATCATTATGATTCAAGAATAGTATTAGATTCTGGTGTCATGAACAAATATACAGTGGTTGTTATCTTATCGATGTATATCAGTCCATGAATAATCTTTTGTTACATAGACAGCATAGTCTTTTAGTGCTCTGTATTTATTTACAACCCCAATACTGTTTTAATAACAATTGTTCCCTGTATTACATGAGCAGTGCCAGGCTGGCCATCCATAATACCAGGAATATATCAGGAATAACAGGGTACGTGAAGGTCAACAAGAGAAGTCCTGCTTGGTTCTTCAGTTTGTTTGTTTTTCAGGTTTTTCATTTATATGATTTATTACTAAAAAGATTTTTGTGTGAAATTAACACACAAAGGGTTAGAGTCTTGGTTAAAGGGGAATCCGATCTGTTAGTATCATGTTATAGAGCAGGAAGAGCTGAGCAGACTGATGTGTAGTATTGTGGGAAGATTCAATGGAGTTTGTAACTAATGGCTACAAAACTGATTTGGTCCAAATTTGACATAGAAATCCAAATCATAAGAATCTGAACATTTTTTCATTTGTTCCTGATATATTTTGTCCCTGTAGACTGAGCGGCCCAGAGGTAAAGGGTAATGCTGTATGTCCAGACCCTGGGCCAGCTCAGTGTACAGGAGAAGGGACTCATGACTGTACACAGTTTATGCAGTTAATCGAAGGGCAGTCAGGGCACGTTTCAATCCAAGTAGGGATCTGGAAATGAAATGAATCAAAATGTTAGACTCAAACTGATTGGAGAGTCTATGGAGAGTCACTCATCCCTGTTTGTAACTTATAGATTGAAATCATGCTCATTTGGAGTCTAGGGGGGACATTTATGGATGCTTTGCCACTGGCATACACCAGGGAGAAGGCGCAGATTCAGCCCTTCTCCCTGGCGTACGCCAGCCATACCCCACACTCACCTCATGGGCCGGCAGGGCGGATGCAGCAAGGTGGGGAGGAGGCTTACTGATTTACCATGATTTACACCTAAATCATGGTAGAAGTTTACACATACTCAGGAGCAGGTGTAGATTTCCTCACCCGCCGTACTACAGGCGCAGGTCAGGCTGGTTTCACTAAGAGGCATGCGCCTCTTATTGAATCAAGTGGGACAGTTGGGGGCAGGACCTAATTCAAGACAGGCGTATGAGTATGCCGGTCTTCATAAATGTCCCCCTAGGAGGTCCAGCAAGCAGTCCTACTCAGTGATTAACAGCTATTTCTGTATACACCTCACAGAGGTAAGGTTGTAAGTCTCTAAGGCCACCCGCTATGCTCTCCTTAGCCCAGAAGGAATATGATTATAATCCAAAAGTTACCCGTTATACTGAATCTTTACACAAAACATATATTAGACTGCTCTACTCCTCCTGCACGCCATTATACTGTGGTTCTACTCGGCCAGTTACTGTGATGTTATTATTCGTGACGACAGTACTGTACTGTAGTATTACACAGGTATGATGTTGGTGCTTGTTTTGGCCGGTTTATATCCCCAAATGGTCGGTAACCTCTGGGAGTGTTGTGGGTCACTTGGGTGCCTGTCACAGCAACCTGGAGTGGTAGTAGACCCACCTATAATATCGGTACCACTACCTACAGAGAGGGGGAAAATAACTCAAGGTAGACAGTGGTATGTGTGTGTGGGTGAATGATGTGTGTTTAGTACAAAAGTAGAATACTTTACTGAACAAAGTTGCAGGTGAATAGTACACTCAAGGTAGTACAAAATTTTGACTAAAGTGGTTGCTGACAGTAGAATAAGACCAGTGCTTTTAAGAAGTAGGTGCTTGTAGAAGTAAGTGCTTTGTGAAGAGAAGCAAGAGAAGAGTAGTTGCAGAGGTGCCCTGCCCAATGTAGAATCTTTACTCTGATGGAGCTTAAGTGTAGATAAGAAGAAGTGATACTTGTACTCACGTTTATACTATAGTCTGACCGCCTTCTGCCCCCTTGGTGGGTAGAACGAGCCCTAGTGGTCGGTTATCTGGGTGTAGCAGACTCCCGAGACAACCCAGTCACTGCGCTGTGAAGTAGTTTACATAGACCTATTCTTGGTAGCTTTGTCCTACTGGGGTCAGTTCCTCTTGTATCAGGAGACTGCCCTGCACGGTTTTGAGAGGTTCCTGGCATGGAATATTGTTATTCTAGGTGGCTTCTCTTCCCTAAGGGGAGATTAGCACTGCATAACTGTGGTAGTTGCTTGTTAAAGGGAAATCTCTCTGGGAGCTAGCTTCTCACACATCCATTCACACTGAAAACTAGTCTGAACTTCCTCTGGTCCCTGTCAGGGGTCCTGGCCAAAGCTGACTCATTTCTTCCACCAGACTAAATCTAAACCCTCCTGTGAGTAGTGGGGCTCAGTGTGGGTGAGAGAAAAGATAGGATAGGTTCAGAAAAAAGAGCACCTGTGACTGGCCGGAATAAAACACATAGTATAAACAGTTAACCCTTTGGCTCTACCGCTGTGCATAAAAGACATAACAAACAGTAGTGACACCTAGTGGGGAAAATTAGGTACTTCATCTCCAACTTGTTAACCTGAAAGAACGACTTACTAAGGTGCATAGGACTGCACCCGTGGTGGAACACCACAATACCAGTAGATTGGACTGCGTTTTTATAGTGCCTGGTGCCCCTTAAAGTGGTCATCAATTTCTTGATCTCATCACTAACTGTGGGTTTCTAAAAGTGTAAAAACTGGTTTGGTTTACTGCGCTAGTGGTAGACATAGACATGAAAAATAAAGGCAACTTCATTGTTACGTTTTAATATGTATGCCGAACAGATGGACGTGAAGTAGAAAGCAGGTAGAGCATCGCCTCGTGTTGTCCGATAAATTATAGATGCTGAGCACACTAGAAATGAATGTTGCACAAGCAATATTAGCCTAATTGGTGCCGCAGTTATTGTCTTTGTGAACATCCAAGGAGAAAGTTTGTTTACTAGGAAAGTGCACAAACAAGCAGTAAATGGATCCAGTGTTTAATAATGCAGGGATGTGTTGACAAGGGAACAATTGTGAGAAGGAACAAGAAATCGAAGCTGCGGATCATTTCTGTGCAGAATAGGGAAGTGTTAAATTATAAATTGTTAGGTGCATCGAGATTCGTAAAGTGAAGACTAGTGAGGAAAAGTAAAAAGGAACTAAATTACTATTAGGCTATGCTCAAACATGTCTGGTTTGCCAGTGACACAAACATGTCTATACTTCTTGTGGGTGATGTTTATTTCATACTTTTTTTTTAAGCATCTAAAAAACTATTGACTTTAATTGAATGGGGAATATTTGTGATAATTCATGATAATTTTGCTAATGCTGACATTTCACCCGATCCTAAACATATGAACGAAGCCTTATAACCCAATTATATATATATATATATATACTAGAAAATGTACCCGCGCTGCCCGCGTATGAAGTGTCAGTGTGTATAGAGGGTCCTGTATACCTGTAGTATAGAGTTGGTGGAGGTCTTGTATACCTGAAGTATATAGTTCGGGGGTCCTGTATTGTATACAGGGGGACCTGTAGTGTATAGTTTGGGGTTGTGTATACCTGTAGTATAGAGTTGGTGGAGGTGCTGTAGCAGTGTTATCCAGTCACAGTATGGTGGTATTGGTCAGGTCTGGTATTGCAGTGTTATCCAGTCACAGTATGGCGGTATTGGTCAGGTCTGGTATGGCGGTGTTATCCAGTCACAGTATGGCGGTATTGGTCAGGTCTGGTATGGCAGATTCGTCCATCCAGTCACAGTATGGCGGTATTGGTAAGGTCTGGTATAGCGGTGTTATCCAGTCACTGTATGGCGGTATTGTTCAGGTCTGGTATGACGGTGTTATCCAGTCACAGTGTGTCGGTATTGGTCAGGTCTGGTATGGCAGTGTTATCCAGTAACAGTAAGGCGGTATTGGTCAGGTCTGGTGTGGTGGTGTTATCCAGTCACAGTATGGCGGTATTGGTCAGGTCTGGTATGGCGGTGTTATCAAGTCACAGTATGGCGGTATTGGTCAGGTCTGATATAGCAGTGTTATCCAGTCACAGTGTGGCTGTATTGGTCAGGTGTGGTATGGCAGTGTTATCCAGTCACAGTATGGCAGTATTGGTCAGGTCTGGTATGGCAGTGTTATCCAGTCACAGTGTGGCCGTATTGGTCAGGTCTGGTATGGCAGAGTTATCCAGTCACAGTATGGCGGTATTGGTCAGGTCTGGTATGGCAGTGTTATCCAGTCACAATGTGGCGGTATTGGTCAGGTCTGGTGTGGCGGTCTTATTTGGCATGGTATGACAGTGTTATCCAGTTACAGTATGGCAGTATTGGTCAGGTCTGGTATGGCAGTGTTATCTAGTCACAGTATGGTGGTATTGGTCAGGTCTGGTGTGGCGGTGTTATCCAGTTACAGTATGGCGGTATTGATAAGGTCTGATATGACAGTGTTATCCAGTCACAGTATGGCAGTATTGCTCAGGTCTGGTGTGGCAGTGTTATCCAGTCACAGTATGGCGGTATTGGTCACGTCTGGAGTTGTTATCCAGTCACAGTGTGGCGGTATTGGTCAGGTCTGGTATGCCAGTGTTATTCAGCCACAGTATGGTGGTATTGGTCAGGTCTGGTGTGGCAGTGTTATCCAGTCACAGTGTGGCGGTATTGGTCAGGTCTGGTGTGGCAATGTTATCCAGTCACAGTATGGCGGTATTGGTCAGGTCTGGTATGGAGTTTTTATCCAGTCACAGTATGGCGGTATTGGTCAGGTCTGGTATGGCAGTGTTATCCAGTCACAGTATGGCGGTATTGGTCAGGTCTGGTGTGGCAGTGTTATCCAGTCACAGTATGGCGGTATTGGTCAGGTCTGGTATGGAGTTCTTATCCAGTCACAGTATGGTGGTATTGGTCAGGTCTGGTGTGGCAGTGTTATCCAGTCACAGAATGGCGGTATTGGTCAGGTGTGGTATGGCAGTGTTATCCAGTCACAGTATGGTGGTATTGGTCAGGTCTAGTGTGGTGGTTTTGGTCAGGTCTGGTGTGGCGGTGTTAAATGTGACATGTGGAGCTATTACTTACCAGTCCTGATGCTAATTGGTGAGTGAGGATGGGGCATCTTCAGGTTTAGTGGTTAGGGCAGCAGCAGCTGGTAATACTGTCCTGTATACATGTACTGTATAGATGGAGTAGGGGGCCCTGTATACATGTACTGTATAGATGGAGTAGGGGGTCCTGTATACATGTACTATATAGATTGTATAGATGGAGTAGGGGGCCCTGTATACATGCACTGTATAGATGGAGTAGAGGGCCTTGTATACATGTACTGTATAGATGGAGTAGGGGGCCCTGTATACATGTACTGCATAGATGGAGTAGGGGGCCCTGTATACATGTACTGTATAGATGGAGTAGGGGGCCCTGTATACATGTACTGTATAGATGGATTAGGGGGCCCTGTATACATGTACTGTATAGATGGAGTAGGGGGCCCTGTATACATGTACTGTATAGATGGAGTAGGGGGCCCTGTATACATGTACTGTATAGATGGAGTAGGGGGCCCTGTATACATGTACTGTATAGATGGAGTAGGGGGCCCTGTATACATGTACTGTATAGATGGAGTAGGGGGCCCTGTATACATGTACTGTATAGATGGAGTAGGGGGTCCTGTATACATGTACTGTATAGATGGAGTAGGGGGTCCTGTATACATGTACTGTGTAGATTAATTAGCGGGTCCTGTATACATGTACTGTACAGATGGAGTAGGGGGTTCTGTATATACATGTACTGTACAGATAGAGTAGGGGGTTCTGTATATACATGTTATGTACAGATGGAGTAGGGGGTTCTGTATATACATGTACTGTACAGATGGAGTAGGGTGTCCTTTATACATGTACTGTATACATGGAGTAGAGGGTCCTGTATATACATGTACTGTATAGATGGAGTAGGGTGTCCTGTATACATGTACTGTATATATGGAATAGGGGGTCCTGTATACATATACTGTATATATGGAATAGGGGGTCCTGTATACATATACTGTATAGATGGAGTAGGGGGTCCTGTATACATGTACTGTATAGATGGAGTAGGGGGTCCTGTATACATGTACTGTATAGATGGAGTAGGGGGTCCTGTATACATGTACTGTGTAGATTGAGTAGCGGGTCCTGTATACATGTACTGTACAGATGGAGTAGGGGGTTCTGTATATACATGTACTGTACAGATGGAGTAGGGGGTTCTGTATATACATGTACTGTACAGATGGAGTAGGGGGTTCTGTATATACATGTACTGTATAGATGGAGTCGGGGGTCCTGTATACATGTACTGTATAGATGGAGTAGGGGGTCCTGTATAAATGTACTGTATAGATGGAGTAGCGGGTCCTGTATACATGTACTGTACAGATGGAGTAGGGGGTTCTGTATATACATGTACTGTACAGATGAAGTAGGGGGTTCTGTATATACATGTACTGTACAGATGGAGTAGGGGGTTCTGTATATACATGTACTGTATAGTTTGAGTAGGGGGTCCTGTATACCTTTAGTGCCCTGTATATACATGTACTGTATAGATGGAGTAGGGGGTCCTGTATACCTGTAGTGCCCTGTATATACATGTACTATATAGTTGGAGTAGGGGGTCTACCAGTTATTACTGTGGATGTTGTGAGGCAGCTTCCCTAGCAACCATTTAGTTTCCAGCTCCCTGTGAAAATGAAAGTAGTAATCCTATTGGTTGCTAAGGCTCCCAACTGCCGTTTCCTCTGGGCAGCTGCAGCTAATTATATCACCTGTGTTTGCAGTGTGGAGATTTTCCCATTCATCTCTATGGGGCGCCGCTCTTCCCCCTCCCCTCCTGTACATCTGGTGGGGACGGGACCTTCGCAATAACCTTCCCGGGCACCCAATGTATCTGTGTGCCAAATTTGGGGTCAAACTGTTCAGGCATTTGGAAGTCTATACGGGACAGACAGACAGACTTTGATTTTTATGATATATATGCTGGGGCTAAAACGAAGTTGAGACTTCCTGTTCTGTTTGTGGTGATAGAGGAAGTGGCTGTAAAGTGATCTGTACAGCATTGCAGTGACATGTGACACCAGTAGATAGAGGAGACAATAGCAGCTTCCTGGTCACAGAGCATGCTCAGTAATGTTTTGTATTCACCTCAAAGGGACAAAGTCTGTCATTTGTCATTTATGTCCATGAATCTTGTAAAACATTTCACTAAATGCTGCTAAAAACAGCTCAGGCAATATGGCAGCCCCCATAAGGCTATGCTCACACAGTGTATTACCAGCCATTGTTTGACACGTCTGTCAAACAATGGCCACTGGCTTACATGTTCCCTTGGCCAATACTGCAGTATCGGCCGTTACAACATCATTTTCTTCATTTTGGATTGCGGGCACCTTTGGGTGTGCCTGCAATCAAATTAACCATTGGTCTTTATACAATGTATGGCCGTAAGAACAGGCAAACATTGTGAGAACAGACTGTGAACAGTCTGCTGGCCAAAAATAATTGACAAGTCAATGCAATACATTGTGTGCACAGTAGCTGCTGTTCTCTATAGGATTCCACTGAATATACACTGAGCCTAACAATGTGTAAAAGTGAAATAAAAAAAGACATTCAGAAAATAAAAACAGATTAGATTAAAATAACATTATTTATTTTTATCTGATTCTATTCCTTTTGATTATGGATGGTCCGAACCTGCCGAGGTTCGGGTTCCTACGAACCTGAATTCTCGGCAATGATTCCCGCTGTCTCCCACCTCCGTGGAGAGGGTGTATACAGCCGGAGGACCGCCTGGAAAACTAGGATATGGCTATGGCTGTATCCCAGTTTTCCAGGCGGTCCTCCGGCTGTATCCACCCGCTGCATGGAGCGGGCAGACAGCGGGAATCATTGCCAAGAGTTCAGGTTCAGTGGCGGATTATAATGTGGGCGGTTTGGGCGGCCGCCCGAGGCTCCGGGGGGCCCGTGCCACGCCGCCCACATTATAATACACTCTTGTTCCGCAAGCATTGTTTCGCTTGCGGTCACAAGAGTCTCCAGCTGATGCGCGGCTGCCGGGGGTGTCCCGTCCTCTCCCCGGCAGCGCGCGCATCACACAGCTCCTAGTGCCTCCTGGGGCCCTGACTTCCGGTACTGGGAGCGCACGTACCGGAAGTCAGGGGAGAGGACGGGACACTGCCGGGGAGAGGACGGGACACCCCCGGCAGCCGCGCTGAGCCGGAGACTGCAGAAGGAGAGAGGCTCGACGGGGGAACGCAGGGTAGGTGAGTTGTATTTTGTTATTTTTGTGTTATTTACTGACTGGGGGGGGGCATCTATAAAGGGGAGAAGAGGGGGACCATCTATAAGGGAGGGGGGAGAGGGGTACCATCTATAAGGGAGGGGGGAGAGGGGCACCATCTATAAGGGAGGGGGGAGAGCGGGACCATCTATAAGGGGGGGGGGGAGAGGGGGACCATCTACAAAAGGGAGGGGGGAGAGGGGGACCATCTATAAGGAGGGGGGAGAGGGGGACCATCTATAAGGGAGGGGGGGACCATCTACAAAAGGGAGGGGGGAGAGGGGGACCATCTATAAGGAGGGGGGGAGAGGGGGACCATCTATAAGGGAGGGGGGGAGAGGGGGACCATCTACAAAAGGGAGGGGTGAGGGGGACCATCTATAAGGGAGGGCGGAGAGGGGGACCATCTATAAGGGAGGGGGGAGAGGGGGACCATCTATAAGGGGGGGGGAGAGGGGGACCATCTATAAGGAGGGGGGAGAGGGGGACCATCTATAAGGGGGGGGGGAGAGGGGGACCATCTATAAGGAGGGGGGAGAGGGGGACCATCTATAAGGGAGGGGGGGAGAGGGGGACCATCTACAAAAGGGAGGGGTGAGGGGGACCATCTATAAGGGAGGGGGGAGAGGGGGACTATCTATAAGGGGGGGGAGAGGGGGACCATCTATAAGGGTGAGGGGAGAGGGGGACCATCTAAAAGGGTGAGGGGAGAGGGGGACCATCTATAAGGGGGGGGGAGGGGGACCATCTATAAATGGAGGGGGGAGAGGGGGACCATCTATAAGGGAGGGGGGAGAGGGGGACCATCTATAAGGGAGGGGGGAGAGGGGGACCATCTATAAGGGAGGGGGGAGAGGGGGACCATCTATAAGGGAGGGGGAGAGGGGGACCATCTATAAGGGAGGGGGGGAGAGGGGGACCATCTATAAGGGAGGGGGGGAGAGGGGGACCATCTATAAGGGAGGGGGGAGAGGGGGACCATCTATAAGGGAGGGGGAGAGGGGGACCATCTATAAGGGGGGGAAGAGGGGGACCATCTATAAGGGAGGGGGGAGAGGGGGACCATCTATAAGGGAGGGGGGAGAGGGGGACCATCTATAAAGGGGGAAAGAGGGGGACCATCTATAAAGGGGGAAAGAGGGGGACCATCTATAAGGGGGGAAAGAGGGGGACCATCTATAAAGGGGGAAAGAGGGGGACCATCTATAAAGGGGGAAAGAGGGGGACCATCTATAAAGGGGGACCATCTATAGAGGGGGAAAGAGGGGGACCATCTATAGAGGGGGAAAGAGGGGGACCATCTATAGAGGGGGACCATCTATAGAGGGGGAAAGAGGGGGACCATCTATAAAGGGGGAAAGAGGGGGACCATCTTTAAAGGGGGAAAGAGGGGGACCATCTATAAAGGGGGACCATCTATAGAGAGGGAAAGAGGGGGACCATCTATAGAGGGGGAAAGAGGGGGACCATCTATAGAGGGGGAAAGAGGGGGACCATCTATAGAGGGGGAAAGTAGGGGACCATCTATAAAGGGGGAAGGAGGCGGACCATCTATAAAGGGGGAAAGAGGGGGACCATCTATAAGGGAAGAAAGAGGGGGACAATCTATAGAGGGGGACCATCTATAAGGGAGGGGGAGAGGGGGACCATCTATAAAGGGGGAAAGAGGGGGACCATCTATAAAGGGGGAAAGAGGGAGACCATCTATAAGGGGGGGGGGAAGAGGGAGACCATCTATAAAGGGGGACCATCTCCTATAGGATTAGCACCCTCCTCTCCTGACATCCTCTGTGCTGCTGGGACCTCCCCTTTAGATCAGCACCCTCCTCTCCTGACATCCTCTGTGCTGCTGTGTCCTCCCCTATAAGATCAGCCCCCTCCTCTCCTGACATCTTCTGTGCTGCTGGGCACTGCAACCTCCCCTATAAGACCAGCACCTTCCTCTCCTGACATCCTCTGTGCTGCTCAGACCTCTCCTATAGATCAGCACCCTCCTCTCCTGACATCCTCTGTGCTGCTGTGACCTCCCCTATAGATCAGCACCCTCTTCTCCTGACATCCTCTGTGCTGCTCGGACCTCTCCTATAAGATCAGCACCCTCCTCTCCTGACATCCTCTGTGCTGCTGTGACCTCCCCTATAGATCAGCACCCTCTTCTCCTGACATCCTCTGAGCAGATTATAATGTGGGCGAATTGACTGGGGGGGCCAGGTTGGGTGGACAGCCCGGGGCCCAGGGTACATTTAATCCGCCACTGCAGGTTCGTACGAACCCGAACCTCGGCAGGTTCAGACCATCCCTACTTTTGATGTTTCTGTTAAGAGTTTCATGTTAAGAGTTTTTTGCCAAATGACCGATACATTTTAAAAGTTACCGTTCCATTTGCGCGGTAGAATACGTTTTAAAAACTCTGGCCAGCTACACAGTCCGCTCCTAAAGTGATCAGTGTACTGGTCTGCAGGACTACATTTTAAGTGTATTACAATCCATTCTCTGGCCCGTACAGGTTAGGTACCCTATAAGATTTCCACCATTTTTGTAGCTGCCTTTGGACCCATTCTATTTTATCAATACCTTTTTGTAGGTGAGGTCTCCAGAACAAGACACAGCATTCCAGATGTGATGTCACTAGAGCTCTATACGGCAGAATCACAATCTCCTCCTCCTACTGGTCATACCTCTAGCTGTACCGCCCAGCATTTAACCCAATGGTCCCTACTTCCAGATCACAGATATCAGTCCCATAAATTCTTCACTTTTCAAGTACTAAATACCATATAGCTACCAATATGATACCCAGGAACAGAGGATTCCTTCTCCCCACATTAATTTTTTTACTTTTGGAAACATTTCACAATTTCCATTGTTTTTGGACCACTGGACATGACCATAATACAGTTAATTTATACTTTGTACATAGGACACTAGAACCCCCGGCCACAATTTGACTACTGGACATGACTGTAAGGGTCCTATTAGACAAATTGATATTTAACAATAAACAATCGCGCAAACACGATCGTTTATCATTAACTTGAATCTTTCTCCATATTACACAGAACGATAGTTGTTAGTTTCAATTGCTACTACGATTCTTTACTCCATTTGATCCCAGCAATGAAGGAACGATGTGGAACTAGACTGAATGATTATTGAACAAATGTGGAAGCACAGCGTACCATTAACAATCATTTTGGTGTCAGCACCAAGCGAACGATGAAAGATTTCTCGTTGGCGTTTTTTTTCGTTTTCTGCATTTACACTCAACGATTATCATTTAAATTTGAATAATACAACAATAATTTGAGCGATAATCGTCCCATGTAATACAACTCATGCTATATACAAAGTCATGCTATATACATAGAACACTCCAAGCCACAATGTTTCCTAACTACTGGACCTGACTGTAATACCGTTCAGTTGTACATAGAGCTTTACAACCCCCTCTCCACAACCTGACTACTGGACATGTAATACAGTTCTGTATAGTTGGGAACAAGACTAACTTTTCTTGGCGATTCTTCTCCTGACTTTCATTCCCCAGTCTATCAGCATTTATTAGACTTCTCGTCTCACTCTCTCGCTCTCTCTGTTCCGCCTGTATTACACATCTATCCCCAACTATAAAATAGGATTCACTGAACCCAAAGACATGTTTTAATTCACAATTTATTACCAGCATGAAGCTATTTTAATGAGAAACTGTTTGGAGGCCGTTTTTTTAGCTTTTCTTCTGTGATCCATAATTGGTAACAGCACACCGAGGAGTCACTCTCTCCGACACTTTACTGGGGCATTGATTATGCAAACAGCTAAAACTTGTGCATACATTTCCATCTAATTACACATTATGTTTAAGAAAAGTTATCCCGGAATCACCTATCTCTGCAATTACCCGTCCTGTATCACTGCTACGATGCCAGATAGACCTCATTTTGCAACTTTGTTAGCGTCTCGTAATTAATAGAACATACTCTGTAATGCGGAGTAAAGTGCTTACCGCTACAGAACTATGTAAGTATCAGTTAGCGAGCTGTCACCCACTGGATCACACACTTTGTGTAGGGAAAGCAGCCCTGGGCACTGGGATCTACGTTGCATTATTTATTTAGTTGCAGCTTTGATACTGTATGTTGTTTTCCAGCGACAAAACTGAATTAACAAAATTACATTGGCTTAGATGTAAGCACAGGCGGTTTTTCTAATGCTGCTTTCCTTCGGGGAAAACTACAGATCATTTAATCTTTTCTTGCATTTGATACAACACGTTTTAGCAGCTTAGAGCCGAGGAATTCCTTTGACAGCGTTTTTAATATCATTTACAGCCGATCGGAGGTGTTATCGAATATAATACAGCCATGTGTCATTGTCCACCATGACAGCCTGGAGAGTTCCAATTGCATTCGAGGGGGTTTTCGCGGCCTTTGCCTGCGGAGCCGATGTTCCTTCTGAGAGTGTATTTGCTTAGTAACATTTATAATGATGGTTGTAATCAGTATAACTATTTTGCTTAGATTAAGTTATTTTCCACTGTACATTTTTATGAGGCCATTAGCCGTATCGCCTCGCACGACGCTTATTATGCAAATAAGGATCTGCAGCGCTTTGTATTTCAGGCTCTGAAATGTGTGTTCAAAAGATAAGATGAATCGTAGCTTTTCTTACACGTATTACTATAAATCATTACAAACGGGCCAGAGAGTCGAAAAGTCGGGAGCGAGATTTCCATTAGCTGTGACTTCTGGAATGTTATTTACAGGCAACATATGGTAAAATGATCTCACTCGAAATGATAGCTAAATACTTCTATTATGTATGCGTCGTCTGACGGAAGCCCTGCTGCATGCGGCTCAGTCCCGTGCAGCGGCTTGTCACATCCACAAGTGCAGATTATATTTTAAAGCGGATATGTCACCACTTTTTCCCAGAGCAGCGGTGGTCATCCTGAATTGTCATAGGGTCTGAGCACCACTAACCACCACCTTAGTTTTATACATGATATTATAGAGGTTTTCCCTAGTGGCAAAACTACAGTATCTCATTTTGGAGGTCTGACTTTTTAAAAATGGGGATCCGAGTCTATCATCTCCAGCAGCTTCAGTAGAGAATGAAAGAAGTGTCAATGTATATTCTTAAAGGGTAAATCGGTCCACAAGATCGTGAATGGCCTCAATGGTTAAACCCTCCCCTATGATCAGGTAGTTTTGTTTTAGGCCGTTTTAGAGTAATCCTATGTCCGGTAAGGCCATTTGGAGCACTGCCCCGCTCCTAGAGCATTGATCTGCCTAATGATTATCAGTGGAGTGGGCGGGCCAGATCAGTGTGTAGTGCCTAAAAATTGTTTTTATTTTTTTTCTAGGCCCCTTGCACAGTCTGTGAAACAGGGTCTGTATGCTGCATTTGACAGACCGAATGAGCCCATGTGAGTGGAACTTCTTGCATCGTAATGAATCAGTCTGTGGAATTGGAATAGTACAAGAGTGTGCAAGAGCCTTACATAGTGTTGAGTGGAGAGCCCAAACCTTTACACTCAACATTTGACTCCCAGCTCTTTCAGAAGACATTCGGAGAATGCTGCCACTTTGGCCTCTCCGCTCAACACAGAGGAATCTCTTTGCCAAGACTGCCCTAAATCTCAAAGGGCTTCTCAAAGGGGATGTACTAGCATTTAGAGTGGATGACAGTTCAGGCTGAGCTTATCCAGTGAGAGTTCGAGGACAGGTTGCTCAGTGTGTGCCCAGCACTTCTCATGCCTGACGTGAAGGGTATGGAGGCACAATGCTGTTGGGTATCTAGAGAAAGGACGTCTGTGCTAAAGGAGGGAGTGATATCTGTATAAATGATTAGAATTATGTGTGCCAAGATAGACAGATCCCTGCCACCATAAGACCAGCTACTCTAGTTTGTTATCTTACCTGGACTTTATTTACCACCTGAGACAACCATATATAGCCTTCACAGGGTACATGATTTAAAGGAGAAGTCTGACCAAAATTTATTTTTTATATGTTATTACTTATGGAAAGCTATACAATTTTCTAATGTGCATTAATTATGGGAAATGCTCATATACTGCTATTTCCCTTAATTTAGTGTATCAGGAAGTGTTAGAATTCTCTCAGAACCAGTGACGTCACGACGAATGGTGTAATTCCTATGGAGGGTCCAGCAGGGGGCGCTCTATATATAGAAGTCAATGAGTACCATTGACTTCTATATATAGTGCGCCCCTGCTGGACACTCCATTGGAGTCACCCCTCACCAAGCGGGGCCATAGTGTTTCAAGCCGGGAGGAGGAGGGGGAGCGGAGGAGGAGGGGGCACTTCTGTGAGCGGCAGCTCTATGAGCGGCGGCGGCGCGGGCGGCGATAAGATAGCACAGGTACTACTCCCCCATTATTTGCAGATAATGTATATGTTTGTATATGTTCCCAGCACCGAGCAGGGAGGGGGGAGGTAGATGGCACTTCTCTCCCTCCCTGCTCGGTGCCCTGCAAATGTATTTATTGAATACATTTATGGGATACTTTGGGGAGCAAGGACACTTGCTCCCCAAAGTATTCCATAAATGTATTCAATCGCAAAGTACATTGGTACTCATTGACTTCTATATATAGAGCGCCCCCCTGCTGGACACTCCATAGGAATTACACCATTCGTTGTGACGTCACTGCTTCTGAGAGAATTCTAACACTTCCTGATACACTAAATTAAGGGAAATAGCAGTATATGAACATTTCACATAGTTAATGAACATTAGAAAATTGTATAACTTTCCATAAGTAATAACATATAAAAAATAAATTTTGGCCGGACTTCTCCTTTAAGGTGTATGGTGTATTGCAGTGACAAACAGTGTCTTAAAGTGTGTTTCTATGTGGACATTTGAGAAACATGTACCATGTCAAAAATGAACTCACCTCTAAAAAGAAGGAAATAGTCCATTCAGAAGGTGGTGAGAGATGTACACATACTCTGTATATGGAACTTTTTGGGCCTTCTGATTCATAATTCCTCCTTAGTTATTGGTGGGGTAAGGCCAGAAAGACAGCTTTGATAGAAATGGTCTCCAGTTACACAGACCTTTCTTTTGCTGCCGCATTATCTGGTTTAGGAGTAATTGACTCCTTTATTAATTGTTACACTGGGTTCAGGAGACAAATGAAAGTTAATTGAGTTATATTTTTAATTTTAACAGTCATAAGGCCCCGCTGAGACCCCAATAGAATAGGTTGAGGCGCTCTGCCGTAACAATGCCGCAGGTAACCTCGCCACATTTTTATTTCTCTACAGAAGAGATCTGAGCGGTGAAAACATTTCTGATGAAAATTAAAATTTTCTAAATGAGCTACAACTCTATTCCGTAAAACTTCAAAATCTCAACCGTCTGCGTCTCACGCATGTATATGGGGTTTCTGCATCTTCAATCATATGTTATAGTGTATGAGCTTAAGGTTCCTGTGCCACAGTGCAGGGAAGTTTGGCTTGGGTCCCCTCCCTCTCTTTCCAAACACATACACGCTCAGCTGAGTCAGGCAATACTTGGAATCCCACTCCAGCTGGCTCAGGCAGAATCTGTAGGGAGCGGAGTGTGGGCCCCTGCAGACCTACATATCTGTGCAGGCCCCTACTGCAGCTATCACTATTTTTTATATTAAAATTTTAAATCTATTCCGCTCCACAGGGCCAGGAGCTGTAATCCTAATTTTGCCTTGGCCATAGCTACAGGTAGTAGAATTAATAAAGAGTCAAAGATTTATTGTAACCCTCGGTTCAGGTCTGAGTGTTCAGACCCTAACCCATTAGGAGAAGACTGCGCTAAGTGCGTTTCTCTCCTTGCTCTGTGTCACATGATCAGTTAGACTTGTAGTGTAGGTTTATGGAGCCTGACTAATTATGCTAACACAGAGCAGAGATCGTCTCGTTCTCCTGATTGGTGCGAGTCTCAACACTCAGACCTGTTCAGATCAAAACTTTTGACATGTATCTATGGCATGCCAACGTTCTCTATGATGACGGTGACACTTCAACACAAAGTTCCTGTGGACTCTCTTTTTGTGGCTTTACTTCACTGACCTCTAACCTGTGTGACAGCTCTTCTCTTGTCAGTGCAGCACTGGAGTTTTAGCAGGTCAGGCATAAGCAGTCAACCATAACATGGTGAGGAGAGACTCTGGGTCTCCCTGATTTATGGGCCCTGTTGCAGCCGCAAACGCTGTGACCGCACAAATGCTGATTTTATTAGTAGTCAGACATAAGAGGGAAGCCTTGATTTACCTTTCAGGAAAAATGTGGACACAGCCCAGCTCTCTCTCCTGCACAAAGCACTAGCTAAGCTCCACCCAAATTTCCTGCCTTTTGTCTTGGTCTCTATGCTGCCAGAGATGGAATTCCTCTAATAGGCCGTGGACTACAGGGAAGTGGCCAAGAGTTTAGGGCTTTTTTTATGGAGTAAGGAGCAACTTTTGGTTAATGAAATAATTAATAAATATTTTCGCTACATTGACCGTGTAACTTTAAATATTCCGCACCAATATTCACAGCAGATCCACAACAAATCCTCCCCAAATGGGTTGGTTTGGTTTTGCTTTGTGGATCTTGGCGAGTTGAAATTGCAGATTTTCCAATGCAGAAAATCCAGAGAAAACCTGTCACGTTGGTCGTAATCTGTTAGATGCTAAAGATATCTTATGTGCCTGCTATTTCTTATACTGGGGAGAATAGCATAGTGGACACTCAGAGAAAGGTGATCTCATGTATCTCATGTATTTCAATTAACTCAATGGCGCCATTTATAGAATATATAAAGGAAAGCACCATAATCCCCCTGACGCCACTCTCCTACCTTCTTAATGTCCCTCCAAAAACATTCGGCCAGGTTGTTCCTATATATATTGACTGCTTCCAAGTGTCTGTTGGCTAAATACTGGAAGCAGAGCCTTATCCGTCTGCGGTAGAACTTATTTATCATATTTAAGATATGAGGAGACTAGAATATACTACTGCAATGCATGATAATACAGTAGATAAGTTCTTGAAGGTCTGGACACCTTGGGATGATTATTATGAGTCACGTTCACGTTCCACCTAAAGGTACAACATGTTTTGTTTCATGGATCTCCTCTTGTCTTTGTCCTGTCTTTGCCCCCTCCCCCCCTATTTTATATGTTAGTTCCATTAGATGCATATAGGTTTGTTATATCTGGTTTGGAGCCACATTGGCTCAATTGTTTTCTGCCTTTATCACTCTGCAAGGTTACTGACGATAATCCTTTGACAATGCAAATTAGCCTGGGTTCACACTGCATTTCTACAATCCGTTTTTTTTCATCCGTTTTTTGCAAAAAACGGATCAAAACGGATGCACACAAATGCATCCGTTTTGATCCATTTTTCCATTGACTTCCATTGTAAAAAAAAAAACGAATCAAAACGGATCCGTTTTTTTAAAGGATGCAAAAGTAGTGTCAGCTACGTTTTTGTGTCCGTCAAAAAAAACGGATCTGTTTTGATCCGTTTTTTTTACAATGGAAGTCAATGGAAAAACGGATCAAAACGGATGCACACAAATGCATCAGTTTTTTTCATCAGTTTTTTTGCAAAAAAATGATGAAAAAAACCCAGATTGCAAAAACGCAGTGTGAACCCAGCCTTACACAACTCTCGCTCCACAATTTATCTGTATACCTTCTCTGACACTAAGCAAACATGTAATTCTTATATTTTCTATCACACAACAACTGTTATGTAACTAATGCTTGGCGACTCAGTCTTGAACAGTATGATACTCTCCCTATTGTTTTATTGGAAATGTTATGTTTTTAATTGTTATAAAAAAAGTTAAAAATAAACAATTTACAAAAAGAAAAAAAAAATGAAAGCACCAGTGTGAATAGTGCAATTGGTCCACTATTACAGTCAACAATAATTACAAGGTTGTCGGTGATGGGCTGCCATGACGGAACTCTCCAGACAATATACGCTCACACAGATTTAGTGAAGGAAATTATCACACCAGGATGACCTGTCATATGGCGGCCCCAGTGCTGTCGCCAGGCCTATTTGCCACAGTACATTGCTCTGATACATTGTGTTTTCTCCCAATAAAGTGATGTCCGCGGGGGGCGTTAAATTGTGGTGGCTCTGCGTTGGCGCTAACCAGCAATCTGACCTCTTCTATGAATAAAAGAGTGCGGTGTACTTAATTCTCTGGCCTGTCAAACAGCAGCTTGATTCTGAGTGCCGCAGGCTATCGTGCAGGAGATGGTGTGCACATAATGGCTGCCCATAATTGTTTGCAGTTTTCCAATAAGTAATGTTCACTGACATTTCCTACATCTGAGCTCTTTCTTTAGTAATTTAGTTTTATTCATTGAACACTCCTCTTGTATTGCCTTTGAGTCATTCCTGTTTCCTGCTTCTAAATACTCTGCACCTTTCATAGTCTGCAGATAATGTGAGAAATTCCGGCTGGCAGCGAGCTCCATGGGAGGATAATAGGATTGAGAAAGTGCTTAATACATCTCCAATGTAATAACGTTAAGCAGATGCTGGGGCTTTAATGTCCGATTATTGTTTTTTTGCTTTAAATCTAGTTGCTGTTTACTGTAGTGGCGCACGATCCCATGGCCGCCGTTCGTCACTTGTAAAGCGTTGCGCTTGGTTTTCCTTTCTTACATTTGTTAGGGAGGTAAAGTGTCAGTTTTGTGTAACTGTGCGTTACATTGTGGCATGTCAAGTCATTTGTTTGTAAAGAAAAATCAATTTTCCTCTTTGTTTCTAACACGTTCTCTAAGTGAAAGAAGGATTTGGTGGAGCGCTGCTGTATGGCGCGTTCTCATGGAAGGCGGCAGAATGGAAGTGAGAAAAGTGTCCGTGTCGTCCAGGATTTTAGGTGGGATCACATGTAGCAGAAATGCAATGGTAGCAAATCTGCAACAAATCAGTATTTAGGTGCAGATTGTTTTGCAGAACATGATACATAGATAAAATTGCGTCTTGTGTATCCTATCGATCCGTGGCCACAACCAAGTGTGGATTGGTGAGATCACCACTCATTTGTAGCAACCTTTAGAAGCCATGATGAATCGAGCAGCCGGGCCAAAAGAATGAACCCTGTATCTTTTGTGCAGCTATTCTAATGTATTGCTAATGACCGCACATTCCCTGTTCACACAACAGGAGATTTTGCTTCAGTCCAATAGATTTGATCAGCCAAGGATCTGGAGTGTTCCCTGTCCTCAGCTGATCGCTGCCACCGTTTATCAGTCAAAGGAGCGTGTCTATGAACACTCCTGGAAATAATCGGCCCATGTAAAATAGCCATTTTTGCCTTCCTTAAAGGAGAAGTCCGGGCAAAGCTATTTTTTTTTTAACAAGAGCTGGGGAGGGGGTGGATAAAAGAAATAATGTGCCCTTACCTCCCCTGCTTCAGTGCTGTGTCCACATACCGCCGCTCTGGTCCTCGAATCCCCAGCCACTTCCTGGTTGTGGCGGGACCCCACTATGGTGGCTTACTGGCTTAGCGGACCACACGTCATGACCTGGTATGGCTCAGACCAGGAAGCGGCTGGGAACCAGAGCAGCAGTATGCAATTATTTATTTTATCCTCCTCCTCCCCAGCACTTAAAAAAATTGCTTTGGCCGGACTTCTCCTTTAATAAATCTGTTCTTATGTAGCAAATTTTGTTTACATTAAAGGTAACACATTGAAAATGCAGCTTAGTCCGTAGACAGCATGTTATAGGTTAAAAAGATCTAACCATACTGATGTACAGTACCTATTTGTGTGGGGGGAAAATGCTATTTAATTAATCTGAACATCCGGGTTTAGAAGTCCAGTGGTTGGTCCTATTTTTGTATACAGACTAGTACAGGGAAAGCTGTCAGTCACTAATTCGGACCACCCAATGGACTCCTAAACCCAGAATAAGATTGCTTTTTAGATGAATTATTTACAAGTTATACCAAATCTTTTCCCACAAAATCACATGTAATGACCTGGCTTGGTGGATATAGAGTATAAGCGGTGGGATAGGCTGTCGGCACACTCACATCCTTTGTTGCTGTTATGGGTTAAAGTTGCGGTTTCCAAGAGTTTTCGATTGTGTTGCAAATCTGTTAGCAGCCTCAAGGTCTCTTGGTCACTTTGCAGCTGTAGTTATTTAAGGTTGTCCTCATACTGCAAAAAAAGAAAAAAATATTCTAGTGACGCAGCTCAAAAAAACAAATACATGACACTGTGAGGCTGGAACTACTGAGGTAAACCATAGGAAAATAGCATTAGAGTGTGACAGCACTGCGCTTACTTTTAGGTGACCTTGTGTCTTTTGTGTTGTCCTCCTGTTTTACTTATATTGTAAAAAAATAAATATATATATATATATATATATATATATATATATATATATATATATATACACACACACACACTGTTTTTGGGTGCAGATTCTATTGATTTAGGATGCAAACTGATGCCATGTATTACTTTAGTCTGCAAGTCTATGGTAGAATTTACAACCCGATCCAGTGAACTGATTGGAAAAGTGATATAGTTTCTGTATTTGGTGCATCTCAGTTTGAGTTACTTGTAGAAAAAAAAATGGAAACCCGTTGAGGCTCCAAGCGTTCTGCCATGTAAGTTTTTTTCATGCATGAATTACAAGCACTTCCATAGTGCGATCTCAGGTGAAAAGTTTAGAGTATATGCAAAGTGCATGAAATTAATATAAAATCATTTCCGAATACCCCGCGGTTCATCCACTCACTGGCGCATTTTACTTAGCTCCTCACTGTGAGGAAGTCAGGTACAACAAAGCTCCTCAGGTTAAACAAGAATCTGCAGTCATCTGTGCAAGGAGCTGTAACCGCACATCGGAGAAATCCTCTAATCCAACGACTTTATAATCCATAATGCCTAAAAGTAGCCATAGTGATAGGAAATGACTGACAGATCTTACAGCAATGGTATCTTGCTATGTGAGTGTGTGCATCTTCATCTATGTGTTATATAATAGTAATGCCTCTCCCACCAGGCCCACCACAAAGTCATAGCTGCCCCTTTGTGCCCCTACAAGTTGATATGTAGCTGCCCCCTTTGAGACCATACAAAGTGTAAGTGAACGATTTCAGGTTAACGATAAACAATCTTGTTTGCAACCGTTTATCGTTAGTCATTAATCGTGTAATAGGCCCCTTAGACTGTGACTGATGATAATTATCAAGCTACCTCTGCAATTCACAGCAGTACATGAAGGGGTGTGCAGTATTGTGGACATCAGCTGGATAGTTAAAATCTGTCACTAATGCTACAAATAGTCAGTGTAGCCCTGAACTCGATATGGGAAACGTTACGAAACACAGTAGTTTGTCATTACAGAAAAGTGAGATCTGGAAGTGATCAGATGTAAGCTGGAATCCATTCGTGGTTTATTACGTGTCAATATTATTTTAGCCTATTTTTTGTTTTGTGGTGGTCATCACTGTGTTTCTGAAATCTTTGTAGCTAGATTGGGGTGTCGGAGAACGTGGCAGATCTACATTCAGAGATTAAGAAATTAGAAATGTTGAATGTGACCTTGCCTGGAGCCGCGTTTAAATTATTAAAACTTAATTTTGATTTTAAGTCGGACACCGTCTCATAGCAATTATCTGGGGATTAAACGCGCTAATAGCAGCTATAGCAGCACTGTATAAAATTAGCTTTCCTCTTATGTTTGGCTTTAAAGAAAGGCTGAGCGGAGCCGCTCACAACCTTCTCTCTGGGAGATGGATTATTCCCTGCCAATGGTTATTTAGATCTGTCTTGGTTACGGAGTAGAGCAGACAAGCCATTGTAGACAAACATTTTTCTATTTATTTTTTCTATCAGCTATTGTTCACCAGCCCATTTAGCTGGCTAGTTCTTTTGATGTATGTATCTGTTATATGGCACCTGTATTTGTAAAGCTATACTCTATACGTGTCTCTGATTTTATATGGAAGCAAAACGAAGAAATCATGGACTTAATTTTCATTCCTTTTTGGGTCAAAGGGTCAAACTTACCGCAGAACGCTTTTGTGTTTACAACAGGGATGGGGAACCTTTGGACCTCCAGCTGTTGCAAAACTACAATTCCCATCATGCCTGGACAGCCGAAGCTAAAGCTTCGGCTGTCCGGGCATGATGGGATTTGTAGTTTTGCAACAGCTGGAGGGCCAAAGGTTCATCATCCCTGATTTACAGACCATTATAGTGCAGTGTTTGGTGGTCTCCCAGTGTTTGGTCACTCCCACACGCTCCTACTTGAAGTTGCGCCCGTCGCATAGGCTCCATTATATGCTTGGGCAGATTCCATCGTCTGCCCAAAGAAAGGACATGTTAATTTTTTGGGCAGACATCGGAATCGGCCCCACCATAGAATGTAGTCTATGGAACTGGCGGAGAGAGAAGTGGGAGAGTGCGGGGACGAGCGGTGGATTCCTCGTGGAGTGCATATACCCTAAGTGAGCAGCCATAGCGGGTTCCAATGCAGACAATAGTATTTCTATATACATGGCCCACAAGCCCAGAAGTTGCCCGGTTTGCCATCTACATGCATAGGTTTTTATGCGTTTAGAGCCCAGTCTCTAAGAGGAAGTAGAATAACAAAGTCTATTTAGAATAACAAACACTTCCACCTAATGGGTAGAGGCCGAGTTTCCTTCAGGACAAATTATCCTAGAGCAGTAGACGGAGCAGAGAGTCGTCCGTGTCACGCCAGCACTTTAGTGTATTACTTGCTCACATATACATCATCTTTATGAATTCATTGGGAACATTAATGGAATATATGCTATAATAAAGGGAACCGCAGCCAAACCTTGGCAGATTATTTATCCTGGCTGAGATCCCTGTAAACACTGCCTAATACCAGTCACTCCGGAGGAACGGCATTGAATTATATCTTTATAAATGAGTTTCCAACTACCTGCCTTACAGCTTTGTGTCATTATGTAGCTTATTCTTCTCCCAACAAAACAGCGTTCGCCGCACATTCATTGTTCTTGTAAATGGGTAAACTCTCTGAACAGCCAATTCCGCTGAAGATGTCTACATTATTATAAACTCCGTGCGGCAATACCAAACTTAATCCAACATTTCTCATTTAAGGGGAATGAATGCGCATTTTTGGCAAGATATTACGGCCGTCAGAGAGAAAGATGCCTATTTCTCCTCACAGTTAATTTGTCTCCACTATTCAGTGTAGTTTTCATCCTTGACAAGGGGCCGAGCCTGAGGTGCTTCCCAAACGGAACATGTGTAAAGAGAAGGAAGACAGAACCCCAGTCTATATGTTTCGCACATTGCATTCATAAAGGTCTGCAAATACAAGAATAAGGGATTTTTTATTAGGTCCTGTAACATTTCCTAATGGTTAATGTCAGACATACTGTAGCACCATATAACATTTTATAAAAAAAAAAAAAATTGCACATTTTAAAGCATTTTTCCACTTGTTTGTTCCAGTATTTCTTTCCGTCATGAAAGCCTATCTGTCCTTTACGCTGCCCTGGAGGACGCAAAAGCGGACCATAAATTGAAAAAAATTATAAAAATTTTAAAATTAGAGCCCAATTACACAGTTTGTTAATCTGCCCAATCAGGCAGCCGATCAGCAAAATAAACAATCAACGGCTAATTGTTGCCATATAAACCTGCTTACAAACCATCGGCTGCCGGGCGCACGTCGTTACATGTAGCATGGCTGATAACAATGTAAAAATAATAAATATTATACTTACCTATTCTCCCCTGGTGTCCAAACTTTGCCGCAGTTCCCTGCTCATTGGCCCTGTCTCTTTAGTGATAGGCTGCTCAGCCAATCACTTGCCGCAGTACTTTGCCCTCTCGGTCAGTAATTGGCCGAGCCGCCTATTACTAAAGAGACAGGGCCAGAAGCGTCAGCAGTGAGCAGGGAACACCGGCAAAGTTTGCAGGAAACCAGGGGAGAATAGGTAAGTATAATCTTTATTACTTTTACAGAAAAGGCAACTAAACTAACTTTCCTTTCAGGTTGCAAATTGAGCATAAATCACACCCAACTACAGTCGACACACCCTACATATACTGTATGCTTTCACCATGTTTTTGAATACGGGCGATAAAACCTGACACAAGCATACACTGCTCTCCAGCAATCAAAAGGTTAAACACTCAAACACTGTCAAAGACTACTATTAATTCCTAAAGTGCATACAAGGACCAAGTTTATTAAAGTTTTAGGCTTAAAGGGGTTTTTTCCATCTTGCAAACTTATCCTCAATGACCACAGCGGTCAGACCCCCTACAATATCAAGGAGAGGGAATTGGGTCTCTCTTCATTCATTCTCCGTGCCATGAATGGGAAATGGCTTTAGTATAAAATGAGATAAAATAACATACAAACTCGCAAAAGAAGAAAATAACTCAAATGCTTACAGTATGTCTAGTTTATTCTGCTTCCTTGGGCTTAAGATGAAAACCAGGACGTGGATTGATCAGGCTATAAACCTATTTTGTTGTAGTCATATTTTATAATCTCTGGATCAGGTTTCTGGATCTGCCCAGCAGTTTAATGTGGCAGATTTTGGTTGTTTACAGGAATGTCATGGGAATGGGGGGCATTTGTGTCTTACATGATGGATGTGTACATATTTATTTGCATTCTCTAGCACTAGAAGCCTTTGGCCCCTTAATAAATGTAATTAGATGCTTTTAAAGGCTTTTATGACCTTTATTCAAGAAATTTACATTTGTTTTGCAAGGTCCCTCTTGGGCCCCTACATCATAGTTAGGTTTTCCTATTGACCTAAATAGTAGTTAGATTCCCAGATCCCCTGATCACCACATTCGCATAATAGATCCCCCTAATGCCTCAACATAGAAGTTAAGTCCTCTTCTGCCTTCACATATTAGGTCCTTCTGATACCCCTCAAATAATAGGCCCCCCTGGTGTCCTCCAATAATAGGGTCCACCTGGTGATCCTGTGTAATGGCTAATTCCTTCTTGTGCCCCACATAATAGTTAGTTCCTCCTGGGGCCTCAACATTATAGGTCCTGGTGGCACCTCAACATATTAACTAGGCTGGTGCCCCCACATAATATATTTCCTTTATGAATAAAGAATAAAAAAAATCAATTAAAAAAAATCCCCCTTGTGTCCCCCTGTAATAGGTCATTTTCTGACCTAAAAGGGGAACTGTCAGAAGGTTAGACGAATCTAACCTCTTTAGACGTCCCAACTGCACAGAAGATACCAAGGAGGACGGTATGTCTCTTACCTTTCTTCTCTGCGCTGTTTCGGTGCAGTTAGTTGTGTTCCTCACAGTCCAGTGAGGCCTTTAGGTGCACTGCCCGCTCCCATAGTGCCAATGTGCCCTGGCTGGCCTGCTTCTTTTTAATCATAATAATTGGAGAGGGTCAGCTGGGGGGGAGGGGGGGCATTCCGGCTCGGCACTATGGGGGGTGCGCCTAACGGTATAACCAGACCGTGGAGAGCAAGAATAACTGCACCGGATTGTTGCAGAGGAGGAAGGTAAGAGACATACTTTCCTTGTCTGCGAATGATGTGAAGTAGGGACATAGCAGGTTACAATCGTCTAACCTGCTGATAGTTAAAGGGGTACACAGACCGTAAGGGATTAATTTGCACTGTAGCGTCCTCATTCTCATCAATAGGAGTCCCAGAAGTCTGACCTGCTGATCATAAAGTGATGACATGTCACAGTGTCACCCCATGACTTTATGAGCTAGGGACACCTTTAGGGTACAAACACACACAGCAGATACGCAGCAGATACGCAGCAGATTTGATACTGTGTTCAGTTATTTAGATCTAATCTGCTGCGTATCCGCTGCGTATCTGCTGCGTATCGCAGCAGTAAATACGCAGCGTATATGACGTGTGTGTTTATACCCTCAACGTAGGTTTGCCTTGTCATTCTTCTAATTTCTTGGCATTTCTTAGGGAAGGGCCATTAAGACAAATGCCAATTTCCAGGCTGATATAGTGCTTTAGAGAAAATTTACAGTCTCCCTTTAGTTTATGCAGCGGAGGTGATAGAAAGAAGGATTTAATGGCCGCACAGGAAGCGTTGTGTGCATTTGTCATTCTGGATGTGAAGTTGATGGTAATGTCTGCTTCAGCAGGTGGGAATAGGCTCTTAGTTAATGTATGCTGGATGTACTGTATTCATCACCATGAAATAAGCGCCGCTCCTCGTCCCTGATTTCTCTCCACACATATCTAACCTGTGATTATGGATGAGAGGTGGATTGGCATGACACAATCGCCCCGTGCTTGATTGCTGCATTTTCCTTTGATGAGAGATTCTGCAATCATACGCCAAAGTCAAAGGAATAAGTTAAGTCAGAGAAGACCGAGCTTCATGACCAAGCAGGATTTCCTGGCCGGCATGTCTAGAAATTTACAATGTTTTTGCAGATTTTATTTTTTTTATTTTTATTTTTTTTGCATTCATGATCCATCTGTCTGTGTTAAAGGGAATGTATTACTTTTTCTTAATTAAAGGGGTACTCCAGCAAACAACATTTTTTTTTCAAGTCAACTGGTGTCACAAAGTGCCACCAGTTTTATTAAAAAATCTCCAGTCTCTCAGTATTTATCAGCTGCTGTATGTCATAGACCTAGCTATATATATGTAGGGCATACAGCAGTTGATAAGTACTGGAAGACCTACGCTTTAAAACCATAAACATATTCTTACCAAATTTCATTGTATGTTTGTGGATTTTTACATTCTTTTAGCTTCGTTTAGCTATCTTACCTGCACTGTGTTTAACAGCATTTAGAGAGCAGTCACATATACATTATCATAGGAAACTATAGTCAGGAGAGGAATTATTGATTTCTATGGAAATGTTTTAAAGGCATGCTCTGTGTGCTGGTCCCGTTATCTTATTACTGTTAGAAGTGTGTAGTGGGCATGCTCTGTAACCTGTGCAGAGAAGGGGAAGCGAGCTGTGGCCATCACCTATTGACTTTTATGGGAGAGTGTAGTGGGCATAACCTGTGAACATCATTAATGCAAATATAAATATCCTAATTGTGCTTGTATATTTACTGTGAATTATTGCACTGTGAAGGATGAGGGTTTACACTGTATGACTTGAGTACGATTAACTATGATTTTGAGGTCAGCTCAAAAGATGTGATCAATGACATATAAACAAATTTTTGTTCATTGTTTGATTGTTTTCATGTTTCCACCAGAAGATTATTGCTTAAATTTGAATGTTTTAACACTCTTTGCATGATAATCTGTCCGTGTAAAAGGCCCTTAAGATTTAATGCTGTTCAGGTGGGGTTGGGGGGATTAATGGATCAAAAGAATATTGTATTGCTGGACTAGATACTAGTTGCTTTAAATACTATGTGTACTTTATATTATTATTGGGATGTAATGATAAATATTAATTTGTTTTCTATAAAGAAAATGCAATACTGTAAAGTGAATTGAAATCTTTCCTGTGATAAGTTACACAGTCAAGTTAAGAGTCAGCTTATTTTTTTATCCAGCATCAAAAAACATGGCCACTTTCCATGCACCTTAATAGAAATGAATTGCAAAGAGTGGTGCTGTCTCTGGCAGAAAGTGGCCATGTTTTTGTAGTGATGGATAACCTCTTAAACACATGTTGAGTTAAACAGCAGGTCCCTTTCTGATAACATGTTGGCTTTATTTTCCTATTGGCTCATTTTGCTTTTATTCTGTTGCCCTTTTGTTGATTTATGTGCTTGTAGTTTATCATTTATTGTCGATGTAACATAAATAATAAATAATTTCTTCATGTACTAATTTATTACCGAACTTTTGCTTGTACACAGCATCCAAGGAGAAAAGGAAGCCGCGGTGTAAAACCGGGGGGAGTAGGAGGTGGACTGTAGACTCCAATGTAACTGATGGCAGAAATGTTGTTATACTGGAACAAAAGAGAACATTGATCAGTTTTGAAGGCAATAAATAGAAGGTAAGGGCCTAGAAGTAACGTACAATGTATTGTTTTATTATATGTCTATAGTTGCATGAAAATGTGCATATTACAGCAGCACTGGGGGTATGGGGGTCACTTCCGGCCCATCGAGCCGCCTTAGTCATGCTGGACTTTATCCACCGCTGTTCTTATTCGACTCCATTGCTACCTGCGGAGATTGGCCCTATGGGAGAAGTCATATAAAGACCTGCGCTAATGGGAAATGTTCCATCTATTACTATTTGTAATTTAGATTTACCATTGGTAATTCAGATGTTCATTATTCTGATTAGTCTACAATTAGTTAGGCAGCTGGTCTGTAAACGTTCCCAGCTTCAGTCCCCGGCCGGGCTCAGTGCAGGTAGTGACAAGAAGCTGCACCACATCTCTATTAGGATTTACTTCCATTCTGTGTTCATATTACAATGTATGATAATTATGATAAATACCACCACATCTTTTTTTGCCATTTGCCATCCGTTTTTTCGGACGACCGTCATTTTGCATCCAAGTAACGACCATTGTTTTAAAATAATGTCCGTGTTTTGGGTGCGAAATGACTGCTGTCCAAAAATAGATGATGTGTGGTTGTGGCCTAAGGCTGGTCTTACTTTTCACCTGTTTTGCAGCGCATTATACATCAATATAAGATGATTTACGACCATTGTCGGGTCATAGTTGCTGCCACTTGTGGTCACAGCACAACCCCATTCACTTATAATACCTGTGATGTAGGGACAGCAATCTTTGGCTCTGCAACCCGAGTTGTAGTCAAAGCCCTGATGTAGTAAAGTGATTACGCTAAGTGAATCAAATCATCCTTGTTAAGACGAGCCCACATGGGGCATTGGTGCGTATTACGTGGCAAAAATGCGCGCAGTGCATGACCCATTGATTTTGATGGAAATGCACACCGTAGTATACTTGGTAAATTGTGGTTTATATTTCTATATGCTGATTTCCTGCAAAATTCTGCATCCATTAATAAATAGACCCTGTGGCTGCACAGCTTAGCATATAAACAGTTTGCCACACCATGCTGCCATTAACACACAGGAAAGAACTGCACCAAACATCATATCTGTGTGGTTTCAAAGCTGGACCTATGTTATACAGCTTCTGCTTCACAAGATTGTACTCTTACAAGCATTTAATGCAGCGTTCACTCTGTGTTTTTAAAGTCCATTTTTTTCCCATCCCTTTTATGCAAAAAACTGATGTATTTGTGTGCCTCCATTTTGATCAATTTTTCCGTTGACTTCAATTATAAAAAACGGATTAAAAACGATCAAAATGCATATGTTTTTTATTGTACCCAAAAACGTGGTTGGCCACTTTTTTTTGCGCTAAAAAAAGGATGCCTTTTTTTTTTAATAATGGAAGTCAATGGAAAAATGTATCAAAACGGATGAACACAAATACATCAGTTTTTTTTGCATAAAATGGATGAAAAAATGGACTGCAAAAGCGCAGTGTGAACCCAGCCTAACCTATGAAATTATCTATTCCTATCTATATAATTCTCCAGACATAAATGTGCCTATCCATTGTCAGGAAGCAGAGATATTGCAAAGTCTGAGGAGCTGAAACGCACTGTGAATTTACAAGTCGCCGAACTCCTCATTACATTGCGGAAGCGTTATTTACATAAAATCTCTTGAAGTTTTAGCCTGTGACTCTTCCTGTTGTAATCTGAGGCTCCTCGCTGCTGAGTTTCTGTCACTTTGACTGCCGCAGTGTTTTCCTTCTATAAACAAAATGGCTTTACTGCTCAAATCCCAGATGAATTATTGAAGAGCACCCAGTGAGGGAAGGAAATTGATATAAAATCGGCTTGTTCCATTATTAATGAGTCAACAAAGATCAATGCAAAGTTGAAAAACAGAAACTTTGTAACAAAAGTGCAAATTAATCAAGGGGGGAAATGAAAAGAATAAAGGATCTTCATCTTTTCTTTTATCAGTGCGAGTTATACGGAACTGAGAACTTCTCCGAGCCGCCAAGTGCCTTAATACTGTGCAATATGGGGATTAAAGTGAACTTTATCTGCCACATACCTAGACCCACTAATATGGCTTCTAAAGGGGTTATAGGAAATTAAAAAAACATGACACCTTTCTTTGAGAAACATAGCCACCCTTGTTCCTGTACTGTGTGATATTGCAGCTAAGTCTCAATTACTTGAATAGGTCTGAGCTGCAATGGCAGATACATGGACAGGAGCGGTGCCTTTTCTCAATGAGAGGTTTCTTTTTACCATCTTCAAGTCGTGACAAGGATCATTTGTTTTAATTGGGAGTATGTCAGTGAACTTCAAAACCGCATCCCATTATATTTAAAGGGAGCCTGTCATGACTTTCATGCTGCTGAACCACCATGTACTGTATATATGGTCGTATATTTCTGGTAATTGACAGGTTGCAGTTGCTGCTACTTGCGTTCACAATGTGAACCCATCCACTTATAGTAGCTGAAATAACATGAGAGCAACACAGTAATATTTGGCTGTGCAGCGCATGTCCCATCAAAACTCATTGTGTCGCCTCATCCTTAAAGGGATTGTCTGGCGTTAGGCAACTTTTAATACCTTACGGCTGTTATAAAGAGCCAATACTTACCTGTCCACTCATCTCGGAAGTGGAGGTGGTGCAGTCAGTGGAGGACACTGCAACAGGACCTCAGGGGATCATGGACAGGTAAGTATTGACTCTTTATTGTTTTCTACATAACTGCAGCCAAATATTAAAAGTTGCCTAATGCCAGACAACCCCTTTACCCCCAGTGGTGAGGGGCACTTTTATGAGAGATGACTATCGAACGTTGTGCAATATTCATTTCTCTGATGTACATTTTTTTGGAATTCAGCCCCAGAATAGGCTTCTGAACCACCATCTCCCCGCTGCATATAACTGTACCTGATGAGACAAACCTCATGTTGCATCTCCATATCTCCCTTCTCCAGCTTCATAGATTTACAACACGCTTGCACTGACAACAAGAGCTACAGAGACACAACAGGAAGATCTGCCTCATAAAGCCTATTCCTGCAGGACAAAATTCAACATAGAGAAATGATCATGCACAGAGAAAAGTGAAGGTAGATTATTAAAGGGGAACTGTTAGACGAATCAAACCTGCTGATACAGTGTTTCCCCAAAAATAAGACAGTGCCTTATATTAATTTGTACTCAAAAATAGGCACTATGTCTTATTTTAGGAGTCTGGCTTATTTCTCTTCCCCCGGCCAGGGGGAGAGAACTAAGACATCCTTCCCGGAGTACTCACCAGAGGGCATCAGCAGCAGGACATGGACCAGGTCTCCGGCTGTGAAGGTCCACGAGGGGATTAGGTAAGTCCTGAGTGGGGGCGCATGGCAATCGGTGGCCTTTCTTTCGGGGTGTGCCCTAGTTTAGAGTAGGGGTGCCTTATTTTTGGGGGGATACCTTACTTTAGGCTAGTTGGGGTGTCTTATTTTAGGAGGGCGTCTTTTCGGGAAAACAGGGTATATCCCTATTGCACAGGAAAAGCTGAGGAGGAAGGTATGTCTCTTAACCTTCCTCCTTGGCGCTGTTACGGTGCAGTGAGTAGTTTGCTCTACGGTCTAGTGAGACCATTGGAAGCCCTGGGGCACCCGTTAGGAGCACTTCCCACCCCCATAGCGCGGATCCACCCCCGTCCAGCCTGCCTCTCTAATTCTAATTAAAGGAGCAGGCCAGATCGGCACTATGTGGCCTGAACAGCGCAGGAGGAAAGTAACATACCACATACACACATACTTTCCTCATCAGTGTCTCCTGTGCAATAGGGACATATCAGTAAGCAGTGGCGGTCTTTGGCACCAAGCACCCCAAGCGATCGCTTGGGGCCCCCAACATCCGGGGGGGCCCCCACGCCCCGCTCTCTTGTGCTGAAGACCGCTGGACAGGGCCGCTGCCCCACTCCCTGCTGCCATCTGAACTTTAACTATGAGCACTCGTAATGAGCGCTCATAGTTACATGCAGCAGCACTGACAGGGCGGGAGACATTGGCCCCCTTCCTGTCAGTCACTCTTGTGGCCGCAGGAAGGGTTTTCCCTGCGGTCACAAGTGGCAGCTTTGTCCTTGTGGTGTCGGTGCTCCAGTGACATCACTGGAGCATCAGCGCCAGGACAAGGGGAGTGCAGCCTCTTGTGATCGCAGGGAAAACCCTTCCTGCGGCCACAAGAGTGAAGAGAAGAGGAGACGCCCGGACCCAGGTGAGTATAAGTGTTTGTTTTATTGTGGTTTATACTATATGGGAGGGGGAGCACACAGGGGTCTGTTAAACTGGGGGAGCGCACATCGGGGGTCTATATACATGGGGGGAGCACACAGGGGGGCTATATAACAGGGGGAGCACACAGGGGGGCTACAGACTACTGGGGCTTCACAGAGGGGTCTATATACTACTGGGGGCAGCACACAGGGGGTCTATATACTACTTGGGGCAGCAGGATGGGGTTTATATACAACTTGGAGAGCCCACAGGAGGTCTATATCCAAGTGGGGGAGCACACAGGGGGGCTATATAGTACTGGGGGAGCACACAGGGGTCTATATACTACTGGTGGGGCACACAGGGGGTCTATATACTACTGGGGGAACATATAGGGGGTGTAAATACTACTTGTGAGGCAAACAAGTGGTCTATATATAACTGGGGGAGCACACAGGGGTCTGTATACTACTGGGGCAGCACACAAGGGGTCTATATAATACTGGTGGGGCACACAGGGGGTCTATATACTACTGGGGGAACCACTCAGGGGGTTTATATACTACTGGAGGAGCACACAGGGGTCTATATCCAAGTGGGGGAGCACAGAGGAGGTCTATATCCAAGTGGGGGAGCACACAGGGGGGCTAAAAACCCCTGAGGGAGCACATAGGGGGCCTATATACTAGTGGGGGAGCACACAGGGGGTATATACAACTGGGGGCAGCACACAGGGGGTCTATATACAACTGGGGCAGCACACAGGAGGTCTATATACTTCTGGGGGAGCACACGGGGGGGCTATATATAACTGGGGGAACACAAAAGGGTCTATATACTACTGGGGGAAGCAAACAAGGGGTATATACTACTGGGGGCAGGACACAAGGGGTATATACTATTGGGGCAGCACACAAGGAGTATATATTACTGGCGGTAGTGCACAAGGGGTATATACTACTGGGGGCAACACACAGCGGTCTATTGTTTTGGAACGCGTGTCGAGGGGGGGGCCCCAGACATAACTTCGCTTGGGGCCCCAGAAATGCCAAGACCGCCCCTGTCAGTAAGTTAGCTTCATCTAACCTGCTCATAGTTCCTCTTTAAGCGTTTACACTAGGTCCATCAGTTCATGTAAGACTGGGTTAACTTGACACATTCATGTGGAGCGTTTAAGAAATGTGTTTCTTTTAACAGAAATACATGCCACAAGTCACACTGCTGCACTTATTTTTTTCAGTACATATTTCAAACACATTGGAATAATTGACATGTCACTTATCTCTTGCATAAAACACATTGATAATGCAGGATTTGGATTAGTCTCATTCAGTGCCGCTAAACCACGTAAAAAGTGTCAAAATACATGTCAGAAATCTGAGGCTGTGTGTTTCGTTGCATATTTTTTCTTGTGAAAAAATAAACCATGTGCATGTATCCTGAGGCTGCTGGTTTCTTAAAGGGGTACTCTGGTTAGTAAAGAGTTAACCCTGCTTAATCCCCAGGCTTCTATTACATGAACTGGATTGTTTGTCTGCAGCAAATCCTGACTCACACCCTTAGGCTATGTTCACACTGCGTACGATTCTGTCCGCAGTTCTTACGCTGCCGTACATGTGTGGCTGAAACTACGGGCGTGGGAAAAATCAACATGCGGCCGGATGCGTACGCACCGTGAACATACGCCTGTAGTACAGTTATGCTTCCCTAGCTTGTTTCGTAGCGATCTGAAACAGGTCATTTACTTGGAAATCTTCGTCCAGCCCCGTAAACCACACAGAACCTTTTGGATCGAAAAATCAAGTTCTATTTGACTGAAATAAGTACTTCGTACGGGACCGCATGGAAATCCACGGCCGTGAGTTCGAACATTTCCGTCGGCAAACAATGGTCTTGTTCATTTTTCACGGCGGCGTATACGATCCGGTCGTAAGTTCGTACGTAGTGTGAACTGTGCGGCCGTATATCGTATACTTTCAAGCGAACGCATCAACCTCCAAACTACGTGCGTATATTCGCGGTTCGCACTACGAGTGGAAATATACGTAGTGTGAACATAGCCTAAAGCTGCAAAAAATCCTCACTGCATGTTCCACTCTGTCTCCACTCCTCTTTCCTCCCCCTCCCTTCTGAGACAGCGGTCACATGATCTCGGTCTTTTCTGTTGCCAGGCAAGCTGTATCTAGATCATAGAAAAGGGTAGACAAGTGGGAAAGGTGTAAAATGATTGGTTACTGCTAGAGATGAGCGAACCTGAGCATGCTCAAGTCCATCCGAACCCAAACGTTTGGCATTTGATTAACGGTGGCTGCTAAAGTTGGATAAAGCTCTAAGGTTGTCTGGAAAACATGGATACAGCCAATGACTATTTGGCTGACTTTTTGCACCTATATTTTATTTTATGGGATGGCCAGAATACCCCCAATGTTCTGTCTCTGTGATTATTTTTCTTTTACATATACCGTAGATTGTATAATATCCTCCCCGCTTCTAAGGACCATCCCATGAAAATGAAACCTTTCTATCTAATAACCTCTCACACTCTGTAACAGCAGCGAGTAATTTCCATCATGCTCAAGGTTCGTCTATCATAAAATATTGGGATCTTATCCAAAATACCAAAGTGCTCCCTAGCGTCTTAGTGGCACTTTATAGAGAGTGGTTTAAGGCGAGGGTGAATGGGTTCACTTTAAGACGTGCTGCGGTATAATAGGGCAGTGCAATTATTGGAGCAGCAGATAAGAGTGTGTGTCGCAGTGAAGGGGAATTGGTTACGGCAGTGAAGATAACCCTTGGGCTATCAGAGGCTGACCCTTTATATAGTCTACATGTGGCTCATTCTCCAAGCTGTATGAGCGGCTGAAGTAAAGCATTTGCTGTAATTACTTTGGAAGGATTATAATATAGGGTTTGGGGTTTTCTTGCTGGATGTTGTTGAATTCTTTCAGTTCTCAGCTTCAGCACTCATGCAGACGCATTTCAGGCGCATTGCTATGTAGCAGATTATCATTATTATGTCTACTGTATTACCATATCCATATACAGTGTACTGGGTTGTTTATAGCGCCGCTTGACTCGAGGTTCAAGCAGTAGGTTTAGATTTACATTGTTATCGGTGCCGCATGTAACCTGTATCCAGACATTTCCAGAGGCGGCCGTGCAGTTATGGCACCGACTGGTTGATGGATTACTTTAACTAGCAAATCATGATAATGGATATGTCTTGAAGTGTGTGCTTTGCACAAGATGGAAAGCAAAGCGGTTACCTGGGACAGGACATTGGAAAAATGATTCATATGAAATATTATGCTCCAGAGCTCTTTAAAATCTCTTTAGAATGTAATTCATCCAGGGCACAAAGACGGCTGAAGAGGGAGAGCTACACCACAGTGAATGGGCTGCTTCTAGTTCTCCCCCATAGGGCTACATTCGCAGCAAGCAAAGTTGAATTATGCTGCTTATTCAACTACAGTCAACTTGTCCAGGATTTGTGCAATCACCGGGGAACAACAGAGACTTCAGGTAGAGAAGTATAAAGTATACACAGCTGATTGGGAAGCGCCTTAGATCAGCAAACAGTTCCAATGTTTTACGAGAGTCCAGCACTGCTAATCTCCATCATCATCATCAAAGGGATCAGCATACATTTGCTAAAGATTTTAGTGTACAGTAACCAGCAGCAGTGCCAATGGTGGCATTATAGTTCTGTGACATAGTAGCATCAATAGACTGCTAGTATAATGATAATAATAAAAACCTCTGCAATTAACAATAGGTCCATCAGTTCTACATAGTTCTAGTGTATTATACCCCAGAGCTGCACTCACTATTCTGCTTGTGGGGTAATTTTATACATACCTTACATTACTTATCCTGTTCTGATCCTTACCCTAAACAGCTATCACTGAATATATCACTGATATATCCCTAACAAATAAAAAAAATACCATAGCACTCCTGTAGGTCTCTGCTAGACTCAATACACAAAGAAAAAAATTGTATACAAAGAGGATGAAGCAAAGTTACCGATCCTGTGGCCCAGCAGGAAAAAGTCCATACAAAATACACAAAAGGTAACACATCCAGGCGTTGTAAGGTGCAAAAAAAGCAAAGTGCTTTATTCCATCATGGCAGTAACATAGCAGCAACGTTTCGACCTGTGTGGTCTTTCTCAAGCTGATCCATTAGCTTGAGAAAGACCACACAGGTCGAAACGTTGCTGCTATGTTACTGATATGCTAGATTCCCTACCCCTATTCTAATGAATGAATGAACTCGGTTCCCTAGTACATTGTCCGTATTTACCGACCATGCACAGAACCAAACCCTTCCATGTAGATTATACCTAAATAAATAGCAAAATGGTGATATTGTATATGTGTTGTTCTGCAGATAAATGGCATTAATACATATACATCTGCACTTGGCCATGTACACCTTCTCTACCATCATCTCAAACCCACATTTTAAAATCTAGATGCATCCCTTCAGCTGAGGTTACGTCACACCATAAGAGGCTTTCACATTGTCCTTTTCCTCTCTGACATGACCTCTGCCAAGTATTGTACCCTCTTCACTCGATACTGATAGACGCTATGATTTTATCTGCTTGTCATAAGCATTGTGTCCTCTTCTATAATTGAGAACCATTCAGCTGATTGAAGGGTAGCTGATGCAGACTGACCATTTAATATTACCACAAGTATAGACAAGTTAACAGATCCATCTAAACTTGCTCAACAGTTCCCCCAGCTGTCCTGTCTGCATGGCTAATGTTCCCACTTGCATTATAAGAAGAAGCCCCCTTACAGTGTATAACAACGCCAGCTGGTCACGAGATAATAGACCTAAATCTATCGTATAACAACTAGACAGTCACAGGAATAAATGTGTAAAAGCATGTATAGATGCAAACAGGTAAGGCATAATATAAATATTTAAGCCCCTGCTACACGGGGCGACTGAGAGGAACAAAGGAGCGCTGTTAGCGCTCGTTTGCTTCTCGTTCCCTGCTCGTTGCTGCCGTTACCACACGTGGCGGCAGCAGCGAGCGGGTGAGTACAGGAGGGGCCGCGAGGGGGCTGCCCGGATGATCGCTAGAGGGTAGCGGTGGTCGGCTGCCGCCGCTCCTGTTCTACGGAGCAACGCCAACAGATCGCTGCTATCACAGTTGTTTGCCTTTATAACATGTTGAAGGACAAACAACAGCAACATTCAGCCTGCATCGTTCATGTTGCCTGATCATTGCCTTCTATTACACTGGGCGATTATCGTCCAAATACGGCCGATAATCATTCTGTGTAATAGGGCCTTGTCAATAAATAATAGAAGAGAAAAGATGGTGAGACTTTAGTGCTTAACAGTTTTTTTGCTGTTGTAGCGGTGCTTGTACAGTTGAGAGTAGAGTAAGACAGTGTAGAGGAGTTTGTCAAGGGAGTTCCAACCCAAAGTAGTACTGTGCACTGCCGGAAGTTTAGAGAAATACTTGAAACTTGAGAGTGATAAGTTTACTTATACCCGTGTTTAGACTAGTTTCTGACCACCTTCTGCCCTACAGTGTTGAGTTTCCTGTCCTAATAGGTTAATATAAGCCCCAGCCATGGTTACCTGGGTGAAGCTAAGTGTCCAAGGGTGTTCCGGTGTCACCTGTACTGTGAGTTAGAATACATAGACCCCCCGGTATCTTTGTTCTATCCAGGCTAATTCCTCTGTGTATCAGGATACTGCCCTGCACTTAGTAGAATGGCTCTCAGCGTGGGCTCCTATTCCACCGGCTGACGGTCAGCAGACCATCATCCCATCATCTATCAGGATCGCTATCGTTATCAGGAATTTGGTTCATGCATGCCGGCTGATTGTTGCCTTTCTGCATGAGCTATTGCACGAAATGATTATCGTCCGGATCAGGTGGTAATCAGCCAAGTACAGCCAATAATCGCTTTTTGTAATAGTACCTTTAGTCTTGTGGGTATCTGAAAAGCGACTACTAGACAAGTCCTGCTATCCAGCCACCAGTCAGTACTGTCATACTGACAAGCACTTTGTTCTATACAATTTCCTTAAAGTCCGCTACTTGTGTGCCCCAGAATCTCGGTTGTGTGAGTCACTAGTAATAAGTAACCTGTGATGCCTCGTCCGGCTGTTTATTGCTTCCCGTCCTGATATGATGACATATCCATAGCCATTTTTTGTTGCGCCAAATAACAATTAATCAATGTCTAAAATGGCAGCGTAACCATGGAGTCGTCAGAATGTGATTTAACAAGTGGCTAGCATTCAGTGAATCGTGCACTTCATGGATTTAAATTGCATTTCTCCCTAAAATTTCTGCGACCTCAGCACCGGCTGCCGCCAGGAGGTTACTAAGCAACAGACAGCGAAACTTCAGCCTACCAGAAACCGTTCACGTATTAACATGCAAAGACCGACTGCTGGCTGCTAGTCCAGAAATACCGGTGCCAAGATGACGGATGAAACATTGATGCCTCCGACAAGGCTCGCTCAGCTGATATTTAGTGCAAATAATTTTTCCAAATGTTTCGCTGCCTGTGGTAAAAAATTATGTTTGCCGGAAAAGTCAATATTCAGTAAGCCGGTGTTTGTATGTGTCGATGTAGAACGTGTAATCCTGATCTTTCTATGAATACCATAAGGCTGTAAGATTAATATAGCAACTTCATTCGCCATAGACTAGCTGGAGGCTGTTAAGCATACATATCATGGAGGCAGGGACTGTAAAAATAGTCAGGCTGCCTCTGTCCTCCTCTCCTGTAGCATTTCTAAAAAAAACATTTTTAGCAACATTAGCAGGCAAGTAGATTTAAAAAAAAGGGGGGGGGGGGAGTAGAAGGTGTACTCCAGCACTCAGTTTACTATGAGTTTCACTTGCAAACAGGCACAAGTTATAGTAGAAATCACACCAGCTTAGGGCTGACAGATTTTTCAGACTTCTGCATGATAGCCTCACATGGGCTGAATTTATTAAGAGGTGTGTGTGGGACACAAGGGCAGGGATACACATATGCTTTTCCTGATAAATCCCCCCTATATTGGGGGGTTTAAAATGGTCAACACTGTTTGCATAAATCAATTTTACTAGTAATGAATATCTGTAATATATCTTATCAGAGAAAATGACCTCTCTCTTAAGTCTCATTTGCTTCTTCTCCCTTTCCTAAACTTTTAAATCACTCTTAAAAACTGCTATAAATCTGCCTCCTCATGGATCAATTCACTGAAGGATCAAGTTACAGCTGGAAAGAGAATAGGGGAGAATGCTGCAGAGAGGGACTGCTAAAAGCTATTTTAAAGCTTTTTTGAACATCAGGTAAAAAAAACCTTGTGTTTTGAGGGTCTAAATTTATTTAGTGGCTGTGCTACCTGTTGATTAGTTGCTCAGTACTACAATTCCCAGAATTCATCGCTTTCTCTCAGCTATTCTTCACATTCCTCCCACCCTGCTTACTCCCCTCCCACAGCACTCCTGCCAGTTTCCCACCCAATGCTGCTGCAGAACATCTCATTTCACTCCATACTGTTGCACAACCAGTGAGGTTGCAGCACCTGCTAAATACACTTTGTCTGCTGTCTGAGATTGTGACATCACTCAGGGGGGGAAGGGATAGAGTTCCCTGCCAAGCTTCCTGTGACATCAGAGGATGATGCGTTGTCTAGAGAGAAAGGGAGCAGCCAGGGAGCTGGAGACAATACACCTCTTATATTTCTTTTATTTTACATTTCCTGTATGGATTGCATCACACAAAAAGAGCTGAAGCCAGTACTATTAGTGATAACTTCGGATCAGAATGTTATATGCTCGGGTTGGCTTAAGTACTATTTTCTTATATTGAAAATTCTCCCCTCAATGGATTCACAGTTTACAATGTGCAGTACTGCTCTATAATGTCCTCCTATTAAAGGGGTAGTGCGGCGCTCAGAAATTATTCACAGAATAACAAACATTACAAAGTTATACAACTTTGTAATGTATGTTATGTCTGTGAATCGCCCCGTTCCCCGTGTCCCCCCACACCCACCCGTGTACCCGGAAGTGTGGTGCATTATACATTACCTGATCCGTGTCGAGGGCCGTCCGCCATCTTGTGCCAAACGTCATCTTTGGACAGACGGCCGAGTTGCTGCCGCCCGTCCCCCCTCCGCCGCGTCACAACTGTGCTCAGCCGCGATTGGCTGAGCACAGTTATGCTCAGCCAATCACGGCTGAGCATCGGATGACGCTGCAGAGGGCGGCCGGCATTCGGGACAGTCGGAGCTGTTCGCCGTCCGCCCGAAAAAGACGTCACTTGCTGAAGATCGAAGACGGGTGTCGGCACGTGACAGGTGAGTATAGCGCACCACACTTCCGGGTACACGGGTGGGTGTGGGGGGACACGGGGAAGGGGGCCATTAACAGACATAACATACATTACAAATTTGTATAACTTTGTAATGTGTGTTAGTCTGTGATTAATTTTTTACCGCCGCACTACCCCTTTAACTCAAGACAACTCAGAATTTTAGATGGAGTCTTAATAGGGAAAACTTGTAAAATGCTATTTATAACATATATACATATATATTAAAAATCCACACACTGGTCATCTTATCCTGAAAAGTTATCGTCAACGTGTGCCCTTTAAGTGCAATATAAGTTATGGCAGCAGTAGTGGCCGGATGATGTGCGCCTGTATGTGCTGGACAGGAGGACAGAAGTACTTTAGGGACCCCTGAGACTTTGCATCTTTTCTACTGTCATCTTTGGAAACTTGAAATCAAGCTTTCTATTGTTATAAAGGTTGTACCCAAAGGCATTTGCTGAGGACATGCGAGGTCAGAACAATGCTTAGCTCACAACTTTTGTCTATGTGGGCAGGAATCCGTCCATGAGTTTATGTTCCGCTTCTTCTGTGTCAGCGTGTGAGGGCTGTTTGTCCTTTGCTGCAGAGGCATAAATCCTAAATTACAGGGATTCTATACCGCCACTAAATTCTTTTTTTATATATATTGCCTATAGTATACGTCGTATACCGTCCACATTGCTGGGGCTGCAGTGTTGTAGCATACAGAATGGTTGATTAAATTTTATTGTAGCTAAAATACAAAAACAACAAGATAAACGCTGACACAGAAGTCTCATGCTTTACTGCGCTGATGAAAAGGTGGTTGTGTGCTTGTTGGTATATGAAAGCTGCAAAGTTAAGGTCAAGCAGGGTCAGTTAATTATTGCTACATAGCAACAAGAGATGAACGAACTTACCGAAAATTTGGGTTTGCCCAAACCTGAATGATTGGTATTTAAATCTCGCTGTCTGGAGAAGATGGATGCAGCCTAAGGACTGCCTGGAAAACATAGATGCAGCCTATGCAGAAAAGAAAGTACTGTGACGGCCCACCTACCTGCTGACTGCTTCCAATAATAACCAGCAGCATTGGGAGTTCCGCTCTGGAGTATAATACAGGCATTAGACAAGTTATTGATCTATTTGTGTAGATCGTGTCTCTACATTACACAGTTTTACAACGGTGCTGAAAAGTGGTGGCAGCGCTATCTGTTTTCTTGTGCTCTATTATTTATACGCCTTACGCTCACAAGGGAGAGCTACAGTCTGAGAAGAAAACTTTCCTTTATTAGGTCAATTACTGGTAACAGATCATTAGAAATTATTGCAGAGAGCTATTCCCTCTGCTGTCGGCCATAGATATTAGTTCTGTGTGAATTAGGTGAACTCCTTGTAAATGTCTCTGCTGCAGTCTTCTATCTGTACTTTAGGGGGCGCTGTGTCATCTATACAGTCATGTCACAAATTTATTTTTTAGAAATTAATATATTTCTTTTTTTATGAATTGCAGTGTGCCCAATAATCTATTTTTCCCTAAATGTGTCTGCTTTCTTCCAGGAACAGCGCCACCTCTGTCCTTGTCAGATATCACAGCTTATTTCTATTGGAGTCAATAGAGATAGGATGCAATATCACACATAACCTGAGGATATACTGTGTGTAGCTCTTTCTTTGAAAGTTAACAGCCATGTCTTTGTCATCCGGTGCCAGCCCTTTAAATTGTATTCAGGGTTAGAATTTTGATAAATGAAGAATTTACGTATGAATACACCAAACAGTTTTATATATATTTACGGTGGTACCTCTGTTTAGAAGTAACTTGGGCTAAGAGCGTTTTGCAAGAAGAGGTCACAGTTTTTCAAAATTGTAACTTGTTTTAAGAGCATTGCTTTGGTTTAAGAGCTCCCTGTACTGCGTCAGAGGGGGAGTGGAGGAGGGGCATGGTCTGCATAGCGGGGTCTACAGCACTGTACTCTGACCCAGGAAGTCTCCCTCACCTTCCAAATTATAGCAGATCAACTTCAGGCTGGGGCTTGCATCAGGGGACAGGACTGTGGGGGTAATCTCTTTATAGCCGTAACCCCTCTCTCCCCAGACAGGGAGTGCTGCATGTATGTGCCCACATATGCCCTGCTTATTCCTTCATGCTCCCGGCAGTCTCTGTCAGCCCTTGTGTTTCCCATTCTCTCCATTCCTGCTATAATGTTCCTGCACTTACACTCAGCTATACACACTGCTGCTATAATGTGCCTGCACTTACACTAAGCTATACACACTGCTGCTATAATGTGCCTGCACTTACACTCAGCCATTCACACTGCTGTATAGAAAAGTTTCTGTCACTGTCCTCCTGCACAGCTCTGTGATTCCCACTTCCTGATTGGTCCATGCTGAACACACACCCCTTCCCCATTGCTGTCATGTGCCACACAGACCTCTGACAGCAGCCCTGCTTCTCTATTCTAGCCTGCTGTACTATGCTACAGCATTATGGAGATCTGCAGCTCAATCCTGTATCTACAAACTGCTGCTGTGTTATCAGGGTTATGCAGTTATTATACATTATACACCACATGCTGATTGCTATACTGTACAGTGACTTATAATATCACATATACAGCTGTTTCTAAATGCTAGTTTTAGTTGTTCTACATACAGAATAAACAATCATTATGTTTGGGGTTTGGAACCATTTGTCTGCATTTCAGTAATTTCTTATGGGAAAATCTGCTTCGGTTTAAGAGTGTTTTAGATTACAAGCACAGTCCCGGAACGAATTATGCTTGCAAATCATGGAACTACTGTATATATATCTAAAGTGCTGTAGGAGTGAGAGGAGGTGAATCTGTCAGCTGTAATTCTTGTTCCAATCTGCTGCCACTTTTCGATAGCTGTTAGGGCAAGGAGACATATGGTACCTTTAATGTATCAGTCTGTGCTTTTACAAAATACAAAAATGTTCCAATTCTCCAGTGCAAGGTGTCAAAGAGGCATTCTCAGGCTCCTGAAGAGGACTGTAACGCCTCCTCTCTCCCTCCCATCCCTGTCCTGTTGACAGTCAACTGGAAACTGAGCCCTAGTTCCAAATCTTGTTCCTGTGTTGTATATGCACTTTCTTCCAAAGACAGCACGGTTCTTGTCTTCAGTTTGGGTGCAGGTTTTGCAACTCAGTTCCATTAAAGTAAATGGAGCTTAACTGCAAACCACACCTGACCTGGTGAGAAGAGTCATGTTGTCTTTGGAAGAAAGTGACCATGTTTTTCTAGTTTAGTTTGTTTGGATTCAATGATTTAAGATGTTTACATACATTAATAGATTAAACCGGGCAATAAAGGTGCTGAGACCATAGAGAGAGCCGGTAGCCATCGGGTGCTCTCTGTGCCAGGTATCAGCTGCATGAGAGCTGAGGGGCAGGCTGACAATACAACCCAGTCACTTTATATTCTGCTGAAACATTTGTTCTGTAAAATAAAAGTCATCATAAAGTTAATTGTGTGAACAGAGCAATTTGCAGCATTTAAGTTTAGCTGTAAGCAAATTGAAAAACACAAATGTTTCTCAGAATATCTGTGATTAAATATACACAAGTAATTGTGACTTCTCTGCAGTCTGGGATCATCTCGCATCAAGACTGGCAGAAAATGAATAACGGAAGACGTACCGTCACCGGTGATGGACCATAGACTGTGTGATATCACTTAACTTAGGGTGCGATTAGACGATGATGTTACACTAACATGTGTACCTCACTAACATGTGTGACCTCACTGTTATAGTGTGTGACCTCACTGTTATAGTGTGTGAAAGCACACATGTAAAGGGAAACTATCACCAGGTTTAGAAGCATTTAACCTGCTGATATGTCTCTATATCTTACAGGGCGCTAGGGACGAAGGCAATTTTCTTATCTATTTAATCTGGCTGGAGATCATGGAGCCCTGCTGAAGGGGTTGTGTGGGGGTCACAGCTCTGATTTCTGGGGCCCTCCTGTTTACCAGAGCAGAGATGCGGGGCCCCAGCATCTCCTGCACACTCATAACCAGAGCCTGCCCCCTGGCCTCCACCTGACCACCGGCCCCAGAAACCAGAGCCGTGACCCCCATCATCTCCAGCCGCTGACTCCCCTACCACATTAGTTTACACCACTATTAAGACCCCCCCCCCCCCCCCCCCCCAGCTGTGAACCCGACTCGGGGCAAAAAGCTTCAGGGTTAGGCTCGGTTCACACTTTGTTTTTGCAATACGTATTTTTTTTTATTAGTTTTTTTGCAAAAAAACGGATGAAAAAAAAAGGATGCCTTTGTGTACATCCGTTTTGATCCATTTTTTGATTGACTTCTATTATAAAAAAATGGATCAAAGCGGACCCATTTTTGTAATGTACACAAATACGTAGTAAACCTGATTTCTGTGTCCATTTAAAAAATAAAAAAAAACTATCCGTTTTTTTTTGTGATAGAAGTCAATGGAAAAACAGATGCACACAAAGGCATCTGTTTTTTTGATCCGTTTTCGGAATAAATGGAAAAATAACTGATTGCAAGAACGTAGTGTGAACCCAGCCTTAAGGACCTATTCCACGGAATGAATATCGGCCGCTACGAAAGATAATCGTCCCGTGGAATAGAGTGCAACGATCAGCCGACATCGTTCATGTCGGCTGATCGTTGCAGTCGCTTGTTTATCAACATGTTGAAAAACAAGCGACTGATATGGCAGCGATCTGCTGCCGTCGCTCTGTTGAATAGGAGCTTGGCAGCAGACGCTGCCAGGGCCGGGACAAAGGGTAGGCCAGGGTAGGCGATGGCCTAGGGCGCCATCTAGTGGTGAGTTACAGGGGGCGCAATTTCAATCTCCCCCCCCAAAAAAATACTCCAGGCTCCTGTACTCCTGGTGGCCTCAGAGTGCTACCCCTCCCTGCTCACCTTCAGCATCCTCATGTCCTCCCACTCTCTCCCCTCCTGGGCAGGCAGTGTGAATATCCCCTCACCCCAAGCAGGATCATTGCTCTGCCCTGAAGATGGCCTGCAAGGACCTGCTAGGACCTTTCACTCGGACTACAGAGGCTCCGCCCCCTCCTCACCATGTGACCTCCTCACTATCTGACTGCTGGAGGCCGTGCGGACTGCTGGGGCTGCTGTCTGGTGAGTTCACTGACTGACTCTCATCATCCTGTAGGTGTAGGGAGGCTGGGAGTGCTGAGAGAGGGAGGTCACCTAGGTCACAGGGCTGCCCCATATAACACTGCCCCATATCCCTGCACTGCTCCTCTATACACAGCACTTACCATATTGTTCCCCAACCTGTGGGTCACCAGCTGCTCCAAAACTACAACAGTCACAGCATGATAGGAGTTGTAGTCCTGCCACAGCTCAGGAGCCACAGGTTGGTGAACACTTATGTGTTTATTATGTACAGGCTAATTCTCCTGACACTGGTGCTTTATATCCTTATTGTATTGGGTCCTTGTACTGGGTCAGGCAGGATCAGTATATGATGTGTATATGTGACTGTGCTGTCATGGTATAGGGGAGGTGTATGTGGTAGGATCAGTATATGATGTGTATATGGCGCTGTGCTGTCATGGTATAGGGGAGGTGTATGTGGCAGGATCAGTATATGATGTGTATATGGCGCTGTGCTGTCATGGTATAGGGGAGGTGTATGTGGCAGGATCAGTATATGATGTGTATATGGCGCTGTGACTGTGCTGTCATGGTATAGGGGAGGTGTATATGGCAGGATCAGTATATGATGTGTATATGGCGCTGTGCTGTCATGGTATAGGGGAGGTGTATGTGGCAGGATCAGTATATGATGTGTATATGGCACTGTGACTGTGCTGTCATGGTATAGGGGAGGTGTATGTGGCAGGATCAGTATATGATGTGTATATGGCGCTGTGACTGTGCTGTCATGGTATAGGGGAGGTGTATGTGGCAGGATCAGTATATGATGTGTATATGTGACTGTGCTGTCATGGTATAGGGGAGGTGTATGTGGTAGGATCAGTATATGATGTGTACATGGCGCTGTGCTGTCATGGTATAGGGGAGGTGTATGTGGCAGGATCAGTATATGATGTGTATATGGCGCTGTGACTGTGCTGTCATGGTATACGGGAGGTGTATGTGGTAGGATCAGTATATGATGTGTATATGGCGCTGTGCTGTCATGGTATAGGGGAGGTGTATGTGGCAGGATCAGTATATGATGTGTATATGGCGCTGTGCTGTCATGGTATAGGGGAGGTGTATGTGGCAGGATCAGTATATGATGTGTATATGGCGCTGTGCTGTCATGGTATAGGGGAGGTGTATGTGGCAGGATCAGTATATGATGTGTATATGGCGCTGTGACTGTGCTGTCATGGTATAGGGGAGGTGTATATGGCAGGATCAGTATATGATGTGTATATGGCGCTGTGACTGTGCTGTCATGGTATAGGGGAGGTGTATGTGGCAGGATCAGTATATGATGTGTATATGTGACTGTGCGGTCATGGTATAGGGGAGGTGTATGTGGCAGGATCAGTATATGATGTGTATATGGCGCTGTGCTGTCATGGTATAGGGGAGGTGTATGTGGCAGGATCAGTATATGATGTGTATATGTGACTGTGCTGTCATGGTATAGGGGAGGTGTATGTGGCAGGATCAGTATATGATGTGTATATGGCGCTGTGACTGTCATGGTATAGGGGAGGTGTATGTGGCAGGATCAGTATATGATGTGTATATGCAGCTGTGACTGTGCTGTCATGGTATAGGGGAGGTGTATGTGGCAGGATCAGTATATGATGTGTATATGGCGCTGTGCTGTCATGGTATAGGGGAGGTGTATGTGGCAGGATCAGTATATGATGTGTATATGGCGCTGTGCTGTCATGGTATAGGGGAGGTGTATGTGGCAGGATCAGTATATGATGTCATACCTCCCAACTTTTGCAAAGAGCAAAGAGGGACATGTGCGCCGCGGTCCCCCATAGCCACGCCCCCATAGCCACGCCCCCATAGCAAACCTCCATAGCCACGCCCCCATAGCAACCCTCCATAGCCACTCCCCTACAGTCACCACATGCTGCTGACTGAATAGTGCCCTATACAGTATCCAATCCCCCATTATAGTGCCCCACATAGTATCCAATCCCCCATTATAGTGCCCCACATAGTAGCTAATCCCCCCATATAATGCCCCACATAGTAGCCAATCCCCCCATATAGTGCCCCACATAGTAGCCAATCCCCCCATATAGTGCCCACATAGTAGCCAATCCCCATATAGTGCCCCACATAGTAGCCAATCCCCTCATATATGCCCCACATAGTAGCCAATGCCCCCATATAGTGCCCCACATAGTAGCCAATGCCCCCATATAGTGCCCCACATAGTAGCCAATGCCCCCATATAGTGCACCACATAGTAGCCAATGCCCCCATATAGTGCCCCACATATTATCCAATCCCCCATATAGTGCCCCACATAGTAGCCAATGCCCCCATATAGTGCCCCACATAGTAGCCAATCCCCCATATATGCCCACATAGTAGCCAATCCCCCCATATATGCCCCACATAGTATCCAATCCCCCATATATTAGCCAATCCCCATATAGTGCCCCACATAGTAGCCAATCCCCATATAGTGCCCCACATAGTAGCCAATCCTCCATATATGCCCCACATAGTAGCCAATGCACCCATATAGTGCCCCACATAGTAGCCAATCCCCCATATATGCCCCACATAGTAGCCAATCCCCCCATATAGTGCCCCACATAGTAGCCAATCCCCCATATAGTGCCCCACATATTATCCAATCCCCCCATATAGTAGCCAATCCCCCATATATGCCCCACATAGTAGCCAATGCCCCCATATAGTGCCCCACATAGTAGCTAATGCCCCCATATAGTGCCCCACATAGTAGCCAATGCCCCCATATAGTGCCCCACATAGTAGCCAATGCCCCCATATAGTGCCCCACATAGTAGCCAATCCCCCATATAGTGCCCCACATAGTAGCCAATCCCCCATATAGTGCCCCACATAGTAGCCAATCCCCCATATAGTGCCCCACATAGTAGCCAATCCCCCATATAGTGCCCCACATAGTAGCCAATCCCCCATATATGCCCCACATAGTAGCCAATCCCCCATATAGTGCCCCACATAGTAGCCAATTCCCCCATTTCTGTGGCCCCAGCAGAAAAAACAATAAACCAGTAACTCACCTGTCCTCCGGTCCCAGCAGCTCCTCTCCCGGCAGAGCGCGCACTCCCGTCATCCTCCGGGGCGGGCAGCGGGGTATACAGACACTGACTGTGCCGGAAGTAATTCATGATGGAGGCTGCAGGTCACTTCCGGTACAGTCAGTGCCTCTGTACCCCGCTGCCCGCCCCGGAGGATGACGGGAGTGCGCGCTCTGCCGGGAGAGGAGCTGCTGGGACCGGAGGACAGGTGAGTTACTGGTTTATTGTTTTTTTCGCTGGGGCCACATATAATGCGGGACACTGGGGGCCGTTCCGGGACCGCGGGACAGCACCCCGAAAACGGGACTGTCCCGCGAAATCCGGGACGGTTGGGAGGTATGTGATGTGTATATGGCGCTGTGGTGTATATGGCGCTGTGCTGTCATGGTATAGGGAGGTGTATGTGGCAGGATTATTATATGATGTGTATATGGCGCTGTGACTGTGCTGTCATGGTATAGGGGAGGTGTATGTGGTAGGATCAGTATATGATGTGTATATGGTGCTGTGACTGTGCTGTCATGGTATAGGGGAGGTGTATGTGGCAGGATCAGTATATGATGTGTATATGGAGCTGTGACTGTGCTGTCATGGTATAGGGGAGGTGTATGTGGCAGGATCAGTATATGATGTGTATATGGCGCTGTGACTGTGCTGTCATGGTATAGGGGAGGTGTATGTGGTAGGATCAGTATATGATGTGTATATGGCGCTGTGCTGTCATGGTATAGGGGAGGTGTATGTGGCAGGATCAGTATATGATGTGTATATGTGACTGTGCGGTCATGGTATAGGGGAGGTGTATGTGGCAGGATCAGTATATGATGTGTATATGGCGCTGTGACTGTGCTGTCATGGTATAGGGGAGGTGTATGTGGCAGGATCAGTATATGATGTGTATATGGCGCTGTGCTGTCATGGTATAGGGGAGGTGTATGTGGCAGGATCAGTATATGATGTGTATATGGCGCTGTGACTGTGCTGTCATGGTATAGGGGAGGTGTATGTGGCAGGATCAGTATATGATATGTATATGGCGCTGTGACTGTGCTGTCATGGTATAGGAGAGGTGTATGTGGCAGGATCAGTATATGATGTGTATATGTGACTGTGCTGTCATGGTATAGGGGAGGTGTATGTGGCAGGATCAGTATATGATGTGTATATGGCGCTGTGACTGTGCTGTCATGGTATAGGGGAGGTGTATGTGGCAGGATCAGTATATGATGTGTATATGGCGCTGTGCTGTCATGGTATAGGGGAGGTGTATGTGGCGGGATCAGTATATGATGTGTATATGGCGCTGTGACTGTGCTGTCATGGTATAGGGGAGGTGTATGTGGCAGGATCAGTATATGATGTGTATATGTGACTGTGCTGTCATGGTATAGGGGAGGTGTATGTGGCAGGATCAGTATATGATGTGTATATGGCGCTGTGACTGTGCTGTCATGGTATAGGGGAGGTGTATGTGGCAGGATCAGTATATCATGTGTATATGGCGCTGTGCTGTCATGGTATAGGGGAGGTGTATGTGGCAGGATCAGTATATGATGTGTATATGGCGCTGTGCTGTCATGGTATAGGGGAGGTGTATGTGGCAGGATCAGTATATGATGTGTATATGGCGCTGTGACTGTCATGGTATAGGGGAGGTGTATGTGGCAGGATCAGTATATGATGTGTATATGCAGCTGTGACTGTGCTGTCATGGTATAGGGGAGGTGTATGTGGTAGGATCAGTATATGATGTGTATATGGCGCTGTGCTGTCATGGTATAGGGGAGGTGTATGTGGCAGGATCAGTATATGATGTGTATATGGCGCTGTGCTGTCATGGTATAGGGGAGGTGTATGTGGCGGGATCAGTATATGATGTGTATATGGTGCTGTCATGGTATAGGGGAGGTGTATGTGGCAGGATCAGTATATGATGTGTATATGTGACTGTGCTGTCATGGTATAGGGGAGGTGTATGTGGCAGGATCAGTATATGATGTGTATATGGCGCTGTGCTGTAATGGTATAGGGGAGGTGTATGTGGTAGGATCAGTATATGATGTGTATATGGCGCTGTGACTGTGCGGTCATGGTATAGGGGAGGTGTATGTGGCAGGATCAGTATATGATGTGTATATGGCGCTGTGACTGTGCGGTCATGGTATAGGGGAGGTGTATGTGGCAGGATCAGTATATGATGTGTATATGGCGCTGTGACTGTGCGGTCATGGTATAGGGGAGGTGTATGTGGCGGGATCAGTATATGATGTGTATATGGAGCTGTGACTGTGCTGTCATGGTATAGGGGAGGTGTATGTGGCAGGATCAGTATATGATGTGTATATGGCGCTGTGCTGTCATGGTATAGGGGAGGTGTATGGGGCGGGATCAGTATATGATGTGTATATGGCGCTGTGCTGTCATGGTATAGGGGAGGTGTATGTGGCAGGATCAGTATATGATGTGTATATGGCGCTGTGACTGTGCGGTCATGGTATAGGGGAGGCTCCTGTGCTGCATCATTTTCTCTGTTCCTGAAGTCTGTAACGCTGTATATTCCTGTTATACCTATAGCACAATGTGCACCATCATTATACCCGAGGGGCCTGGTGTGTGACACCTAAATTCTCAGTATGCCATGTGTGACACTACTACATTCAGGTGGCATGGTGTGTTACAGTCAGGGGGTACAGTATACATGGTCCTGTTATAGTCAGGGGGTACAGTATACATGGTCCTGTTACAGTCAGGGGGTACAGTATACACGGTCCTGTTACAGTCAGGGGGTACAGTATACACGGTCCTGTTACAGTCAGGGGGTACAGTATACATGGTCCTGTTACAGTCAGGGGGTACAGTATACACGGTCCTGTTACAGTCAGGGGGTACAGTATACACGGTCCTGTTACAGTCAGGGGGTACAGTATACAAGGTCCTGTTACAGTCAGGGGGTACAGTATACATGGTCCTGTTACAGTCAGGGGGTACAGTATACACGGTCCTGTTACAGTCAGGGGGTACAGTATACATGACCCCCACATACAGTATAGCCTCCTGGCTGTCCCCGCATAGCGTACAGTCTATTCTGGGGGGGGGGCGCCATTTTTCTTCTATGCCTAGGGCACCAAAACTCCTTGTCCCGGCCCTGGACGCTGCTGTATCCTATGGGCTGCCTGGACGATCAGCGATCACCCGTGCAGCTCCCCGCCGCCCCTCCCGCACTCAAACGCTCGCTGCAGCCGCGTTGGACAGCAGCAGCAGCCTAGTGATGTACCTGGGCGGCACTGTGCTTTGCTAATATTTGTTAGGGGGTGGTAGTCCCTCCTGCTCAGCGCCCTGTGCACTATATTAGCAGCTGAGGACCCTGGACCCTGTATTAGCAGGTTAGATGCTTCTTACCTGCTGATAGTTTCCTTTCAATTAGACCTTTCAGCTATGAATTTCTTTATATTTTCCTTTTCTAAAGGCAAATTCCCTATTTCTAGGCGCTGTTCCTATAAAATGTCTCCTTTGCCGCAGGCCTCCATTTATACATCTGTAAATAGAGAACTATCATGAACCCTGTTTTGGTGAAAAATAATTGTTGTAAATGACATCAGTCGCAGGGAAACAGGAGATTTATGGTTGTGTGTGATACAATTCTGCATTTTACAATATTGATGAATTATTTCCCCGGTGTGTATACTGCTCCGGACTGATGAATGCAGACAGTATTTCATGCAGACATGGAAGTCTCTGTCATATTTCTCATCTATAGCAGTGATTTCACTGTATGGAATTGTGTCAGACATGATTAAACTGTACAGAGGCGATAGCATTGTCTTGTAAAATGTCTGTTTTCTCAGTATGTGTCATACAGGAAAGGTTGCCATTGCAAGAGACAAGCTGTCTGCCCTGTTACGTCTATGGCTCACGTCTAGGTAATGTGAAATCCCTCAGTCTATATGTTATTGGCCTCAGAGACAATAATGAGCCGTGACATAAAGAGCTAATTCACAGCAGGTGAGGTGGGTGAATTTGGGCAAGGGGTGTGTTTTTGTGTGGGGGTGTACCTATGATGGTGTGTGAAACAAAGTCAGTCCAGACACATAGGTAACTACGAAAGCGGGTAAACGTTACTGGAAATCCACTGTGCACTATGCACAACCAGACAACGGGGGAGATAACATAGATGTTCTCTTTCACCTGCTTTAAGAGCAGTAATGCTAATGATAGATATACAGTATGCTAATGGTTACTGGTATTCTAATTCCCTGTCACAGGGTGTAAGATATAGACTATCATGACTAGAGATGACCACAACTCGTCTAAACCTGAGTGTGCAGCATTTGATTAACAATTGCAAGAGAAGTTGGATGCAGCCCTGGGGTTGCCAGGAAAACACAGCTATAGGCCGTAGGCGGAATCCATGTGTTCCAGCACTACCTAGGGCTGCATCCAACTTCTCTTGCCATTGTTAATCAAATGCTACATGCTTGAGTAACACTCATCACTAATCATGAGCTGTGTAACCCTAACTACGCAAGTAACAGGCAGGCAGGGGGTGCAAAAAAAATAACAAACAAGTAAACTTATCCGCATGCCTCTGTTTGCCCCTCCTGGGTCCCATTTACCGCCACCGGATGTCATCTTCGGCTGGAAACTGGGTATGTTACATACCCAGCTCTTCCAGCTTCATAGTCACGGCTCATCTAAGCATTTGCCCACTCAGCCATTCAGTGACTTGGGCAGTGTCCCTCCCTAGTCACTGATTGGCTAAGCAGGCAATCTCTCAGCTTGGTATGTGATGTTGCAGCTTAGGCTAGGTTCACACTGCGTTTTCAGCATCCGTTTAACGCATCCGTTTTTTGCAAAAAACGCATGAAAAACGGATTGCAAAAAACGGATTCATTTGTGTGCATCCGTTTTTTCATTGACTTCCATTATAAAAAAAAACGGATCCGTTTTTTTTGACGGACCAAAACGGACCAAAAAACGTTGCTGACCCTATTTTTCTGGACGTTAAAAAAAACGGATCCGTTAAACGGATGCTGAAAACGCAGTGTGAACCTAGCCTTAAAGAGCTTCAAGACACCGGTGGCTGTGAACAGGATGTGGGAGTAGCGCAACACCTCCTCCTCGCACCCCCACCCCAACCCCCGCGCCGTGCACCTATCTGACTTTAGTGGGACTTCTTCTTTAAGTGTTAGCAAAATACTCTTTGCACACCTATTGCCACTTCTAGCTAAAAAGACTCCCTCTCAGCATGAGTAGAGATGAGCAAACTTGCTAAACTGGCATTTGAACCTTGCTGCCTGGAGGAGGAGGTTGGGAGGTTGCAGCCTGAGGACTCCCTGGAAAATATGAATACAGCCTTAGTATCCTTGTTTTACAGGCAGTTGTTGGACTGCATCCACCTTCTCCAGGCAGCTGGATTCAAGCGCTGATTGTTTAGGTTTGTGTGAACTTGAACTTTCTGCAGTTTCGCTCTTCTCTAGTTCTGAGCCATTTCACATTCCAGTCAAGTCATGGCCATTTTCCATCATGTCAGCCCCTTATTAGTCTGTGTAGATTTTCCTATTCTTTTGTTGCCCAGTATATAAGAAATATGCCACGATTGCCATGTGCCACAATTCTGACAAAGCCACCACCAGTAAATCTGGGTCATTATGTGCTTCATCCTGTCTCCTGCGGACCTACTCTACCTCCTCGAAAAGTTAAATCTCATTTAAAACAAGTGAATTGCAGTTCCCGGTGTGTTTTCCACGCTCAATTTGCTTAGTCACTTCTTTCTTTTTTTATGCATTTTGCACTGTAATTTAATTCAGTACATTCATTTACTTCTGTATGTTTCCGGCCTTTCAGGACACAGTCATATAGCTCGCAGAATACAGAACACTTCTTTGATTTCCCAGGGTGTTTAAGTTTTCAGTCTATAAATCAAAATTGCCCATGTTATCTTCTCCTGGCAAGAGAAGACCCAGCAGACGCCGTTCTACCCGTAGATTTCCTTTTTAATTTGAATGTTCCACCCTGCGCCCAGACATCCTGTTTGTAAACACTGTCAGGCGCTGCAGAAAGGCTATATCCAGAGGGGTCCTTCTGCGGCGGGCCGAGGAAGCTGCCCTTTCCAGCGTCTTGCTACAGACAACTGTTATTTATCCTCCTCCTTGTGAGTCGGGAATATTTATAGAAGTGAAGAGGGGAAATTACATTTTGATTTAAGAAGAATGTTTGGTTTGCTTTTACAGATGTCGCTGTCGTTTTCCCTCTTGTGTAATTTGAAGCAAACCTCCCCTCCAGTTTGATTCATTTTGGCTCTACAGTCCGCAGTCATTAAATCTTGCATCTATTTCATCTAACACTTTTTCTTCTATTTTTCAATTTTTTTCAAAATGTACTTTTATTCATATAGGGCGTTTTAGTTTGTGATGGTAAAGTTACATATTGAGGAAAGAACCAAATGGCATGTAAAATCCTATAGGCCTAGCAGTTCTCCACTGGGATAAAATATGCCATCTAGCACTCCATGAGGAAGAGATCGTTCTCTCTGCTGCCACCAATTGAATATGACATTGTTTCTTGAAGTAGGCCACTTGCCACCCATTGGAGCATTGAATGACCTCTAAGACTCCACATGCTTTTGGCACCCTCCTCAAGATGAAATTTTATCACTTTAGATCCTAACAAAAAACACTTTGGTAATTGGCAAGTATCCTCATGTGTTCTGGTGAGGGGCAATAACCCTGAAACAGCTGTCTATAAGTGGTCAAAAGTGTTGAGTGAACCTGTCAAAATCTTCTGGTTTGGCAATTGTATGCGAACCCAAATTCTTAGTGTTTGATACCCAGGGACTGCAGAAGTTTGAAGGGCTGCTAAAAAACATGGATACAGCCTGAGGCTTTTTACTATTAATATTGCAGGGATGACACTACCTCCAGTAGGAGGCACCAGAGAGTAAGCTTTCTTCCTTCTGAAAGAGAGCCTGCATATTTCTTTCTTAAAGGGGTTATCCGGCACTAGCAATTTTTTTGCCTTGTAATAAAATATAATAAACATGTTATGCTTACCTCTCCGCACTCCCTCGGTGTCTTTCTGCGGTGTCGCCAGTGTCCCCCACTGTCTGTAGCTGCTGCTACTACTTCCAAGGTAGGATTATCTCTAGAGTGACAGCCCGCTCAGCCAATTACTGACTGAGACAGGACAGTGCTGTGGGCAGTGAATGGCTGAGCATGCTGTCACTCCATAGACAAGCTCACCTCGGAAGTAGCGGCAGCAGGGGAGCGTGGAGAGGTAAGCATAACATGTTTATGTTTTCTTATATGGCAGCAAAATTTGCTAGCACCGGATAACCACTTTAATGCAGGGAAATTAGAAGGAATATGAGAAAATATTACATGCTGAAATAGTAGTAGATGCTTAGAACAAACTTCCAGCAGATGTGATAGGTAACTCTACAGTAACTAAATGTAAACCTGCCTGGGATAAACATGTACTGTATCTATCTGAAGATAAGAAAGGAAAAACTAATAGGGCGAACTGGATGGACCCAGTGGCCTTTTATATTAAATGTAATGTCTATTCTTTTATTGTCCTTCATAATAAATACACTTCTATTGTCTGTTGTTGTGACAACCGGTGCAACCACCCATAAACTCAATAGACTGGCAGCGGTGGAAGAAATAATAGAAATCGCATTTCATTTCACAGAACAAGCAGAATCATTCGCCATAAGTCAATATTGATAGCGGTAAAATGCCAATGGTATCAGTGAGCGCTGACTACATAGGGAACAGGACACCTACGCTGTTTTGTCAGCTTGAGATGAATCACCAGAGAGTTTGGTGGTGACATTCTATTGTGTCTTATCCCTCGCTCCCACTATTGTTATCCTGAATCCATAAAACATCTGCAACGTGTGGACCCTGGATTGTGCGTGCTGCCATGGATAAGGCTACTGGCCTCCTGCCCGGCCTCTCTATAGTATCAGGTGGTTTCTGCTGCTGAAACAGAACTTGGGCTTTTCATTAGATCCAGTATTCATCTCCTCCCTGGAAGGCTTTGGAGGCATTACATGCTGCCAAGCCGCTGATGAATTGGAGTGGGTGATTTATAATGCCAGCCTCAATGCTCTGTGAGATGCTAACAGATGGCATCAAGCAAGAAACTATTTTAGTTGGGCCTATTACTTTTATCATTTGCATTGTCAATATTTTGGCGCACATAGAAACAAGACAAATGGCTTATCGAGCTGATAGAGGAGATTTCCCTATTTCAGCTCAGCCTGTGGAATTTGTTCTATTTGAAAGGGTTTATATCAGAGTAACTTCTGGTTATGTTGGCGACATGTTTTGTTTCTGGATCTCCTCTTAGAGGGAACGACCTGCTCTTTAACTCTTTTTAACTTCTCTTTTTGAGAATTTTATTGTTTGTTTTTTTTAACCTTTAAATTTTTTTATTTTTTTTTTAAAGTTCACATTTTCACTATAGCCACTAAGTGGCATAATATTCTAATTCTGTTCTGTAGAGATTATTTTTATTGTTATAAGGATTAGATAGCACAGCATACTGTATACTGTAGATATACAGGATATACAGTAGGTCCTATCACAGCTCACCTTCATCTCTGCACAGGTCACAAAGCATGCCCACAACACACTTTATTAGAAGTTAGTACCTAGTGTCACAGCTCCCCCTCCCCCCCCCCTAAAAAAAAATAAATAAAAAAAATCTCTTGCACAAGGCACATCACAGGGCATGCCTAAAACAGTTTCCCACAGATATTAACCCCTTCCTGTCAGTAACATGTATAAATTCGTTCCTTACATGGGCTTCTGACGTGAGCAGGAGCGCTGCAGAGGGAGCGATCCCGCTCACACTAATGTCCGGGTCCGGAGGTCCGACTCTCATTAACTCCTTAAACGCTGTGATCTACAGCGATTGCGGCGTTTAAGGTGCTCAGTGACAGATCAAGCATCTGTCACTGAGTGATCGGGACCGGGCTCCTTACCTCCGTACGGGACGTAAGCTCCTTACCTCCGTCCTGTCGGATGGGCGATCCATGTATAGAATCTGTTCTCAGGCAGGCTCTATACATAGATCGCCGATAACACTGATATATGCTATGGCATAGCATAGATCAGTATATGCAATCTAATGATTGCACATTTTACAGTAAAAAAAAAAGTAAGAAAAAAGTTTTTAAAAGTATTAAAAAGCCCTTATAAACCCCCTCCCAATAAAAGTTTAAAAGACCCCCTTGCCCATTATAAAAATAAAAATATAAACATATCGTAGCGTGCGTAATTGTCCGATCTATTAAAATTAGAGATGAGCGAACCCGGTTCGGGCTCGAGTCGTTCCGAACCCGAACTTTCGGCATTTCATTGGCGATGGCTGCTGAACTTGGATAAAGCCCTAAGGCTATGTGGAAAACATGGATATAGCCAATGACTATTTCCATGTTTTCCAGACAACCTTAGAGCTTTATCCAAAGTCAGCAGCCCCAGCTAATCAAATGCCGAACGTTCGGGTTATATAATTATATATCACAAAAAAAATTATAAAAAGCAATCAAAATTTTTCTGTTACACCAATATGATATTAATAAAAACTAGAGATCATGGCGCACAAAATGACACCCCAACCAGCCCTGTAGGTGGAAAAATAAAAGCACTATGGCTCTTAGAAGGCGGGGAGGAACATTGCATTAATCTGACCCGGACTTTTGTGCATCAAAGGGCTCTGTCTTGAAGGGGTTAAAAGGCAATGTCACAGCATACCTCCTCCCTCCCCGCTAAAAGATGTCTGCACAGGTCACTGAGCATGACTACTATACTTTTCCATAGAAGTCATTGAGTCAGGTACTTAAAGAGGATGTACCACCAGGTACATCCTCTTTAACCTGAACCCACTGATCGAACGGCACGGCTCCCCTAGAATGAATGGAGCTGCGTCATACAGGGGAGGGAATTCCCTCCCACTGCGGGCGGCCCGGCCCGCCTCCAGTGCTTGAGCACCGGACGGTTGCGGTGCATAGAACGGCGCCGTGCACGGGAACCGGGCCTCGGTCTGAAAAACGGACCGCGGCACCGGTTTCCTCCGTGCCGGCGCCGTTCGATCAGTGGTTTCAGGTTAAAGAGGATGTACCTGGTGGTACTTCCTCTTTAAGTCCTATTGGTCTTGGTAAAGCATATCATTACATGATGTTAAAAATCCGCTCAGGCAAGAGGGCCCCCAAAAGAATATGAAGAGAACAGATCAAAAAATCTTAAATCAGGAAATAAAAATGGATTACAAAAATAATATTTATCTGAATAGGTATTATATCCCAGTCATTGGCAGGACTGGCTGGACCTGGTGGTCTTTATCTGCTAATAATCTGATGTTTCTATGATGATTCAGTCCATAGTTATTAAAAGAAATCTGTCAGTCATTAGTGAGTGGGCGTGAGCACAGTGCTAGGTGCTTATAATCTACAATACATACAGGTATAAGCAACAGCCCACAGCAAACAGCATGTCTGTCACTATATTATGCTGCCCTCAGCCAGGGCATCATAACTAACCTGACAGGTTCCCTTTAAGTGCCTATTCATATTGCAAGACATATTGTATTCTCAGCTGTGCTACATCTTTTTGATTTGTTACATTGTGTTCTCTAACAATAGTGTTTGTTACTCTTTGTGACAACTTCTCATGCATCATATTCCGCTTATTTTCTAAGGTGTAAGATGTTACCGGGAAGGCTCTGGATTATGATCCCATTAATGTTAGCCTCATGTAATGTTGTAAATGTTTAGGAAATCTTGTTCTTAGAATGTAATGTAATCATAATTGCAAGTAGTACATGAAATAGTCATTATTGATGTGCCAGCTGTGAGAGTCAGCTCTGCTACATCAGCTCACCCTTCTAGTTTCTTCTCCTCATGGCCGTTGCTGAGTTCAGACCTCTACATATTTCCATGGCTTTGACTTCTTTCTGCATTTGTCATGTGTGCACATAACAAGGATGGATGCTGCCTGCTGATCATGCCATAGTCTAACAAAAGAGAGATTTATAACCCGGCACAGCAAGGTATTAGTAATAATTGCTGCATCAATGCTCCATCCTATGGCTGCCCAGCAACATTACATGACTGATGAAGTCATTTTACAACGTATTTCTCTATATTTTTTTCCAGGTTCTTTTTTATTTATTGATATTCTGTGTAATATGTATTTGAACCTAGAAACTTCTTTAATCTATTTCTACTGGGGCCTCACCAGCCAGTATAAAGTATTCGGCCTTAGTAGTTGTCAAAGTGTTTTTATAAATAGTATAATATTATATAGTGCACAATAAAGGACCAGAAGGTAACATAATGGTACAGTAAACCATTGTGTAGCACTGTATACAAAGTATCTAGTTTCTCATACCTTCACATTAAAATGTATACAAGAATATGATGCATATCAGGCATATATTGTGATCTGGGATATATATATACAGGGTGTACTGGCATTGGGCCTGTTTAAAGGAGTGTTCCAGTATGAGGTCTTTATACAGGGTAGTTCTGGCCTGAGGTCTTTATACAGGGTAGTTCTGGCCTGAGGTCTGAATACTGAGGTGATCTGGTCTGGGGTCTTTATGCAGGGAGGGTCTTATCGGGGTCTGTATGTAGGGTGTTTTGGCCTAGTGTCTGCATGTAGGCTGTTGTTGTCTGGTGTGTGCTCTGTATTCAGTTTAGGATGTGCTAAAGAGGATTATTGAGGACACATCATATGTAAAAGTAAAGAGAAAAATGTTTTTTGTTACCATCATGCAAAACTTTTTTTCTATGTTATTACCTTGTTTACTATGTGTATACCCTTGTAGTTACAGGTGGCCATTCTCTGCATAAAGCAGATTCACCAATCCCTCTTTGTAACTGTTTACTAGTATACTGTACAGTTACTTAAAATGTGTCTTTTTAACAAACTCTGCATACATTGTACAAGCAAATCAAAAAAACCTTCTAATGTATCTTATGAGAATAAAATGTCTCCTTTGCTTTTAATACTTATCAGGCTCCTTTCCTTTTTTATAGAAAAATAGAAACAGAAGATTGTCGGCAGAAAAAGACCACTGGTCCATCTAGTCCGCCCTTTTAGTATTTTCTTTCTTATTATCTTAGAATAGATATATGTCTATCCCAGGCATGTTTAAATTCTGTTATTGTAGATTTACCAACCACCTCTGCTGGAAGTTTGTTCCAGGTATCTACTACTCTTTCAGTAAACATACTTAAAGGTTTCAATCATGTCCCCCCTTCTCCGTCTTTCCTCCAGACTATACAGATTCAAATCTTTAAGTCTTTCCTGACATGGTTTATGCCTCACACCCTCCACCATTTTTGTAGCCCGTCTTTGGACCCGTTCTATTTTATCAATGTCCTTTTTAAGGTGAGGTCTCCAGAACTGGACACAGTATTCCAGATGTGGCCTCACCAGAGCTCTATACAGCCGGATCACAATCTCTCTCTTCCTACTGGTTATACCTCTAGCTATACACCCCAGCACACAATTTGCTTTCCCCACCGCCTGGTTGCACTGGTGACTCATTTTAAGGCTGTCAGAAATCATTACCCCTAAATCCTTCTCTTCTGAAGTCTTTTCCAACACAGTACTGCCGATGTGATACTCGGATAGAGGATTCCTCCTCCCTTATCTCCCTTATCAGTTATCAGGCTCCTTTCCTTCACCCTTCTAAGCTCATTTACCCTAGATCAGGTTACAGCTGTGCAAAGAAGTCAATGGAGAGAGAAAGGAAAATAAAGAAAAAAGATAGGAGGTAGTTGAACAGTGAAACAGAGGCAGAGAGACACAGCTGAATCCCAGTGCTGGACTCACAGCTTACACTGCTCTATACTGTTGAGTAGGGATGGTCAGAACCTGCCGAGGTTCGGGTTCATACGAACCTGAACTCTCGGCAATGATTCCCGCTGTCTTCCACCTCCGTGCAGCAGGTGTATACAGCCGGAGGACGGCCTGGAAAACTGGGATACAGCCATAGCCATAGGCTGTATCCCAGTTTTCCAGGCAGTCCTCCGGCTGTATCCACTCTCTCCACGGAGGTGGAAGACAGCGGGAATCATTACCGAGAGTTCAGGTTCGTACGAACTCGAACCTCGGCAGGTTCTGACCATCCCTACTGTTGATTAATCAGCCCCTAGGGTTATGCTGGCTTAAAGAGTCATTGTCGTATTATTATTATTATTATTATTATTATTATTTTGCAGAAATCAATAGTACAGGTGATTTTAAGAAACTTTTTGATTGGGTTTATTAGGCAAATATGGCATTATCTGCATTCAAAAAGACTTTTCCATTGACTGCAAATTATCAGGAAATTGTGTCTTGTTGCATCAGACACAACCCTGTCTGTCCTATGAAGAGGGAGGAGGAATGAGGGAGATTAGTCAGCAGCAGAAAGCCGAGAACAAAGGATTACACCACAGGAAGCTGCATAGAAGCTGTATTCAGAGGTCAGAGAGGTCAGTGCTGACTTAAGAGGAGATGTAGCTGTAAATGAACTCTTTGTTGTCTTGTTTTGGTGCCTCATCCCCCTCCACCCCTCCCCTCTCCATAGACAACCATGAAGACAAGGGGGAGAACTTCAAACAGCTTTTTCATGATAAAAATGCATTTTCAGCTAATAATCCCAATTACAAAGTTTCTTAAAATCGCCTGTACTATTAATTTCTGAAAAAAATAAACGACAGTGACACTTTAAATAAGGGCAGCAAAAACTAATGATAAAAATGCTGAACAGACTGGTGTATTGCATTTTTCGGTTTAGCCGTTCTGCTGATATGCAGAGGAATGGTCTTTGTGCTGCATCACTCCCTCCAGCTGCTGTTTAGGCAGATAACAGCCAATCAGTGGGCAGAGGGTGACAGTGCTCATGAATATCAAAGACTACTGAGCATACGCACATAATGGAGAGGACTAGTGTGGAGTGCTTAGAGTCTTCGTTATTCAGGATATCTCCGAATCAGTAGCACAGAACAATGTAAGCGATACATCATACTGTTCAGCTATTCTGTCACTAGCTTAAGCTACCCTTTAATAGGACAGCATAAACCTGTTGACAGGATCTCTTTAAGTCTTTCATGTGCTTAATCTGATCATGAGTCCAGTGAACTAGCTTGCAATCCTATATCCTGTCCTGCGAAATGCCAGTCATACCAGCATAAGGGGTTTGCCATTGTGACTCTCCAAGTGAATGGCTTCATGACACCAGCCCTTGGCTGTCAGGGAATGATGGGTTCCCTTTGTGACTCAGGTTGTGACTTTTATAATTATGAATCTTACAATTGATGACCTGATATAAACAAATATATGCAACATAACATCTAATCTGACCTGGATTTAGTATTTATAAGTTTTTTTTACTAAACAAATTTAAACAAATTTTCCACTTTTACATTCTGCAATAATATAATGGAGCGGAGTGTAGTGCTTGTATTTATCACTGAGTGTTTCTGTATTCCTGCGGGCTCTCCAGGGGGCACCACATTTCCATAATCTCAATAAGTTTCCATCCCGCAGCCTCAAGTTGTAGTGTAGTACCATAGTGCTTGACATTTCTGAGAATGGAACATGAAGTTTAGCTGGTTGTCTTGCTCTTTAAGTGCTGCCACTTGACATTCTGAAGAGCAGAACAGTTTTTGGTTTTAAGTGTTGCTCAACGTCTACATTTTTATTCGGGACTCTTCTGTTAAACTATTATTTATACAGATTCACTCAGTCCCTAAAATTAACCAGAAGGTAGATTTGTCAGTCAAAGCAGGTGTAAACTGAGCTGCTGTTCAGGTGGAAAGTATATTACCTACTACCACTCGAAGGAAACACACCATGAGTAAGCACATCAATCTATAACAATGGCCTCCAACCTATCGCACATCCCTCTACTGTATATAACAATAACAATGGCCTGCAACCTATCCCACATCCCTCTATATAACAATAACAATGGCCTCCAACCTATCGCACATCCCTCTATATAACAATAACAATGGCCTCTAACCTTTCCCACATTCCTCTATAACTGTGGCCTCCGACCTATCGCATATCCCTCTATAACAATGGCCTCCAACCTATCACACATCCCTCTATAACAATGGCCTCCAACCTATCACACATCCCTCTATAACAATGGCCTCCAACCTATCACACATCCCTCTATAACAATGGCCTCCAACCTATCACACATCCCTCTATAACAATGGCCTCCAAACTATCACTTTACAGTCACTAAAAAACTGCAACTTCCAACGTCCAACACCTCGGCCCTTTTACACATGATGATTATCATTGCTGTTGTTAGAAATGCTCCTTTGGCCAATAATCAGAACATGTAGAAGTGTCAGCAATCACCCAAGGAGTGGGAAAACGCCTGATCCTCAGCTGATCACATCTTTTGTGTGGTGGCAAAATTTCTCGCTGTCGGCCTGTGTAAACACAATGTGTGGCCGATAGTATATTACAATGGCTGTACAAACGATTTGTGGATCATTCATGCGGCTTAACTGCAAACTTGCTGCTCGGTGTTTGCTTGCGTTCTTGCATGGCCCCATATTAGGCCGTGTAAAAGCACACTAAGGGGGAGATTTATCAGACATGGTGTAAAGTGAAACTGGCTCAGTTGCCCCTAGCAACCCATCAGATTCCACCTTTCATTCCTCACAGACTCTTTGGAAAATGAAAGGTGGAATCTGATTGGTTGCTAGGGGCAACTGAGCCAGTTTCACTTTACACCATGATAAATCTCCCCCTAAGAAGAGTAACTTTGATTAAGAGCATTTTGGTTTAAGAGCTCACAGTTTTTCTAAATTGTGACTTGGTTTAAGAGCATTGCTTTGGTTTAAGAGCTCCTTGTGCTGGGTAGGAGGGGGAGTGAGGGAGGGGCATGGTCTGCATAGCGGGGTCTACAGCCCTGTACTCTGACCCAGGAAGTCTCCCTCACCTTCCAAATCATAGCAGATCCACTTCAGACTGGGGCTTACATCAGGGGACAGGACTATGGAGGTAATCTCTCCATAGCTGTAGCCCCTCTCTCCCCGGGCAGAGAGTGCTGCATGTATGTATCCACATCTGCCCTGCTCATTCCGTCATGCTCCCTGCAGTCTGTCAGCCCTTGTGTTTCCCATCCTCTCCATTACTGTACAGTAACTTATAATATCACAGATTCTGCTGTTTCTGAATGTTTGTTTCATCTGTTTTACATGTTACTCAGAATAATAAATTATCATTTTTGGGATGTGGAATAGAGATTAGCGAACCGGGTTCGGTTTCCAGTCAATCCGAACCAGAACTTTTGGCATTTGATTAGCTAGGGCTGCTGAACTTGGATAAAGCTGTAAGGTTGTCTGAAAAACATGGATATAGCCAATGACTATATCCATGTTTTCCACATAGCCTTAGGGCTTTATCCAACTTCAGCAGCCACCGCTAATCAAATGCAGAAAGTTCAGGTTCGGATGGACTCGAGAATGCTCCAGGTTCACTCATCTCTAATGTGGAACCAATTGTCTGCATTTCTATAATTTTTATGGGAAAATTTGCTTTGGTTTAAGAGTGGATTTGGATTACAAGCACAGTCCTGGAACGAACGAATTATGCTCGTAATCCAAGGCACCACTGTGTGTATATATATATATATATATATATATATATATATATATATATATATATATATATATTGTGGCATGGTGGGGCTGTAGGAGGCAGTTCTATGCCTCTGGAGTGGGAATTGGAGTTCAGGTGGAGCTCCTCTTCCAGATACTCCACTCCAGCCCTAGAGCTAATGAGGCTTTGAAACCACCTGGTGGAGCTCTATTAGAGACTCCAGAGCTTTCCAGGTGATGGCTCCCAGGTGAAGACTCCCAGGGTGGGAGAACACAGGCAGTGCTAGGCCTGTGGGAGCTACAGACAAGAAGCCTGGGTGAGACCAGTGTACCTGGAAGTATTGAGCAGTAGGCTCAGGAGTGCAGCTAGGGAAGCTGTGTTGTAGTCAGTGGCTAGACAGCCTAGGTTTTATTTTATTTTTGCAAAGTGTTACTTGTGTCTTATGTTTTGAACTGATAAATAAAGCTGACTGTGATCAGTGTAAAACTATACAGCGCTGACTGGACTGCAATTTGCGATGTGCCAACTGTCTCAGACCCAGGAGATCCCAGCGAGTGAGTAACCCCCAGATTGTCACAATATATATATATATATATGTTTATATAGAATGTTTATATAGAATTCATATATATTTACCTATGTGCTCAATGTCAAAGTCTACCTATATTTTTACATGACATGGGAAAAATGATCCCGCCGTGGCCTCCCCCTATATTTATGCTTAACCCCTATGAAATAAAACACTGACCCCAGCTTTGGATAAATTTGGCCACAGCAGCCAACTTTATTAACATAAATACAAACATAAAATAACAGTAATACAATATCAATAGCAATAAATATGCTACCTAAACGTATCCCAACTTCTCTAACACGGGAGGGGGTCCTTGAAGCTTAAAACATAACCGGCCACCCACAGCAATGCACTCCGTCATTGCCGCCCACGTGTAGCACCAGTATATCTGGGGGCCTGTCCAGCCGCGCAAAACTATTAAACTCAGACAGTACACGATTCCACCCCATTCCGCTCACCCCCAGCCACCGAACGACTGCCGTCCTCCTGGAAAACCCGAGCTGCCGCCCATTAGGGTGCATCGCCGCCCTCTGCGCACCCCTGCAGACATAAGAATGCCCCATAATCCACACGAGAGCAGGGCTGATCCCTGCAATAACAAAGAAACAGGGACAAAAGAAAAAGAAAAGGAGGGATGAAACCACACAGGAAAAACACAGCAACCAACCCCCGCAACCCGAACTACACACCTCCCTTTAAACTGTCAGTAAATGAGGCCTAACATACGACCTGTAACGCCCGGACTCCCACCGTCCGATATGGCGCACCACCTCCGCACTCAACCCCCAGCCCGCCGCTTCAGTTGCTGCCCCTATTCGGAAGGAATGAGGGGCGAAATCCATCCTATCCAGGCCCAGAACCCCCAAACACTGCCGGAAAACCACCGAAAATTGATACCGGGACAGAAAGGAACCGTCATCATGCCTCAGCAAGGGGCCAGCCCCCATTCCCGCAAACAAAGGAAACGCCGCCAAACAACGTACCGGACACATCTCAGACTCCCCCACAGCATGCAACACGACTTCCCGCCCTCTACCCCTCTGATCCGTCTTTGATCGACGAATCCGGAAGACCACCTTATTCGCCCCCAACCAAACATCCTCCCGCAACAGCCCCCCAGCCCTCCTAGCAGACGGGGACACCAGCTCCCCCACCCTCAATGCCCCAAAAAACGCCCAAGAAAAGGCCAAACTAAACAAGTAAACCTCCCCCACCGATTTACACACGGACCCCAAGCAAGCCCCCAACCGCTCCAGCAAAACAAAAGACACAGGCCTCCTCCTATCCGCCTGCATTTTACCCCTCCGAAAACCTTTAAGGGCCTGGCCCACCATGAAATCCTTTGTGACGTCACGCAGCCCCCGCAACTTCAAACCAAAAGCAAGCGCTGCCACAAAGCGATTCACCTGAGCCACAGAACAGCCCGCCACCGCTGCATTGCCCAACCAACCCAACACTCGCTCCTGATCCGACCGCACATCACCCCAACCATTCTCCCAGGACAGCCACTCCTCCCATGCTGTTGAATATGCTTTCCAGGTACTGTCCGCCAGTGAACACCGCACAAGCTCTCCCGCCCTCAGCAGACAAGCCTCCACAGATGCTCCGGGCAAGCGACCGCGTCTGTATCCGCCTCCGGGACCAACGACCGGAACCGATCCCACTGCTGGCGAGAAAGAGAATCCGCAACTGAGTTACTAACACCTGGGACATGAACCGCCACCACCCAAGAATTAAGGGCCAAACAACTCAGGACCAAATGACGCAGCAAGCGAATCACCGGAGGGGAAGAAGCCGAACCAGAGTTGATGGCCGACACCACCGACTGATTATCGCAGTGAAAACGGACCTTTCTGTCCCGGAACTTGTCCCCCCAAACGGACACCGCAACTACAATGGGAAAAAGTTCCAGGAGAGCCAGGTTCCGCACAAGACCCGCCTCCACCCACTCCGTGGGCCACAACCCGGCGCACCACTGACCCTGGCAGTAAGCCCCAAAACCCACACCCCCAGCCGCATCCGTGAAAAGCTCCCAATCAAAGCTATCCACCACTGGGGCCAGAACCAATGACCTCCCATTGTACGTGTCCAAGAAGGAAGACCACACCCCCAAATCCTCCCGCAACTCCTGAGTCAAACGGACAAAATAATGCGCCGCCGTCACCCCCGCAGTCGCCCCCGCCAGCCGCCGGCAAAAAATCCTCCCCATGGGCAGAATGCGACAGACAAAATTCAATTTGCCCAGGAGTGACTGAAGCTCCTGCAACCGGATCTTTCTTAAAACCTGAGCTCGCCTCACCTCGACTTTCAGAGCCTCAAGCTTGTCCTCAGGCAACCGACACTCCATCCGACCGGAATTAATAGTGATTCCCAAGAATTGGAGCACCGTCGCCGGACCCTCCGTCTTTTCCCTGGCAAGGGGCACCCCGAACCGACCCGCAACCCACTCCATGGTTCCTAGAAGAGTACTAGAAATGGGTGACCCGGGAGGCCCGACAAACATAAAATCGTCCAAATAATGGATAACCGACTTCACATCCGCCAGATCCCGAATCACCCAATCGAGAAAGGAACTGAACGCCTCAAAGTAAGCGCACGAAAGGGAGCAGCCCATGGGAAGACACCTATCAACAAAAAAGGCGCCCCCCCAATAGCAACCCAGCAAACGCACGCTGACCGGATGAACAGGTAGAAGGCGAAAAGCAGACTCAATATCCACCTTCGCCATCAAAGCCCCTTGACCATACTCTCGCACCCATGCCACCGCCGCATCAAACGAGGTGTAAACCACAGAACACAGCTCCAGATCTATACCAGCATTGACTGACCTGCCATGAGGGTGAGAAAGGTGGTGAATCAGCCGGAACTTATTCGCCTCCTTCTTGGGGACCACCCCGAGTGGGGACACAACCAGGTCCCCCCAAGGGGGGTTGGAAAAGGGGCCCGCCATCCTACCCAAGGACACCTCCTTTGCCAATTTCTCTGAAACCACCGAAGGATATAAATAGGCCGACCGCAAGTTCCGCAACGAGAAGGGAACCGCATACGGAGGAGGCGGGATAACAAAACCGTCCGTAAAACCCCTAATGAGCAGATCCGCCTTGATCCTGTCCGGAAACCTGTCTAGAAAGGGGCGCATCGCGCCCACCTTCACCGGTGTCACCCCCTTGTCTAGCACCACGGCCCCTGTCTGACCGAAAACATCGGGCAGAACCTTGGGAGGTCCCTCCACACGTCCCGCAAGCATGCCTGAACTTGCAGGCCATCCCGTACTTGCACTGGCCGTCATTAAACTGCCAGCACAAGCCGGCTAACCCCCTCCCCCCCCCCCCCCCGACTGGGAAAACTGCCCCTGCGATGCTGACTGGCCGGCCACGCCGGCCCCTCCCTGAAAGGGCTGCCCCTGACGTGAAGGCCCCATAACCCGCAACCAAAGACCAATATCCTTCTGGTCCCACTTTATACTCGGCCGCACCGCCTTCCGCTGCCTGAACTGTTCATCATACCGAAGCCACGCCTGACCGCCGTAGACCCGGTATGCCTCTCCAATTGATTCCAGATAACAAAAAAGGCCTGAGCAATTAGCCGGAGCCTTTTCCTAAATCACGGTCGCCAAAATAGCAAAAGCCTGGAGCCAGTTGGCAAATGTCTGAGGTATCATCCGCCACTGGCGCTTCTCCTCCTCCTCCTCCTTCTTTAATTCAAAACGCTTACCCTTATCCAAATTAAACTTCTCCAGCGGGAGCAGGGAGAAAATCTCCACATATTCGTCCCGCCAGATTTTGTCCTTAACGTCCTGTTTCAAATGGGCCCCCAACGGCCCTTCGAAACATACATACACCTCACCCCTCGCCCTATCGTCAAGCCGCACCCAGTCCACCTCCTTGTCACGATCAGTTTGAACCGACACCGCCAACCCCGCCGGCTCCCCTACAGCCGCTCCCCCCACCGCAGCCGGTGACGAAGTCACCGACAGAACCCCCACCCATGCAGCCACTGGCGCCTGTGCAACACCCGACCCTGCCACAACTGAAGGACCCCCCCGCCCCCTGACCTTCCACAACCTGTGCAGGCGGCCCCCCTTGACTCGCTACACCCCCCGCCACAATAGCCCTGAGGCCCGACAGGAGTTCCAGCCAGCCAGTTCCCATACCCGCCCAAGGGCCTACCTAACCCCCCCTGACCCACTCCAGCTGCAAGCGCACCCCCCTGACCAAAACCTCCCCCCCCCCAAACGTTAGCAGGCAAAGACACAGACGACAAAGACTCACCGGGCTGCCCAGGTGCTGTGGGCCCGACAGCCGGAGACTCCGGATCCAACTGCCGATTCTGCATCTGGGCACTGGGACCGGGCCCCGGACGTGCCTCCAACACCTCAGGACTGCGGGCCAGGGAAGAGGAAGCAGAGGCAGGAGAGACCATCCTCCCCCCCGGCGAGCTGGCCGCTGGCAGGCTGGTAAACCGCGGACCGCAGGGGAGCGCGAGGACGTCCGCCGCTGATGACGTCATCGCTGGAGCGCCCGGCCACCGACTGCGGCCGGCGCGGAGAAGCCTGGGAGATCTAAAGGCTGGGGGCAGGACTGGCAGACGGCCCGGCCAGGTCATCACCGGGGGCGCCTGCCGCACACAGCTGCAGATGACGTCCGGACAGGGGGAGGAGGCCCGAGGATGGGGGCGGAGACCTCCCCCGCCCCGGAGAAACCGGCCGCGCTCTCGGATTCCTCACAGAGCGGGCGACCCGACCCCGGGTGGTGGGGAGCGAAGCCCGCCCTGGAGGGTCCCCGTGGGGGCTCCTGCGCCGGCGCCGGGATCTAGGGGGAGAAGTCGGGCTCAGGCGGGCTGGAGGCCTGGAGCGCCGCGAGCTCCGTTGCCGGGCAGGAAGGGGGGGCTCACCTCCACCTCCAGAGAGCAGTCCATGGCAGGCAAAGACGCTGGGCCCACAATCAAGGGACCCACCCGCTGAGAAATCCACGGCAGACCGAGCAGGAGAGCCGGCCGCCGATGAAAGAGCAGGGGTAGCCAGGATAGCCTGCACTTGGGTATCCAGCCAGGCCCGGTCGGGGAACGCCACCGCCGCCTCTCTCAGGTGCTGCAGAAGCTCAGGAACCGACAGCGCCATCAGGGTAAGGATTTTTTTACTTCTCCGGTCACAGCGTCCACACTCTTCCACTGCCCCCTCACGTGTGGTGCTTCCTGCTCTGTAGGAGCCTTATAACACCTCCCTTCCCAACCAACTCCACCCCTAGCAACTCCCGCCCTAGCCGAACCTTCCACCTTAACCCACTATGTGCCATTTTCCCTGTCATGCCGGCCTCCCTTAAACTACGTCCGGCCTCTACTTTATACTGAGTAACTTTATAAGTTTATTGAGTTTGTAATCTTGCAGTGATCCTGAGTCACATCCTGTATCCCCAGAGCTGTACTCACTATTCTGCTGGTGGGGTCACTGTGTACATACATAACATTACTTATCCTGTTATTATACCCCAGAGCTGCACTCACTATTCTGCTGGTGGGGTCACTGTGTACATACATAACATTACTTATCCTGTTTTTATACCCCAGAGCTGCACTCGCTGTTCTGCTGGTGGAGTCTCTATGTATAGACATACATACTTTCCCATTACACATGCTCCATCACTCACTCATGTCCCTCTTTATTACTGATAATTATCCTCTGTCTTGTGGATGGGTGATTAGTTTGGGATTACCCCTCTACAGAAGCTCAGCTAAACTTTAAGGCCAGGTTCAGACTATGTAAGTGTGCGGCTGTATTTGCGGCTGTAATTGTGCGGCGGTATTTTTGGTGGTTCATGCGTACGCTGGAAAGTATAGGATATACGGCTGCACAGTGCACACTATGTATGAATCTACGGCCCGATCGTAAACGGACCCGTAAAAAATGAACCAGACCATTGTTTGCGGCTGGACATGCGGCCGAGGATTGACAGGCGGTCCGTACGGAGTACTTAAAAAATAGCCGGCAATGATGCCGAATGCCGATGCCTCTAATAGTTAATATATTAAATTAATAAAACACATTTTCTTTGTAATAAAGTCCCTTTCGTTGGTCAATAATTTAATTCTAACGAATCCATCATTTTGCAATTAAATATACTGTTAAAATAAATATATATATAAATAAATGTATATTTATATATATATTTATTTTTTGACAGTATATTTAATTGCACAATGATGGATTCGTTAGAATTAAATTATTGAACAACGAAACTGAATTTATTTCATCGAAAATGTGTTTTATTAATTAAATATTAATTAGTACAGGAAGCTCCATAAGCCGTTAATTCATATTGCCGGCAAAAGAGCTTTCTGTACTTATCATCACTTTACTTTAATGAAAACATCAAATGTTTCTTCTAATTATGTTATCACAATAGCATTATTAGAAGAAACATTTAGAATTATATGTGCGCTCAGCTGATTGGCTGATCGGCTGAGCGCACATATAATGAGCCGGTCCGCAGTACAGTGACTTCATTGTGCTGCGGACCAGCGAAGAGACAACATCGGGGTGAGTATAGAGCTCTCCCCACCCCCTCCCCAGCACTGCACCCCTCCCAGCAAGGAAGGGGGGGTCAGTTAACCCCTTCCTTGCTGGGATGGGTGCAGTCTGACATCAGTCTGGCCCCCAAGGGGTTAAGGGGGATGCAATACATCCTCCCTTAACCCCTTGGGGGCCAGACTGTAAGCAGCAATCTGTAAAGACGCTGCATACTGTAAGGTGCACAACACCGCTCACAATGATGGGTGTTGTGCTCCTGTTTGTGTGTTTTTTGTGTGTTTCTCCCTTTTTGTTTTTCAGATATCGGTATCCTGGGGATTACGTCAGATTCCGTGGACTACGTCGATGACCAGCGTTTTTTTAATTTTTTTTTTTTTTATAAAATGGTCAATGAGGGGTGTGGGGGTGTTTTTATTTGAATAAAAAATTTTTTTTAACTTGTGTCTTGTCTTTATTTCTTTACTTTATAGACTTAGTAGTGGAAGCCGTCTAATAGACGGAATCCATTACTAAGTTGAGGCCTAGTGTTAGCCGGTATAAAATGGCTAACACTAACCCCCTATTATTACCCCAGTACCCAGTGCCACCAGGGGTACTGGGAAGAGCCGGGTGCCATTGGTCCCGGAGCGTCAAAATTGGCGCTCCTGGACCGGGCGGCAGCAGGCTGGTAAGATTTAGGCTGGGGAGGGCCTAAACCAATGGCTCTTCCCACCCTGGTGTTACCAGGCTGCTGTCGTTTGGTTTTTAACCCAGCTGGTTATAAAAATAGGGGGGACCCTATGCGTTTTTTTTTTATTATTTATTTATTTTAAAAAAACGCATAGGGTCCCCCCTATTTTTATAACCAGCCGGGTTAAAAACCAAACGACAGCAGCCTGGTAACACCAGGGTGGGAAGAGCCATTGGTTTAGGCCCTCCCCAGCCTAAATCTTACCAGCCTGCTGCCGCCCGGTCGAGGAGCGCCAATTTTGACGCTCCGGGACCACTGGCACCCGGCTCTTCCCAGTACCCCTGGTGGCATTGGGTACTGGGATAATAATAGGGGGTTAGTGTTAGCCATTTTATACCGGCTAACACTAGGCCCCAACTTAGTAATGGATTCCGTCTATTAGACGGCTTCCACTACTAAGTCTATAAAGTAAAGAAATAAAGACAAGACACAAGTTAAAAAATTTTTTTATTCAAATAAAAACACCCCCACACCCCTCATTGACCATTTTATTAAAAAAAAAAATTAAAAAAACGCTGGTCATCGACGTAGTCCACGGAATCCGACGTAATCCCCAGGATACCGATATCTGAAAAACAAAAAGGGAGAAACACACAAAAAACACACAAACAGGAGCACAACACCCATCATTGTGAGCGGTGTTGTGCTCCTTACAGTATGCAGCATCTTTACAGATCGCTGCTTACAGTCTGGCCCCCAAGGGGTTAAGGGAGGATGTATTGCATCCCCCTTAACCCCTTGGGGGCCAGACTGATGTCAGACTGCACCCATCCCAGCAAGGAAGGGGTTTACTGACCCCCCCTTCCTTGCTGGGAGGGGTGCAGTGCTGGGGAGGGGGGGGGGGAGAGCTCTATACTCACCCCGATGTTGTCTCTTCGCTGGTCCGCAGCACAATGAAGTCACTGTACTGCGGACCGGCTCATTATATGTGCGCTCAGCCGATCAGCCAATCAGCTGAGCGCACATATAATTCTAAATTCTTCTAATAATGCTATTGTGATAACATAATTAGAAGAAACATTTGATGTTTTAATTAAAGTAAAGTGATGATTAGTACAGAAAGCTCTTTTGCCGGCAATATGAATTAACGGCTTATGGAGCTTCCTGTACTAATTAATATTTAATTAATAAAACACATTTTCGATGATATAAATTCAGTTTCGTTGTTCAATAATTTAATTCTAACGAATCCATCATTGTGCAATTAAATATACTGTCAAAAAATAAATATATATATAAATATACATTTATTTATATATCTATTTATTTTAACAGTATATTTAATTGCAAAATGATGGATTAGTTTAAATTTAATTATTGAACAACGAAAGGGACTTTATTACAACGAAAATGTGTTTTATTATTTTAATAGATTAACCATGAGAGGCATCGGCATTAGTGCAGAGGATCGCAAACCCCGGTAATAGCAGTTCATGTAAACTGTGTTCCCTGCTTTCCCAGATGCATCCAGAGGTGTTTACATCACTTTCTTAAGATTTTATTTGTTATTTTTAGTTGAATCAGATTTTCAAGTAAATGACCGTATGTTTTGAGCCGCATGTCTATTTTTTCCCACGGCCGGAGTTTCATCCGCACATTTACAGCCGCATAAAAAATACAGCCGCACAGTTACATAGTGTGAACCTAGCCTTAGACTGTATCTGTGAGCAATATTGCTATTTCCAATGTGCCTGTAGAGTATAAAGCCAGCTCTATCTTGTATCTGTATACTGTATATATTCCATAAAGTACTAGTATAATGGCTATAATTGTGGTTACTTTTGCCCTTTCATTATATTGTATCTTTGATGACTATATCCCTGCGTCTGAATAGTGTCACCTTCTGTAGATGTTATAGGCCCCGTTCACTCTCTCCGCTCCATACACACTCGTATTTGTCGGGCTTTATGCATGTTATTGACTGCTAATTACTTGTACGACCTTTCAGGTATAATTACGGATATTGACAGACGACGAGCGGCTGCGTTCACATTGTTGTCATTTGCCATTTTAAAAACAAAGAAGAAATTACAGTACACGGCTTCTGATCATCTCCAATCTGCACCAAATTGTTTTTGTGCAGGGAAGTAAGAGGCAATTGCTGTATTAATTGCTAGAAACAGAAATGAATCTGTCCAGGGCCATTGTATCATTGTGAATGGCTCCGATTGCTAATGCCACCAGGGTCTGTAATGAGTCTGGAAAACTTCTGCTGTATATGTCAAACGTACCCATCGGCTCTCATTTACCCAAGAGATGCCAAAAGAGTGTCCTTTAGGCCACCATTAGGCTGGTACACATGGAGGGATACAGGTTATTTTACGCTATATGGAATAGTGTAGCTTCCGGTTAAATTAAAGAAAATAAAATTCTGCACTTGTGAAGCACCGGATTGGGTGGGGGTGCATGCATTGGATGAGCTGCCCCTGATGCACGCACCGGATGAGCTGTCCCTGATGCACACACCAGAGAAGCTGTCCCTTGTGCACGCACCGGAGGAGCTGTCCCTGATGCACGCACTGGAGGAGCTGTCCCTGATGCACGCACTGGAACCAGTCCCTGATGCACGCATCGGAGGAGCTGTTCCTGCTGCACGCACTGGAGGAGCTGTCCCTGATGCACGCACTGGAACCAGTCCCTGATGCACGCATCGGAGGAGCTGTTCCTGCTGCACGCATCGGAGGAGCTGTCCCTGCTGCACGCACTAAATGAGCTGTCCCTGCTGCACGCACTAAATGAGCTGTCCCTGATGCACGCACTGGATGAGCTCTCCCTGATGCACGCATCGGAGGAGCTGTCCCTGATGCACGCACTGGAAGCGGTCCCTGATGCACGTACCGGATGAGCTGTCCCTGATGCACGCATCGGAGGAGCTGTCCCTGCTGCATGCACTAAATGAGCTGTCCCTGATGCACGCACTGGAGGAGCTGTCCCTGATGCACGCACTGGAGGAGCTGTCCCTGATGCACGCACTGGAGGAGCTGTCCCTGATGCACGCACTGGAGGAGCTGTCCCTGATGCACGCACTGGATGAGCTCTCCCTGATGCACGCACTGGATGAGCTCTCCCTAATGCACGCATTGGAGGAGCTGTCCCTGATGCACGCACTGGAGGAGCTGTCCCTGATGCACGCACTGGAGGAGCTGTCCCTGATGCACGCACTGGATGAGCTCTCCCTGATGCACGCACTGGATGAGCTCTCCCTGATGCACGCACTGGATGAGCTCTCCCTGATGCACGCACTGGATGAGCTCTCCCTGATGCACGCACTGGATGAGCTCTCCCTAATGCACACATTGGAGGAGCTGTCCCTGATGCACGCACTGGAGGAGCTGTCCCTGATGCACGCACTGGATGAGCTCTCCCTGATGCACGCACTGGATGAGCTCTCCCTGATGCACGCACTGGATGAGCTCTCCCTGATGCACGCACTGGATGAGCTCTCCCTGATGCACGCACTGGAGAAACCAGTGCGGGAATCACCTGTTTATCTGATTGTCTTTCTAAGCTTAATTCAGGTCTGAATTGTGGTCCCTGTAGTGTTGCCTGTAGCATATGTGACACATATGTGACGTAGCTGTATGAATTATATACATTGACAGTGATTTGTGTTCCGCTGCGATATAGGGGTAACTGTGCTGCATGAATCAGCCTCTAATTCATTTAGAATTGTTTACTTCAATAGTTGTCGTGTATGGCTATATATACTTAGGGATATAGCACATGACTGTTTACTAGAAATGAGCAAATTTGCTGAAATTTTGGGTTTGCATTGGAATCCCAGTGGATGCAGCCGGAGGACTGCTAGGAAAACAAGGATACAACCATGTGGCTGTGTCAGTACAGTAGTGCAAAGATTTATTCTGATTCGGAGCTCCATTCCAGTCCGCAGCACATTGTCTAGATATATGGACAGTAATCATGGAATGTGTAAAATCCCTCTAAGGCTCCTTTTACATGTGGTGATTTCTTGCCCACGGGCCGCCGCAAATGAGCCCTGATCAGCGAGATTGGCATTCATTTGCAGTGCCTCTACATTGTACGAGAAATCAGGTGGCCAGGGTGCACAAACAATTTACGTATCGTTTGTGTAGCCATTGAAACTCACAACATTGATATACATAGATCCGTGCTGTCAGTTTTCCAAACACACATCAGTTGTATACTTACCTATGGGGCTGCTGTTTTAATCCTCTTCTCTGACCCACCCGTTCAGTCACTGTCTTCAGGCCCCGCCTTGTCTGCCTGCCAATCATTCAGGAGAAGGTGGGGCCTGAAGACAGCAGCTGCACGGGAGAGCCAGAGAACAGGGTTCCAGATCACAAACAGAAGCCCCCTAGGTAAGTATGTAAGATATATATGTATATATAATATAGAAGTCCAATGAAGGCAGCACGCCCAATAGTGGTAAAATGGTGATTTATTAAAGCTCGTGCAACAACAGCGACGTTTTGGTTCATTTGGATTGAACCATTCTCAAGCCAGTCTCGCTGGCTTGAGAATGGTTCATATGGATTGAACCGAAACGTCGCTGTTATTGCACGAGCTTTAATAAATCACCATTTTACCACTATTGGACGTGCTGCCTTCATTTTGGACTTCTATACCCTTACACCTTGGACCCAGGTGTTTTGGCTGGCACCCCGACCTCTTTGAGTGCCGTGGAACATATATATATTTATATTGATATATATATCTGTGCTGTCAGTTTGCTTTTATCATTACCGGCATCACATCTCCTGTTTACACGGGCCGGATATCAGCCGCAGGAGCGTTTCTAGCAACTCTCCTGCCCAATAATCTGCCCGTGTAAACTGCCCTTTATTCTGGCATCCAGTTATCCAGAAATCTTGCTGATTGGCCATAGGATAAGGGTGGGTTCATACTGAGGAATTCTCGCGGATAATGTCAGCGGAATTCCGCTGTCTGTCCTTTCCGCCGGCTCCATAGACCATTCTATGGGCCAGCGTATTCCGCTATCCGCCGAAAGAAGTGACAGACAGCAGAATTCCGCGGATATTATCCGTGAGAATTCCTCAGTATGAACCCACGCTAAAACTAGTTCACGATTGCTGCTTGGTGGGAATATTACCTTGCAGATCACTGCTTTTAGAGCAGAGTTGTGTTCAGTAACCTAGACAATGAGCTTTCAACAATGGGAGATAAAGAGCAGCCATATCAGGAGAAGTTTGACAGCTAAATGCAAAAATATTTAACTTTATAAGCGCCTTTAAATAATAATACGCAAACCTTTATACTGTTCATGCCTCTTTGTGCACACTGAGTAAACATTCATAGTGCAGGAAGGAAAAGTAAACCCTTGAATTTAATAACCTGTGGGACCCCAAAATATGAAATAAAACACTATCACAGCATCATGTACCATTCACATCCCACAAATATCACATTACCACAACCTCTGTGGGGTTGAATTTAGCAGGACATCAGCTGGGACACCATCATCAGGTCTGTGGTAGTTCATGGGTTTTGGTGCAGCCCCTCTGCATCATGGTAAGTATCTAAGTGTTTTCTCTGTGTCTGAAAATCAGTAGTGTTAGCTGCACAGTAGGACAGTGGTTGGCTTTAAAGTTACATCTATGGTATATTACATAGTTTGTCTATTTATTAATCCCCCATTTGTCTATCCACCCAGACATCCAATCATTAGAATCTTCTGGTAATCTCAAGCATCTGGATGATCAGAATGTACTGCGTGCAATATCTTATCTAAGTAATAAATAATAAAAGTTAATGCAGCTATAGGCCAGTGATTCACATAGTGGGATTTCTATGAGTTTTCGGCATCCCGGGAGTACATAATCCATCTCCTTACGGCTTATTTTGTAAATCCCCTTAAAACGTATCCTGAGACGCTCATTGTTGTTGTTATGTAACGTTGCGTGTCTGCTCTCCGCTTCCAGACGGTGCCAGACTAGACGAAGACAGGCTGTTGACAGGGATTGACGGTTTGGTGTGTCGAAGAAGAAGTGTGATATTGTAAACCTTATTTGGAGGTGTGATATGTTTTATCAGAATTTGTTTCCCTCAGTCAGCGATTTTAATGTAGTCCTATCCTGCTGTGCAAAGAGAAGATCTGGTCACCAAAACACGAGGTTAGAAATGAGCAGAGGTACTACTGCTGTTGCTATACATCTGACAATGGTACCATAAAGTTACTTAGCTACATAGTTACAGAACAACCTAATAGAATAGTGAGTGCAGCTCTGGAGTATAATACAGGATGTAAATCAGGATCAGTACAGGATAAGTAATGTAATGTATGTACACAGTGACCCCACCAGCAGAATAGTGAGTGCAGCTCTGGAGTATAATACAGGATGTAACTCAGGATCAGTACAAGATAAGTAATGTAATGTATATACACAGTGACCCCACCAGCAGAATAGTGAATGCAGCTCTGAAGAATAATACAGGATGTAACTCAGGATCAGTACAGGATAAGTAATATAATGTATATACACAGTGACCCCACCAGCAGAATAGTGAATGCAGCTCTGAAGTATAATACAGGACGTAACTCAGGATCAGAACAGGATAAGTAATGTAATTGCAGTGTCTGGGAACGGATGTGCCACTGTTAAGGTAACTTCACTAACAGTATTCTCTATGTAAACTTTTCAAAACTGCTGTATTCACTTTTGGCCACAAGATGCCACCACTGAGTTTTATTGTATCTATGCCAGAATATTGACGTCAATAGGGGTTATGGTTTGCACATGCAAGAGTATGATTGCCAGTCATGTCCCACTCTCACAGCCTATCACCACAGTATTCTAGAAAGTTTTCACCAATGGGATGTTGTACTACGTCAGTTCTCCCCCACCAGTAGGGAATTAGACTAGCTTTATCCCTAATATAGAGGGAGGTTGGTTAGTGCTGTGTGAGACTTTGTGTGTTGAAAACAGATTAGTTCCAGTTAAAGTGTCCCTGTCGTTATAACTTTCAAAATCTAAATCAGCAGTAGATGTGATATAAAGCAAGTTTGCAATTTACAATCATTATTATTATTTTTTAGTTATCATAGAAAACATGGCTCTAAATTCCTGTTTTCTGACCTTGCTAAAAACAAAAAAACTGCAAACAGTCAGAAAACAGGAAGTCCTGTGTATCCCAGGCCATCTGACGCTCACAGAGAAGGCAGTCATGTGACTGATGGACACATTGAGCCGTGACTCTCTGTACTGGCTGGAATTCCTGTGCTTAGTCTGTTTTTTTCAACCAACACAGGTCAGAAAATCTGTCTTCAGGAGACTGGACCTGGATTTCTGGTAAGTTCACCTTTGTTTCACAGCAAAAAAAAATAAAAATAATGAATGTATATTGCAAACTTGCTTCATTTCACATCTACTGTTGATTTAGATTTTGAAAGTTATAATGACTCTATTTTCTTCACAAGTGTCTCCAACAGAGAATATTCTGCTAAACCTTAGCAGGGGCAACTGCCATTAAGGGGTCCACAACCTGTCTACGTCTTGGGTGACCAGCTTCTTCAAGTATTTTCTCAAGAAGTTCTTCCGCCGACCAGAACTATCCCCAGTGGTTGGAAAAGCAGCAAGTAAAGCCGAATTGCCCCTCTAGATATTGCGCAATCGCCTTGTATGACCTCCAGGGATTAGCTTCACCCACACATACAAGCCCGGGGCCTGTGTTCCTGGATCTGGCACTCTCTGATCTCTTCTGGCAAAGACATTGTATTCTGTAACCATATCGTCAGTATTACAAGGGATTAGAAATCATGCTCAAGTGCAATTATTCTAAACTTGTGCCAAAGTATTAAACTCTACTTTTCCAGTAAAGTATTCAAGTTGTTAAGTTACCCTGGACTCTGCATCCCTGCATCACCACCACCCCACTAACAGGGACTACTACTAAACCTTTAAGGGGAATATGTTTGGGATTCAGGCAGGGCAAATACCACTCAGGCCCTCTATCTCTAGCTTACACCACCTGGGGTACCACATATTGTATGTGCACAGTGACCCCACCAGCAGAATAGTGAGTGCAGCTCTGTAGAATAATATTGGCTATAACTCAGGATCAGTATATATACTGTTCGTAGTGAGTATTTTATTCATTGTAAATACAGATAATGTATATTGATCTCTTATATTGATATTACATATAATCTTCTTGCAGATAATTGAATTCAGAACCTTCTCCCCTTTGTTGACAGCATACATGCAGCATATACCTAGACTCCATAAGGCTACGTTCACACGTAGCAAAACTAGCGGAATTCTGCGGCGGAATTGTCTATGGGAGTCTATGCGAGGCACGTGCTGCTGCTCTCCCCGCACTGAAGAATGAACATGTTCATTCTTTAGCGCGGAGAGACGCTGTGAGAACAGCAGCGCGCGCCTCCCATAGACTCCCAGTATGAGAGGGAGGCTAACGGCATGCGGAATTCCGCTAGTTATGCTACGTGTGAACGGGGCCTAACTGTATCTATTCTGAGGGTTACTCACCACACCTATCATCACTATATGATGTAATAGGATTGTAACAATCTCCATCTGGAAGAAACTTTTATTAGATCAATATTAGTGCATTTTGGATCAGGTAAAACAACTCTGATTAAGTGATCGGCAATGTCTGTCTATTCCAGGTGTGTAAGTTAATTTCACCTCATATTGACAGTGCATGTTGAATTCTCTTCTCTCTGGGGACCCGGTCATGATTGCTTTAAACGCCTGGTGATGTGATTGACTGATGCCGGGATCTGCTGTACATATTGATAGGATTCTTGACATGCAGAGACTTCTCCATCAGTTTTTTTTTTTTTTTTTTACCAGGGAGCTGGATTCTCCAGGCATGAAGTATGGAAATAAGCAGGGTTCTGTTTGTCACAACAGAGGACAAAGATTTTGTGCCTCATGGGGTGTGTGTATATATATATATATATATATATATATATATACATACACACTTTAGAACAGGTTTTATCATATGTATGGTGAGTCCTGACACTTGCAGCATTTTCCTGTTTTTGTCAATCTGAAAAATTACCTAAAGTAACAGAACAAAACAGAAATGTGTTGGCAAGGAAATAAAACCCCAGTGTTGTCTATGAGAGAAAACACACCAAACTGCCTGAATAAACACCATACCTAGAGCATTCCGAGTTTGTAAAAAGTATTTGTATCTTATTCTAGTGACATTAAAGCAATTTTACACATCCTTGGGATTGGACACCCCGACCCTATAAATCAGCTGGTTGCCATAGCCATGGCATCCATACACAAAGACAGTGCCATATATTAGGAAGTGGCCAAGCTGGGTTACTACAGATTAGCTCTCATTGATGTGAACTAGACTTTCAGTAACCCAGCATGGCCACAACACAAAAAAATCACCTGCTCGTCAGCCGATCGCATCTTTTGAGCAGTCCTATAAACCATCGATTACTGGACACACATCTTCCTGTGTATTTAAATAACCGATACAGGGATTGTTCATGTGGCCTGGCCATTTGGTTAGTTGTGCATTGTAAAGGCAGTGCTTGCTGATCTGCGATTGTTTGCGGCTACTGATGGCCAAAGATCATCTATTTTCATTTATAGCAATTTATTCCTGTAACGTGGATTGAAAAATCTGCGCCATATAAACTATTTGGTGGATTTCTGGTAAACCAATGATGTATGGAATTCATGTGGATACAAATGTGGTATAAGCTGGAGCATTGCACCTGTTAGAACAGTTGGGGAAAATGTGCATTGTACGACCCAGGCTGTTTATATAATACATACAATGAAGTGGAGCATTATCTTCCAGCAGCCTCATACATTAGAGCGTGCTCGCCAGCATCGGGGTAATGAGTGAGTGTTGTCCTAGTTTGATGTATCAGACGTTGCCTTGGAGGTGACAGTCCTTCATCTGCAGTAATTCATCACCGCCACTGAGGCGGAGGCATCCAAATAATGCAGATCTGCCACGCCAGACAGGGCTCATACACTGACAACAATTAAGATTGAATAAGGCATCAGTGTTTTTTTTTTTGTTTTTTTTTTAAAGTGATTTTTACAGCACATTAAACAGAAGGAAAATTACCATTAATTCTGCCTCTTAATATTCCTTATTATTTTGGACCCCTGTATTTTTAGTATTTGGGTAATTACATAGGTCAGGGCATTAGAGAAGTTTCCTAGTTTCATAGAAAGAAGGCTTTATCACTGTGTAATGAATCTGTTACAAAGTTCCTTTTGTTTCAAGGATTGATCGCTGTCGGTAATAGTGATGAGCGAACATGTTCGTAAATGTTCGTATGAACATGATGCTAACTGTTTCTTTTCGCCAGTCACAAACAATTTGTTCGTGATTGGAATGATTTTAACGATCGTTTTCAAACATATTCAAACCTGTGAATGTACACAACAGCATAATTTACGCTTTGTGCGTGATAATCACATGTGCGCAACTTTAGACCAAAACGTGCACAATTGCATACGCAACAGCGTAATTTACACTTTGCACTTGATAATCTGTATGCATGTGTGTAGACAGAAACGTACACTTCTACTGTACATTCGTTATTTGTTCGGTAATTTTTAGCGAACATGAACACAAACCGATCACAATCATTTTTTTAAAATGTTCTTGTTCAGGATCTAGGATGTTTGTTCATCACTAGACGGTAATTAAAAACATCCTTGCTTACATTCAGTCTCAGGTCCTATACAGGTTCTCTTAGTTGAGTCTAAAGTAGACTATCCCCTGGGAGCTAAACACAGAAACAGAACTTATGTCTTTCTTGTCCTTGGGCAAAATTTAAAGTGGGGCCCACAAGAATTTTAGCATTTCAGGCATAAGTACAGTCATGGCCAAAAGTTTTGAGAATGACACAAATATTATATTTTCACATGATCTGCTGCCCTCTGGTTTTTAGGTGTGTTTGTCAGATGTTTTTATCACATACAGAAATATAATTGCAATCATATTATGAGTAACAAATGCTTATACTGACTGTTAGAATGAGTTAATGCAGCAAGTCAATATTTGCAGTGTTGACCCTTCTTCTTCAGGACCTCTGCAATTCTCCCTGGCATGCTCTCAATCAACATCTGGACCAAATCCTGACTGATAGCAGTCCAATGCTTGCATTTTGTCAGAATTTGTTGGTTTTTGTTTGTCCACCTGTCTCTTGATGATTGACCACAAGTTCTCAATGGGATTAAGATCTGGGGAATTTCCAGACCATGCACCCAAAATATCTATGTTTTGTTCCCTGAGCCATTTAGTTATCACTAGAGATGAGCGAACCGGTTTCGGGTTCAAGTCGATCCGAACCCAAACGTTTGGTATTTGATTAGCTGGGGCTGCTGAACTTTGATAAAGCTCTAAGGTTGTCTGGAAAACATGGATACAGCCAATGACTATATCCATGATTTCCACATAGCCTTAGGGCTTTATTCAAGTTCAGCAGCCACCGCTAATCAAATGCCGAAAGTTCGGGTTCGGATCGACTCGAGCATGGTTCGCTCATCTCTAGTTATCACCTTTGCTTTATGGCAAGGTGCTCCATCATGCTGGAAAAGGCATTGTTGATCGCCAAACTGCTCTTGGACGGTTGGGAGAAGCTGCTCTTGGAGGACATTCGGTACCATTCTTTATTCATGGCTGTGTTTTTAGGCAAGACTGTGAGAGAGCCAATTCCCTTGGCTGAGAAGCAACCCCACACATGAATGGTTTCAGGATGCTTTACAGTTGGCATGAGACAAGAAGGTTGTAGCGCTCACCTCGTCTTCTCTGAATAAGCTGTTTTCCAGATGTCCCAAACAATCGTAAAGGAGATTCATCAGAACTTTAGTCCTCAGCAGTCCAATCCCTGTACCTTTTGCAGAATATCAGTCTGTCCCTGATGTTTTTTCTGGAGAGAAGTGGCTTCTTTGCTGCCCTCCTTGAGACCAGGCCTTGCTCCAAGAGTCTCCGCCTCACAGTGCGTGCAGAGTGTGCGCCTCACCTACCTGCTGCCATTCCTAAGCAAGCTTTGCACTGCTGGTAGCCCCATCCCACAGCTGAAACACTCTTAAGAGACGGTCCTGGTGCTTGCTGGTCTTTCTTAGGCGCCCTGGAGCCTTTTTGGCAACAATGAAACCTCTCTCCTTGAAGTTCTTGATGATGCGATAAATTGTTTACTGAGGTGCAATCTTTCTAGCTGCGATACTCTTCCCTGTTAGGCCATTTTTGTCCAGTGCAATGATGACTGCACGTGTTTCTTTAGAGATAACCATGGTTAACAGAAGAGAAACAATGATGCCAAGCACCAGCCTCCTTTTAAAGTGTCCCGTGGTGTCATTCTTACTTAATCATGACAGATTGATCTCCAGCCCTGTCCTCATCAACACCCACACCTGTGTTAATGGAGCAATCACCAAAACAATGTTAGCTGGTCCTTTTAAGGCAGGGCTGCAATGATGTTGAAATGTGTTTTGGGGGATAAAGTTCATTTTCTAGGAAAATATTGACTTTGCAAGTAATTGCTGTTAAGCTGATCATTCTTTATAACATTCTGGAGTATATGCAAATTGCCATTTAAAAACTAAAGCAGTAGACTTTGTAAAAATTAATATTTGTATCATTCTCATGACTGTAGTAAACCGTAACATAGTGGCTCATAGTTACAGTATAGTGAAGCTTTTGGGGCTTCCTAAAACATGGGACCAGATGCAGCCAGCACCACTGCGACCCCTCAGTGCTGACACTTAGTAATAGTGCCCCTTTTAGGCTTCGCACATAATTTCTCTCTTAATGCCCCACACTGTATATTGCTCACCTTTGTGTCCTCTAAAAGTAATAATGCCTCATTTGAGCCTCCTCCCCCAGGATAATGCCCCCTACACCTGACATTTCTTTATGTTTATATTCTACGCCGTACATCTAAGGTCATAACACTGTATAAAGGTTATCATAGTGTCCACAGTTCTCTGGAGAATACTTCTGTGTTTAACCAAGTGAAATAACTTAAACCCTGAAATGTGTTTAATGGCCGTGCTAGAGCAGCTGTGACTACTACATAACTATTACATCTAGTGACTCACGAGTCATCTTCTCAGATTGTAAATGTTCTATTCTATGACAGAGCTTCCATGTGACTGCAGACTATTCCAAGACTCCAAGGCTCTCAGTTTTGCAACTATCCCTTCTACAGCAGCACAACCCCCATCCTTTATACTACCATCCTACTGTTACCACTAATATTTTGCCTTTGTGTTTAGATTTAGCTGGAGTTAAGGGGCCATTGGGCACTTGTCACGGTAGCCTGGTGTGGTAGCAGACCCACGCCGGGTTGTTAGTGCCACTACACAGAAGAACAGGGGTATGTCATATAAGAGGAGCACACCAAGAGTAGACAATCAAATACAAAGTTTATTGGATATATCAAATCATGTACAAAAAGACAACAATGGCAAGGGTTGGGACCTGACGAAGATCCGGTTGGGATGCAACGAGTAGAGCATTGTGGTTCGCCACAAGTCGCTTCTCTCCCTCTGTATTTGGTGATATGATTTACTGTTTATTGTGGTATTGTGTTTGATTGCACACGTCTTATATATTTATTTCTTAGTTTATGGGTCTCACATGGTCTCCCCTTTTTTGGGGGATGTTTTAATTGTTTTTAACTATGTGTAGGGTTCTTTTTTCCTTGCCATTGTTGTCTTTTTGTACATGATTTGATATATCCAATAAACTTTGTATTTGATTGTCTACTCTTGGTGTGCTCCTCTTATATAACATACCCCTCTTCTTCTGTGTAGTAGTACAGATGTAGCCTGTGTCAACTTGATCACAATGACGTATTTAACTTGACACTCTAATTGGCTTAGCATAGCTCCCTGACACAATTGTTGCGTCGGGGATCATGTTAACCCTGGCTACATCTGTATATGTAATTGGTTTGTCTTAGGAAGCACCCTTTCAGTACAGCATTATATATTGTTGGTGGTAGTGCACATCCTAATTTCTTTGGTTAGGGTTGTTAGTACCACCACTCACAGAAAGGGGAGGTAACCCAAGTATAAGATGGTGTGTAGGTGCAGGTGCTAACAGAGCAGACTAGGGTCCCTTGCGTTTTAGTAAGAAATAAAATACTTTACTGAAGAATAACTCAGGGTTAACAGTACACGTGATGAGAACAGTGTAAATCTTGACATAGAACATAGGTGTTGAAAGTGAGGTAGAACCAGTATTTATAGTAGTAGGTGCTTTGTAGTAGAAAGGAGAGAGGTGTTGCCAGGGGAGCCCTGTGCAATGTTGTAAGTGTGCTCTGCTGGAGCAAGTGTAGAAATAGAAGAGACAAGATAGTCGTACTGCCGGATGCCTATACTGGCTCTGAGCCGCCTTATGCCCCCTAGGTATGTCCATCCTAAGTGGGTAATACGAGCCCTAGTCATCGGTTATCTGGGTGTAGCGAGACTGGTTTTTTTTTGTTTCCTCTAACACTGAATACAATACTCAAACTGAACACTTCCTTCCACAAAGAACTAACTCCTCCTGCAGGGGCTAAACTAAACCCTTCTGTGAGTGGTGGGGCTTAGTGTGTGTGTGAGAGAGAGAAGAGGAGATAGGGTAGAAGAGAACTAGTACCTGTGACTAGTCAGCAAATAACATGTGGTACAAACAATTTAGCTCTTCTGCTCCTTCATCTGTACAATACATTAAGCAGAAACAGTAGTGACATCTAGTGGGGAAAACACAATACTACATCTTCCACCTGTGAGAACCTGAGGGAGTGACTTACTAAGGTGCAATAGACAGCAGCCTGTGGTAGGACACCACACCTGCAGGGCTGTATTAACAGCTGCTGATGCCCTAGGCACTAAACCTGAAGACACCCCAGCTTGGGGAGCGTGGTTTCGGCCACATGCATTTCTCTACATGGATAAACATTGTCCGAATCACGTCTTTCATGGTCTTTAACTGCTTAAAACATAAACAAATTTCCACATTGAATCAATGATTAGAGCCCTTTGCATATTGTCTTTACTTGTATTGTCTGATAACCCTCCTTTTTGATGCAATAAAATGTTTTTTTATTGATATTTATTGTGGTGTGCAATCTTTATGATACATAGCTTTCCTTCTTTCTTTTGCTTATAGTGTGACATTACTGTGTATTATCCCTGTACTGTGACATCACTGTGTATTATCCCTGTACCGTGACATCACTGTGTGTATTATCCCTGTACTGTGACATCACTGTGTGTATTATCCCTGTACTGTGACATCACTGTGTGTATTATCCCTGTACTGTGACATCACTGTGTATTATTCCTGTACTGTGACATCACTGTGTGTATTATCCCTGTACTGTGACATCACTGTGTGTATTATCCCTGTACTGTGACATCACTGTGTGTATTATCCCTGTACTGTGACATCACTGTGTGTATTATCCCTGTACTGTGACATCACTGTGTGTATTATCCCTGTACTGTGACATCACTGTGTGTATTATCCCTGTACTGTGACATCACTGTGTGTATTATCCCTGTACTGTGACATCACTGTGTGTATTATCCCTGTACTGTGACATCACTGTGTGTATTATCCCTGTACTGCGACATCACTGTGTGTATTATCCCTATACTGCGACATCACTGTGTGTATTATCCCTGTACTGCGACATCACTGTGTGTATTATCCCTGTACTGCGACATCACTGTGTGTATTATCCCTGTACCATGACATCACAGTGTGCATTGTCTATGCACATTAGGGAGACCCAAATGATCATACTTCATCAGCAATCATTAATGTCTTCCTCTAGTGATCTTGTTGCTGAGGCTGGTCATGGTGGAGTTTCCCATGTATACACTGTCCTCTTTCTGTGCAGCGGTATATTCTCCTCGTCAGGCATTATGTAGTCATTGTCTGTTATTCTGGTGAAATCGCAGACATCTTATTATTCATTCATTTGGCAGAATGCCACCCTGAGCCATGGAGCAGTCTCTCCTTTTGCCGGGCCAGGCGCATTGAGGTCAGACAAGGAATTAGGCCGCAAGCTTTCCATGTAGCCTGGTTTAATGAAAATACCGAGTGGGAGGCACAGATGTCTCGGCTGCCAGCATTTGTTTTCTTTGTTCTAATGACTGACCGGACAGACTTTTGCTGCCTGCTTGTGGCAGGAGTCATCTCTTCTGACTTCAGTGTCAGTAATCCCGGAGATGTCTCGCCTGACCCGCGCTTGTTAATTAGAGCCTGTGCTGGACCTGCTCCTTGGCCGTCATTCCCGGGTCACACAGGCGGCAGAGATTCGCCCGGGGATTGGCCTTTCTAATGAGCTGTTTAGACTAAGCACCAATTAACGCATTAGCAGCATGCTCCGATCAGCCGCCAGACGCTCTCCAGCATTTGTCATCACATCGGCCACTCCATCTGGAAGCAGAGAAAGCTCAGTGTGTCATATGCTGCGGTTATTATAATCCTAGGAATATCATAATGCAGGGGTAATCCTGATGTGTGCTGTGGGCTGCTGCTGGCGGCACGGCTAACATTCCTTGCTCTGCCTATAGATACTGACTGAACCTGCAGCTACTTTAGTCATATAGGTGGTGACTGCCATTTACTCTTACATACGCCCCACACCTACCAGCAGGCTCTCCCCCACTATGTCAAATAATGTTCTCTATGCTAGATGACCGTGAGATGTCAGCAGCAAGACAAGTAAATCTGAGGAATGAAAATGACGGCAGTTTGAAAAAGAGAATCATGTCGTATGCTGTGACATCATAATAGTGAATGCAGCTCTGAAGTATAATACAGCATGAAACTCCAGTAATTCCAACAGCAGAATAGTGAGTGCAGCTCTTAAGTATACTGCTGGATGTAACTCAGGATCAGTACAGGATAAGTAATGTAATGTATGTACACAGTGACTCCACCAGCAGAATAGTGAGTGCAGCTCTGGAGTATAATACAGGATGTAATTCAGGATCAGTAATGTAATGTATGTACACAGTGACTATACCAGTGCCACCAGCAGCATAATGAGTGAAGGGGTTAATAACGTCCGTCACAGTGATTTTGTAGAAATACTCTTTATTCTCTGCATTATATAGATCTGTAAGATGTCTTTCATGCCCTTTATATCACCTGTACTATAGCTTAGAAGCCAAGTCCCATAACTGTGTGATAGTCACATTGGTCTTCATTGGCTCTTAGGTTGGATTTACGTACTACTAATAAGCAGATAATAAACCTTCCTCTCTGGGTTGCTGAGAAGTGAGTGCAGGTGATTAATACAGCCGTTATGCTGCTATTAATTTCTTGAACAGTCTATTAGACAGCACAGATGTATTGGTGCCTGGTGAGTGACATATCTCACTTGCCGTCTTTGTGATCTGAATATGAGCACACATACCTATTTTAGAGATGACAGCAGCACTTCTTAAGCTTACTGGCCTCCTGGATGGGAGATGTGAATATTTTTTTCACACTAATTCCTTCAGGAGATGCCTGGGGTTCTTCTGCTATTTCAGGTTTATGGAACACAAAGCGAGGACTGGATATATGAAATGTGTTATGTCTCATTAACCCTTAGGTAACTCCTCAGCAAGGTGCAGCTGTATGGGGACCCTTTTTGATGGACCCATTGTTACAATATATTGGTCCAGATTTATCAATGTGCCTGAGAACAAAATCGGACGGATAGCAACTAATTGTGGTGTCCCACGGCGAGTGTTTCTAGTATGGGTACCTGTCGCAAAAGTCCTGTACCGTAGAGTAAAGTGGTAATGAAGGTGCATGCTCAGGTTTTACCACAGGATGTCACTGTATATATTTATGTATCATGTCGCACAGCTGTAGTAAGTCAAGGGTTATAGTTGTATTTTGTGAGAGATGCGCTTCTCTTTCTACCTATCGCTACTCTCTTTTCTTCTGTACACTCTATTCTCCACCACTCACAGGAGCTGTTACACACACCCTGTAGGAAGTAGTCACATGGGGAGAGGAAGTGTAGGTCCTTTTTACTTAGTTTCTTTCTGATTCTCAGTGGAGAAAGACACACAGATCAGGCATCCCTGCTGAACTTAGCCAGGTGCCTGGCTCTGCCAGGTTTTCTGTCCGGGACAGACCAGCTGTGGTGTTAGGACACACGTATGGAGAACGCAGAGACTTTCTTTCTTAAAGCAACACTTATACTCAAGATGCAGTGCTAAACACTTAAAAGTGACACTGTCACCCCCTATTTGCATTTTGACTGCTCTCCACAGGTGTAAAGGGTAAATGTTACAGCTTTCATTACTTATTTTATATCATACCTCATGGTGCTTGTTCTGGTAAAAAGTCGTTTTTATCACCTGTGGATTGGTATATGTGGGCAGGGCCTCGCAGGCTTTGTGCCACATCGCTCTGCCCCTAGCACAACTTAGCCCCACCCCCATTCATGACGTCATTGCCACATAGACCCCACCCCCTCAACAACTATTGGTGTGGGACAATCTAGGGGGCCGAGGCCCCAGTCCCGTGCACGGCGCCGTTCTATGCACCGGAATCGGCCGGTACTCAAGCACTGGAGGTAGGCCGGGCCGCCCCCAGTGGGAGGGAATTCCCTCCCCTGTATGACGCAGCTCCATTCATTCTAAGGGAGCCGCGTCATACAGGGGAGGGAATTCCCTCCCACTGGGCGCGGCCCGGCCCGCCTCCAGTGTTTGAGCACCGGCCGGCTTCGGTGCATAGAACGGCGCTGTGCACGGGAACCGGGCCTCGGGCCGAAAAACGTTTGATCAGTGGGTTTAGGTTAAAGAGCATGTACCTGGTGGTACATCCTCTTTAAAACAAAAAAAAGTATTAACCTCCTTAAAGATTCTTGCACATTTCTCATTCCAAACATTTTCAGCAACAGCTGTTCACATTGGATATGCTGCAGATTAATTTATGGAAAATCAAACGTGTATTAACCCCTTAACGACCATGGGCGTACATTTACGCCCCCGCTGTCTGGGCCTTAACGCAGGAGGGCGTAAATGTACGCCCTGCTGGGGTCCCGGGCTATGGAGCGGGCTCAGGAGCTGAGGTCGCTTCATAGCCGGTGAGGACCGGCTGCTATCTGCAGCCAAGCCCTCATCCTAAATGGCGGGACGCCGCGATGGCAAGGCTGCCCACCATTAACCCCTGAAAAGCCGCACTTGCACCACAGTGTTTAAGTTTAAGTGACAGGGTCCCAATCGCATGGCCTGACTGCTGGAGGTCCCTTACCTTCCTCTGTGCAGTCAGGTCTTCAATCTTCTGATTCAGTCTGCCACAGGCCAAAGGCAGGCTGTATCAGACGATCACAGATAACACTAATCCCTGCTATGCTATGGCATAGCAGTGATCAGCGTGTTCAATCTAATGTATTAATGTAAAAGTCCCCTAAGGGGACTTAAAAAGTGTAAAAAAAAAATCAATAACAGTTCCAAAGCCCCTCCCCCAATTAAAGTGACAATCACCCCCCCTTCCCATTTTATACATAAAACACATAAAAATAATAAAGTTAATTAACATATAATATACCGTAGCATGCGTAATAGTCCGATTTATTAAAATAAAACATTATTGTTCCCGCACAGTGAACGGCGTAAACAAAAAGCAGTAAAAAACGCAGAGATTTCTCTTTTTAAATTACATTTTATGTATAAAAGAATTAACAAAAAGCTATCAATACGTTTGATCTAGAAAAAAAATGTTACTAATAAAACTAGAGATCATGACGCAAAAAATTACACCCAATGCGACTTTTCATTCTGACACAGCGCTCTCTGCTGCCACCTCTGTCCATGCCAGGAACTGTCTAGAGCAGTAGTGGAGCAGTACTGGAAGACTTCAAATTTTGTAACAGAAGTAAATTACATTGCTCTGGCACTTTCTGGCACCAGTTTATTGGAAAGAATTTTTTTTTTTTTTTTTTTTGCTGGGAGCAGCACAGTTAATGGGGGACACTGCAGAACAAAAGTAATTGACTTAAATTGGTAAAGTATTTACATAAATCTGAGTGCATGTGAGATGCAAGGGTCTTCTAAACTGATCACAAGAACAAGAGACCCATGCCCCCCCCCCCCCCCCCCCCCCGGATTGAATCGAGCAGGAGTCAAACATGAGTGATTCTGCATCTGTCCAATTAATGGGCCTGATGATGATGGTAATGCACAGCTCTCCTCTATCTTTGTCCAGCTCAAAGAGCTAAATAAAGCACTGCTCAATCATTTTCCCTTTAAAGAAAAATAAATAAATAAAGACATGGGACCCCAGTTTTACTATGCAGGGGTCCCACCAGTGAAGCCTCCGCCTCCATTGATCAGACACTTACCTGTAAGAAATAAGTGTTGTTAAAGGGGTTGGCCACTTTATAGTACAATTGTTCAGTATTAGAAAGTGTACTAACTGTATATACTGACAGCAGCTCCCTGTGTGCCTCATAGGACTAAAATCAGACTCCCCTCCTCCAGGCTGTGCTGCCCTGCTCTGTGGTGAGTCTGTCCATAAGATGGCCGACATGGGGGCGCATGTGACCATACTACACCCGCCATTGTCCACCACTGAGCCTGTATATGCCTGTGGACACTGGGGGCGGGGCATGGTCACATGCTCCTTCATGTCGGCCGTCTTATGGGCAGATTCACCACAGTGCAGGACAGCACAGCCTGGAGGAGGGGAGTCTGATTTTAGTTCTATGAGGTACACAAGGGCCTGCTGTCAGTAAGTGTTGTGAGTACATTTACTTATACTACACACAAAACACATTTACTATAAAGTGGCCAACCCCTTTAATAGACAATAACTTGTGTATCGCATATGGTTATCATAGAGCAGGAACGGGGAACCTACAGCCCTCCATCTGTTGCAAAACTACAATTCTCATCGTGCCTGCGAAGCCAAAGCTTTAGCTTTGGCTGTCTAGGCATGATGGGAATTGTAGTTTTAAAACAGTTGGCGGGCCAAAGGTTCCCCATCCCTGTCCTAGAGAGAGGTCCTTTACTGGGGACCCCAGCAAAGAGCAGATCTGGCTTTTGGGTAATACATATGAACAATTGTAGTGAAATCCTATATCTGCTAAATATTCTGTTCGCATCTGAAACGCATAATATTCAAAGACTGATTTTTTCTATAAAGTTCTATATATGTAATAAAGAAGTCTTGTAGATTGTAAGCTCTTGTGAGCTGGGCCCTGACCTCTGGACCCTCATGCTTGACTTGATAGTTACATGTATATAAAATATTCATAATAATATAAATCACTATTACATGAAGAAATTCTCCCGATGAGGGATCATTACTGTTACCTACCTTTACGTTCAATCACATAATAATAGTTGGTTATATCTTTACAGTATCAGTATATAATGTGAAATATGACAAACCCTTGAAGAGATAGATGCCACCAGAGGTCATTTTCCCTGCAAACGTTCCACTTTTTATCCCCCAAGCATCTTTGTACAGTTATTTTAAGCCGCTGCTTTTCCAGGTGCTTAGTACTGATGGGAAATTATGAGATTGGAGTAAAATAAATAAAGCAGCGCGATCGCAGTTAATTCAGTGGTAACTTGGATGTATGGTAAGTGAGCGGCTGCATTACACATGGATGTCGTAAACCTGTCCCGTCCCTGGTGTCACTCATAAAGAAATCAGCTTTTTATGATCCGCACGGCTCATACTTTCATCTCAACGTAGAGACATCAATATGTGCGGCAATTCAATTTCATGGTGGGACTGGGTTCATAACCCTGCGATGATTACAGTGTCAGAAGTGGAATTTGTGCCAGGGCCAGCAGCCTCATATTCCTGTGGCAGCCTTGCCTTCTAACATTAGGATTTTTATTCAACATGGCAGCGTGAGGTGGGAAAATTGGCAATTTAATTTAGTGGGAAAGTTATCCTCATGAATTCCATATCTGAAGTTCATCAAAGTGAGATGCGTGTTAACAATTTGTTGGTTTCTATCAGGGCTACATAGTATTGCTGCAGCCTTTCTGAATACATGTGGTGGGGGGAGACACGTGAAAGTGTTCTCACCAGGAGCCGAGCCGCTGTGGAGACTAAAAGGACTGTGGACTTGGATTGGTTTTTATATTTTGCTTATGATTAGAGATGAGCGAATTTGCTGAAAGGCTTGCCATTGGCTGTATCCATGTTTTCCAGGCAGTCCTCAGGCTGCATCAATCCTCTCTAGGCAACGGGATTCAAATGCACATTGTTCGAGTTCTTCCGCCATAAAAGTAAATTGGTTCCAGGCTAGTCCATGCTCACTTCCCACACATGTTTTTCTACCCTTCGTCCATAAGATGTATAAGCTGCAAACTCCCTTTTTAAAACTGTGTCACAATATAACAATAATGTTCCCTGCTATGCTCCTATATAATAATAATAATGCTTCCTACTGTGCACCTATATAGTAATAATGCTTCCTAGTTTGCCCTCTGCTGTTCCCCCATTTAGAAATACTGCCGATGCTGTGCCCTCCATATAATAATGCCTCCTGCTGTGCTCCCTCCATAAGTTAATGCCCCTGCTGTACCCTCATATAATAATAATGGTCCCTGCTGTGCCCTCCATATAATAATGCCTTCTGCTATGCCCCCATAGTAATAATGCCCCTTGTTGTGCCTCCATAGTAATAATTACTCCTACTGTGCCCCCATAGTAATAGTTTTCCCTGTGTCCCTATAGTTATAATGTCACTCCTGTGCTATGCCCCTATAGTTATAATGTCCCCCCTCTGTGCTGTGCCCTCCATAGTAATAGTGTCCCTTTTGCATTGCTCCCCCTTGCAACACACACACACACACACAGAAAAAAAACAACAATATACTTATCTAATCCTGGCAGGCATGGAGCCGGTCTTCCTCTCTTTGGTTCTCATCTTCAACCTGCCAGCTGCTGGACAGGTCCTCCAGCATGCCCGAAGACATCATCACTGCGCCTGCTGGAGGATCCGTCTGCTGAAGAGATCTGAAGAGATCACAAGTGGTCAGGATGCTCGAGGCGGCACCGAGGAGATCAGTTAGGTCTGGATGTTTGGTGGGTGCTGACTGGGCTGAGCTGGTACATTTAGCCCAGAGCCCAGTGGGGTCTGAGGAAGGTGGCGGGGGCGCCGCTCATGAAGTGAGTGTGGGGGACTTGGCGCTGCCAGGTGCCCCCTAGGTGGGTACCCCATGTGGTGACCCGGCCCACCCAGTCCTAGAAACAGCCCTGTAAAGGACCTTACAGAGGACTGGGCAGAGTATCTCTGAATCAGCTGCACCTTCATCCAGTCTTTTATCTTCACCCTCTGCACTGTTCCTGTGCAGTTTGCAGTGTAATCCTGTGCCCGGTAAGGCCGTTTGGAGCACTGGGACTGCCTGCTCCACTAATAATAATCATTAGAAGGGGAGACCCGGTGGGGGGTAAACCAGTGATCTAGGGGCAGTGTCCCATCCCCAGTGCTTCAAACCGGACACAGGGTTACACTAAAACCTGCCCTGTGACAGCACAGAGGATGAAGGTAACCAACATCAGACATGCCATCATTCTCCGTGCCCCGTGCCCACTAAGGAGTGGTCAGCAGGTTAGATTTGTCTAAACTTCTAATAATTCCCATTTAAAAGATATTTTTTCATAATTTCTCATATATTTTTGACTTGTGTGCATCAAAATAGCTAAGCCAGGCGACTCCTAACCAACTATAATATCAGTCTCTATTGTCCTGAGATGTGATGGCGAAGTAACTACAGAATTGAAGGTAAATTTTTGCACGCCTCTATAACGGCCCATAATACCCTTTTAACCTTTAAGCCCTCCGACTCTTGGTCCCTATTATATAGACAGTTTTATATATCTGGGGCCTCAATCTCAGTCATTCTGGAAAGCATTTTGGCTTCTGTCTTCTGGTAGAAAATATCCGTACGTAATGTTCAGCAAAACAGCTTTTATTGCATCGGTGATGTGAGCCATTCAGGTCTGTGGAGCAGTTTTACAGCGGAGGATTCATACCCAGATCCCAGTTTATTGGACATTTATAGCCGTCATTAGATCTCGCTCCTGGATCCTCCTCTGCCAATGTGTCTTAGTTTATGGTACAGAAATAATGAAATAGTGTAAAAATCTAGTCTCTAATGTGCCGGTAAGTATCGGCCAGTGATATCACCGCCATATCTGCCCAGCAGTTTCATTGTCAATAAAGCAAGTGGAAGAGCCTCTTATTGCAGAGTGTAATGTGAAATTTCTATGGCAACTGCCTGATCAGCTGCAGGAGATGTCAGTAATGCTGCCGAGTATGTGAGCAAAGCTGCTTGTGTCGTCTGCCAAGGCCGTCTCCTCACATGCTTCTTCTTCATCAGCATATAAAGGTATCATCTGTAAGAATACCCACCTGAATAGCTGAAGAAATGTGAGAGTTACATGTACTGGATCACCAGATATGCTAGCGTATTGATAAAATATCTGGTGCCCCCTTTGGAGTTTCTTCAAATTCTCAGACCACCCTATATCATGTGGTTCAGTAGTCTGAGACAGTGTCCTCTCTTACAGAGACATTTCTGTATTCTAAACTGACAGGTTACTGTATACACACATCGCATTTCTTATCATGTACTTAATTATACTCCAGAGCTGCACTCACTGTTCTGCTAGTGGGGTCACTGTGTACATACAGGACATTACTTATCCTGTACTGATCCTGAGTTACATCCTGTATTATATTCCAGAGCTGCACTCACTATTCTGCTGGTGGGGTCACTGTGTACATACATTACTTATCCTGTACTAATCCTGAGTTACATCCTGTATTATACTCCAGAGCAGCACTCACTATTCTGCTGGTGGGGTCACTGTGTACATACATTACATTACTTATCCTGTACTGATCCCGAGTTACATCCTGTATACTCCAGAGCTGTACTCACTATTCTGCTGGTGGGGTCACTGTGTACATACATTACATTACTTATCCTGTACTGATCCTGAGTTACATCCTGTATTATATTCCAGAGCTGCACTCACTATTCTGCTGCTGGGGTCACTGTGTACAAATGTTACATTACTGATCCTGTACAGATCCTGAGTTACATCCTGTATTATACTCCAGAGCTGCACTCACTATTCTGCTGGTGGGGTCACTGTGTACATACATTACATTACCTATCCTGTACTGATCCCGAGTTACATCCTGTATTATACTCCAGAGTTTCACTCACTATTCTACTGGTGGGGTCACTGTGTATATACATTACATTATTTATCCTGTACTGATCTCGAGTTACATCCTGTATTATACTCCAGAGCTGCACTAACTATTCTGCTTAGCTAAAATGTACCAGCATTACATATTGAAATAATTCGAGGGAATTTATGAAGAGTGGAGTTTCCTACTCAACTTAAATCACAAATTTCTCTCTCAGCTGCATTTATCAAGAGGTGCTCCACACTTCTTGATACATCCAGCCCATCTGAGGCGGCTGTTGAGTGACATCGATTTTAGGTACTGTGCGACTTTCTATACCCCCATTGTCTTTACACCTGGTACTGCAAAATCTGGATAAATAAAAAAATTTTTTAGCGGGCATCATTACAAACTGTGTATAAAATACTGTACTACTTTTAGGAGAATCCAAAAAACGAAACGACTTCCAGAGTCTTCCTCTGATCAATGGAGAGAGTGATGTGAATACTAGTAGCATGGTGGAGGTCTTCAGTCTCTGGGAAACATAGCTGTCAGTATGGGGCTGATCATTGCACCAGCAGCACCTGTCATCAGTCACTATCTTAAAAGATGGAAGCAAGCTACTGTATAGGGCTACCAAACATTCCCCCACTTATTTCTGCTGTATGAAAATTTCAGTCTGTGCCGTCAGCAAGAATCGTTTGCATCGGTTTTCATAGATTCACCTTTTTTTTTTAATTCTTTACTTTATTCTTTAAAAGTTTGGCTGCTAAAAAAGTAACTTTCGGTTTCTCGTCTTTTTTCTGAACAAGTTCTGTGGCCTCATTTGTGTATCTGAAACAGCTTATGGGGAGGCAGGAGAAAGTTCTCAGAAATGCTATTAATAATAGATCATTCCAGATCTCGGCGCATCTGTCGCCTACACTCCTTTACAGTCTATAAACGGTGATGGGAAAATCTGGTCTTGACAACAAACTCTGCTGTTGGTTAATAATAACTCTGACTGGTTTATTTATTCCCAAAATCTGCTGATAGAAGAAATAATGGAATAAGATGAAAGGTCCGTCTCATGGCTGACCCGCCGGTCTCCCTGTCTTACACTTGTTTCACTTGTTTGTACAGGTTTTCTTTCCCCCTCTGCCAGCAGTAAAGCTGGAGCGGTGTGCGGAGTACACAGCAATAAATAAACACTTTAGTTTGTTTTGTAGCAGATAATTCTCCCAGGACTGTATTGATTGTACATTTAGATGTGCGCATTGCTTAGAAATGCTACAGTGAAATATGCCCAACATGTACCTCACTTTAAATACTCCCCGAGGGCCTGTATTCCAGGAGTCAACTCCGAACAGAGCCGATTCCCGTCGGCCTCTCTACATCAGCAATGTGCAATTAGCCTGCCGGCAAATAGAAAGTTTCGACAAAGTTTTAAACAAGTTTTACAAATGTATCTGAACATTGTTTAAGAGCTTTTATATAGAATTAATCTACTGAACATTAAGAGTTGCATAACTTTGGCTGTAGCTGAGCTGCATTCATAATTCTGCTGGTTATACTGGATAACAGTCAGTAAGTTTGAACCCCTAACTAAAGATGAGCGAAACTACAGTTAGTGCTCTTCCACAAAACACTTGACTTTGGTATTGTAGAGCCCAGTCACCACCCCACCAAAGACTTGTATCCCCTTACACACACCCTTTTCCGCTACACCCCCCCCCCCCCTTTTCCCCTTCCCCCCTTGAATCCCCCTTAGTAAATAAACACAGAGTCGCCGTTTGGAAAATTTATGGCCACAGCAGCCAGTATTTATTAACAATTAACAACAATTAATAGAATAAAATTGCAATAAAACAATAATTAACTCCTAAAACTCTTAGAGGAGGTCCTTGAAGCTACACAAGGTCTGACGCCCACTTAACTAACCGTGGTAGTTTTCTCTTGTTATTGCCTCCAGTTGCCCCGCCCAACTCGGAGACACCATCCACCTGTGGCTGTCATGCCACCTATTGCTCTCTGGTGCTACACCCCAGTGAGAGCCCAAAATTTGCGCCAGACCACCAGAACTAATTACAACTATTGAGGAGGAGGGTCATACCCGACGATGATCCCCCCGTCCCCCCATCAATTTGACTTCCAACCCCAAGGACCTCCCCCGCCAAGGCTGCAATGACAACCCTAAACCCTGCCACTACCCAGACTGCAGAGGCCCATCCCACAGACCCGCTACGCACACCCCTCGCCAACCAAAAAGAGAGGAAGGGATCACCACTTACAGGGAGGGAGGGTGGGACTGCTCGCTGTCCTGGCGCCGAATGCCGCCCGCCCGCGCTTACGCCGCCTACGTCACTCCTCCCCCTTTACGGCCTACGTGCAGGACCGCCTACAAACCCAGTCATGCGGGCCTGCACGTACGCCTGTGGCTCCACTCGGGCCCTCCTATACGCTCTGCATTTGACTCCCAGAGGCTGGAGAAGATGGATGCAGCCCTAGGACTGCCATATACAGCCATCGCTATGTTTAAGTCGTCTTTTTTACTTGAAAAATGCCCGTCTTATGATAATGAGGGACGTTAATAAATATCACAATCATAATAACATCCATTATTATGAAAAGATGGACGTTTTTCACATAAAAAAAGACGTTGTGGGAACCATAGTCTGTATACAGTGGGCTTGTGTTGGACCAAATGTAATTTCCTAACCTGTACACAACCAAAGTGGACTACACCAAGTCCGAACTAAATGACTATCTGGATGGTATTTCTTTTCCCACCCTGTCCGCAGATAGTAGAGAGAGCTTGGAGGCTGTGTTTACCTCCGAGGAGCTATTGGAAGCTATTTCAGATATTAAGACAGGTAAAGCTCCCGGCCCGGATGGAATCCCGATTGAGGTCTTTAATCGCTATGTAGATCAATTTCCCCCCCTCATGCTCAGCATGCTTCAATATGCCTTTGATGAGAATAGACTCCCAGACTCTATGAACGAGGCCACTATCATTGTATTATTGAAGCCTGACAAGGATCCCCTAGATTGTAGTTCATATAGACCCATCTCTTTACTTAATTTAGATTATAAAATCCTCACGAAAATGTTGGCTAAAAGACTTAACAACTATATTACTGAGATTATCCACAGCGACCAGGCGGGATTCATTCCGGGCCGTTCTACTTCGGATAATATCCGTAGAGTGCAGTCTCTTGTCCAGGTGGGGGGTGCGAAAGGCGAGAATTGGGCCATGGCCTCGTTAGACGCGGCCAAGGCATTTGACTCTGTGGAATGGTGTTATCTACTGGAAGTCTTGCAGAGGTTTGGGTTTGGTCCTAATTTTCTTAAGTGGGTATCCTTATTATACCAGGCCCCAAAAGCTAGGCTCATGGTGAACGGCGTGTATTCCCATTACTTTCCATTATCTCGAGGGACCAGGCAGGGATGCCCATTGTCACCCCTATTGTTTGCCCTGGCCATTGAGCCCATGGCATTGAGGATACGGAGAGCTCCCCTATATAAAGGCATTATAATAGGTGATAGAGAGGATAGAGTAGGACTATATGCCGATGACACTATTCTATTTATGTCCTCTCCGCAAACTACTCTCCCAATAGCGATATCCCTTATTAATCTGTTTGGTAGATATTCTGGCCTTTATATTAATTGGTCCAAATCCGTTTTTATGCCACTGTGTCCCGATGGTTGGATGGCTAATGCTCAAGGACTGCCAGTGGTGGCCCAATTTAAATATTTGGGCATCATAATTTGTAGACAATATTCTCTAGATGCCAAGGCAAATGTTTATCCCCTATTGGAATACATAAAATCCAAGTTTAGGATCTGGTCGACTCTCCCTCTAGCAGTTCCTGGACGTATTAATCTCATTAAAATGGTGATATTGCCTAAATGCCTGTATATACTGGAACATGCTTCAGCCCCGGTTCCCATGTCCTTTTTCAGAAACTTGCACTCTTTATTTCCATCCTTTGTGTGGGGGGCATCTAGGTCCAAACTGAGCTTACTGACACTTCAGAGGCCCAAGGCGTATGGTGGCATGTCTCTACCAGACATTTACTTGTACTATCTGGCGGGACAGTTGAGGTATCTCGAGAGGTGGGTGGAGGCAAAGATTTTACCTAATAGGGAACATCATTTGGCTCACTTCCTGGACCTCCAACATTTATGGCCGGTCTTGGAGGGTGGCTATTTGAAACAGTCCCGGCTTTTACCGTTACACAAATTAGCATCACAAGTATGGGGCGCAGTCAAAAAATTATTGCATTATCAGGGAGTGATGATAGAGACGCCCCTATGGTATCACCCTAATTTGCCACATTTTTCTGAACACCTGGAACCCCGCTTCTGGATACGACATGGGGTCTGTACAGTGGGGGATGTGTGTCGGGGCCAGGTCTTCTGCTCATTCCAACAATTGCAAGACAAGTTTGACTTACCACGGGGATCCATGTACAGATACTTACAACTTCGGCACGCTTTCAACACCCAATTCCCGCGACCCTCTCTACCCTTCTCAGATTATCCTCTTATCGGTGTGTTTAGATCTCAGGGCCCTGGTGGCCTGATCTCTGCACTATACTCATTCCTCATACAGTACCGAATAGAGAATAATCCTTTACCAGTGGAAGACAGGTGGCGCTCTTCCTTAGGAGAGCTGTCTGAGGACGAGTGGTCTGACGTCCTATCCTCTCATCTATATGTTTCCCCTGCCGTTAACAATAAATTGACACAGTTGTTTATCATCCACCAAAGTTACCTCACCCCTGTTAGAATGCATAGAATGGGTAGATACCCCTCAGAGGAATGTCATAGATGCCACTGCCCGAGATCCGACTTTTGGCATATGATCTGGACTTGTCCAGATGTTGGATCTTTTTGGCAGGAAATAACAGTCCAGTTATCTCAGATGATAGGAATCCCGGTACCGTGTACCCCCAAAATATGTTTGTTAGGCTTACTGGACGAGGAGGAGTGGCCTCATCACTGTAGAATTTTCCTTAGAGAATCTCTATTCATGGCTCGAAAGACAATTGCGATGAGATGGATGGACGTCAGACCCCCTTCAGTGGGTAAATGGAAAAAACTAGTCAATTCCACACTATCGTATGAGTTTATTGTATACAAGCACAGAGGTTGCCCGGGAAAGTTTCGCAAGGTATGGGGCTGGTGGTGTGACTCACCTCTGACGGCATTTCAGCCTAGTAGATTTATACGGATTGGAGAACACAATCTCCCTTCCCCTCAAGGAGGGGACTAATATGATTTGGTGTAATGTCTATATGCGGATGTTCCCTTCAGTTATAATGTAACCTGTGTAATGTTTGCTACATTGTACTATCTTCTACTTTCTGTACAGCCAATTCTGTCTTATGTTTTATTATTTCTTGGATGCAAGTTTACTTCTTTCTGCTCTGATGAGCTGTTATGTACATGTGACGATATAACATATGTAATGCTTGTGTCTGTTCTTTATCCTTCAATAAAAGGAGTTTAAAAAATGTAATTTCCTAAATATCTACTACGCTGAACAAAGATCAATAGGCCCACTGCAGTATATGTTGGAATACCTCTTTACTAGTGTCCTGGTACACGGTCCAACTGAGTAATGTACCTGTGTCAGATATTGCACAAAAGGAGATGAAGGAAAGTGTAATATGTGTTTTTCTTCACTAGGTGTCACTGTCTTTATTATGCACTTATGTCTTAAGCACAGCTGAAGCATTGGGTTAACTGTTATGTGTCACATGTTTATTCTTGTCCTATTAGAGGTGTAGGTGCTTTCCCTCTTTTCTCTCTCCTATCCTAGCTCTCCTCTCTGCACACAACACAGACCCATCAATCACAGTGGAGCTTAGTATGCTCCTCTAAAAGGGAGGTTAGTTCCTGTTGGGAGGTCTTTAGTCTTAGATCTTTCTCTAGTCAGTTCATGGGAGAGATAGCGACACAAACAAGCAACAGATTCTCTTTGCAAGTAACCACAGCTAGCATGCAATGCTAGACAGACAAAGGGCAAAGTCGTCCTCTGAAGATCCCCTTGTCCACGCCGGGGATACTTCTGAAAGGTGCAGGGCAGCAGCCTCCTCTGTATAGGTACTGACCCCAGTAGGACAAATAACTGAAACGGAGCTGATGTATCCTACTGCGCAACACACATCTCTTCTGGAAAATCTTGGAAAGTCTGCCACTCCTAGAGACAAAGACCTAGGACTCCTACTACCCAAACTTGGCACTCTGTTAACTAGTCAATGCATAAATCTAAACGTGTGTACGAGTATTCTTCTCCTTCTATTACTTATTCTACACTATCCTTGGTAGAGTTCACTTCTACACTGGACAAGGCCCCCAAGACGCATTTCTCTCTTCTTTTGAGTTACAACTACTACCGCTTCTACCTGTCTTCACCTGAACTCTAAAGTATACAAGCTACTATTTTTTATTGCACTGAAGTTTACAGTTACTGCTCACTACCTTGTATTGCACTGAAATCTACAAGTAAACTGTTCATCTGGCCTATTTTTGGTCGCACCCGCACCAACACCTACATTTGGGTTATCCCTTTCAAGCGCAGTGCCCATACCACTCCAGGATACTATGACAACTGCCCAAGTTACCCTACACCCACAGAGCTGCACATCTTCAGTTAGGAGCACTGCCACATCCCCATCAAGCCAAGCCGGCCCAACTCGGCGCAATGGGCAGTAGTGCTCCTAATGGTACTCCCGGCCATGGATTCTACTACTAACTTCACAGGAACAGCGCCAAGGAGGAAGGTAAGAGACATACTCCCCGTGCGCATTAGGGGGCTATCAGCAGGTTACATTAGTCTAACCTGCTGATAGTTCTCCTTTTAGCCCTGTCTGACTTGGCTGTACTGGAAATGTGTCGCTTTTCCTCAGCATTGCATCTCTGGAGCTCTTTCTCTCTCACCCACCAACACTGGGCTTCCTTTTATTTTTGCTACATGTACACAACAAGTCTCTGCACTCAACCCTAGCGCCTTCTTTCTCTGCTTCTTAAAGGGACCAGTACCTAATATGTCTGCAGTGGTAGCGATAGCATCTGCACAGGTCAGTGTCACAGCTGTACCATAGCTTCCATACCACGCATCTTCAGTTCTTCTATCTATTATCTCTTTTATTATATGCATGTAAGAATCTGCTATGCTGGTAGCTTACTGTTTATAGCAGCTTCTTATATAAGCCCCTTAACTGTGATCCGGGGTCAAACATTCAGCTTAGTTTTCCTTCCAATTTAATACAAAGTGGCAGAACAGAACTGCACGAGGAGACGTATCACCGAGCAAAGACTCTGCTGCTACAAAGTCACTTTTTTCGTTGTCAGTGTTACTTTCCGTCTTTTTCTCTTATTTTGCTGTTGAAGTAATTTTTTTTATGCCTATTTAAATATGACTTTGATGCGATAACAAGACGAGGGGCAGGATGACTTCTTGCCGCAATTATTGCATGTTCTGCGTTTCCCTTCCTCTCCAGATGACACTCTGCATCAGAAATACCCAGCCGCACTGAAAGCAGGAAGCAGAAAATTAAACATCTTGCTTCTGCCACCCTATCTTGTCAGCATGATTATACATCTCGGCTTTGTGCTACTCTAATTTAATTGAAGTTCTGACATTGTTTCTTTGGTCCTTGAGATTTCAGTAAAGTTCTGTACGAGAAATGGTGCACAAGTTATATTGTGGGAGGTAAGACTCCAGCTGCAGACTCCTTGTAACGTCTGATTCTTCTCTACCAGATCCATACACCGGGATCAGCCATGTTAAGTGGAATCCAATTTCCAGGCAATAGCTGTTAGATACATCAGCTGCTAGTGTAGAAGGCTGAAGCTGAGGATACGCTGAGACACTAGTGGGTGAGTCCAGGGCCCAGGGGATTGTATATGTAATGTCCTGCAGGTCTAGTTGGAAGCTAAGAGTGGAAAAAAAGAGAAAAGCATATATATTAGCTTTCTTATTCTCCTCCATTTACTGATCTAGATCTATGTATTTTTTTACCTTTTAATATACCCTAAATGGTAGTCTTTTTTTTTTTTTTTTTATAGATCAGTAAAGGAGAAGTCCGGGCATTTTTAAAATCTGGCAGCCGACAGGGGAAGGGGGGAGCTTGATAAGGAGTATGAACTTTACCTTTTCCCCGTGCCTGCAGTGAGTGGCGGGATCGGCCTCAGGACCCATGCCAGAAGGCATTTTACCCTGTTGTGATGTCAACATGACTGTCCCAGTTATGTCCCTTCCCAGTCCCTGACTGAATGAGTGGCCAGCCCATCAGCCGGGTTGTGACGCGTCAGCGCAGGAGATCCCGGAGCCCTGCGAGGGTCCCAAAGCTGGTACCTCTGCTCAACACGAGCACAGGGAGATGTAAGTTCCTACTCCTGATCAAATTCCCCCCTGCCGACTGCCAGATTTGAAAAATGTACAGACTTCTTCTTTAAATATTGCTGGGTTTACCCATTGTCCTTCTAGGTTGGTGGATTTATCAGTGCTAGCATGATCGGGGTTTTGCAGATTACGGGGATTGAGGCAAAGAGAACTAAAATCACATGACCCACTTGTTTTGTAGTGTTTCCAAATACAATTCTGATAACTCTGCAAAACTGTGATTTGACGTATGGATCAGTGCTAATGTGTCCCATCGTCTCCTTCGTGAACATTGTGTCCAAACACTCAAGGAGGCAGTGTCATGATGTATAGTACATTGTAGATTTGGTATGTGTGTGTTAAGATCATCAAAGAAGGTCGGAAGATCTTAGTGCTGGTCCAGATGCAGGATATGTCATCAATGAATCTTTTCCATAATAGTATGTTTCATGTGAGTGGGTTTGTGTAGTCTGCTATGTCCTCAAAATAGTCCATTAACGCGTTAATGTGGTGGGTGCTACAAAACTGTGACAATTATATCAATAAATGTGTTTCCATATGCCCCTGCCTCTGCACCAGACGGAAGATGTTAGGAATGGTGGTGGCACACGGTACAGAGAGCCGAGGTCAGAGGCTTTTCAGTGGGCACAATCCCACAGGCTGAGAAATGCAGTTTTGGCAGTGGAATAAAGCAGAGCATTAATAAAATATCAATGCCGAGAGAATACAAAGCTGGTATGCTTAACACGCCCGCATCTTTCACTGCGCTGACATGTTGCTGTCACAGCCACTTTCTGCCCGGGTATTTTGGGGAGTGTGACTGAGCATGACAGCTAAAGTTAAGCAATGATTTAAAACGTCGTTAAAATAACTATCTCCGTATTCACCGAGGAGCCTGAGAACATGTCCCATCCCTATAACAGGGCATCTGCAAGCGAGAAGATACGCCTGCCACCACCTTGCTGGAGTCAAAGATTTTCATCATTGACATATAGAAATAGTTCAGCAGGCTTTGCTAACAGTTTGCAAGATCTCTGCATCGTGTTAGTGAAAAGAAACATTCTTGTTTATACCATTACATAGGAACAGTACTGCAAAATACCCATTCACATTGATGGCATGCAGATTGTGCCAAATTGGACACTGCAATGAAGTCTGTGCCCCATCCCTATATAAATTATAAAATTAATAATAATTGTTGACAAAATGTTCGGTTTCAGAAACGTTCTCCCAATACTTGGCATTTGATTCCCCTCGGCTGCAGAAGCTTCCTATGGCTGTGTCCATGTTTTCCAGGTGGGTGGCATCCAACTTATATAAGCCACTGCTAATAGAAACAAAGAGCAGCAGAAAAAGACCAGCTGGTTTATCTAGTCTGCCCTATTAAAGGGTACCTATCATCTAAACAAACCTTTGACATGTCATAGTGATATGTCAGAGGTTTGTATTGGTCGGCGTCCGCTGATCGCTAGAATAAAGGAGCAAACATGCGCAGTAGCATGAGCTTTGCCTCTTCATCTCTGTCAACCGCTAAAGTTGCAGTCCACGGCATTATAATGGAGCCCTATGGAACTTAAAGTAATCACTGTACCATTGGCGACTGCTTTTTTAGCGTTGAGACAGAGATGAAGAGACAGAGTGCACGCTACTGCGCACATATGTCTCTTTATTCTAGCAATCAGCGGGGTCTAAGCATCGGAAACACGACCGATACAAACCCCTGACACGTCGCTATGACACGTCAGACGTTTGTTTAAATGGTAGGTACCCTTTAATGTTTCCCTTCTTATTATCTTAGGATAGATATGTGTTTATTCCAGGTTTAAATTCTGTCATTGTAGATGTACCTACCACATCTGCTGGAAGTTTGTTCCATGCATTTACTACTCTTTCAGTAAAGTAATATTTTCTTGTGTAATTTCTGACCTTCCCTTCAACTAACCTCTCACTGTGTCCCCTTTAATGTTCAGTTTTTTATTAAAAATCACTTCCCTCTTGAACCTTATTTCGTCCTTTAACATATTTAAAGATTTCAGTCATGTCCCTACTTTCTCTTCTTTCCTTTAGACTATACAGATTCAAATCTTTAAGTCTTTCCTGATCTGTTTTACGGCTTGCACCCTTTTTTGTAGCCCGTTCTATTTGATCAATATCTTTCTGTAGGTGAGATCTTCAGAACTGGACACAGTATTTCAGATGTGATCCCCCTCTTCCTACTATACAGCTATACAGCTATACAGCCCAGCATACCTTTAGCTTTCCTGCCGTCTGGTTGCACTAGCGACTCATTTTAAGGCTGTCAGAAATCACTACCCCTTAATCCTTCTCTTCTGAAGTCTTTGCTAACACAGAACTGCCAATATAATACTCGGAGGATTCCTCCTCCCCTAATCAAATGCTGAACATTAGGCTTCGAGTAATGTTGCCAAACCCATACAGTTTGACAGGTCCACTCAACACTAATAATAATAATAAGGCTATGTTCACACAACGTACAACTACGGCCGTAGTTCTCGCCGCAGAACTATGGCCGTAGTTTTGCAGGGTGCAACAATGCCTATTGATGAATGGGATCCCGGCCGGAGCGTACACACATCGTATACGCTCCGGCCGGGAGCCCATGCCGGGTCGCAAAAAACTGACATGTCAGTTTTCTGCGGCCGGAATTCATTGAAAGACTTGTCGCTTCACTGTGTGCTAAGGGAAGCTCTGATGCGGGCGCACGCTGATGCGCCCGCATCAGAGTTCCGCGGCCGGACGGATCATCCAGCCGGCACTTAAGTACCGGCCAGGATGATCGGGGCAGAGACCGGCCGTTCCGTGACCCAGCCAGGGTCACGGAACAGCCGGTCTCTAACGGTAAGTGAACATAGCCTAATAATAATAATACTAAAAATCATAATCTAAAGATCCAGTATGAACTGTATGAACAGATCCATAAACTGCAGTGCAGAGATTGCACAGTAATATACTGACTCCAGACAGAATTCTCTTACCATACAGATATATTCCTCGTGGGTAGACTTTGCATATGATTTTCTTGGGGGTGGTGGAGCTATTCCAGATTTTGCAGCTGGGATCGAAGGTTCTTGTGCTATTACTAACAAATTATTAGTGGCAAGGTGATAAACTGGTTACTGCAGCCTAGGATCAGACAATGGAAGGATTTATAACAAATTCACGCCGAGCCCTGGATTTTTATAGCGTGAATAATAGTTAGGTGTTTTATAACATTCCTTGCCCACAAATGACTCTCTCTATGGAATTAATATACAGCAGAGTGTTCCTGCAGAGCTCTGCAAAGATGATGCTTCTACATGACAGGAGGAATCTCACAATCCACAGGAGCTGCAGAGTTCTGTGGTTATGGGAATATTTCTATCTGTACTTTGTGTAACAACAAGATAATAGGCAGTGCTGTAAAATAATACATCCTGTGCAGAGATTCAGCAGCCATTCAGGACCTATGTGGATTCAGAATTTAGGCTGCTGTGTTGTACTTGCTGTATGATCTGTATAATGGCTTTCTTTTGTTTGATGACTTTTTTTGGAGATACAATGGAAAACCTACTAGAGAGTGTGGAGTGGAGCTATAAATGAGAGCTGAAGTTTCAAATAACTTTCCTCTGTTTGATAGCGAATGTGGTTCCTGACATATCGGCAAATCATTTTATTTAACAAAATGTACTCCTTACCCCATGAAAAACAGCATTACTATTTTGGCCACTAGGTGTCTCACTTCTCATTGGAATCTTATGTTCACGGTGTGTTGTCAGGGGAATTATGTCTCTAGTAACAGACACAGCAAGACATAGGGACACATTTATCAAAACTGCTGCTCTGGCAATTGCCAGAAGGTGCAGATTTTTGCTTTTTCCAAGGTGTACGACAGACGTCAGTCCGACTCATCTGATGGGTGATGGGTGAGTGCACTGTGGGACTGTGCCAAGGCAGGGAGGAAATGTGGCCTTCACCCACGCCTAATTTATTATGGTTAACACCTGGAAACAGAGAGAGCAGATACAGTATCTACCCTGGGCTCGGTGTAGATTTGTGCGTCCCCCCACGCGGCTGGTGCAGATCCTGCTGGATAAAGTAAGAGGTGGGATTAAAGAATTAGGAATTCAGTTATTATTGGGGGGAGGGGGGTCTGTAATATACCCAGAGGGGTTTGCAGTTGTGGTTTCTAAACCAGCTTGAACCAGTAGTTTTACAAATATCAACATTGCGGTCAGCAGCAGCCAGAGTGCAAGCTGTCCCACCCCAGTGGTAATAGGGGGCTGCACAGATGTAGTAGAAGGTGGTGTTCATTCCTTTTGTATATTCACCCGTGGCACAACTGCATACAGTATGGGGGGGGGAGGGGTTACAGAGTGGGAGGGCTGGTGGTCAGGAGAGACGGATGCTGGAACTCCCAGTAGCTAGAACCAGAAGTACAAGAGAAATAACAAAATAAAAAAATAAAAAAAGGGCATCTACGGGTGCTGTAGAGCAAGTATTTTGCCACAGAATGATACAGGCAGCAAGGTATGAAATATCCTTTGTTTACAGGACACTTAGATTTTTTATGCCTCTGTTCGGATAACCCCCTTTAAACAACTATTTGCACCAAACTACAGTTCTTCCCTTTAGCAACCTTATGACTGTATCGGAGTGGAGAGCAGCTACAAAGAGCATCTTTCTCTCATTGGAATCTCTGCCCCGTTCTGCATTATACAGACAACCCATTGATATACATGGACACTATAGGGGACATTTATCAAACTGGTGTAAAGAAGAATTGTCTTAGTTGCCCCTAGCAACCAATCAGATTCCACTTTTCATTCCTCAGAGTCTTTGAAAAATGAAAGGTGGTATCTGATTGGTTGCTAGGGACAACTAAGACAATTCTACTTTACACCAGTTTGATAAATCTCCTCTATGTATTCGTGAAATCCTTATGTGGTGGTGCTGCATTTCCTCACAGATTACAGGAGATTGCTGACTGTCCCACCAGGGAAATGTAGCAACCCAGTACGGGAGGTCCACTAAGTTTTATTCCCCCTGGGTAAAGTACCTCTGTCAGGTATCGGACAGAGGGGATGAAGGTGCTTATTTGTATTTCCCCACTAGGTGTCACACTGTTTCTAAGTATTTACTTACATGAGCACAGCTGAAGGTAATTGGTTAACTTCTTTTTTCTTGATTAGTGTGTTGTCCAATCACAGGTGCAGGTGCCTTACACTGTCTCCACCTATCACTCCTCTTCTCTTTTGTTTCTCCACCCAGCCCCACCAATGGGAGATATCCTTAGTTTCCCCTATAAAAGTTTGGTTAGGTCCTGGTGGGAGGTTTTTCTTCACTTGTTAGAAGGTGAAAAGGACACAGGAGTTCCTGCTGCAGTGAAGCCGGGCCTGGCCCAGGCCAGGACCCTTGTCAGGGACTAGAGACTAAAGAGAGATTATTCTATGCAAGCAACCTTTGCTGTTATGCAGTGCGAAATCCTCAGGAGCGGTAACAGTCATCTAGGGTACACCTTGTCAACGCCAGGACAGTAACTGCAGCAAGGAACTGATCCCCAGTAAGACAAAGAGCAGCAAGCTGAAGTATCTTACTGACTAGGCACAGCTCCCTTTTCAAGCGCTGTGCCCAAGTGTACCCAAGCCCACCTCACAGCTACCTCAGCGCATGGCACACTTTGGGGTCTGTAATTGAGATACTCGTCTATCAAATATTGAAAGTAGAGAATCCCATTCATAGTTATGGTGATGTCACATACCGGGAACATTCACTCACTGTTGGAAGTTGTCTTTATTTCCTTTTTTTGCCATATTAAACCTGATGCTGACCCTGTACTAAAATATTCCCTTTTAGCCAGTGTCTTTGATTATAGTGATAGAACATTCAGTCCTGGGGATATAATTCTCTATCATTTTGCGATATGTTAGTAGTAATAACTTCCCATTCAGCTTTGGGTGGGGATTTCAGCCATCAGTCATTATCTATGATAGGGTGCAGCATTAATGCTGCTCTCTGCTCATACCGAAAAGTAGAAAGTAGTAAATTACATCCCACACAGAGCTAATGCTTGCCAAAATTATAGCATTGTGCTTTCCAGTGATGCTATTTGGGTATGGGACATACGTAATAAACTTCTATACAGTATTTCTCTCTTTAGTATGATGGCACAACTTCCAAACATATTTACTAAGTTCAAGTTCCTTTGTGTGATATCAGCCAGAATATGCAATTTTTTAAAGAAATGAGCTCTATCAGTTATTTATTTATTATCATCATCTGTATTATCTGTTTTGCTATACAAAGATCCCCAGTCATATTAGTCCTTGTCCCATTGGAGCTCACTGCCTACAATTATTATCCTGTTGTTTGGTTTTTTTAAGTCTCTCCACCTATCCTGACCTCATACATAGGTATACCTCAAAGATTATGTGAACAGGTCCTAAAAACATTGAGGGTAAAGTAGATTTCGGAAATAATTTGCACACAAAAAAACTTGCTTACATGAAACGCACCACCATTATTATGAATTTTAGACACTTTTCCATTGCATCTGAAAAAGGGGCATGGCTAAGGCTTAAAGGGAATTGCTTAAATTGCTTCTGGAACACGTTTCTGGCATAGTTGAAGCAAACTGACGCAAACTAGTTGACTTAAAGAGACAATGTCACAAAAATAATCTTTAGACATGCCAGAGACATGGCAAAAGTTTTGATCTGTCGTGATCTAAGTGTTCAGAGCGCAACCAATTGGGAGAACAGGGAGAAGAACGTGCTCAGTGTAGTCCTTTCCTGTCTCTTTGTCACATGAAGAGATGGCTGCATAATGGATGTCTATAGGGCATGTCTCTTTACACTGACACACAGTAGAGAAATGATCCTGTGGCGATGTAGTCTTCTCCCTGCTCATTGCTCTAAACCCTCAGACTCTGACCTATAAAAACTTTTGATAAGTTGTGGTGTCCCACCATGGGTGTTGCTAGTCTATGCACCCCTCTCAAAAGTCTGTACTTAAAGTAAAGTGGTAGTGAAGTTATGCCTAAGTTTTGCCATTAGATGTAGCTATTATTTGTCTATGCACTTTTATATTGCACAGCTGTAGTGAACAAGGGGTTATTGTTTGTTTGTGATCTGTGCACTAATAAGAGCTCTTTTCTCCACCTATCCCTATTCTCCTTTCTTTTCTCTGCAGGAGTTAGTACACACCCTGTAGGAAGTTGTCACATGGGGAGAGGAAGTACCAAGCAAGCTTAGTCAGTCCAGTGTAGTCTAGACTTGAGTGTGGTAGTGGATGGACACACATGGGAGACGCAGAGACATTCTTCCTAAAAGCAACTCTTATTCTAGTTATTCAGTGCTAAACCACGAGAGAGAGGAAAAGTCAGAGATCACCCCAACCCATGCAGTAAACATCTCTAAAAGTGCAGGACAGTATCCGGAAACAAGAGGAACTGATCCGGATAGAGCAAAGTTGATACAAGCCTACATACTCTATCTCGCATCGCGGGTGTAACCAGGTAATTTTGGCCACCCTGCTTAACTCGGGTAACAAGGTTTGGGGCTTGTGTCACCCTCGGAGAACGGGTCACCTGACACTTTAGGGCAATAGGTGGTATTACAACAGAGGTTGAAACACAGGCACAAGTAGTCCTCTACTTTCAAGTATTCATAAGTATCCTATTTCTTCTTTTTCTAAAGTTCCAGCTGAGCACACTTCTACCCTGGGTTGGGATTCTCAGGACGGACAAAACTTCTCTCTGCTACTCTGAACTCTCAAGACAAATTTCTCTCCACTACTCTGAACTCACTGTACTTCGCAGCACGCAACCAAGTCAGCACAGCTCTTCTGCCCTTGAAGCTCTTAGCACAGATTGTGTCTAGTCAAGTCAGAAACCTATTGTCAGCTGGTGTATTAAGTATTCTTGCAGTAAAGGACTTAGTGATTATTGTTCAGGCACCTACACAGTCATTGCACCTTCCTTGGGTCATCTCCCCTTTTTGTGGGTGGAGGTACCGATATTCCGGGTGGGTCACCACTCTGGACCACTGTGATAAGTACCTAAGGGACCCCCTCACATCGCGGCAGGTCACCGACCACAGGGAAAAGGATATAGCCAGCCACCTAAAATAAAAGCAGGTGTGCCCCCATAACTGTGTGCCCAAACGACACTGGCGTCACGACAACCTACCACCTGGCTGAGCTAAATTCCACCGACCAACTACCACAGTAGTGGCGTCACACTGTGGCCGGTCAAGCAATCGCCCAGAATATTGCTGACATAACAAAAATAAAGAAGAGTCCAATAGCACTGAACCTTCTTTACAATTCCTCACAGCTTAGAGATGGTGGATACACCCTGGTGTACCTACTATCCCAATGTAGGTCAGGAAAAGTCTTGAAAAATAGCGAAGACCAACAGCATCTGTAGCGAATCAAATGGTGAAGTTTATTTACATGTCCTGGTACAGAAAATGCAATGTTCTAACCCAAGTGGTCTTTATCAAACAATGATAATCAAGCTTGATAAAGACTCTTGGGGTTGAAATGTCGCCTTCTCTGTACGAGGACATGTGATTAAACTTGTCTATTCTTTGGGCAGATGGCGTAATCTGCCTGACCATAGAATGGAGTCTATGGGACAGGTAGAGAACAAAGCAGGAGCGTGTGGGGACAAGCGGTGGAATCCATGGCAAGTTATCCATGAGAATTCTTAAAGTGGGCACTCACCCTTTCCTTGATGACATAACCCAGCTGTCATTTAATGACGTCAGTATTAGATGGCTTGAGACAAGAGGCCAGTGATACGCTGTGTCCTGCCATGTCATAGCTGCATTTATTGTGTACTTTGTTATTTTATCACAATAACCGGCTGTAAAATATTTTTTTAAACCCCTTTTGAGTAATATGGAATTAACGCTATGTCACTGCCGGGTGCCCCAGGCCGTAAGGCCATTTGCCAGCACTGTGTCTGAAATTGTACTATTCCTTTGTGTGCAAATTAATTTCTGTAAAAATGTCTCCTCTGTGACTTATTCATTACCAATGCAAAACCGAGAACTGCTAAAGAACAGAGTACAATAAATGTGTCGAATGATAAAGGTCGCAGTGTGGGGCTGACGTATGTGGAAATGAACATGGTTCCACTGCAAATTGGGCAACGGGGAAATCGAATCTGTTTCAGCAACTGTGGTAATAAGCTCCGTCCAATGTATCCACCGTGTTTTCTACGCATACTACTCGGGTAATTATTAGATTTCTAAAAATAAATGTCACAGTGTGCGGCTTTATCCCGTCCTATGGATTTCTGTGCAGTTTTGTCTTTTAGAAAGTCTTCGCGTAAGAGATCTCCAGTCTAATGAAGAGAGAAGGTGTATAGGTTGCCGAGCCGGGAATCAGCCATTCCTCCGTCTTCAAACACTCTTGCAGACTCCTTCTCTTTGATATTAAACAGCTTGTGCTTCAGACATTAATACGACTGCTTATTTTGTTTACTGAAGATCCGTTTTAGATGATAAAAGCACATTGCGGTCGGATCCTCCAGAGAACAGCAGCCGCCTCAAATCAGACCACGAACCAAAGCGAAATAATTAGCGAGAAAGCTCAAAAAAACAAAGAGGGTTGAAAGTGGGAGGTTATTGAAAGTTGGTTTGTTACAATTCAGCATCTAAGGGATGGATTAAAGACTACACAAATCAAGCCAGGGTGCACTGTTCTTAAGATCTCCCGTAGGACCTTAGGATGCGCTTACCTTTCTTAGACTCTTACAGAGATGAAGTGTTATGAAGTATCGGAGGAATACCAGCTAGGAGAAGCTACTTCGAGGGACTCTTTAGACACAGGCAATTTAATGCCGGCATTTTATCACATTGGGACGAGGGGGATTACCGTTTATTTTGCCCATAATCTAATTTTTGTTTTAGTGGTGGAAAGCAGAAGGTTGTGTTAAAGGAACATTGTAAATAGAGGGAGGGATGTAGTCGAGTTCCCATACCATCTGTGCCTGGCCTTCTGCTAGTCTGCAGGTTACATAAATGGTCTCCAAGCAAGAATAACTGCAAAATTGTTCGGATTTGCCTCTGGTAAAGAATTCTAGAATGTCCTCCATAAAACAGCTTTGCGTCGCTCTCTGCAAGACCGCTGCGTTTCATGGCAGGCAACAAGTTGATGCGATTGTAAAGTGTACTTTCATGGTCTGCCGTATATATTTCACGCTCTATGGGCTTTTGTATCCTAATACAAGACTAGAATGACAGGGCTGGGATATGCTACAGGCAAAACTGAAAATCCAGTTTTGACAGGAGCATGTTTGTGCAATTCCCAAAACCTTCATAATTTCGTATCTGTATTTGTACTTTGGTGACACAAAAGATTTTTTCTTATATTGGTTGGCGAATTATTTACAGCACACCTTCACTTCCAGGTAAGGTTTTAGGATAAGCGTATAAATAAGGAGTAGCAGTATTTTTGACCATTATTTAATTTGTTTTTGGCATTTTTCACCAATTTTCCCCTCTAATTTTCAATTGTTGAGCTGGGAATTGGGTCTCACCTACTGTATATCCCTATAGCACACACTCAAAATCAGCAGCAGCATGAAGAACAGTATAAAACAGTTCTGAGCAGTCAAAGATGTGATCTCCAGCACTGTGGTGGGATTTAGAACTTATCGAGACAGCAGCCTTTCTTTGCCTCTCTCTGCTTATTTCTCACTCTGCAGCTTTTTCCAGCACCCTCCTCCTCTCTCCATAGACTAATATAGACAACTGTAACTAGATGAGTTGATCCATCTCCAAATGGGCTGAACTGTTTTTTGGAAAGTTTATGGGGGCGAGGAATGGAGTGTGATAGGTTGATAAAAAAAAAGGCATATTTCAGTGATATGATATATTATAAAGTTTCCCACTTGTGAACTACTGATTTATATAAAGTTTTTTGACTGTGTAATTTCTGTGGAAAGCAGTTATCCAGCCATTATTGACAATTTAACATGCTGCAGTGAACAAAATGTATACTTACCCATCAAACTCCCCTGCCACTAGACCACCTAGTCTCTGCCGCCATCCTCTTCTATAAAGCTTCCATTGACGTGCTATCTCTCTATGATATGTATGCTAAGGGGAGTTTCAGCATTTCAGCATTTCAGCATAGGATGTCAGCAGAAGCTTTAACAAAGAAGATGGTGCACCTATAGTCTTGAGAATGGGGATTTGACTCTCCCCAATAAATGGAGTGGTGGGTAAGCACATGCTCAAGTCATGTACAGCACTATCACCCACTGCCGACTCCCCATTCCATTCAGTAGGAAAATTTGGGTCCCTATTCGTCGAAATTTTAGAGGGTCTCAGAGGTTGGACCCCGGACACTTATTCCCTACTCTGTGGTTAGAGGATACATTTTTAGTGGCTGGTATACCTTTTAACCCCTCACATGCCAGTCAGTAGTGACTAATGCATGTAAGTGCTTTACAGAGGGGGGCACACTCTCATTTTGTTTACTTCCCCTTGATTGTGAAGTGGTGAGGGGTTCCAGATGTGTCCCGGGACTGCCTTGTGTGCTGTCTTTGAATGGTATGGTAAAATGAAAATAAAAAAGGTATGACTTTTCGAATGAGATAATGAAAGAAACTTAATGTCTTGCCCTTTAAGGTTCATAACAGGCTGGTCAAAAAGGGGTTAAATCACAGACAGATGCCACATTGTATGATAAATAATTACCTCCAGCTTTCATTGCTGTTTCCGGTGAAATATTTCACCATTTCCATTTAACTTCCATGAACCTGAAATGTGTAAAACAGTGTTTAACTATACAAGAAAAGAAAAGTGTTTCGCCATTGTCTGCAGGAAACAGAGGACACAGAAGAATGTGCCGCAGACTCTTTCAGAAGCAAGGTTACCAGGAACGCAGCTGAATGATTAATAAAGACAGAATCTAAATGTAGCAAAATAAGCAAAGGGGAAAATGGTAATTATGGGAACTCATGTGGAAATTACTGATACATGAAAGAGCCTAATCTCTGGCGCTCCGAGAGGAAATTAAAAAGTCCTAAAGAAATCTACAAGCCATCTGAATAACAGCGATGATTCGGGTATGGCGAGCGTCCTGCTGCACACACCTGACATCAGCCACTGGGTAAGAAGAGGCCACATGGGATCTATCATCAAGGCTGATTGGCTGCTGGGAGTTACCGTACTAAACTTTCTTTTTATTATTAATATTGGTTTTGCCTTCTCCTGTTCCTTTCCGGTAGCAGAAGTTTTATTAGACTGCAAGGAGAGAATCCGCTGACTGTTTATTTCTATCTCCTTCTCTCCGACAAGAGTCTTGTCTGGAGAATTCCTTCTGTCACCCGGGTAAATATTGCTTTTAATGAACTCTCTTGTTGATATGCGACTTTGAAGGATGGCAGCTTGATCTTGGCCGCACAACTCATGCAGTATTTGCAGAATAGCAGATCGGGTCTTCAGACAATTTCCCTCACGTCGGAGAGTGGAGGAACCCTGATTAACAACTAGAAAGCACAGTTAAAGGGCAAGTCAAGATGGAAATGTGCAACACTAGCTTAAATTATAGGCGTGCACTATACTATGCATTTTGTTGCATGAGCTACAGTATATATCCTTGCTTCTCAACCAGTGGTGTGCGTACCGCAAGGAATACGTGGCATAGGCTTAGGGGGTACATGGGATGGTATAAAAAAAAAATCTACTGTAATTTGCCTTTAATACTGGCATTTTACTGAATGCTAGCATTTGGTAATGTCCAAGAGCACCAATCAAATCCGCTCCTTGATTTGTCCTCTGAGCCCATCCTCCTCCAGCACCTCCCACCAGCCACCTTCCTCCCTTTACAGTGCCCGCCAGTGGTGCTGTTAATACCTTCTGCCAACCTCACCAGCCACCATATAGTCTTGCTATTTTATGGGGCTGCAGGAGGCATACCTGGCTGATAGTTGTCTCTTTTACATGGGTGAAGGAGGGTTCCTAGAAATACTTATTTGCCTGATTATCGGTCGTAAGTTTAGCTTTGCTTCTCAATTATTGGCATTATCTTGATTCTTAGTGCATTAGGATATGCCAACACAAGTTGTTGCTGTCGGGTTTAGGTTTATAAAGATTAATTATATCTTGTACTATATACAAATCACGCACATTAGCTGTCTGGAATTCCGGATGGCTTCTCTGTGCCTCTTCCTTTCACCTCCGCCTCTCCTTTCATATACATATATATGCAAAAGAAGAGCCCGTGGAGCCTCATTTAAGAGTCTTACAAAAATACAGGACTAGCCAGATATTCCCTGTAGGGAAACCACCAAAATCACCATGTTAACTGGCCCTATAAGTCAACATAATGACAAGGGAAAGACCAAGGCCAGGTATCCTTCCTCAGATAGCTGTTTCAGGGTGTTGCCCCTCATCAGTGTGGAGCAGGACTCTGGCTAGGTGGGGGCAATGCCTAGTAAAGCCATAAGATAAACAGATTGCTGATCTCAGGGAGACCAGCCAAACGATAACACTGCCGGCTGCTGGTTAAAACGCTCAATGCAGTAAAATCCTAGGTGCATTGCTTCCATGGAAACATGAATATGCAAAAGAAGAGCCCGTGGAGCTTTATTTAAGAGTCTCGATGCACGGGTCTAGCCAGATAACCCTACGGTTCTTCCTTGAGGGATATCTGGCTAGTCCTGTGTTTCGAGACTCTTAAATGAGGCTTCACAGGATTCTTATGCATATTCATGTTTCCTAGGGAGCAATGCACCTAGGATTTCATTGCATTGAGCGCTTTAACCGTCAGCCGGCAGGGTTATCGTTTGGCTGGTCTTCCTGAGATCAGCCATCTGTTTCTCTCTATTACATATAGAAGCAACCATAACCTAATCTCTCAGTGTTCTGATCTTCTTAAGCAGTTTTATGATTGGGGGAGGGGAGCTTGATAATTGGTGAAAAAGGAAGTTTTCTCTAATGAGATGTATTACAATTTTTTTTTTTTTACATTCCCTTATGCTATTGATTTATGCAAAGTCGGTAAAGAATAGAGCTTATATAGACAACTGATACTATTGTCATCTGATGTGTAAATTTCTTTATTATCATCATGGATCTGTTGATCTGGATCTGGTAGATGTCATCTTCCTAAAAGGTCTGTCCACCATCCCCCAGGCCTACAATTCTCTGTCTCTAACACATTCGTCACCCTTTGCTCAGTTAAACCCTCCACACCCGTCGCTGTAAACACTCATATTCCTTAGTGAAAGTTAGTCAGGGTAAATCAGAATTCTGCATTTCAAATTTCCAAGACTTGGAAACTTTTTTCTTTTCTTTTTTTTTTTCAAATGTAGGACAATATGAGGGAATTAACAGCAGGATTGTGAGCAAGTGTTTGACAGAGTGGTAATAACCTGTAGATAACAGGGGGAACCTGGCTCGCAGTCTGTCTTCAGAGTCGGCACATTGCATGGAAGCTGCTGGAATTAATCAGTTCCTGAAAAACAATTTCACAGGAGACTAAACAGAGAAAAGATAAAAGCAGAAAACACCCAGATTTTTGCAGGACAGATTGTAATTGTTACGTTTTTTTTCCTTTTTCGTAGAGAGGAATGAGAACCCGGTGAAAAGGACAAGACATCTTCAGGTTCGTTTACCAACCAGCGCTTCCATATTAAACATGGTGTTGTATCTAGTGATATCCACGGGAAGTGCAAGGAACATCATTGAGCTGGGTATATCCTGACACACTGAGCTCTGTTTGGTAATCAACTGTGCAAGTGTCTATAACCAAAGCTCCAAAGCCCCTGCTTGCCTTCCTACAGACATAGAGTTGCATCAATAATCTCCAACCAGTGCATCTCAAGCTGTTGCCAAATCACAATTGCCAGCATGCCCCGACAGCCCAAGGCATGCTGGGAGTTGTAATTTGCAACAGCTGGAAAGCCACTGGTTAGGGAACACACAAAGCTTTTTGCAGAGAAAGGCTGCCAGGGCATGATGGGAGTTGCAGTTCTGCGACAATGAGAATTCAACATGAGACTGGGATAGAGGAACGCCACAAGTCTTTTGTAGCCAAATCTTGTCAGGCCATGATACAAAATGTAGTTTGTAACAGCTGAAGAGCCACAGGTTGGGAAACGCTACATTATAGGAGACGAATGGAAGCAAATCTCTAGATGATGCTATGAATATAAAGTAATTACTGTACATTGTTGTTACGGTTTTAAAAGGCAGCAAATGTTCCTCCATTACACCATTTTAATCACCTCTAACAGAGAACAGAGTGTATTAATGTTATGAGCTCTGAAATGTTTCAGAATCTGCTGAAATCTGCCGTAAGATTATAGTTTTCTTTAAAGACGTTATCCTTATAAAGAAGGTCATTCAAATCAGGGTGCTACAGTGTGACAAAACGGAAGAAAGTAACAGATACAAAGTAAGAAAACAGAACTAAGTAATATATACAAAGTAAGAAAACAGAAATATAAACAAAGTAAGAAAACAGAAGAAAGTAACAGATACAAAGTAAGAAAACAGAACTAAGTAATATATACAAAGTAAGAAAACAGAAATATAAACAAAGTAAGAAAACAGAAGAAAGTAACAGATACAAAGTTATTAAACAGAACTAAGTAATATATACAAAGTAAGAAAACAGAAATATAAACAAAGTAAGAAAACAGAACAAAGTAACATACTAAGTAAGAAAACAAGACAAAGTAACAGATACAAAGTAAGAAAATAAAACAAAGTAAAAAAACAGAACAAAGTACGGTGTCTTACCACGTGTGAACATGGCCTAAGATAGAACAAAGTAACAAGTTAACTCAGACAGGTTAACTCAATTAGAAGAGGAAATAGAGGACAAAATGGCAATCTGACTGTCACTTGGGTAAGAGTGGAATCAGAAACCACAGGGGGTACAGTGTTGGGTATGGTCATTAGGCTGGGTTCACACTGCATTTTTGCAATCCGTTTTTTGAAAAAAACGGATTCATTTGTGTGCATCCGTTTTGATCTGTTTTTCCATTGACTTTCATTGTAAAAAAAACGGATCAAAACGGATCCGTTTTTTAACGGACACAAAAATAGTGTCAGCTACGTTTTTGCATCTGTCAAAAAAAACGGATCCGTTTTTATCCAGGTTTTTTTTTACAATGGAAGTCAATGGAAAAACGGATCAAAACAAATGCACACAAATGCATCCGTTTTTTTATCCATTTTTTGGCAAAAAACGGATTGCAAAAACGGATTGCAAAAACGCAGTGTGAACCCACCCTTAAATGAAAAGAACAGGAGGTAAGGGCTGCCAGGGTAGCATGAGACTCATAGTTTTGCATCTGCTAGAGGAGATGCACACATTGGAAACACAGCAATAAAGGGTTTTTCTAACCTTTTAATGTTCAGAAAATGCCGAGCAAAGTTTACAAAACACACAAAAAAAAACTATACTCTCTTTTCGGCTCCCTACCTTGCCATCACTAGAGATGAGCAAACATTGAGCACAATCAAGTTCATCTGAACCTGAGTGCGAGGCATCTGAATACCGGCGACTGCAGAAAATGGATGTAGAGCCTGTAGGTAGCCCCCATGCAGGTAGTCCCTTTGGCATGCCCCCCACCACCACCCTTAAGTAGTTAATCCCCCCTTCAGCTGGCTACTCCGGTGCCTTCTCTCCCCGCTCTGTCAGCAGGTGATCTCATAGAATAGGTGCCCCTGCATCTTGCTCATCATCATTTTATCATTTTCAGCAGTTACAGTAACTATCTAGACTAGCACTGCTTTATTGTGATCCTGCTGCTGTTTGTTTCCTTTCCGCTACATAGCTCAGTGCATCATTAACCCATTCCCTCCTCCCACACTGTAAATCCTTATACAAATTGTAAAAATGCATCATTATATCCCATGACTAGAGTTACGGTAGCTTGTCAGGACATGATGGGAGTTTTAATTTTACAGCACCTGTAGAGCCACAGATTAGAGAGCACTACAAGAAAGTTATACATTGATGAGAATGTAACATTGTATGTTGAGTTGGAGGTGAGCAGACAAATGAAGACTTCACTTTGCACTTAGCTCTCTGATACATTGTAGCATTAACCGGCAATGGTCCTGTGAACAATGACAATTGTGGCAATCTATCACTAAGTGTTATGTGTCACCTCCGCAATAGCCACAAATGTCATAAACTTTCAGAGAGATCCACTGGATTTATAGAGGCCTATTACTTCAGAGACACATAATACCATCTAATGTCCAGGAACAAATAAACTGCCTATTCCACCCAGGAAGAGAAGGCAATGTAATGTGACAGATGAGGGAGGAGGATTCAGCCATCATCGGGGACGCTACAGGTGCAGCTTCCAGGAGAGGTGGAGGAATGACCTAGCTCCGGCCTTATGTACTGGATAGGAACTGCCTGACGGGTGATTGATGTGAAGGGAGATCAGCTGCAATGTTATTCTTCTTACAGGGGACAAGTATCAAGAATGAAGCGTGAATTACAATAGAGGCATTGCTGACATCTCTTGTTATTCCATTTTTAGCTGCGGCGAAAATTAGACCATGCACGGACTTCCACTACTGGAGCCAATACAAACTATAGGGGGAATTTATCAATAAATGTCCATATTTTGGTGTAAAAGGGTTGCAAAACATGGCAGTTTTGAAAAGTATTAAAGGGGTTGTCCCATCTTCCCACATTCTGCTCGGCCCTGCCGAGTGTCTCCCTCTGACACAACACGTTTCCAGGGACAATCTAAGCCCTGGAGACATGTGGCTTGTCAGAGGGAGACATAGGTAAAAACATACTTACCAGTTCCCGACCACCAGTCCTATCACTGCCCAGCCACCGCGATCATAGCTGATAGCGGTGGTCGGGATCCAAGGCAACCAATGACAACATGACAGCTAGGGAAGAGGGACAAACTTTAAAAGAAAGCAATTTTGCTAATTCAATGGATTTGCAAAATTGCTTTCTTTTGAATTTCCCATCACCTAACAAAAGCTTAGGTGATGGGAATAGCCCTTTAAGAAAAAGTTTGTTTTGTTTACGAAGTGAACTTGGTCTCCAACACACCAGAATATTTATTTTCCCTTCAGCATAGCAGGATGAGGGCTTTATTTGCCAGGACAGGTTGCATATTTAATGGCGTCCTTTATTTTCTCATACAGAAATTTTAAAAAAAAATTGTAGGAAATGTAAAAAATATTTTAGTTTATTTTGTAGTAAAATAGACATGTTATTTTTATTCTGAATTTAAGTACAATTACTACTACATTATAAAAAAAATTAGGGTACTTTCACTTTTAGTCTCACTAGGGAACGTGAATAATACGATAGCTTGATTGCTAGTACAGTCCAATGTATGTACACTAATGTATTGTAGTATACTGTCGTTTTATCTATCTGGCGTCTGGATGAGAGTACTGCAAGGCTTTTACTAGGCCCCCCAGCTGCAATGACATCCCAACATCATCCCAAAATCACATCCTAGAATTTATCCAGTTGCCTAGATTCCATTATTGCTATTGGCTGCACCATTTAGGTGGATAAATGGAGATGATCAGAGTAAACTCTAATCCTGGCGGCTGCTGATGGGTGTAGGTGACCTTTCTATGCCTTATTTCCCCAGTACACATATACAGCAGATGTCACTAAAAGATTACGACAGACCTCCAAATCTGGAAATGCACCTTGTGAGTACCACTTAATAAATGTGCCCCAAACTACTATAATCCCGTTCTTCTAAGCTTCACACCCCCTTGTCTTATGCACTTCTGTTAGGACTACCGTCATTTCAAGGCCAGATAATTTGTAGATCGTATTACTAGAATTATAACTATTATTCATATAGTTTTATCCGTGCAGCCTATAGATATGTACTTCTTCTTCTTCTTCCCATTTCATTAGTTCTCATGTTTACCCCCGCATTGTAACATTTGAGAAAAGTGCATTGGTTTGTCCTGTTCTCTTATTCTCTACATAAAATTTAATGATTATGTTGGGTTAAAGGTGTTATCCGGTTATTAAAATACATATTGAATCATCCCCCCTTCAGGAGACTAACAATTTCTTCCATACATGTTATTACCTTTTTAGTCTCCTTCCCCCAGTTCCAAGCTGCTGTTTTCTGCTGAAAACACAGAAAACTCTGTGTGAGCTGTTCGCTCTGTCCCCCCCTCCTCCCCCCTCCCTTCAGTCTAACTGGCTGGCTGTTTCTGCACTTTGTAATGCAGGGATGATTAATCAGAGTGAGATCATCAGCAACTTGATCATGGACACTATTTATATGAGCTGTCTCTGGGGGAGGACAGCTCACACACAGTTTTCTGTGTCTTCAGCAGAAATCAGCAGGATGGTGTGTTTTTTCCGGTCTGGCACGGTGCTCTCTGCTGCTGCCTCTGTCCATGTCAGGATCTGGCCAGAGCGGCAGCGAATCCCTATAGAAGCCTCTGCTGCTCAGGGGGGTTCCTGGCACTGTGTCGGACTGGAGAGATTGCACCGCTTTCTGCGGGGCGTGCGGCGGCTGGTGACTGCTGGAAGACTGAAGATTTTTTTGAGTGGAGGAGAATTGCAAATCTCTGGCACTTTCTGAAGCCAGTTGATTTAAAAGAAAAAAAAGTTTTTTTTTAGTCTCCAGGAGGGAGGATGATTCAACATATATTTTACCTTAGAGGAATATCCCTTTAAGGGTGCATACTCTGGACGCTCCTGTCCCGGGATGGAGGCCTCTAAACTGTTACCATCCCTGATGTTCTTGTTAGATATCTAGATGCTGTGGTTTTTGTTTATCTATAGTATCTAGGATTCCACTGGTATGCTTAGTAAGTGACCCCCTAACCTGTCGTCTATATGATACAATTTTATCGCCACCGCTGCCGCCATCTGTGATTAGAGGAGGCCTTGTGATACACAGATCAGATCATTGTTCACGTACAGTATCAGTGGCGCTGAGCGTCTCCTGCCCTCAGTGGGTCAGGGCCTTGTGATACACAGATCAGATCATTGTTCACGTACAGTATCAGTGGCGCTGAGCGTCTCCTGCCCTCAGTGGGTCAGGGCCTTGTGCCTGAACGATGCAGCAGCGCAGCTCAGAACTATCTGATCTGTGAGATCCTATCACTTGAGACTTGTTACTCCATGCCGCTGATTCATTGACCTGTCTGATAGGAGTCTATGTTTGATGTCAGTGTGAGATAGAAGGGCCTATGATGAGACGGCTCTGTGTCAGGCGGAAAATCGCTGCCCCCCCACTGCCGCCACTTATCTGCTATAAACAAAAATATCTGATCATTTACATGGAAGTTCAGACAAATTTACATTCCTATCCCGGACATTTATAAGACTGGGTTCACACTGCGTTTTTATAGTCCGTTTTTTTTTCATCCTTTCATACAGCTGTATTTTTAATCTAATAATGTGCTCTATTGTGTATGAGGAATCAGTGTGCACACAGTGTAGAAAAACGGCCGTAACTGAGCGTAAAAATAACGTACATGCTTAGTATTTACAAGCCATATTTTTTACCTGTTCACATACTGGAAGGAGGCATGGCTTCCTTCCATGCCTAATTTTGGAAACAGGCATAAACCAGAAAAATATCCACACCTGCTTCCGATTTGTGCACAATGCCTGTGCCAGGCACAGGGCCATACCGACTGTACTAAGAGGCTCTTAGTAAATCCAGAAGGGGAAAAGGAGGGGGGATTTTATTTAAGACTGGCATACTTTTAAATGTCCCCCATTGTTTTATTTGCACTCAAGATTGCGACTGTGTGTGTGAACATAGGCTAAATAGACACTGCACTTGCAACAAAGAAATCAATAGTACTAGTGAATATACGAAACTTTTTAATATATCCTATTAGGAAAAGATTCCAATTTTTTCACTTTCTGAAAATCTCTCTGCCAGATCAGCTCACTGAGAGATCAGTTACAGCCACACATAGTAGACCATGGAGAGGAAAAAGAATAAGAGAAGGGGTGGTTGGAGAGAGAGAAACACAGAGAGCTTTACAGAGCATCTGCGGAAAGCTCTAGTACTTAAAGGGCTATTCCCCCAAGAGCTAAAAAAATAAAATGCTCCCAAACCTAGCTGGTCTTACTTGCCAAACCCCCCTGAGTATTTTGAGCCATCTCATGTCTTTCTAGCTGCTTCCGTTCCATAGTTACAAGTTTTTTTTTGTTTTTTTTAAAGCCAATCTATATCCAACATGGCACTGGCCAGAAAACTACATCTCCCATCATGCAATGCTTATGGCTGATTGGTACATGATGTAGCAGAGCTGAGGTGAGGTTGTAACATAGCATAGTTGAGTTGAGGTAGTGATATAGCAGAGCCGAGGTTGTGACATAGCAGAGCTGAGGTAGTGACATAGCAGAGTTAAGGTAGTGATATAGAAGAGTTGAGCTGATAGCCACAAGATATAGCAGAGTTGAGGTAAGGTTGTGACATAGTAGAGTAGAGTTGAGGCAGTGACATAGCAGAGTTGAGGTAGGTGCCACAGTGTGGGGGGCCACGGGTGTGCTCAGGGGTGGGGGGGCACACAGGTGACCTGGAGGGAGGGAGACACTGATCAGCAGCAGCTGTCAGTCTCCTCCCTCACTTCAGTGGGCTGGGTCAGAAGCTTTAACCCAGCTTATTAAAGAGAAGGAGGACACATGATACCGACAGGGAGGGTGGGGGCCAGGAGCACGGAGTGGTGAGGGGTTGGACTGAGATTTCATGATTCTATGGGGGTGAGAGGTGGGGATGAATGCAACTAGATAACAGCAAAACTGTGCAAAATTCATAATAAATTGATATTGGAAAGATGGAAAGCTGGGGTGGGTGGGCAATGTATTAATGCAAAAAAATTTTTTTGGGTGGGGGCAATACCCTTTAAATGACAAATAACACTGCTTAGTACTGCTCTATATTGTGGTTCATGCTGCTGCTTCTGTAGGTGTGCTGCATAGTGAAGCAGGATCCCCTCTTCTGTGCGCACAGTGTATGTAAACCTCATAGCAGCAAGTCTACACCCAGTTGTTCATAGACAACAGGAAATTAGAGAGAAATTGAGTTTGTAGAGAAGAAAATGTGGTGAAAATGCCATTTAAAAGTTATATAGTAGCCAGAAATAGTGCTGCTCCTTTTGTACACACAGCAGATTGTACAGGTCTGTCTGCGGAGTCTGTCACTCCTATCACTTGATGGCTATTGTTAGGAGGAAAGACCACCCAACAGGATGGATTTTTCTTATTGAGTCCTTATGTTACCTCCAAAATTAAGTGGCATTGGAGATTTATGAGGATATAGTCGTGCATGGTCATTTTCTGCAACTGAAAACAGTTGTGCACATTTCTATAGCCCTTCAAATAAAAAAATAAAAAAAATATATATATATATATATATATATATATGTATATATATATATATATATATAGATAGATAGATAGATAGATAGATATAGATATAAATTTCATTCATACTCAGTAACAACCATACAACCTCCATACAAAAATTTGAGTTTAGTGTGAGTTATATAAGTAGTGTAGCACCACAATCTACACAGCTTACGTTACTCTCTGGTATATGTGGATATAATTTAAATATTGAATACCCCCTTTAATACCCCTTTCTTTTGGAATACCCCTTTAGCATGTTTTTATGCATTTTTCTTTATATGGCTATGTTCACACAACGTCAAAAATATTGAAAAGTCAGCCGATTTTGTTATTTAAAAAAATTGTCAGTTTTTGCAGCGATTTAACTGTCTGCAATGGCAATGCATTGAAGTCAATGGGAAGATGGACGTCCAAGGCACACAATGCATTGAATAACGGCTGGTTTTACTGCGGACGTCAAAATAATGGACATGGTCATTATTTTCGGACGTCTTTTGCAAACAGTGGACGTTTTTTATTAGTTGTACACACACAGTTTTTCTTTTGTCACCGTTCTGTCTCCGTTTTTACTATTAAATTCAATGGACTATTCAATTAAGCCGCACCCACAGAGAAATTAGTAATCCCAAACTAAAATAATGTACAAACACCAGTCATTGCAGGGGAGGCAAGCCTGCTAAATGACGTCTGTTATTTTAGGCCCAAAATAGCGGACGTCATTTTAAACGGAGCTGAAAAAATGTTGTGTGAACATAGGCTATATATATATATATATATATATATATATATATATATATATATATATATATTTATTATTATTTTTTTATCTTCCTGTTATGCATCCGATTTTCTCCCAGTAGCCCAAGTTCTTGTCTTGTTGTGTGATTCGCCTTTTACACCTAGGTTGTTGTTCTCAGTTTCATGTAAAATGTTGCCTTTTCTTCTTGTGTAAATGCTTCTCTCCCTGCTGTGTCTGCGCTTTTACATAACTGTGGAAAGTAATGGTGGTGAATAACTAGAAAAAAAAGTATAATATTAACATGTAAATAACGTGGAGATGGCGCCTTCAGTTCCCAGCTGTGTAATACAGTAAGTGTGAGACCACAAGGCGCTTGCTGTGAAAGCTAATATAGGATCTGAAGAGCCGAGTTCAGCTTAGTCACTTTATTATACTTGAGAAATTCAGTTCATTTCCCTGTATAGATAAAGTCAAAGGACGTTACTGCAAAGTACTTATTTCTCTTACATTCAGAGATTCTTTTCTCTAATTGTTAAAGTGAACCTAACACCTGGAAATGTAGCACCAAGGGTTACATAGGGGAACGAATTCACAAATTACCTCACAGTAGGCCAGAAAAAAAATCTCTTAAATCAACTGGTGCTAGAAAGTTCCAGAGATTTGTAATTTACTTTAAAATCAACAGTACTTATCAGCTGCTGTATGTCCTACAGGAAGTGGTGTTGTTTTCTCAGTCTGACACAGTGCTCTCTGCTGCCACCTCTGTCCATGTCAGGAACTGTCCAGAGAAGGGGAGGTTTTCTATGGGGATTTGCTCTACATAGGCATACGCTATATAGAGTATATATTTAGTAAACCCTCATAGACTTTGTAAGAAGTCTTGCTGTGCACTCATTTTCCATATAAAAAAAAACTCAAATTACAAAATAAAGAATGTATTCCAGACAGAGAGGTCAGAGGAGATTAATGGCAGTCATCCCACAAACAGAGAGTGACAGCAGCGAAGACTAAAGTGCCGCTCACATAAGGAGTCCTATCCAGGCCTGGTTTGTGTTGTCACTACCTTTTTATTAAGCAAAGCACTGGTGTTAAATTGAGATTTGCTTTCCATTTACATACATTAATCCTTAGTATTCTCCCATTAGCCATCTATCACTATTGATTTATGAAAGGCAGAGCTGTATGAATAGGCTGCGGTTAGGAGGAGGAATGGACGCCATGTCCCTAGGCCTCCGCTGGCGGGATTCCTCCCACCACTAAAAGCTTTTAGCATTGACATTGGCTTGTCACATGTCATCGCATTTCTGAACGCAATCGCAGAAAATATAGACCACTGCCTTATTACAACACACATCCATTAGACTAAGTTCACAATGAGCGGTGGTGACGGGTTACAAAAAAAAATTTAAAATTTATTTTTTCTTTCCTTAGGAATTTGCTTCGATTGTAGTTAAAAAGTAAGTGAATTTTTTCAATGGTTTTTTTTGCCAACAATTCTCTATCTTTCTATGTCCCAATCCTGCTTGTAATCTGCTAGACATGGGCCATCTGAACTTTGCTCTATTTTTTGTCATCTAACCCCGTCCCCTCCTTGTTGGTGCTGTTGGCTGTGTGCACTTGGTAAAGGGGGGAGGGGGGAATACCACTGTAGCAGCCATAGCATCTGCTACAGGGCCCACAGCATCAGGGGCCCTGAGGCCCGCTTCTACAGTACATTGGATCCCCTATGTTTTCCTCACATATACAGCATCCAGAGGCCTCCCAGGCTCTGCAAATGTCCCTTTAACTGCAAGCACTCCTGACTAGCGCTTGCAGATATGCAGGTATCACTACACTTGATGGCTTAGTGGTCAGTCGGGCATGGCGGCACAATAGAAAGTTTGCTATGGGGCCCAGCCATTTCTAGTTACGGCCCTGACTTCCATACTTATGTTTGGTCTTTATAGGATGAGACGTCATGAACCATCCCTTTCAGGCAACTCTGATGTCCAAAAAGAAAGCCGACCTTCCACTCACAGCGCCTTCCATCTATCTCGGTGGATTCAAAATGGGACTGAAGAAACTTACTGTATCCTTTGTAGAAAAATTGTTCTATTGGTTTCCTTGAAACTTTGTTTCCTATGTGTTCTGTGGCCTCCTGATCTTTTTCTCCCTAGTGGTTTATAATCTGAATAATTTTTCTGCAGTTGCTGTAATAAAAATCAGCTGTCCATATACTGACTGCTTGCTGAGCCTGTCATCAGCCAATCAGAGGAGGCAGAGCTGCAGCCTGGACTAATAATAATAAAGGAGGCGTGCCCCAAACTAGCACAGACTCCTGTGTGCGACATAATTAGCGCAATATGGTTGAACTATGGGGTCACAAAGGCAGCCGTAAAACAGCAAAAATAAGACATTGTGGGAACATAACCTAGTGTTTTGTTTTGTTTTTCATACAAAAAGAATTCCAGGAGAGGTAATGTATGTGTGATCAAAGTGTCCGAATTCTGGAAGCCCCATCGATAATGAGACAAAGGTGTTCTTCCATTTGAATTGGTTGGCGTTTGGACATCATTGAACTCTACGGGCTGGATAAGGATAGCCGAGTTCAGTGGCTTTTGCAGTAGGTGGAAGGCCTTAAGCGACATTGATGACCGGTAGAGATGATCGAACATCGGAAAATCATAGATTCTATCAAACTCGAACCTTGTCGAACCTTCCACATTTGATTCCGGATGCCTTCCCGATCCATGGGGAAGGAGGAGACAGCCCAGGTACCACCTGGAATTCCGGGATTCAGCCCATTACCTAGGACTGGGAAGGCATTGGAAATCAAATGCGGAAGGTCCAACAAGGTTCGAGTTTGATAGAATCTACGATTTTCCGATGTTCGATCATTTCTAATGACCGGCTGCAGACTCCAGATAGACTTTCTACACCAAGTTTAAGGACATCCAGCGTAGTACTAATTTTTTTTTTCATCATATGCATTAAAAATCTGACACGATTTCATTTACCACTATCTGTACCCCTATACCTGTCCACACATTTTCCTATAGACGCCTATAGAGCAGTCAAAACACACACATCTCAGGGGTCTTTCTGCTCTGGGAATATATGCATCCAGTGATGAGATCCAACATCAGTGCTGACTCGCTCCTTAGCAGGAGAGGTCTCCTGTGTTATCACTGATAGATACAGGGCTGTGTGATATTTAGTGGCACCAGTAAGGCCAGAATACAGTTTAATACCATAATGTCATTTCTATGGATGCTAATCTATGCTTTGTGTAGTAGACAGTGATAGGTAAATGTTACCATGGAGTGTTTGGGGAGGATACCTGTAAATAAGGGTCATTGAGGAGGACACGCCGGGGTGAGCAAGAACTTTTTTTTACTACTTTATGACCTGAATTGAGTGTGGTGATAACAGTTGTCTTCATGGTCTCTATTCCTTTTGCTTTTTATTGTGGCCTAAATTAGTTTCTATTCTCGCTCTAAGATTTTGCCAGTTTTCTACGGCTTCTGTATGTTCAGTATAACTCTTTGTTGTGTCTTAGTCTTTATTATCAGGTATGATGAAGATACATAACCAATAAAGGACTGGTCATCGCCAGCGCTTTTTGTCTCCTCTGGTTTATACCTACACCAGTGTAATCCTGCCTCAGCACCACCATAGCAGACTACTTACTGACCATATTATACACCTACGTTTAGTGGGCTTACTGCAGAATGAGGCACTGTGCATTTTTTTTATTTATTTATTTATTTTTAATTGCTAAATAGCTTTTAGTTGCTTTGTTTCCCTCCAGACCCTACGGCCCCCTCTCCTGACTTCTCTGTTTTTTTCCAGTCTACTTGGTCTCCTTCTAGACACCTCTGTCCCTTAGAAAATCCTGTGTGCAGCCCAGACTCCTTCATCCAATATAGACTACTCTGTTCCCATTGAGACTTCTTTTCCCACCTCCAGACTTTTTTGCTCACCTAGAGACCCCACCCTCCAGACTCCTTTGTCTCCCCTCCAGACTCCAGATTAGGCACTGTGCAATTTATTTTCTTATTAGTTTAATTAATTGTTAAATCGCTTTTAGTTCCTTTGTTCCCCTCCAGACTTCTCTGTCTCCATTGTCTCCCTCCATACATCTCTATCCTCTTCGAAATCCTGTGTCCAGTCCAGAATTCATTGCCTCCTCTGGACTCCCCTGCCCATCTCCCTGTGTATATACTATATAAAGCAGTTGGCTTTCCCACTTGGTATTTCTCTTATATATAGTGGGGGGGGGGGGGGGGGGGGGTTAGGATCTTTCAGATTTTTTTTTGTAATGTATAGTAATCTCCATTATCCAGCCATATGATACTGCATGTTGTATGACTCCTGACAGACAGCTGTGGGCTGCTTGCTCCCATCAGTCCGGCCTGATATCTTTACATTAGCAGGATATGTGGCGGCCGCCTCTCATCCCCAGCTGCGGCTCTGTGTGGTAATAAGGGAGGTAGCGGCTTGTTCTCACTGCTCCTCTCCCCTGGTGGTTTTATCGCCTTTTGAGAAATAAACCTCATTTGTCACATAAAGACTTTTTAAAGGTCAACTATTTTTGTGGCGTCCTTGTTACAGTGACATCCAGAGCGGCTCATACCTGATATTTCTGAGGTGCAGAGATGAAATCTTTCTACACAAATGCCAAGAGTCACCGTGAAAGCAAAACCGCCGCCACCGAATTATTTACACTCACAGCAATTCGTAGACTTTCCCAGATGCTGTGGATCCATTCCTCACCATTGTGAAGCTCTCGTTTCCTGTCAGTGAATTGGAATATTCTTGTTTATATCCAGAGGCTAAAAACACCTCTATAAACCTAATAGCCTGAGAGCTGAGAGTTTACTACAGTTCTCTCCAGTCTGGACAATCCTCTACAGACTCAAAGGGGTTCTCTGGCAATTTTTTTCTGTCAAATCAGCTAATGTCAGAAAATTATACAGATTTGTAATTTACTTCTATTACAAAATCTTAAAGTGTCACTGTTGTTTAATTTTTTTTTTTCAGAAATCAATAGTACAGGAGATTTTCATAAACTTTGTAATTGGGTTTATTAGCTGAAAAATGCATTTTTATCATAAAAAAACAGTTTGAAGCTCTCCCCCCTGTCTTCACGGCTTGCTTATGGAGAGGGAAGGGGTGGAGAGAGATAAGGTACCGAAACAGGACAAAAAAAGAGTTAATCTACAGTTAATCACCCGGCTATCTCCTCTGACAGTCAGCTCTGACCTCTCAGACCTCTGAATACGCTGTCACCCACCTCCGTGTTGTGTAAGCTTTTGTTCTCTGCTCTCTGCTGTCTGTTTTCTTCCCAGCCTGACAGGGTGCTCTCTACTGCCACAACTGTCCATGCCAGGAACTGGAGAGGTCTTCTGTGAGATTAGCTGCTGCTCTGGACAGATCCTGTCACAGACAGAAGTAACAGCAGAGAGCACTGTGTCAGACTGAAAAGAATACACCACTTCTACAGGCTGTTTATCGGTCTGTACTATACACAGTGTATGTCAGAGCATTGTAGATTGTGTTTTTATCCTCTATCTTTCTGACTTCTGCTTACTTTAAACATATTTTAACCCCTTAGCGACCCATGACGTACTTGGTACGTCATGGTGCCACGGGGGGTGTTCAGAGCGGGACCCCGCTCTGAACGGCACCGCTCCCGGCTAATTAAGCACTTCGATGTAGCTGTCAAACCTGACAGCTGCATTGAATTGCTTTACACTTCACGTCCCTGGTGTCTAGTGGGAAGATCCGTTCTTCTGCCCGTGTCTGGCCTCAGCGTCGCAATGACGCTGATCCCGGCTCGGCAATAGATTGCTATGGCCTGCAGCAGGCCAAAGCAATCTATGACCGATCTGATCGATCTTTGCTGTGTATATACACAGCATTGATCTCTATGAGAGATCAGTGCTGTGTATATACAAGTCCCCCAGGGGAACTTCTAGTTTATGTAAAAAAAAAAAAAAAAGTAAAAAAAATTTGTTTTTATTAATAAAAAAATCCCCTCCCCTAATAAAAGTCCAAATCACCCCCCTTTTCCCATTTTATAAATATAAATTAATAAATAAATAAACAAATAAATAAACATATTAGGTATCGCCACGTACGTAATCGCCCGAACTATTAATTAATCACGTTCCTGATCTCGCACGGTAAACGGCGTCAGCGCAAAAAAATTCCAAAGTGCAAAATTGCGCATTTTTGGTCGCATCAAATCCAGAAAAAGTGTAATAAAAAGTGATCAAAAAGTCGTATATGCGCAATCAAGTTACCGAAGGAAAGAACACATCATGGCGCAAAAAATGACACCTCACACAGCCCCATAGACCAAAGGATAAAAGCGCTATAAGCCTGGGAATGGAGCGATTTTAAGGAACACATATTTGTTAACAATGGTTTGAATTTTTTAAAAGCCATCAGATAATATAAAAGTTATACATGTTACATATCATTGTAATCGTAACCATAGGGCGAACGGCGTAAATGCAAAACTGCCCGAAATTAAAACAAATTGTTTTTTTTTTTCAATTTGACAGCGCAAATGATTTTATTGAAAAATAATGCCTGTCATTGCAAAGAACAATTGGTTTCGCAAAAAATAAGCGCTCATATACGTCTCTAGGTGAAAAAAATGCAAGCGCTATGGACTTTTAAACATAAAATGGAAAAAGCAAAAGCGCAAAAACGAAAATTGGCTTTGACCTTAAGGGGTTAATAGATGAATTAAAAGTTACATTTTAGCCAGGCACCCTAAAGGGAGCTTCTTTCCAGTCTGACACAGTGCTCTCTGCCGCCACCTCTGTCCATGACAGGAATTGTCCAGAGCAGCAGCAAATCACAGACATAGACAGCATTTCTTGTTAGAAGGGGGAAGGGGGGGGGGGGGTGTCAGGGTCTGAAAAAATACAAAAAGACAAAAAAAAGGCTCAATTACAGCAACAGAAAGAAACTGCTGAAATTCTCAGCATTTTGTGCACAAAAAATAACCTTTTTTTAAGCTAAACGTTTAGACCATGTGCACATTATGTCATGGTAATTCCAGATAAGTAGCACTCATGCACATTTTGTTAGATAAGTATATTCCTGTGTCCTGAGTTCCAAACAGTCACATTAGTATTAATTGCAGAACTGTATCACATCCAATATTCTTGTAACAAAATCCAGTTCTCCAGAGAGCCCAGAGCTCATTCCAGTGTGTGTCCAGGTAAAATGTCCGCCGGGCACTGGATGGCGGCAGGAGAAGCAGCGCACATAGTAAACAAGAAGCTGGAGGAAGATAAGACTTCATAATGAAAGCAGCCGCCAGATCCGTTAATTACAAACAGAGAACAGTGAGGGGTGCAGATCTCCTCGTGAACCTTCACCCACGTCGCCACCATTGTGCGCTGATGGAAGGATCCACAAAGCGTCTCTGACAGCAGCTCTGAGGGTTCTGGGAAGAGTAATTAATTAGTGATATCAGTCCTGGCGCTGTGTACAGTCATCGGAGCTATCATTGCATCGCTCATGACATGAACAATTACCGTCACACATCCTTTTTTAGGATCCTTCATCTCGCAGGTGTGTGTTACTGTGCTAAATGAGGCCAACTATTGACTGCGCTGATCATATGGGAGCTGAACATGGAGGCTTATAAGTAGAAAGATAAACTTACGGATATAGACGTAGCAGGGCTGACATGGGTTTAGCGGGCTCTTCTTGACGTGCACACTAAACAGATCCTTTAAAATGTTCCTGTTAAATCTATATTAGCCTATGGGTGATGGATGTATCTGTTACAGTTATACGTTTAGGGTATGTTCACACTGAGCAAATAGGGCGGAAATCCGAGATGGAACCCCACCTGCTTCCGGAATTCCACCTTGTTTGCTCAGTGTGCACATACGGAACCTGAGCGGAGAATTTCCGACGGATTCCGTAGCTCGTACCCGTTCATGGCTGTGCGCCTTTCCGCCAGCTTTATAGACACCATTCTATGGGCGGTCCTTATCCGCTATCTGCCGAAAGAATTGACATGTCAATTCTTTCGGCCGAATGCGGAATCCGCCTGTGCATAGAATGGTGTCTATGGCACGGGTGGAGAGGCACACAGCCATGAACGGGTACGAGCTACGGAATCCGTCGGAAATTCGCTCGGGTTCCATAGTGTGAACCTTCCCTTAAGGAGTATGTGTGAAGTTAAACTCCCACCTGTTCTTCAAATAAGAGGCTAACTCCACAATAGGAAACCATACAATGCCCAGTGAGTTCTGTGCATGAAACCATTACTTCCTATTGGGCCTCCACAATTTGACTGCCCACCACGGACCCCACACCTGTCCTGAAGAATATGTTAAGGGGCAATATGACAAACAAAAATTTTTTTTAAATCAACAGTTCAAATCAGACAGTTATACAGATTTGTAAATAACTTCTATTTAAAATTCTCAATCCTTACAGTACTTATCAGCTGCTGTATGTTCTGCAGGAAGTGGTGTATTCTTTCTAGTCTGACACAGTGCTCTCTGCTGCCACCTCTGTCCATGTCAGGAACTGTCCAGAGCAGCAGCAAATCCCCATAGAAAACCTCTCCTGCTCTCCAGGCTGGAAAGAATACACCACTTCCTGTAGGATATACAGCAGCTGATAAGGACTAGAAGACTGGAGATTTTTTTAATAGACATAAATTACAAATCTCTGGCACCAGTTAATTTGAAATAAAAACATTTTTGCTGGAGTTCCCCTTCAAGCATGTAGAGGATGCCAGATCTCCGTTCACTCCATGTTACTGCTGCATTTGTATTTGCTCACGTTTATTGTAATAAATTCAGATGTAGACCTATAGCAATGACCTGACTGACTTGGGATGTGTCTGGGGACTCCGCACCCGAGGCAGTGACTCATATAAATAATAATGTGCTAATATTAAGATGAATCTTCTACATCTAGTAATGTCCCCAGAAGTGGCTGCTGTAAATTGCCTCAGCATTAGCGTAGGATGGTATAGATTAATACTGAGCTCGCTGCCCCCAGGCTTGAACCTTACAGGAATACATAGCTACAAAATGTTTTCCAGCTATGAATTCAAATAATGGCGTCGCAGCTGGAGATTTAGTCAGTTCTATGAGTTAATAAAGGTGTACAGTTTAATCCATTGCAGGCACAGGGTCTCCCACACCATCTGGCAGGGGCTGATATCAGGATCGTTATGCTAGTCACTGACTACTATTGGATTTGCTCTCGGCTCATCATTGATAATGTTGTGGATGTGAAATATGATTCTGAACCAGGATTATGTGTGAAAAACATGGGGGGGGGGATTTATCAAAGTGGTGTAAAGTAGAATTGGCTCTGTTGCCCCTAGCAACCAATCAGATTCCACTTTTAATTTCTCACTGATTCTTTGAAAAATGAAAGGTGGAATCTGATTGGTTGCTAGGGGCAATGGAGCCAATTTTACTTTACACCAGTTTGATAAATCTCCCCCATTGTGTGTAAAAACGTATACAGGGAAATGTATCTCTGTGGTTGAGATATATGGCCTTATATGTGGACCGTATACTGCAGTACCCCAAGCCTCTCCTGCAGCTTTTCTGGACTCTGTGTACTGCCCTATGGTTACATATAGCAGCTATAGTCACTATGTATGCTGTCCTATGGTTACGTATAGCAGATATAGTCACTATGTATGCTGCCCTATAGTTACATACAGCAGCTATAGTTACTATGTATGCTGCCCTATAGTTACATATAGCAGCTATAGTTACTATGTATGCTGCCCTATGGTTACATATAGCAGCTATAGTCTTTCTGTGTGTTGCCCTATAGTTACATATAGCAGCCATAGTCACTATGCATGCTGCCCTATGGTTACGTATAGCAGCTATAGTCTTTTTTTTTTTTGTGCTGTTCTATGGTTACATATAGCAGCTATAGTCTTTCTGTGTGCTGCCCTATAGTTACATATAGCAGCTATAGTCTTTCTGTGTGCTGTCCTATAGTTACGTATAGCAGCTATAGTCTTTTTTTTGTGCTGTCCTATGGTTACGTATAGCAGCTATATTCTTTCTGTGTTCTATCCTATAGTTCTGTTCTTGTTTCTGTTGGACCAAACGAATTCAATGGGCTAAACACAGTCTTATAACTTGTAACACAGTCTTATAGTCTTGTAACTACTGTACATTTGGTTCATTTTCCAAATGTGTACTGCTTCTCTGTATACCTGGTAGCGCAGCAGTTCACACTTTTGACTCCTGCTCAGCAACATTATACATTCAGGAGATGGAATAAACATGGCCAGGTTCGGCCCACAGGACTGGTATATATTGGACAAACCTCTTTGATGGGTTGCTGATGTATACCAATGATGTGCAAAAAGTGTGATGTGAACATGACCATAGAACATGGATCCATAAAACCCCATGGACATGATAGATATATTCATATGAGAATTCCAAACCTATGCCCTTATATTTCTCATGTGGACCTTCACTAACTGTGGCATGGATTTGCACACACACACACACAATGGAGCCAATCCATAGTCTAGCTGCCAGGTGTTATATCCATACGTGTTGCCGCTATTATTTTCACAGAAGGATTTGCCAGTGGAGAAGCCAAATTGTTTGGGTTCTGCAACATTCTCCAAACACGATCAGTCGGGATTTTACTCCTCCGTAACCAAGCTCTGCAGCTGCAGGGAGTCAAATGCTAAGCAGTCGGGTTCGGAGAACATTGCCAAACCGTAACAGTTCAGCCTCTCTGCTCAACGCTATTTGCCATGCCTAAAAATTAAATGGCTCCATAGTTAGTTCCCATTGAATATACTAGTGGGACTGGAATATTTATTGTATATATTAACACCCTGAGGCTATGTTCACACTACGTAAGTTTCCCGCCGTAGCGCGCTCCGTGAATAAGCGGCCGGAGTTTTACGTAGTTTGCGTACAATGGAAAGTATACGATCTACGGCTGCACAGTTCACACTACGTATGAACTTACGCCCGGATCGTATGCGACGCCGTAAAAAATGAACCAGACCATTATTTCGGGACGGAAATGCTGTAACTTACGCCCGTAGCGTAACATGCGGTCCCGTACAGAGTGGTGATTTCTTCTTTTTTCCACTTTGTTTTGTCGATCCAAAAGGTTCTGTGGGGTGTCCGGGGCTAGCCGAAGATATCCAAGAAAAATACCGCTGTCAGATCGCTACGTACGCCGCTCGGGAAGCGTAGCCGGCCGCAACTTGCGTAAATTCCGGCCGGAGTTTTACACGTATATGTCCGGCCGCGAAAAATATGCGGCCGGACATATACGTCGTGTGAACATAGCCTAATATTGCTATTATTGTATGTGCTATTAAGTGGGAATATGACTGTATTCACACACATCTGTGTTATACTGCATTGATCAATAGTGTCAATTGCTGACCGTGCATGCATATAAGGGAATTGGGAGGAATATTTTTTCAACAAATGAGCATTTGCTCACAGCTCTCTCAGGCTATGTTCTCAGCAAGTGACACCAGTTGGCCTCATTGAAGGCAGCTAATCGGCATCAATGACTGCAGTTAAAAGGTGGTCCACATTGTAAAGGTACGTGACTATGTATTGCATGGCATTGTTTTTCCCAAGGGGAAACGCAGTGTGAACATGATGTAAGATGGGTGCACTACCTCCAGCCCCCCCCCAGCTTTTGCAAATCTACATTTTCCAGACATGATGGGTAATGGAGTTTTGCAGCAGCTGGAGTTGGGCCATAAAGAGTGCATCCTCCTCCTCCTCCTCTGCTTTGGTGTGAGTGCATTATTAGCACATCCTGTATTCTTTTACAACCACAGCCTACCCTATTAGTGTTTTACTGTGAACTTTAGCATACAACAGCCAATATAATAAAAATTGCATGTTATATCCCAGTTAACTGGGTTCACACTATGTATATTTGAGGCTGTATTTGGTCCTCATGTCAGGTCTTCATAGCAACCTCAACCAGGAGTGGATTGAAAACACAGAAAGGATCTGTTCACATAATGTTGTAATTGAGTGGATGGCCGCCATATAACAGTAAATAACTTCCATTATTTCAATACAACAGCCGTTGTTTTAAAATAACAGCAAATATTTGCCATTATATGGCGGCCATCCACTCAATTACAACATTATGTGAACAGATCCTTTCTGTGTTTTCAATCCACTCCTTGTTTTGGTTGCTATACAGCCTCAAATATACAGCCTCAACTATACATAGTGTGAACATAGTATAAGCCTTATTGCAATGTATATACCAATGTATGTGCAGTAAATGTTCACACCCATTATAATCCCTAGACCGGTGACATTGTTGCTCTGATACTTTCTATATTACTTTTATGCCTTATTGAATGTTCCAGTTTTCTCCAATACATAGAACTTGCTTCATAGTCTCTAACATTTATATATAATTTCTAAGGATGATGCGACATGTCATCTCCGAGCCCCTATGATCCCTCCATCTAGAAAGGTTGTCAGACCTTTTAGACATCTTATAGAGCGCGCCTGTTGTGCAGGGTTCAATAATTTAGATGCATCGGGGCTGATGTCCCCCGGAGACAATTTCACTGTAAGATGATCTTGTGGTTTTCTCTTTCATGTCATAAGATCAAGTTTATCTGGGGGTTTCATGCAACACCTGAAGCCACGTACCGCAGCATCTTCATCTTCTTCCTTTTATTCTGCTCAAAGAAACCCATACACCACCAGTCATTATATGCACTAGAAGTCTATCTGTGGATGCTGGAGGCTGGCACATCAGTTTTTTCACATCTCAGTCGATATGAAACTTGACAAAAGAAGACAAGTGCATTTTTTCCTTCTGTTCTTTCTCCCTGATGGTGAGTTTTTGTTAGTTTTAGTGCAAAGTTTGAGGATTAACAGGAATTTGCTGAACATTGCATTACTTATCTAGTACTCACCCTAAGCTACAACATGTATTCTGCATAATTCTGTCATCAGATAGCAGGCTTGTGGTTGGACACATCTGCTCACATATTGCACTGGGATAGTTACTGTATAGTACCTTTGCCTGATGTAACAGCAACACTTCCCAGAATGCAAATCAGCAAACATAACTTTATGCAGTCACTGAACAAGCAGGGAGTTCTAGGAAATTTCAGCTTTGCAGACTGCAGAATTGTGAATGCAGATCTGCAAAAAAAAACGCAGACTGTAACAGAAATGAAAATTTCGGTGGACTTCAAGCTGTAGATTGGTGATAAAAGGTGGGTATTGGGTGTTTATGGCCAACCCACATATACTAAATTTATGCAACATCTGGACGCCATTGTTTGTATATTAGAAAAAAATGATGAAAGTATGAAGTGACTAAATGTGTGAGGTTTGTGCTGTTGTACCCCAATATACTTTTAGTATATAGAAGAGTGATACTGTGTGATGCTTTAATCTCCTCCGCTGATAATTTACTGTTTAGATGCTAGAGGGAAGGGATTCAAGGTGTTATAGATTGCATTGTCTGCTGTAGTTGATGCCTGTGATTACTAAACCTGTCCGGAGATTTTATGTCGCCCTGAGAGCAGGATATGATCCAGGGAGAAAAGCCGAGCTCTGTAATATATCGGATTATGTAGGAGAAGGATTTCTTAAAGGGGAACTCCAGGTAGAGGTTAAAAAAAAATGAAACTTCTGCCGAAGCATATAGCATTACTTACCTGTCTATCCCAGTTTTGAAACCTGTCTATCCCATTTGTTTTATTCTGTATTGTGTTTCTGTCCTTCCTGGTTGAGCAGTTCCCAGAATGCAATGCTTTCCTTCAGCTGATCATCACAGTCCCCCACCCATCACAATCAGTAAAATTAGTGCTGCACCTGCTTCTGGCCATTCAGAGATGGTGGATCACTCAGGGAATTGGGGGATCCAGCCAAGCCTTCTGTGACATCACAGCCTGCCCCCTGTCTGCATCATCAGCCTGTCCTCAGCAAACACACACTATGTGAGACAGAGGCATGGAATATTTGTCTCCTAAGGGGGGAGAGCAGTGGGAGCAGGAGACATTGGGGGACATTTATGAAGTCCGGCGTTTTTTTACGACGGGCTTAAAAATGTCCCTGCAGCTCCGGAGCTCAGGGGATTTATGTAGAGGCGCATTGCCTCTACATAAATTCCGATTGCACGGAGCCTTTCCGTGCGAAAATTTTGAAACCTGCGCCAGCTCAGAGCTGGCGTAGGTTTCAGTATCATTTTTCGTAACGAAAAATCATAAATGAAGCAAACCCCGAGTCCTTGCCCTCCGTTCCTCCCCCTCCACACCCCCTTCCCGCCCCACTGGCAAAGGTGGCGTAAAATGGCCAGATGTGAATATTTTATTCGCAAAACGGCCATTTGCAAATAAATTAATTTGCATCTGGCCATTTCGCTCCAAAATATACAACTTTTTAGTTTGATAACTTTCCCCCAATGTGAATTGGCACAGGGGCCATTTTTTTCTGTTCCTGTATTTCTATCAGCTACCAGTATGGCAAAACCGCACAGATATGGTAATACATTGTATAGACACATCGTTTTCTTATCTGGAGTTCCCCTTTAAAATCACAGTAAATGCCAACAGGTCTCCTAATAGCCAGTTCACACGAAGCAAAAACGGCGGAACTCCCGCCAGCCTCAGTGTCACACAGTGTGTCTATGGGATTGCTTGCGCATCTCCTCTTCCGTCGTTCTCCGCTCAAAGAATTGACATGTCAATTCTTTGAGCGGAGAGCAACAGAAGAGGAGGCTTGCGAGCCCTTTTAATGAAACACTGAGGCAGTCAGGATTCCGCAGCGGAGAATTCCGCTGCTTTTGCTCCTTGTGAACTGGCCCTAATAAAGACAGCGAGAGTCCTGCTGACCCCACCCACAAAGGATGATTGACAGCTTTCCCTTTATGATTGTATATAGGAGTCCAGTCAAGCTTTATTGTCAGAGATTAGAGATGAGCGAACCTGGAGCATGCTTGAGTCCATCCGAACCCGAACTTTCGACATTTGATGAGCGGTGGCTGCTGAACTTGGATAAAGCCCTAAGGCTATGTGGAAATCATGGATATAGTCATTGGCTGTATCCATGTTTTCCAGACAACCTTAGAGCTTTATCCAAGTTCAGCAGCCACCGCTAATCAAATACCGAACGTTCGGGTTCAGATGGACTCGAACCCGAACCCGGTTCGCTCATCTCTTTTAGAGATCCTTATTTATATCATGTTATTCTATATATCACTGCTATTTACTCACTTTCAGGGCAGTATGGAGGAAGAAGTGTTTTTGTTGAACTGGTTTTAAAAGGGCTTTTAAAAAAAAAATTCAAATCAACTGGTTTCAGAAAGTTAAAGATTTATCATTTACTTTACATTGTTTGCTAAGATACATTACCCTAATCTTTTTTTTTTAATTGCTTGAGCTATTGATCTATGCAAAGTTTGTTGAAATGAAAGCGACTATTAAGGAATTTAAGGTTTTTTTTTTAATTATTATATTATATATATTTATTATATATTATTATAGGTCATGATGTGGAAATTTATGGCATATTGCACCAACTAAATTTCTTAAAAATATGTTTAATATAAAAACTAGAGTTAAGCATGATCATTTGGCGATGACAGACTTCATTTTATTAGACCACTAATACAATAGCTGTTGCAAAACAAAGGTTCCCCATTCCTGATCTAAGATAATGGTATACCTTTATCTTAGATTATTCTCTATTGCCTTAAAAAGAAACCCATCATGGTCCCTGGAGATTTGCAGCGGGCACGCTCACCCTTTGGGCATTCTATCAAGGACCTGACAGCATGGCCCCCCTTGTGCCCTTGGCGGCTGATGATGGCAGGGTCACACTGACTGGCATTATGCAGAGTTCATTCCTATCGGTGAAGCAGTTCTACAAAGCCAATGTTTATTGTATTAAACACATTCTGTTTACCTGGGCTTTTTATCAGTTTATTCCAGATTTGTCCCATTTCCTCTCTCGGGTGACATTGACAAATGTTCCTCATAACATCCACTGATCAATGGTGCCAAACGTGACATCACAAAGGTCGGGCAATTTATTATTGTGATAGGTCATTAAGTTGGATTGGGTTTTCTGTGTCTCGCTCTAGAACATGTACAAGTTGTGTGTAATCGCTGTGCAGATAAAGAGATTTCCTGACTTCCCTGTATGATAATGCGTCTCTGCCGACTTCCAGGCTCACAGTTACCATCTTAACTATTTCGTCTTAAACTTGTCAAACCTTTTCTTCTTCGGTTTTGAAAGATGTTGTAGATCATAAACCAGTAAGCTGAGTCTCTGTCTCCTGTACTTCTCAGCAGTCTGTGCAAGGGATATACATGTGAGGGGCCAAGGGGCTTCAGTGTCCAATGCTTTCTGCAAAAGAACACTGGTGCCCGTATAAGGGCCCTACCACACAGAACGATGAACGTCCGAATCGGCCCTATCTGGCCAATTATTGCCCCGTGTAATAAACACCACCATCAGCTGATGACAACGATCATCGGCTAATCGTGTATGTAGGTTTGGACCTATAATTGTCAGGCGCCAACAGCGCATCGCTACATGTAATAGCGGTGTGCGGCTGATGATTACCAAACTGTATACATTACCTATCTATGCTGCACCGCTCCTCTTGCGCTCTGCTTCTCCCCGAGTCCCGCGCGCTCCAGCGCGGCCTGTCTGAGCTGACAGGCCGCTCAGCCAATCACAGGCTGGGACCGCCGCGGCCAGTGATTGGCTAAGCGGCCTGTTAGCTAAAACAGGCCGCTCTGAAGCTGGAGCGCGCAGGACCCGGGGAGAAGCACAGAACAAGAGGAACCCTGCAGCATGGATACTTAATGTATACAGTTTAAGCAAGGGCTGCAAGGACATGTCCATGCATGACCATGCAACAAGGGCTGCAACGATGTCCATGCAGCCCTTGTTAAACGATTATTGGGCCGTGTAATAGGCCCAGTAAACGAGTTATTATCGGGCCCCCATTGGCCCGTGTAATAGGACCCTAAGATGACACCAGTCTTCTGGTCCTATTAGACAAAGCGATTTTTAAGGACTAACGATAAACAACCGCAAACGAGATTGTTTATCTTTAACCTGAAATTGTCCATTATATTACACAGAGCGATGGTCGTAAGTGACGATCGTTACTATGATCATTACTGCGATCATTACTACAATCGTTTACTTCATCTGATCCCAGCAAAACAATGAACAATGTGCAATTACACTGAACGATTAGTGAACAAATGTGAAATTACAGCGAACGATTAGCGAGCGATTAATGATTATTTTAGGTTCAGATCTTAATTAACGATCAATGACACACAAACGATTTTTCAATCGTTGCCTGCAATTACACAGAATGATTATCGTTAAAATTCAAAGGATATAATGATTGTTCGCGCAAGAATCGTCCCGTGTAAAAGTGTATTTTTGTTTAAAGGACCGTCCGTTGTTACCGATTATAACATCTAGAGATGAGAAAAGCAGTTGGAAATTCAATTAGCCAGCTTCGCAAATATTTGGTAAAACTCATTAAGATTCGCGAATTGAATTTTAACGAATTTCAATAAAGCAGCCAAAACTATAGTAGCTACAGTACTGGGACTATTACAGAAGAGGGGATTTGATAAAGCATGTTGTTGTCAAATTGGAAAAGATTAGAAAATCACAATTTAGAAAAAGTGTAAATCAGCCAGTCACTTATCCAATTTCCTCCATTCCTCTCCTATTCCTCCATTCCTCTGGCCCTATATTATTCTGTTATGGTCCTTTTACACGGAACAATTTATCGTTCGAATTTGCACGATAACAATCGTACGTGTAAACGCAGCGAACGATCAAGCGATGAGCGAGAAGTCGTTAATTTTGATCTTTCAACATGTTCTCAAATCATCGTTGATCGTTCGCAAAAAATTTGCAGATCGTTCAGTGTAAACAGTCTTTCAACGATTTCACCTATGTGTGAGAAAGGCTTAAGCGATCGCAAAAAATTTTTCTGTACGATGTATTGTTCCGTCTAAACGCTGATTGTTATAAAAAAAACATTGTTCATTCAAAATCGTTAATCGTGCAATCGGGCGAATTATCGTTACGTGTAAAAGGACCATAAGTCTCTCCCTGCTCTGATGTAATTGCCTGCTGCCATCCTGCTCTCTCCTCCGCACACAGCCAACTGGCCGCCTCAGTTAAGAAATCGCCTTATATAGAGGAGGAGGTGCTGATATCACGGAGGGGCCTGCAGCTGATTGGATGGGCACTAGGGGGGTGGGCGCTGTCAGAAGCATCACCAGGCGGTGGCAGGAACAGTAACACAGACAGGAGAACAGAACAGTAACGCAGCGGCTGGTCTGAGTGGGGGGAAGTTGGGGGCTGTCAGAGGCGCCAGCCGACACACAGATGGGAGGACAGCATGATAACACAGTGGAGGTCTGAGGAGGGGGGCGGTCAGAGACACCAGGCGGCACACAAACAAACCTCAGGCAGGGACGAGTGGGGCACAGGTGCTGTCAGAGGCACGAGCTACAGGCAGCACACAGACAAACCTCCCTCCAGCATTACAGACATGGAATAGAGAAGCCTGTTCTGAGCAGGGGGGTGTCAGAGACACTGGGCAACAGGTGGGACACACAGACAAACCTCTGGAAAAGAAAGCGCTCAGTGGATCACATGTCCTCCCTCTCTACAGTAGGCGTGGTTAGAAGAGCTAACCCTGCCCATTGGACAGACAGACAACATGTGATCCCAGACACAGAAGGTGGGGACCAGGAGAAATGCGCAATGTCGGAGAGGACTCAGTTCAGATGATTTTATACATCCAGAGGAAATAAGTGCACCTAAAAAGCAGCAACATGATTCAAAAGCCATAATAGGTTGATTTTAGAAAGAGGGAAAGAGGGGCTATTTATTAATGTAAAAATTATTTATTGGGGGAAGGGATACCCCTTTAAGTATACATTCCATAGAAGCTTTTTATATTTGCTTCTTTATACCAGTGTTTATGGACTGTCAATGCATTTATGTATTATAGTCCACAGATCTAGTTCTTGTTCTCTTTGTCCTAAATACATGTATATACATCTAGGAACTTTATTCTTCATAACTATTATATATACCTGATCTAACACAGGAGGAGCAACAATGTGTTTTATTTTCCTTTTTAACCTTACAATTGCACGTGCCAAAACTTGTTACATTGTAACTACCGCAGTTTCCAGACTCCTGACTTTTTTCCTTCTACCGATGAGCAGAAGAGATCTATTTCATTCATGTGTGAAATTTACTTTAGCTCCCACAGGAGGGTTGTAGAATTCCCCAGGGACAGTAATGAGTGGCACAGCCCATGGCATGACCAATATTAAAATCCATAAATCTTCAGGAATGATGGATTTACTATAGAGAATAAAATGGAAATGAATAGCGGGGAGAGCGGGGACACTTGAAGAGAGTTTGAAGAAATGAGGTATAATGAGACAGAGAGGGATGAGGGAGGTGATGAGATTTATAGACGCCACTATGTGACATCTTCTTACTCTTTTATAATGATGGAGGATGCCACTCTTTGTTTCCTCAGGTGTTCTGTGTCAATCCACTGGGGACCAGCCCAATTGCGACTGTCACCTGGACTGCCCGGCAGGGACACACTTCTCTATGGGCGGCTGCTGGGAGTGCCCCCCTGGATTCTAGTAAGTGGCAGCAATAGCAAAGTATATAGAATATAGAGTATTGGTTCTTACATGTATTTTCATCAAAATGAAGAGTTTATGGTATATAATGCTGTGCCTTGCTGTTTAAATTGGACCTGTCATGAGTTTTTTGCTGACTTAAGTGAGACAGTGTACAATTTGATGTCTCATCCTGAATTGGGAAATATAACTCTTATTTCAATCCATCATTTCAGTGCTAAGATATAAGCATTAGTTTAATGTAAAGTAGGATATAAAGGCCACAGGGTGTTCCCCTTGGCTGCAGAACTTTTAGCTCCTTCTATGGACTTTGCTGGGCTTTTGCAGCCAAGAGGAATGCCCACTCGACTTGGGCTCTATCTTTCAATTTGCATAAACATTCTAAAGCTTATATCTCGGCACTGGAGTGATGGATTAATATAAGAGTTATATCTTCAGGGACCAACCACTCTGCTCCATCACAGCTTTCAATTGCATGTACATCTCAAGGACCTCAATGGAGTTGAAGGGGGTGCAAGGCAGGGTAGTAAAATCTAGTATGAAATCGCCCATTTGCATATCTTTGTTATAGCTGCACGCTGCGGTTCAACCAAGGGTTTAATGCTCCAAACTTAAAGCATTAAAAGGATCTGTGATACTTTTAGTTCTAGTCATATAAATCGTGTTCGTACTGGAACTCACAGCTATATTTTGCTTGTATAAAAATGCCCCAAGTCCTTAAAACAGAACATTTTGCATTAAAAGGAACCAATCAGATCCAAAATCACTATTAAGCTGGCAAACATTGCTAATACACAAAAGCACACACTGCCAAAACATATATCTGTTGCCTGGGTCCCTGCCCACTATGACCCAAGAACTGACTGTACTTTGATGAACTCCCGGGCTGTATGTAAATTCCGCTCAGGTAGGCATTGGGATGGTCACAATCCTGCGGCTTCCTATCTGGGCATGAATGAACACAATGATGACACCATGACTACTTGGGATCCAGGGACCACCCTGATGCCTACTTTAATGGAATTTCTATACAGTGCGGGAGTTCATCAAAGTATGTTTTTGGGTTGTAGCGGGCAGTTACATGGGCAGTGGGTGTTTCTGTGTATTAGAAATGTTTTATTTTGGATGTGATTGGTTCTCTTTAAATCTTGTGCTGTGAACAGTTCTCAAAGCTAAGGTAGTCAGTGAGTTTGCTGCTGTCCAGGGTGCTGTTCAGTGATGGAGGATGGAGGGGAAGTTGTTCAGGAATTGAAAAACTTGGCTGCATTTTCCCCAAATAGGACCACACTCGTCCAGTGGATGTTTCTGGTATCAGCAGTTGGTCACAGTCTTTGGAAGTAGGCAGCCATGCTTTTCTAAGTCTGATAAGATGTTTTAGGCTAATGCTGCGTTTACACGGAGTGATAATAATAACATCGAACGATTAACAATTTCGAAGTAACGATGTGTTTTTTATAACGATCAGCGTTTAGACGGAAAGATATATACGGAAATATATAAAATTTGTTATTGCAATCGTTTTTAAGATCGTTTAAGCCCATCTCACACATAAAGTAAATCGGTAAAAGACTGTTTACAAAAAGCGATCTGCAAATTTTTAGCGAACGACCAACGACGATTTGAAAACATGTTGAAAGATCAAAATGAATGATTTCTTGCTCGTCGCTTGGTCGTTCACTGTGTTTACATAAGCCGATTATCGCTTAAATGTTATTGCGAAAATTCGAACAATAATTGTTCCATGTAAACGCAGCATAAGGCTACTATTACACCAAGTGATTTCTTTGATGACTAACAATGGACGATAAACGATTTCAAACGACCGCTATGGCAAACGACCCGAAATCGTTCGCCCAATTAAACGGAACGATGCTCGTTACTTATGATCGTTCTTGCAACGTTTTGTCATCGATATTGCGTACATTTCAGCTATGACTTCTTACTACACCGAACGATGTGTGAACGATCAAACGATAAAAACAGGTCTGAATTCTATAGATTTCTCGTTGGTCATTTAATCGTTGTCTGCTATTACACAAACCGATTATCGTTTAAATCCGAACGATCTAACGATTTTTCGAACGATAATCGTCCCGTGTAATACGGCCCTAAGAGCTTAATGAATGTGTTTTTTTAGTGAGAGTTGTTTATCTGTATTTTATTCTTTTTGAGGACATTGAGGCATGTTATTGTGCCTTCTAAGGAGACGTGTGCCCACAGCTGATAGAGAGCAAATATTTCTAAATAACAGGATTGTTTCTGTATCATTCAGGCTGGGTTCATACCACTCACATCCATTGTTTTCATTTTCTAAGGGCCCGTTCACACTGAGTAAAACAGGTGGAAATTCCAAGCAGATCCCCCACAGCAGACTCCGCTGGGAATCCCGCCTGCCTCGGTGTCTCAATGTAATGTGTTGCGCGCCTCCACTCTTCGCTCAAAGAATTAACATGTTAGTTCGTCAAGCGGAGACACGCAACACATTACATTGAGACACTGAGGCAGGCGGGATTCAGAGTGTAGTCCACCATGGGGGTTCCACTCATAATTTCTGCCTGTTTTACTCTAATAGAACAAAGAAAGTAATCTTTACATGACATACACGGTGCCCAACAGTTCCCATTGACTTTAACGGTGTTGAGTTTCCTCTATGGTGTTCGGCAATTTACAAGACAAAATAGATATGCATGTTGTGTTCCTTTTTCTTGTCTATGTACAGAATGGAAATTCAGTTGCAGGGATTTCCATGGGAGAAATCTACCACATGTGAATGTACCCTCATTACATTTGTTGTTGTCTGTAGGGCCCATGTATTTAATATACATTTGCTGTATGCTTCAGGAAACCTCCTGGCATATAGGGCAAACATGTCCACAGACTCATGCAACAGAGGCCAAAGAAACATATACAGTGGTGCCTTGGATTACGAGCATACTTTGTTCCGGGACCGTGCTTGTAATCCAAATCCACTCTTAAACCAAAGCAAATTTTCCTATAAGAAATCACTGAAATGCAGACAATTGGTTCCACACCCCAACAATAATGATTTTTATTCCGAATAACATGTAAAAGAAATGTAACACACATTTAGAAACATCTGAATATGTGATAATATAAGTTACTGTAGAGTGTAGAAATCATTATGTGGTGTATAATGTATAGTAAGTGCATAAACCTGAAAAAACAGCAGCAATTTGCAGATACAGGATGGGACTGCAGATTCCCATAATGCAGTAGAGTAGTACAACAGGCTAGAATAGAGAAGCAGGGCTGCTGTCAGAGGTCTGTGTGGTCACATGACAGCAATGGGGAAGGGAGGGTGTTCAGCATGGACCAATCAGGAAGTGAGAATCACAGAGCTGTGAAGGAGGACAGTGACAGAAACTTTTCTAAACAGCATTGTGAACGGTTAAGTGTAAGTGCAGGCACATTATAGCAGCAGTGTGTATAGCTGAGTGTGGGTGCAGGCACATTATAGCAGCAGTGTGTATAGCTGAGTGTAAGTGCAGGCACATTATAGCAGCAGTGTGTATAGCTGAGTGTGGGTGCAGGCACATTATAGCAGCAGTGTGTATAGCTGAGTGTGGGTGCAGGCACATTATAGCAGGAATGGAGAGGATGGGAAACACAAGGGCTGACAGACTGTCAGGAGCATGAAGGAATGAGCAGGGCATATGTCCGCACATAAATGCAGCAGGGAGACAGAGGTTACAGCTATGAAGAGATTACCTCCACAGTCCTGTCCCCTAATGTAAGCCCCAGACTTAAGTGGATCTGCTATGATTTAGAAGGTGAGGGAGACTTCCTGGGTCAGAGTACAGTGCTGTAGACCACACTATACCCACCCTGCCCCTCCCCCTCCCACCCATTACAGGGAGCTTTTAAACCAAAGCAATGTTCTTAAACCAAGTCACAATTTTAAAAAACTTTGAGCTTCTTGCAAAAAACTCTTAATCCAAGTTACTCTTAAACCAAGGTACCACTGTATTTGATTCGAAAGGTTTCTCTTGAGTTTTACATACCATAGAGCGGTGTATCAAAAAAAATATATATATACAATGCAGTACAATACTGGCTGCTAGTGGTTGGCTGCTATGGGCAACTGCTCCACTTTTCCACCAGGTTTGTGTAATATTTGCAGTAGACTTCCCTAATGCTATGTCCCGCTGGTTCTATTAATGCAGGATGCCCCCGTACTGACGCTGCCCTAGACCTGTGCCCAGTGTGGCATGTGCCTGGTTAACACAAACTTGCCTGCAGTATTAAAATGTTCCCATTCAATCATGTAACAGAGAGCGAGGTGACGTGTCCTATATTATCCCCCGAGCTCTTTCCATTGATCTTGCTGGTATTTTAGTATTCGGTGTTACTTGCTTTGATGGGTGTGTTTGACTCCAGCTGCAGGAAGAGACTCCCCGGAGACCCCCACAATCCTGACATATTTTCCTGCTCCATTATTAAAATTCCTCTTTGTCTCTTTCATATTTTCTGGATCTTTCTGCGTAAATCAAGAAGCCATCGGTGATTGATGGATACAATATATCTTGGAGGTCACTGGAACACAGAAAAAAAAGAGATTAATCTGGTGATATTGATTATTTTACATCATCTCGGAGGGCAGGATTATTTTTTTTCCCATTTATTCCTCATTTTATCTGTCCTACATTTTTACATGTATATAATGGAAAGCGCCTGGGGGACTGTGCTTGTGCCTAGTACAGCAGATATACATTTATCTAATATCACAATAATTACGGCTAAAGTAGCTGCGATGACAAGACACGCTCATATCCCGCAGTCTCCATTACGGCAAAAAAAAGTTAAACGAAGGTTTATAGAGTAAAACCATCTCTGATTATAGAGCAGCAGTAATACCTTCCATGTTAATGCTTCCCACCTACACTATACTAATGACACTATATGGCTGGGTTCACACATGCAGTTTTTAATGCATTTTATTTCGTCAGCAAGGAGAAATATATGTTCTTTCTTTATATTTCTAACAGAATAGGCCGGGGGTAGGGAACCTTGGCCCTCCAGCTATTGCAAAACTACAACTCCCACTATGCCTGGACAGCCAAAGCTTTAGCTTTGGCTGTCCAGGCATGCATGGAGTTGTAGTTTTGCAACAGCTGGAGGGCCAAGGTTCCCTAAACCCCGGGATGGGCTATCAATAGTGGATTGGCAGGATTCCGACATCCAAAATACTTGAGCCACCTTTACTACACCGAGAATGGGGCCAGAAGTAGTTGGCATCATTGGCATCAACACCGGTGTACCCGTGTATCCTCAGTATCTGTCATTGCAATAGTTGCTATGACTGCAGTACCCTGGCACCACCACTAGACACCGAATAGCGCAATAGCGTTTGTGCGCAAAACAGGTAGTAGCACCCAGCCAATCAACTTTGGCTATCTTTTTTATTTTTTCTAGATAACCTCTTTACGTTATTCCACACCTACAGGGTAGGGGGTTACTTTGATAACGAAACGTGAAGGTCCAAATGCTGCCCCCCCACCCCCACCCTAATCCCAAAAAGAGGAGTTCAGCACACAGAAGTAAATGGAGCAGTGGTGGACAATTAGGAGGACATGGTAGACCACCGCTCTAAGAATTATTGATCAGCTAGTTATCCCCTATGCTGTGGATCGGGGATATCTTTGCACCAGTCTAAATTTTACACCCTTTGATAAATCTCCCCCGAAGCCTTTAAAGCTCTTGCATAAGGTCATATTATGAGTGCAACCACTTTGTTATAGAGGCCTATAATATGGTGCCATGTTGGGGTCCTACTGTATCTCCATAGGCATCTGATTGCGTATGGAGTTTTTTCTTTGGAAGTCATATCATTTCTCTAAAGTAAACTTCTCTAAAACCATTTTAGCATGGCACAGTCAGGCCAGGGTTCCCGGCACCCACCAGAGGATCCAGAGGGCCTTTACATTTTACAGAATATCACTTGCAATTACATCTCATCATCACAATCATTGTGCACACATTGTGGACAGATCATTAATAAGATTTAATAGCATCTTTATTTATATAGCGCCAACCTTTTACACAGAGCTGTACAGAGATTGTCATCACACACATCAGTCCCTAATCGGAACTTAAAGGGGAGGTCCGGGGTCCAACATTTTTTTTTAAACACCCGGGGAGGAGGTATCTGTACATAACGGGCACTTATCTCCCTGGCTCCAGCTCTGGGGTCCGCTGTCCTCCGTTCTGGTTCTCGGTCCCCTGGCAAATTCCTAGTCTGAGCAGGGACTTGGGACATGACGTGTCAGGCCAGCTCAGCCAGTCAGCGGCCGAGGCACGACCCCACTACGGCCACTGACTGGCTAAGCGAGCCAGACATGTCACGTTCCTGGTCTCGCCAAGACCAGGAAATGTCAGAGGACAGCGGACCCCAATGCTGAAGCCGGGAAGGTAAGTGCCTGTTATGTTCAGACACCTCCTCCCCGGCTGTTTTAAAAAAAAGTGTTGGATCCAGGACTTCTGCTTTAACCTTGGAGTATGGGAGGAAACAAAAGATCCATAGAGAACCTACAAGAACACAGGGAGAACATACAAACTCCATGCAGATGTGGCCCTTGTTTGGATATTAACCCAGTATGTCAGTGCTGCAAGACAACAGTGCTAACCACTGGAGCTCCAGGGTCTATATCACCAAGAGAAGAATGGTTGGCTTCAAAGTAAGCCCCACATGAGGTTGTCTTTTCCTGGATTACAGCCAGGGCCAAGGGGATTCAATCCCTTCAATAATATAGCGCCATACAATAACATAGACCCCAACCATGCTAATATTGATAACCTTGATTTTTAAAGCCTGGACATCCCCTCTGAACTTCCCTTTGTAGTAGACAATGTAATTGATGTTTGTACATTAGATTGGGAAGGAGGAAGCACTTAAACTATTACGGTGGCCTTGGTGGAGACTGCGCACATCAGGGACGCCCTAGTACCCCAATTCTAATATTTATTAAAGTTTCATAGAAGAATTTCCACAATTTTTCTGACTTGTGAACTGTTTCTTGCAGCTGCCCTGGAGGACCGGCTGCAGCGAGACAATGTCCAGCGGGGACGGCCAACCCCAAACCGGGGAGAAGCAACATACTTGACTGCCAGGTTAGGTCATGAAAATACAGGACTTCATCTACACGGTATGGTTGTTGTCAGAATTACTGCTATCATATGATTTTCACAGGCCTGCCCTCCAGGTTTCATTGGTTTGGACTCTGGCCAGTCCTGTAGACCATGCCCATCCGGCTATTCCTGTGATCCTACATCAGGTCTATTACATCCCTGTACCCCCGGCTCTTACTCCCTGGAGGGTAAGCTGCACTGTTCTCCATGCCCTGATGGATTTGTCTGCCCGGATGGTCGAGAATGGAAGGTTTGTATTCAGATATTATTAAGAGCATGTGGGATATAACACATATGTGAACCAGCCCTTCAATTTACATCTGCATTGTAATGTAAGTCTACCGCCGCTCAGAGCTTATGTAGATTGCTTTGGCTGTCTGCACCTTTTAATAAATAAATTAAGATGAGAGGAGCCGCACTTAAATGGGTTGTTCACCAATTTTATTTTATTCTTTTTACTTTCAAAACAACTGGTGCCAGAGATTTGTAATTTACTTAGATTAAAAAATCTCAAATCTTCCAGTACTTATCGGGTGCTGTAGGTCCTGCTGGAAGTTTTTTTTCCAGTCTGAAGAGCAGGAGAGGTTTTCTCTGGGGATATGCTATTGCTCTGGACAGTTCCTGAGATGGACAGAGGTGGCAGCAGAGAGCACTGTGTCAGACTGGCTCTGGCCGCACACTCCATTGTGTGCAGTGGGGAATTTGGATGCAGGCGCACACTGATGCGCCTGCATCTGAATTCACCAAAAATTAAGATCATCCAGCCGATACAGCCGATACTTCAGCAACACCGGCCGTTCTGTGACCCGGCCGGATGACAGAACGGCCGGTGTTTTAGAGAGTGTGATCATGGCCTAACAAATACAATGTATCCAGGCTGTGTAGCTCACAGAGATCTGCCTGGTCCGGATCCTGTATACATGTCTGCTGCCTCTGGATATAAACCAGAATGTTTCTCCTCCCTGTTTGCAGACAAAGATCTAGAAAATGAAATATATAAAAAAAAAAACTACACAACTTCTTATCCTGAAATTATTACAATTCATTTACATTAACCCAGAAAACTCTTTTTGATGCTTGGCCATAGTCTAGGAGGTCTGTGGTTTTGCGGTATTATTCCTAGTGACGGTTCTTTCCCTTCAGCTGTGTCCTCCAGGACAAGAGCCGGCAGAGAATCACACTCGCTGTGTGGATTGCGCCCCGGGATTCTTCTCTACTTGGAGTTCATCGACATGTCTGCCCTGTCTGCCAGGTATCATCTGGGTCTTAGATGCTTTCTAGCAGTAATTTCTAGCCGGTGGGGGTTGGCTGTTTGTCCTACTACTTGTCGCGGCAGCTGGCGGAGGGGTGGTCGTGGATGGCACTGTGTGAGGAGGTGTTGGAAGTTTTAGTTAAAAGGTGGTAACCCCTCTCCTTTATATCTTAAGGAGGTCGGGGACCTGGATGGTGGATTACCGCTTAAGTGGTGTGCTCGGAGATTCCTTAAGAATCGGTGGAAGCAGTGTGGGCAGATTTGCCAGCCCCGAGTCGGCGCGGTGCGACGGGGGGATCTAATTTTTACACTGCTGATGGGCCATCCATGACCTCCCTGTTTAGGTATACTGGGGTGATATGCTGGTTACGTTTGGGGGTGGTTGTTATATATATAGGATTGTTATATATTTACTGTTATTTAATTTCAATAAAAGGCTGCTGTGGCCGTTAATATCCAACTTTAAGCAAGGTGTCGGGTCTTTTATTTAAGGTAAAAGGGGGGAGGGGTGCGGGGGGGTTGGGGTTCGGGAAAAGGTTACATACACCCCCGTAGTATGCCATACCCCTAATCATGTGCCTACAAGGGTTTTTTCTTTCCACCACTTTTCCTCACTTGAATGGTGTTTTTGGTCTATGGCAGCTTGCTTGTTCCTGAAAAGAAACATGTATGGGCCTGGTTATTTTTTTTTAATGCTTTTATTTGTAAGGAATAAGTTGTTGTTTGTTTTTAAATGTCTCTCTCTCGTTCCAACTTTTAAAATCTAAATCAACAGTAGATGTGAAGTAAAGCAAGTCTGCAATTTAAGCCCCTATTCCACGGGCCAACTGTAAGGGGCAAACAAGCGCTGTTAGCGTATGTTTGCTCCTCGTTGCGGCAGCGAGCGGGTGAGTGCGGGAGGGGCCGCGGTGGGGCTGCCCGGTTGATCGCTAGATCGTTCGGGCAGCCCTTAGAGGATAGCAGTGGTCTGCTGCTGCCACTCCTATTCCCCGGAGCAACAGCAGCAGATCGCTGCTATCACAGCCGTTTGTCTTTCAACATGGTTGAAAGACAAACAACAGCAATGATCAGCCGACATGAACGATGCCGGCTGATTGTTGCATTCTATTCCAGGGGACAATTAGGGCCTTTACATTCTTTTTTTCTTTTCTTCTTGATCCTGGTGTAAAACAAAGCTATAATATATATATATATATATATATATATATATATATATATATATATAATATTATATAAGGGAGGGGAGGTTGGGAGGGAAGTTTTCAGCTCCAACTAAGGGTGTGCTAAGGGGGAATAAAGTTACCATGTGGGGTTACAGGGGGAGATAGAGGGGGAGTATGCTCAGGGAGGAGGGCGAAAACACCAATAGGGTTCCGCAAAATTACCAATATTATGGAAAGGCCTGAGGAGGCGTGCTAAGAGCCTTCTGGAAGATTCTGGCAGCATCCAGTAGGTCATGCCATCAGTGACCTCCATTTAGAGGTTACAAGGGCTGCTGTGTGAAAACAATCAATGAACAGCTGTATTGTTCAGCACAGCAAGATAACGTAAGGTGACGCCTTTGGAATTATCTGGATTTCTACATTGATTAGTAATAAAATGTGGTCTGACTGTTACCTGAGTCACCGCCGTAGACCACCGGAGCTCATTTTATTTGTAGTCAATGCACAAATCCAAGTACATCCAATGAGTTCACTTATTTTTATATAACAACTATATGTAAAAGCTTTGAAGGCTACACCTGGCATAAGACTTAGTACATAAGTAAGTACAGGGATCAGGCAGTTTTTGTATCTTTTCCAGTTTGGGCAGGAGCACAGTATGCAATGTGTTAGCCTTCCCTTGAGCGAGGATGAGCAGAGTTACAGTAATCACCATGTAAGTGTTAGATATAATCCAGGACTGTAGCATGTGGGCTGTCAGGTGGAGGTGACAGGAGCCTCTCGTTTCATATCATTGCCTTCATTACCAGAGAATAACCTGATCCAGCCAGGGGCTGTGGGCTCTATACCGTTTATTTTCACTCCATTTTGGAACAATGTAATGAGAAAATCAAGCGATTACTGTGCCGGCCATAGAGATAAATAAGCCGATAATTATTCCTTCTCATTAAATAATGAAGCGAACCTTCAGAGAGGCGCAGCCTGTCAGGAGGAGAGAAATGATGAGCGGAGCAGAGACGTTCTCATTAAAAAGGATGCCTGGGATCTGACGAACAGCAGGCACCGCGCTCTGCTTAACACCTGCTCTGCCAGAACGTCCCACTGGCCCTGCTCCTCTGTGTGATGGTGGGTGTGAGGTGTATGCTATACCCCTCATAATTGAGGACTCACAGCATAAATGGTCAGAGGACACTTAAAGGGGTATTCCACTCAAACATTACTTTTCATATGTTGCTGCCCATGATGAAACTAACAATTAATTCCATACTTGTTATTATCTATTCAGTCTTCTTCCCCCAGTTCTCAGCTGCTGCTTTCTGCTGAAAACAAAAAATACTGTGTGTGAGCTTTTCTCTCTGTCTCCTCCCCCCCCTCCCTTCTGAAACGGATCATGTAAACAAGCCCCTATGTGCAACTTTGTAATGCTGGGAGGATTAATCACAGCGAGTTCATCAGCAACTTGACCTCAGATTAACCCTCCCAGCATGACAAAGAAGCTACAGAGTTGCAGATAAAGCCTGCCAGGCTCAGAAGGAAGGGGGAAGAGGGGCAGAAAAGCTGAATAGATAATAACATGTAAGGAAGGAATTGTAAGTCTCACCATGGGCAGCAATTTACCAAAAGCTATGTTTAAGTGGAATATTTGCCTATGGATTAAACTCTTAATATCGTGGATACTGTGGTGAGGATGGAGGTAAGAGAGATACCCTCATCCTCAGTGCTCTGTGCCCTGTAAGAAGCCATCAGCAGGTTACATACTTCTAAGCCGATGATAATTTCCCTTTAGGGTGCGTTCACACCTACAGGATCTGCAGCAGATTTGATGCTGTGTTCAGTTACTTAAATGAAATCTGCTGCAGAAAATCAGCTGCAGATCCTGTAGGTGTGAACGCACCATTAAACAGGACAGCCCCAACCACGGTGACATTTCCTCTCTAATCTAAGTAGGATAGAGAACAAAAAAGGGACGATAGGGATACATGATTCAGCAGAAACCTCATAATTCAGTAGCCTAGATACAGATAATGGATGAAACAAAGTTCCAATTTAGTAGCCTAGATTGCAAAAATAGATAAAATATGTTCATGTTGGGTGTTCCGATGTGTTTTTCCTGGCTTATATTCTTGGGTTCATCAGGGAACCAAAAAAATAATAATATGGCAACACTGAAATACAATAAGCCAAACCAAAATAGTAATAGTGTTACAAAAAGATCTGAAAGACCCGATATCAAAGGCTCTATATCCAGACTTAGAAATACTTTCATTGATAAATCCTTTAAGGGATTAAAACATGACAGCTTCCTTCCAGATACAGCACCTCTCCTGTCCTCAGTTTGAGTGTGGGGGTTTGCAGCTGAGTTCCATTGAAGTGATTGGAGCTGAATTGTAATACCACACACAACCTAAGGACACTGGGGTGGCGCTGTTTTTTTTGTGTTATGTGTTGTGTTACTTAGGGACTGTATAGGTGAGTTCCCATGGGTTTATTCTATGTGTAATATGCCGCCATCACCAGACTAATGCTCCGAATTCATTATTGTCTTTCTCCAGGAAGTTATTGCCCCTTTGCTGGCCGGATTCACACTGTGATATCGCCCACTGGATTTCTGAAGGACGGCAGCGGACAGATAAGCTCTTGTATTTGTAGTAACTGTCCCCCAACAGTAGAAGCTCCTCATCAATCCAGTAATGTGCCGGTTACCTGCCCCCCTGGGTACTATGTGACTGCAGAAGGACGACCAGAGTGCAAGTTCTGTCCCCCAGGTATGACACTTACACCACTATTCACGGCAATATAAGTGCCTGCCACCTTCACATGTCACACAGACACAAGTCACAAGTGCTGATGAGTTTGGGGTATCGGTGCTGTGTGACATGTCAGAAGTTTTTTTTTAAATGACAGTAAAGGTTTAAAATGCAGAATGAATTATATACAGAGTAAAACGTATTATACAAAGGTTTTTCCGACAGTAGTTTTTCATTGTGTGCTAATATTTTTACAATTTTGCCCCCCTCCCCCTTTGTGTTTTGTGAGCAAAAAAAAAAAAAACTGCATGAGGAGGGGGCTGTATGACCAAATTATGTTTGTGTGGTGACATCCCACGGTGGTATGGAGGAGTTACGGCCAGTCACTTGCTAGGTGGTGAAGCATGACGCCAGTTCTATGGTGGTTGGCTGAGATATAGCCGGGCCCAGTGATGTTATGTTGTGACGCCAGTGCCAGTTGGGTACACAGGTATGGTGGCACACTTGCTTTTATTTAAAAGGGTCGGTTACACCTTGTTCCCCTGTGGACAGTGTCCTGCCGGGTTGTTGCGGGCTCCCTTGGGTACTTATCACGGTGGTCTGGAGTGGTATAGTGACCCACCCGGACTATTAGTACTGCCACCCACAGAAAGGGGAGATGACCCAAGGAGAGTGTGTACTGTGTTGGTGCTTGACAAGGAATCACAGAGTCTCTTTCTCATAAATAGAATCTGGTTTACTCTGAAAATACTTGTATGCAGCAGGTCATACAGCTTTGCATTGATATAATACGTTACACTTGATAGTTCAAGATCCAGATCTGTAGAGTATAGAGAGTGGTAAAATAATGCTGACTGGGTTGCGTGCTGAGAGGTAAGAGTAGTATCAGAAAAGTAGAGAAAAGGATGTCGTAGGAGTGCCAATCCAAGTAGTACTGTGCTCTGCCTTGAGAAGAGAGAGAATACTTGTGTCCGTGTTTTGACTCTTTGGTCTTTGCACCACCTATTGCCCTGCCAGTGTCGGGGGACCCCTCCTAGTAGGTGACACAAGGCCCAGGCCCAGAGCAGAATGCTGAGAGTTCCCTGCTTACACCCGCGCTGTGAGATAGAGTTCATAGGCTTCTAGCAACTTTGCTCTATCCAGATCAGTTCCTTACTTTCTTTATGGATACTGTCCTGCACTGTGTCTCTCCTTGTCCACAGTGGGTTGAGATGATCTCTGACTTGTCCTCTCTAGTGGAAGCTTAAGATTGCATAGTGTTGAGTTACCTTAGAAGAAACTGTAGGTTGCATGTGCCTAGGTCTGCTTCTAGACTGCAAACTGAGACTGGGGACCTGGCAGAGGGCCAGGGCCCAACTGGACCGCTGTAGAGAGCGTTCTAGCCTGCATCCTTCCTCTACAGAGTCTGGTGGCAAAAGACACTACACTTCCTCTACCCATGTGACTTCCTATCTACAGCCCCTGTAAGGTGTGCTGTGAGTGGGTGAGGAGTGCATAAGTGGGAAGTAAAGAGAGAAATGATAGGATAGCAGAAGAGAATACTCTCATTGGCTTACAGATCCATGTGACATATAAACAAACAATAACCTTTTCAATACTACAGCTGTGCAACACTGAATACACATACTTGCAATTGCGACATCTTGTGTCGAAACTTAAACACTACTACATCATGACTTACACTGGAAAAAGTACAGGCTTTTATGCAGTGTGTAACTAATAGCAACACCCTTAGTGGGACACCACATTTGCACTACATAGTATTATTACTCCCATGATGGGGAGTAGTACGAGGGCCATCTTCATCACCGGTAAGCCGCCGAACCCCCCCCCCCTACCCCCCGCCCGCCGTCACCCGCCACCGCATATATACATATACACTATCCCATTGCTAACTCCCCGCCCGGCCGCGGCTCTCCCCTCACACATACCAGCTCCCGATTCCAGATGTCCGCACTGACTGTTCTCTCCCACACACAAAGGCTGCGTGCTGGCCGGGGACACCGAGAAGCACCGGGAGCCGGTATGTGTGAGGGGAGAGCCGCGGCCGGGGAATCAGCAATGGGATAGTGGCAAGGACACTTGCTCCCCAAAGTATTCCATAAATATATTCAATTAATAAAACACACTGTACACTACATTACATTACTTTACATAGACATCCAGAGAAACAATAAAGTCTCATAGACTTTTACATAAAGAGCGCCCCCTGCTGGACACTCCATAGGAATTATACCCTGGGTAGTGACATTACTGTATCTGAGAGAATTCTAACACTCCATGATCTACTAAATTAAGGGAAATAGCAGTATATGTGCATTTCCCATAATTAATGTACATTAGAAATTTGTCTAACTTTCCATAAGTAATAACATATCAAAAAATAATTTTGGCCGGACTTCTCCTTTAAGACTGCAGGAACTTCCCAAATAGAGGAGTTTGGCAATTGAGCTCTCTATGTACCCGGCGCTGCTAGAGCCCAGTGCTTTTAATTGAGTCAATTCTGCAAAGAGAAGTCAGAACAAGACCTAGTCAGTGCTACAGAGGGCCACCTAGGGCCCCATGGGATTACTATGGTTCCTGCAGAGCACTGCAGAAAGTACAGAGTAGTACCCTAACCCTGTCTGAGGAATTTGCCACTGAGGAAGCACAGAGGATTTGTTCTTCAACTTTTGCCTGTGAGGGAAGGTTTCATACCTTATTTTATTTCATACTTCATGGTGCTTGTTCAAGTAAAAAGTGATCTTTTATCATCTGCAGATTATGTTAAGTGGGCGGGGCTTCATGGCAACTGCGCCACTTAGCCCCCTCCGTGACGTCATTGGCACATAGGCCCCGCCCCTCATCAACCATTGGAACAGGCTGGCCTAAAGGTCTAGGCCCCACCCCCTCTAGGACGGCCCATACCAATGGGCGTCAAGGAGACAGGGCCTATGTTTCGATGATGTCATGGAGGGGTGGTGGTGCTGTGGGCGGGGCTAAGTGGCCCAGTTGCCGTGAAGCCCCACCCACTTACCACAATCTGCAGTTGATAAAAGATCACTGTTTACTTGAACAAGCACCGTGACATATGATATAAAATAAAGTATAAAAACTGCTGAATTTACCCTTTACACCTGTGTAGAGGAGTCAGAATGTAAACAGTGGTGACAGTGTCACTTTAAGGCTGGGAAAAGTACTTCATAGCTGTCACAGCATATCTCCATTCAGACCTGCATCCTGCAATAGGAAACTGCAGCTCAATCATAGTGAGCATTACTTGTCTACACAAATCACATGCTGGGAGCCAACCAATGTGGACGAAAAAACACAGCGATGTACACTAGACTGTCTGCAACACACAGATTACCCCGCAATAGCCAGACACCATTTGTGGCTACCTTAGGGCTATGTTCACACTACGTATATTTCAGTCAGTATTGCAACCAAAACCAGGAGTGGATTAAAAACACAGAAAGGATCTGTTCACACAATGTTGAAATTGAGTGGACGGCCGCCATATAACAGTAAATAACGGCCATTATTTCAATATAACAGCCGTTGTTTTAAAATAACAGCAAATATTTGCCATTAAATGGCGGCCATCCACTCAATTTCAATATTGTGTGAACAGAGCCTTTCTGTGTTTTTAATCCACTCCTGGTTTTGGTTGCAATACTGACTTAAATATACTGACTGAAATATACATATACTGACTGAAATATACGTAGTGTGAACGCAGCCTAGAACTGTAAGAACTGTAGAAGAAGTGAATTTGTTTAGTGAAGAATCCTGTGTACATTGATCTCCTCAACTCGCAATGTCTTGGCTTTATCTGCATCTGTATTATCTCAACACTAGTAATATGGTTACATGACATTCTGCGGTACTGTTTATTTTTTGGTACTGTATAGGAATACCTGTGCACAGCTTGGCAATGTTAAAAGTTTTTGGTATTTGTTCATTGTATGGCAGTGTTACATGGGCTCTGTATGGTATTATATGGTGGTGTATGGCAGTGTTACATGGGCTCTGTATGGTATTATATAGTGGTGTATGGCATTATTACATGGGCTCTGTATGGTATTATGTAGTGGTGTATGGCATTATTACATGGGCTCTGTATGGTATTATATGGTGGTGTATGGCAGTGTTACATGGGCTCTGTATGGTATTATATAGTGGTGTATGGCATTATTACATGGGCTCTGTATGGTATTATATGGTGGTGTATGGCAGTGTTACATGGGCTCTGTATGGTATTATATGGTGGTGTATGGCAGTATTACATGGGCTCTGTATGGTATTATATGGTGGTGTATGGCAGTATTACATGGGCTCTGTAGGGTGTTATATGGTGGTGTATGGCAGTATTACATGGGCTCTGTATGGTATTATATGGTGGTGTATGGCAGTGTTACATGGGCTCTGTATAGTATTATATGGTGGTGTATGGCAGTGTTACATGGGCTCTGTATGGTATTATATAGTGGTGTATGGCAGTATTACATGGGCTCTGTATGGTATTATATGGTGGTGTATGGCAGTGTTACATGGGCTCTGTATGGTATTATATAGTGGTGTATGGCATTATTACATGGGCTCTGTATGGTATTATATGGTGGTGTATGGCAGTGTTACATGGGCTCTGTATGGTATTATATGGTGGTGTATGGCAGTGTTACATGGGCTCTGTATGGTATTATATGGTGGTGTATGGCAGTATTACATGGGCTCTGTAGGGTGTTATATGGTGGTGTATGGCAGTATTACATGGGCTCTGTATGGTATTATATGGTGGTGTATGGCAGTGTTACATGGGCTCTGTATAGTATTATATGGTGGTGTATGGCAGTGTTACATGGGCTCTGTATGGTATTATATAGTGGTGTATGGCATTATTACATGGGCTCTGTATGGTATTATATAGTGGTGTATGGCAGTATTACATGGGCTCTGTATGGTATTATATGTTGGTGTATGGTGGTGCTACATGGGCTCTGTATGATATTATATGGTGGTGTATGGCAGTGTTACATGGGCTGTGTATGGTATTATATGGTGGTGTATAGCAGTATTACATGAGCTCTGTATGGTATTATATGGTGGTGTATGGCAGTATTACATGGGCTTTGTATGGTATTATATGTTGGTGTATGGTGGTGCTACATGGGCTCTGTATGGTATTATATGGTGGTGTATGGCAGTATTACATGGGCTCTGTATGGTATTATATAGTGGTGTATCTATGGCAGTATTACATGGGCTCTGTATGGTATTATATAGTGGTGTATGGCAGTGTTACATGGGCTCTGTAGGGTGTTATATGGTGGTGTATGGCAGTATTACATGGGCTCTGTATGGTATTATATGGTGGTGTATGGCATTATTACATGGGCTCTGTATGGTATTATATGGTGGTGTATAGCAGCATTACATGGGCTTTGTATAGTATATAGTGGTGTATAGCGGTATTACATGGGCTTTGTATGGTATTATATAGCAGTGTATGGCAATATAACATGGGCTCGGTGTGGCATTATATAGTAGTATCTGGCAGTATTACATGGGTTCTGTGTGGTATTGTATGGGGTGTATGGTACTATTACATGGTCTTTGTATAGTATTATACAGTGGTGTATGACAATATCACATGGGCTTAGTGTAGTATTATATAGCAGTGTACGTCAGTATTTAGAGTTAGGCGATATGGCCAAAAAATAAAATACTGATTTTAAAAAAAAATCTCGATTTAAATCTTGATTAAAAAAAAAAAATTATATTTTTACTAATTATGATGGGTGTAGTAGTGGAGCAGTATTGGGAGTAGTAGTATCAGGAGTGGGGGCAGTAGTAGCAATAGGAGTGGGAGTAGTAGTATCAGGAGTGGGGGCAGTAGTAGCAATAGGAGTGGGAGTAGTAGTATCAGGAGTGGGGGCAGTAGTAGCAATAGAAGTGGGAGTAGTAGTATCAGGAGTGGGGGCAGTAGTAGCAATAGGAGTGGGAGTAGTAGTATCAGGAGTGGGGGCAGTAGTAGCAATAGGAGTGGGAGTAGTAGTATCAGGAGTGGGGGCAGTAGTAGCAATAGGAGTGGGAGTAGTAGTATCAGGAGTGGGGGCAGTAGTAGCAATAGAAGTGGGAGTAGTAGTATCAGGAGTGGGGGCAGTAGTAGCAATAGGAGTGGGAGTAGTAGTATCAGGAGTGGGGGCAGTAGTAGCAATAGCAGTGGAGGCAGTATTGGAAGTAGTAGTAGTAGTATATGGTGGTGTATGGCAGTATTACATGTACACTGTATAGTATTATATGGCAATGTCTGGCTGTATTATATGTGCACTGTATGGTGTTATATGGCATTCTATAGCGGTATTTTTGCACAATATGCCACTATCATTTCTTTTTTCATTATTATTTGTGGGGGGTTTTCAAAAGGGCCTTCAATCCCAGCTCTGCTCGGGGCTGCACAGCGGGAGCCCTATCCAGTATTTATGAAGCAATTACACAGTTTTCAGCTTGTTGTCCAGATAAATCCAGGGGAGAGGAGGATTATAAGTGGTGTCTCTTATATAATATAATGAGGCCAGTGATATACTAAGGCTCTGACCATACTAGCAATGCAATTATATCAAGAGACAGAAAGAGCTGCGATGTGTGTGTACGTTTATGTATGTGTGCGTATGTGTGTGTGTGTAAGGGGGGGGGGGAGGCCAGGCTGACGCAACAAAGGTGCTATATCATGGGAGACCCTTGTTGTTCTTCTTCCTGTCCTGAATCATTACGTTTTCTTTGGCTTCCACTTATCAGTATCATTATATGTTAGTCATGTTTACAGGGTGTTGCAGTGGCGGTAGGGTTATTAGTGGCGCTCTTAGTAATGTAGTGCTGTGTATGCCTCTGGGATGAAGAGCTAGATACTGTATAATATAAGTTAGCTATATGGTACTGTGGGCACCTGTGCATTATACAGCATTGGAGACTCAGCATAATGCACTATGATTGTAGTTATATCCAGCTGTGGGAGTGTGGAAGTGGACCGACCACTGGCTGTGCTGCTGGCAAACCATTGAACGTTATAGGGAGGTCGGTAACCAACCTGTTTTCTGGTCAGCAGGCATCCCACTTTATGACATTATATGTATATGTATCATTGCAGTTTGTGCACACAATGACTAAAGACAATACTGAGATTTAGACCCACCTCATGCACTGATACTAAGGTACAGTCTATTATTGCCGAAAGCTGCAGACACAGTATAATAGTGAGTGCAGCTCTGACGTATAGAGAGTATAACTCAGGATCAGTACAGGATGAGTAATGTAATGTATGTACACAGTGACCCCACCAGCAGAATAGTGAGTGCAGCTCTGGAGTATAATACAGGATGTAACTCAGGATCAGTACAGGATAAGTTGTGTATATACACAGTGACCCCACCAGCAGAATAGTGAGGGCAGCTCTGGAGTATAATACAGGATGTAACTCAGGATCAGTACAGGATAAGTAATATAATGTATGTACAGTACTTTTACTTTTTATTTCTTGTAAATTTCAGTTGTACAATATTGTTCACCCTATATACCCTAAAACATATAAACAAAGTACTGGATGATCCCACAACCTATGTCTTAGTATGTATATTTACAATCTGGATTGTTCTTCATTTAGGATATTTCTGTGCCGATGGTTCCACCAAAACAGCCTGTCCAGCCGGGACCTTCTCAGACAAGGAAGGACTTGTTCAGCAGAGTGAATGCACCCTATGCCCTGCAGGTCAGCAGAGTCATTTCTGATGTCCGACAGGAATCAGGAATGAAACAAATATCAATCCAATATTATGTATCCGCAGGATTCTTCTGCTTGGACGGAATGTCACAGCCACCCGGAGAAGCTTCTCTATGTCCTGCAGGCTTTTACTGCCCTATAGGCACCCGAAATTCTCATGCTTACCCATGCCCAGCTGGGACCTACAATGAGAAAACTGGGCAGGGACACCGGGGCAGCTGTACGGTTTGCTCTGAGGGTGTATTCTGCCAAGAAGGTAAGGGGGCTGTCATAGTGCTGTACTACTAACCAGAAGAAAATGTAATGCATAGATGAAGGGGTCAAAGTATCTCCAGAATGGCTATTCTGTTTGTTTTTTTCCAATATGGAGCAGCTTACAAAATGGCTCAGGAGAAGAACAGACGGGAACCAACGACAGTTTCCTTCAATGGGCAGGTGCAGCAAAGAAAGATCCCAGCACTCACCGACGTACGTGTATGCTTATTTATTTATTGTAACATCAAGCAGGTACATGAAGGACGCGCTTCGGCTAACATAGCCTTCATCAGGTCCAGCCGATGATGCGTCATCCATATAACTGCTTAATGTTAGTAAGCATACACATACATTGATGAGTGCCGGGATCTTTCTTTGCTGTTATCTGGACCAGTCCTACCTCGTGTACCACTGCTCCACAGAGTGCTGCTCTTCTGCTTTACCATACAATGGGCATGTGAGCATCAGAACTGGAGCAAAGAGCAATGGAAGAAGGTGGCCTGGTCTGATGTGTTAAGTTCTCTATTATGTGGATGGTCGGGTGTGTGGAGAAGAGATGGCACCAAGATGCTTTATGGGAAGAAGACAAGATGGTGGGAGCAGTGTGCTGGACAATATTCTACTGGAGTCCTTGTGTCGTGGCATCATGTGGTACTCTGACACATACCTCCCAACTAACCATTTACAGGTCTTCTGGGCAGACCATCAGCCTATGACGACCCATTAATTCTATGGGAGTCCTAACTAACCATTGTACACGCCAAGCCCCCCTCCCCCCCCCCCCCCCCTTCATGTCAGTAGAGCCCCCTAATGGTAGTAGCCTCTATCAGCAGGATAATACCCCGGGCCACACTGCAGACATTTTTCAGGAATGAAGAACATGACAAAGAGGTCAAGGTGGTGACTCAGCCCCCCGATACCCCAAATATAAGTCTGATCAATCATGTGCTGGAGGAACAAGTCCCATCCATAGAGGCAGCACCTCACACCTTAAAGGATGCTGATACCACAGGAGACATCACAGGGATATGGGGTCCGCACCTCACACCTTACAGGATGCTGATACCACAGGAGACATCACAGGGATATAAGGTCCGCACCTCACACCTTACAAGATGCTGATACCACAGGAGACATCACAGGGATATGGGGTCCTCACACCTTACAGGATGCTGATACCACAGGAGACATCACAGGGATATGGGGTCCTCACACCTTACAGAATGCTGATACCACAGGAGACATCACAGGGATATGGGGTCCTCACACCTTACAGAATGCTGATACCACAGGAGACATCACAGGGATATGGGGTCCTCACACCTTACAGGATGCTGATACCACAGGAGACATCACAGGGATATGGGGTCCGCACCTCACACCTTACAGGATCTGCTGCTGATACCACAGGAGACATCACATGGATATGAGGTCCGCACCTCACACCTTACAGGATGCTGATACCACAGGAGACATCACAGGGATATGGGGTCCGCACCTCACACCTTACAGAATGCTGATACCACAGGAGACATCACAGGGATATGGGGTCCGCACCTCACACCTTACAGGATGCTGATACCACAGGAGACATCACAGGGATATGGGGTCCGCACCTCACACCTTACAGGATGCTGATACCACAGGAGACATCACAGGGATATGGGGTCCTCACACCTTACAGGATGCTGATACCACAGGAGACATCACAGGGATATGGGGTCCGCACCTCACACCTTACAGGATGCTGATACCACAGGAGACATCACAGGGATATGGGGTCCGCACCTCACACCTTACAGGATGCTGATATCACAGGAAACATCACAGGGATATGGGGTCCGCACCTCACATCTTACAGGATGCTGATACCACAGGGGACATCACAGGGATATGGGGTCCGCACCTCACACAGCACAGGATGCTGATACCACAGGAGACATCACAGGGATATGGGGTCCAAACCTCACACCTTACAGGATCTGCTGCTGATACCACAGGAGACATCACAGGGATATGGGGGCCGCACCTCACACCTTACAGGATGCTGATACAGCAGAAGACATCACAGGGATATAAGGTCCGCACCTCACACCTTACAGGATGCTGATACCACAGGAGACATCACATGGATATGAGGTCCGCACCTCACACCTTACAGGATGCTGATACCACAGGAGACATCACATGGATATGGGGTCCGCACCTCACACCTTACAGGATGCTGATACCACAGGAGACATCACAGGGATATGGGGTCCGCACCTCACACCTTACAGGATGCTGATACCACAGGAGACATCACAGGGATATGGGGTCCGCACCTCACACAGCACAGGATGCTGATACCACAGGAGACATCACAGGGATATGGGGTCCTCACATTTTACAGGATGCTGATACCACAGGAGACATCACAGGGATATAAGGTCCGCACCTCACACCTTACAGGATGCTGATACCACAGGAGACATCACATGGATATGGGGTCCGCACCTCACACCTTACAGGATGCTGATACCACAGGAGACATCACATGGATATGGGGTCCGCACCTCACACCTTACAGGATGCTGATACCACAGGAGACATCACAGGGATATGGGGTCAGCACCTCACACCTTACAGGATGCTGATACCACAGGAGACATCACAGGGATATGGGGTCCGCACCTCACACCTTACAGGATGCTGATACCACAGGAGACATCACAGGGATATGGGGTCCGCACCTCACACCTTACAGGATGCTGATACCACAGGAGACATCACAGGGATATGGGGTCCGCACCTCACACCTTACAGGATGCTGATACCACAGGAGACATCACAGGGATATGGGGTCCGCACCTCACACCTTACAGGATGCTGATACCACAGGAGATATCACAGGCCTCAAGGAGTCAGAACTCAAAGAGAATGACACAATATTAGGCAGTGGGTTGTAATTATATGGCTGCTTTATAAGCATCAGGCAATGTCTTCTATAGTGAATATGAATACCTCTTTTTAACGTCATGTGGCATATCCATGTCTTTCCAGGAAGATTGATGATGTGTATAATCTAGGCCTCTCTTCTCCACAGGCTCCTCAGTCTCTGGTTTCCCATGTACCAGGGGGAAGTTCTGCCCAGCCGGCATCAGCCGTGAACAAGACTGCCCCCCGGGGACCTTCACGCTTCACACTGGGGCTTCCAGTAAGAACATTCTGTCAGATCCTCTTTATATTTTACTATCATCCAGATGCCACAGAGCAAATAGAAGTATCCAGGGATATGTACATCTGCAATGCTATGATTCATATACCATCTCTCTCAGCTATCAGTGGGGTACCCCCCGGGTGTCTGTTCCTCCATAGGCACAGCTCTGGGTGCTGGCAGCTGATAAGTATATTGAAAAAACTTATATAATACTGTATAGCAGCCACCACTACCACCACACAGTATAAATGTCTTGGGGATTGGTGATATCATGTTTCGGGGGTTCCTCCACAGGTATAGGTTGGGATATTTCGACCTCAACCACATGTGCTCTTGTTGTAGCCATAGGAGCTACTATGCAGTTTACTTGTGAGTACATTTTAACGCTTTTGCCTCTTGCAATATTTGCTGATATAAAGCAGATCCAATGAAGTCACAAGTGTCAAGATACTCATATAGATAATGTATATGGCTGGGTTCTCACTGGTGTAAGATGGATAGATGTTTGCATCTATTTTACACCTACAAGTTGCACCCTGACTCCAGGTACGATGATCCGCACTGAGAGCTGTCAATTCAGATAATCAGACCTGCAATCGAATGAAGACTTGTAGGAGTAATATGGAAGGAAACATACATTTATATTACTCTGGTGAGAACCCAGCCTAAGGAACATACAGATAAATCACAGAGCAAATCAAATAGATGTATAATATACACAGAGGAAGGCAGGATAATGTCTCTGATCTCTATATGATCTCTACCTTCCTCACAGTGCTAGTTGGAAATGAAGTTTATGTGTGGATTATTTGTAGATCCTTCTCAATAATGAAATGTCTTGTGTGGCTCTCTGACCCTCAGAGGGAGAATCACTGAGACCTGTATACATATAATGCAGCAAAGCAACTTTGACATTTGCTCCATCTTCTCTATGGAATAACATTAATGTATACAAGATGTACAGAGTATAGATAAAGCGTTCCTATAAATTAAAGGAATAAGCCTGAAACTAGAGGAATAAAACTGCACTGGATAATAGAGGAAGAGTGACATCTGGTGGTGGATCCTGTGTATTACATGTAAACCAAATCTTCAGTGGTATCTTAGCTATTCACTGATGGGTAGAGATAGGGAAATCTGGGAAGGCAGTACAAACTGATATGATCCTTATCCATTATGTTCTTTATCTCTCATCACACATATATTTGTCTGAGACACATGATCTTATTTTACATTCTTTTCAATATGTAGGGAGCTGCACTAATAGGGACCTCTGTGTCCTTCTTCATTGGAATATGCAGATGTTAAATGTCTCTATGTACTTAAAGGAGAAGTGAAATTTTTTATTAAAGTATTGTTTTGCCCCCTAAAAGTTATACAAATCCCCAATATACACTTATTACAGGAAATGCTTATAAAGTGCTTTTTTCCCTGCACTTACTACTGCATCAACACTTCCTGGATAACATGGTGATGTCACTTCCTGGATAACATGGTGATGTCACTTCCTGGATAACATGGTGATGTCACTTCTTGGATAACATGGTGATGTCACTTCTTGGATAACATGGTGATGTCACGACCCGACTTCCAGAGCTGTGCGGGCTGTGGCTGCTGGAGAGGATGATGGCAGAGGGACACTAAGGGACACAGGGCACTGAAGGGACACTGAGCGTCCTCTCCAGCAACCACAGCCCGCACAGCTCTGGGAGTCGGTTCGTGACATTACCATGATATCCAGGAAGTGTCATCACCATGTTATCCAGGAAGTGAAGCCTTGATGCTGTAGTAAGTGCAGGAAAAAAATCACTTCATAAGCATTTCCTGTAATAAGTGTATATTAGTGATTTGTATAACTTTTGGGGGAGAATACAATACTTTAATAAATTTTTTAGCCAGACTTCTCCTTTAAGAGCTGTGGTAACTCTCTGGGCAGACCCCCATGGGTATAAACGACTCTTATAATGCAGTCTCCTCCTGCGGTCCTGTGTTCTCTCCTATCAGCCTGCAGTGGAGAGTAGATTACAACATGATTTTAACACCTTTCAATTTGCTTACAGACTGAGTACAGTATGTTCTTCAAATTTATACATTGCCTATTGGTTGTAATTGTAGCAAACCCTCAGCTGTTAGGATTTGTAGAGTCTGTCATCTTCCCGATGGAGTCAAGCAAGTTCACTCTCAATGACCCATTGGATGAGGGACTGAAGCACAAAGCACATTTGAAAGTGTTAGAACTGTTCCTTATGGGGCGGTTAGGTGTTATTCACATTGAAATGTATTTAGCGTTGCCTGGCAGTCATACGTAGTTCTGTACACTACATGCTATTAAAGGCACTGCTTCCATTACAGTTTTCTGCTGCCGTGGACGTATCATCCTGGGGCAAAAATAATTCCGCTTTCATCATGACTGGGCTTTCCTTTATGACTTATCCAGTGTTAAGTATCAAAGCTTTAGGCACAGTCGGCCATAAGGAAGCGTAACGTCCGCACTGTGCCGCAGAACATCTGACACCAGCTATAAAGACTGACACCTCCCTGACTATGTAAAAAGAGGCCAGCAAGCAGCAAGCAGACCCACGTATAACTCTCATCGCCTGCCTGGGCACATCCTGTGTATTGTGCCAGTTATAGGGATGTTGTATATAACGAAAATCTTCTCACAGTCACATTATTGTGTGTTTCTCATTGATGGTAGCATTTTATTATAATACATGTGATCAAGTTTTTTGGGTTCATATTGCATAGTGAACGTCAGAGGAGATCAGACAAGTCCACATTACACAGAACGTTCACATCACATATGTCCTTTGTTGGAATTTACATGACTTGACCATTTTCACATTAATAAAGTTTAAGTAGGTTCTACACTTAAAAAAAAACTTTGCTCAAATGTATGCTACAACTTTATAATATATCTTATCAGACAAAAATACATGCTTGTTCACTTAGCAGGCTCCTCCTCCTTTCCTTCCTAAACACGGCTCACTGTGAGAAAAAAAAAATGTATGTATGGAGATGGATTAGTTCACCGAAGGATCAGGTTGGAGCAACCTATAGAAGTCTGTAGACAGGGATGAAGAGCGGTAGAATGCAATGAAAGCTCTATTAAATTGTACTCTATTAAGATGCACCTTTCCTGTATCTCTAGCTATGACTGTGGCCGAGTCTCCTGCCTCATGCTTAGAAAAGATGGTTGAAATAACTTCTTGAAAAAGTGGGCAGCCCAATTGCTAAGCCAGCCATGTGACACTCAGTCTTCCAACGTCATTTTTAAACATCTGGTGGGAGCCATCTTGTATTTTTGTGCCTTTGCTCCTTTCTGTTCACAGAAGTCATGTTCTGTATTTTTCTTTTTTTTAAAGAAATAGAAGAATGCAGCCTTTGCCCTGCTGGATATTACTGCCTGACAAACACCAGCTACCCCATTCCATGTCCTCCGGGCAGCTACAACTCCTTGGAGGGGCAGGATGAAGCCGCAGACTGCACGCCGTGTTCAGCAGGAAGCGCTTGCACTCGGTCAGGACTCTCCCAGCCAGACACAGACTGCTCAGCTGGGTGTGTAAGGCTCCTTTTGTGACCATCACATTGTAGACAGACGTGTATTTACTGTGTTTCTTGTTATGCCAGGTATGTGTGCCCGGTGGGATCACGGTCTGCTACATCATCTGAGAATGCCTGTCCGGCCGGAACCTACGGTGACAGCCACAGTCTCTTCGACAAATCCCAATGTGAGATCTGTCCAGCCAGATTTTTCTGTGCAACAGGTACAGCCTCTCTGTAAAACAGCCACAGCCGAGTAGGTTTTTAAGGGAACGTCTAAATTCTATTGTGTATAATATGGATTTCCTAACAATAAAGATAACTCTTTTATCACCTTATCTTTCTCATCCAGATGTTCACCGTCTGCCATGTAATAAACCAATGTCTTCTTAGGTTCAGGAGGAAGACAGCGGCCGCCAGTCCCGTGTCCCCGAGGCCATTACTGTCCTCCTGGCACGAAGCATGGCTCCCAGTACAAGTGTCCTCCTGGGACGTGGAGTGACAGACCCAGCCTGGCATCTGACAGGGAGTGCTATCCGTGTCCTGCTGGCTGGTTCTGCTTGGCCGGAGCTGAAACTCCCTCTGGAAAGTGCAGCGCTGGATACTACTGCCCTGAGGGTGAGTCACATAAAGAAGATGTGCCGCAAACAGAGAGGGTCCACTCCTTGGTAAACCTGTTGAAGAGTTGTGTTTGTGTGGTTAGAGAGGCACAAAAAAAAAGTAAGAAATCAACAGGGGTTGGGCAAGCAATGAGTTTTGCAATATACTCTCTTTATTTATTTGTTTAGTTTTCTATATTTAAGTTATTGAGAACTGTATACAGGAAGTCTCGGACCGTTGCACGCTCTCAGACATGGCATGGTATTAATTGACAGCCATTCGTTAGGAGAAGTCGTCACGGCACATGTATACAGCTGCTGCACATCCACATTCAGTAGCAGAGAATTCTGGGTGTGCTCGCATTGTATGGTCAGCTCTCCTGTCACACAGCGCAAAAATCTCTGTAACCACACAGTGACATTATACTGGCTGATTTGTCACATAACAAAGTGCATTGTCTCCTGGTAAGCTTGCATATGCAAAAGAAAAGCCAGAGGAGCCTCATTGAAGAGTCACGAAACACAGGACTAGCCAGATATCCCTCCAGGAAGGACCCTGCCAAGGGGTAGCTTATAGGGCCACTTAATATGGTGGTTTCCTTACAGGAGCCACCCCTTGGCTGGGTCCTTCCCGGAGGGATATCTGGCTAGTCTTGTGTTTCGAGACTCTTCGATGAGGCTCCACGGGCTCTTCTTTTGCATTCATGTTTCCCAGGGGGCAATGCCCCTAGGAATTCACTGCATTGAGCGCTTTTACTAGCAGCCGGCAGTGTTATCGTTTGGCTGGTCTCCCTGAGAACTGATAATATAATAAGTCTAAAATCAATATACAACCTGCATGATGAACAAGTTTCTTTCCTTGTGTGAGCGCATAAAGGACGGGGACTTCCTTTGTTTTTTGTTTTGTTTTTTTAACAGAGAAAGGAGGGAGCATGGACCACAGTTTGGCCGTATGGAAAACGTTAAAACAAATAGAGTACAGTATATTGTAAAACAGCTTGTGATCATAACCCCCGTTGATTTCTTTAAAAAAAAAAAACAAAAAAAAGCAATAGTGACAGGTACCCTTTAATAATCAAAACAGACTTGGGCGCTGCTCAGACTTCAGTCTACAGCTCGGAGCCTCTGTTGTGGTTCTGTCAGATTCGGTGAGAAGAATAGGGCAGCATGCAGTACTATTCTTCCTGTCAATAGGATGGAACCCGACAGACCCCATTATAAGTTAATTGGGTTCCTGGGGCGCCGGTGGCATCAGTCTGACAGGTCCGCCACTGCTGTTGTGGTTTCCATTCGAGCAGAAACCATAGTGGTGCTGTGCACGGAGCCTCAGCTCTTCTCGGGGACGTGAATTTGTTACAGATATGACCAGTGTGCACAGTTCTTTGTAGATCAGCACAACTCTTTCTCATGCTGATAGTTTACCACAGTGTCTATAGAGGATTTGTATGAGTTCTGTAAATGTTTTTAGTATCTGAAGGTAACAGAATGTTCCAGAATGGGAAGCAGAGTTCTTGAAAATGGTAAAAGATTAATATAGAAAGTGCAATGGATAAGGATTATATTCATAAAAGAAAAAGTTTAAATGGTTGCTTTTATTTCAACCAACTTTCCTCCATTACTCTACTCTTCAGTTTCCTAACATATTTTAAGTACCAAGAATGGCTCCTTTACCAGAAATAAAAAAAAAGTAAGGTCTTGGCCACTAGGTGTCTCATTACCTTGCATCTGCTGTGCGCTGCCTGTTGTTAGGGGAATTCCCTCTCTAGTAACAAAGACAGCAGGACACAGGGCCGTTTCTAGCTTTTGTGCTGCCTGAGGCGAAAATTAAAATGGCGCCCCCCCCCAAAAAAAATCCTAGAATCAATTGTTTGTCAACTATTCCCATATGAATACCGCAGCTATCAGTAAACACACCTCAGCTGCTGCAGAACCTCATAAGACTCTTACTTTATAAAGAAGCAGGCATCATTTTTAAGCTGAAATTGTTGTATTACAAGGGATAATGGTAAAAGTTAACACAGAATTAAAGATTGAGACTCCCTGGAACCCATGGGTGACTATTTTGGGAGCAGAGTTGGAACTGGAGGGTACAGGCAGAAGGGAAAAAACATGCCTACATAAAAGATTATTTGTAGCTAGATTGCTTATAGTTAAAAACTGGTTGGCGGTAGAAGCCCCCGAGGTAAAGGCATGGGAGGAAATGGTTAAAGTATACAATAAGTATGAAGAATATTATTACAAATATTGAGATACCCTTGCCTGGAAGAGGGGGGGGGAGGGAGATTAGAGGGATCAGAATGTATATTTTTATTTATAATAACATTGCTGTAAAGTAAGAGTTGGCAAAATAAAATTTAAATAAAAAAAAAGAAAAAAAAAAAGAACCAGGCATAATTTTTAAGCTGAAATTGTTGTACTACAAGTTCCAGCACAGAGAGGCTGAGGGCTGGATCCAGACAAGCTGTGCGCTTCACTACTAACTAGTCTGCACAGCATGGCAGCTCCACACTATTTAACAGTGTAGTGTAATATATGGCAGTATAGTGTTGTATAGGGTATATATCGCAGCACATGTAGATGCATATGTACACTGTAGTATATTAATGGAGGGGGTGGTAAATAGTAGCACATGTGGATATATATGTACACTGGGGGCGATGATAGATAGATATGAGATAGATACGAGATAGGTAGGTAGATAGATAGATGGGAGATAGATAGATAGATAGATAGATAGATAGATAGATAGATAGATAGATAGATAGATAATATATAGGAGATAGATGGATGATAGATAGATAGGAGATAGATACGAGATAGGTAGGTAGATAGATAGATGGGAGATAGGAGATAGATAATAGATAGATAGATAGATAGATAGATAGATAGATAGATAGATAGTGGATGGATAGATAGATAATAGATAGATAGTGGATAGATAATAGATAGATAGTGGATAGATAGGAGATAGATAGATAGATAGATAGATAGATAGATAGATAGATAGATAGATAGGGGATAGATAGATAGATAGATAGATAGATAGATAGATAGATAATAGATAGATAGTGGATAGATAATAGATAGATAGTGGATAGATAGGAGATAGATAGATAGTGGATAGATAATAGATAGATAGTGGATAGATAATGGATAGATAGATAGATAGATGAGATAGAGAGAACAAAAGAGGTGATAGAGATATTAATACAGACAGACAGTGAGGACAAGTATTCTTACTCAAAAGCCAGGGGTAGACATGGAGGGAGACAGAGGATCCTGCTGCCCAGGGAGGGTGAAGAGGAGGAGGCACACAGGCCATGCAGAGGTCACAGGTCCTCCACCACAGGGACGCACGGCCTGTGAAGATTAACCCTACAGCTGCCTCACACATACAGACTTCCCAGCACAGTTTATCAGGCCGTGTGGCAGCAGCAGGGTAACCTCATCTCCTTCTCCTTCACCTACACTGGGACACAGGCCTGACAGTGACAGGAGGAGAAAGCACCCCCCCCCCCTCCCCCTACTCACACAACGCGACTCCTCTGTCCACTGCTCTCTTCCCCTGAACTGTAAGCCGGCACTCGCAGGGTTAAGACCCCTCTCCCAGGCCAAGTGACAACAGCACCATACAGCAGACAGGTAAAGATCAGACCGGGGGGTTGATCCTGGCTGGGGGAGGGGTCTCAATCCTGTGAGTGCCGGCTTACAGTACAGGGCAAGAGAGCAGTGAACTGAAGCGTCGGGTCTTGTATGAGTGGGCATAAACTGCATGTGCCGCTGTGTTAATCTAACGAGCAGGGGGCCGGGGCTGCTGTCATTTTAGTTCAAGTTAAACTTCACTAAAATGACAGTGGCAGAGAAGATTCTGCCGCCCCCTGCAGGATGACAGGAGCTGCCGCCTGAGGCAGAAGCCTCAGTCTGCCTCATGGCAGAAACGGGCCTGGCAGGACAGAACACAAGAAGTCAGGTAGGGTCTTAGATCTAAGTGCGGGAGAGCGGGAGAGCATATCCCCCAAGTTGTTGCAAAACTTCCCATCATGGCAGTTCCCATTATGGTCAATGTGGTCACCTTGGTGTAGCGACAGCTGGAAAGCCACAGGTTGGGAAGCTCTCTTCTATTGTCGTAAAAGTACAAGTCCCATAATGCCCTCAGGGCGGCTATGATTTTAAACCAGCTGGAGAGAAATAGGGTGGGGAACACCGATTTAGAGATTTTAGATGCTGCATGGTGCTATTAGGGATCCTGAAAATTGTACAAAGTCCATATCTGAACGAGCAAAGACTGAACGAACGTCAGAACAAAGACTCAGCTTTGGCCGTCCAGGCATGTGTATGTGGTATACAGTAACCTTGTCCGTGCTAAAGAGGTATCATAAATGAGGGCATGTTCAATAGGGTTAGAAAAAATCTTGAGCACGTTGTTGAGCACAAAGGTAATGGCCCCTGGATGCTGGGGTATCCGTAACAAAGAAAAGCAACAGGATGCCTTCAGCTCGTGTAAAATGTTCAATTTTATTGTAGAAACTTCATTAAAAGAAACAGTCGACGCGTTTCGAGCTCTTCACAGCGGCGCCACAGCGCTCTGTTCCCCTTGTCATATGGCGTAAAAAGAGCCAGTTATTTCTTTCTGGCAATCACAGGACGCATTTTTCCCTTGATATATCCCAAGTCCAGATGCCATGACTAAGAGCCAGGTTGGCTCGAAACACGTCGGCTGTTTCTTTTAATGATGTTTCTACAATAAAATTGAACATTTAGCCATAGTTAGTATTGTATTCCACTTTGAGGTTGTGTCACTAATGTCTATTTTTTGTCTTTCCTTAAAGGGTCACAGTCAGGAACCCAGTTTCCGTGCCCTGCAGGGACGTTCAACCTCAAGCTGGGCAGTGTCCGAGTTGGTGAGTGCAGTGCTTGTCCAGTGGGATCTTACTGTCTAGCCGGGACCTCCAAGCCTGCATTGTGCCCAGTGTGAGTATGGTGCTTCTAGAATCAGGTCGGAGCTATTCCTGCCATGTTTTAAATACCTTTATTTTATGACATTGCTGTGATTATGGAGGGGGTTGTGTAGATTCACATCATCCAGAGCAGGAGCTGTGCCACACACTGATCTTTATATATAGATTATCAGTGCACAAGACTTCTCTTGGTTGAATAACTTTTGTGTTTCAGAGGAACTTACCGTGCCGAGCAGGGGGCCCAGAACCTTGGTGAATGTGATCCTTGTCCGGCTGGCACCTCCTGTCCTAGTATCGGGATGAGTTCCCCTGTGTCATGCGGAGCCGGTAACTTCTCAGTGAGTATCTTTGTCTCTAGTTCACATTACATTGTTTCCTGCCTAATCTCCTCCATCATTGCTGTCTCTAATATAAAGGGTTACATGTTTAAAATAATGTCGAAAACTCTTCTTAAATAATGTTTATTAACAGAGAATATTGTGTGCCATCATATCCACATCTCCATGGCACACCTGCACACTTCTATGTCACTTTATTTGCTGCCAATCTGTAAAGAATGTTTGAGGGTTCAGTGGGACAAGACACAAAATCCAGACCCAGAGGTGACCAGAGATCCAGACCCAGGGGGGTGAACCGAAATCCAGACCCAGAGGTGACCAGAGATCCAGACCCAGGGGGGTGAACCGAAATCCAGACCCAGAGGTGACCAGAGATCCAGACCCAGGGGAGTGAACCGAAATCCAGACCCAGAGGTGACCAGAGATCTAGACCCAGGGGAGTGAACCGAAATCCAGACCCAGAGGTGACCAGAGATCTAGATCCAGGGGAGTGAAACGAAATCCAGACCTGTGGGTGACCCGAAATCCAGACCCAGGGGGTGACCCGAAATCCCTAGCCAGAATCAAAAGCCGGACTTAAGGTCATCTTTAATCTAGAGAAGGCTGTTAAGGCATGATGGAAATTGTAGTTTGGCAACAGCTGGAGTTGAGGACCGCAGTTTGATACCCCTTCTCTACATTCTGTGGGAGCCCGGGGTAAATTATGGTAAAAGAAAGATGAAAGACAAGAATGGTAGGACTGTGCTGACCAACCTTGTTTTTAGCTGGACAAGTTGTCTGACACAGGACTTTCTGCTGCTTCCTCTGCCTTGTCATCTCTGGACCGATCCAAATTAGGAGATGTTTTCTATAGGGATTTGCTGCTGCTCTGGACAGTTCCTGACATGGACAGAGGTGGCAGCAGAGAGCACTGTGTCAGACTGGAAAGAATACACCACTTCCTGCAGGACATACAGAAGCTGATAAGTACTGGAAGACTTGAGATTTTGAAAAATAGAAGTAAATTACGAATCTATATAACTTTCTGATACAAGTTGATTAAAAAGAAAAATAAACATTTTTTTTTCCGGAGTACCCCCTTAATCGCGGCAGGCAACACCATCTCACACTTAATCTACAATTTCTTTAATTTTTTTTAACTATGTTTTGGAATGCAAGCTGGACAAAATACATATTTTTTTTTTTTTTATTTTACTGTGCAGGGACACCAATCATTTATAACTGGCGATCTACACGATACTGCAGTACTAGTCCAAGTATAACAATACTAGGGGATTGCAGTATGCTGTCATCTTGCTGATCTATCACACCCTGGTTAAGCTGAATTCCATAGACAAGGCCTCTAGTTTTCCTGCTTTATTTTACCATGCATTCTTATGATGATCTCTTCTTCTGTAATTTCCTCATATAAATCTCTGTTCTGTAGGATGCAGGATCTCCCTCCTGTCTGCCTTGTGTAGCAGGACACTACTGCAGCGAAAGCCGGACCAGCCGAGAGCGCATGATGCAGTTACTGTGCCCGGCCGGTACAGTGTGTCCTAGAGGAATGGCAGACTTTCCAGGAGAGGATACCAACGTCTGTCCACAGGGATACTACTGCCCGGAGGGGAGCAAAGTAATAAGCCTAAGAACATATCAACTATAAAGTGTCTGTTCATAATAAAACACCATTTTACAAATAACATGTAGAAATCATCTTGGAAAATATGTATGTATAGCAACACATTACATTACTCCTATCAGAATCAGTACTGGATAATCAATGTAATGTGTGTATATAATGATGCCACCAGCAGAATAGTGAATGCAGCTCTGGAGTATAATACAGGATGTAACTCAGGATCAGTACAGATTAATTAATGTACTGTATGTACACAGTGACTCCACCAGCAGAATAGTGAGTGCAGCTCTGGAGTATAATACAGGATGTAACTGTCCATGGCCAATTACATACCTTTTCACTAATTTCGTGTTTTATGCAGGAAGCCATATCTTGTCCAAACGGCACGTATGGATTCCAATCAGGCCTGGAAAGAATAGACGACTGTTTGCTTTGTCCAGAAGGAAGCTATTGTTATCAAGAAGGACAGAGAGGAATTCAAAGTCCAGTAAGTCCCTAACAAGTGTTCCCAAAGTGAATATACCATCACAGGTAATGAAAATTTTTGCAGTACCTTCTTGGCGCCAGTGCTTGAGCATCAGCACAGCTCGGAGCACTGAGGGCAGTCCCGGTGCCCCCAGGGTCACAATTACCTCTCCACTTGGTGACGCACCTTGACGCATCACTGAGGGGAGGAGTTATGGTTACACCAGAGGGGGCACCCGGCCTGCTGCCAGTGCTCCAAGTCGGGACGGTGCTCAAGCATAAAACTGCGCTGAGCGTGGGAACCTGGCGTCATTTCTAGGAAAAAAAAAAACATTGGGCCACCAGGGGTGAGCAGGTACTGCAAAAAAACATTTTCAGTACCTGTGATGGTAGTAGGTACATTCGCTACAAAATGGTTCATTGTTTTTTTTTCTTCTGGCTGTGGGTTAATTGCAGTGAGAGGTGGACTGCATTAAAAGGGTAAAAAACACAGCTACAAAAATAGCTCCACCTCTGACCTCAGGCTGTGTGTGGTATCACAATTAACCCCTATTCAGTTCAATGGAACTGAGCTGCAAAACCCCATCCAAACTGGAGACGAGAGTGGTGCTGTTTCTGGGGGAAAGGGGCCATGTTTCTCCTTAAGGGTGCATTCACACATACAGGATCCACAGCAGATCTGCAGCAGATTTGATCATTTATGCAATTATTTAGATCAAATTTGCTTGGGATCCGCAACATCAAATCCGCTGCGATACGGTATGTGTGAAGCTACCCTAAGGGTGCGTTCACACCTACAGGATCTGCAGCAGATTTGATGCTGTGTTCAGTTATTTAAATGAAATCTGCTGCAGAAAATCAGCTGCAGATCCTGTAGGTGTGAACGCACCCTAAGGCTGGATTCACACGCTGTAACTGTGCGGCTGTATTTTTTATGCGGCTGTAAATGTGCGGGTGAAACTCCGGCCGTGGGAAAAAATAGACATGCGGCTCAAAACATACGGTCATTTACTTGGAAATCTGGTTCAACTAAAAATATCAAATAAAATCTTTAGAAAGTGATGCAAACACCTCTGGATGCATCTGGGAAAGCAGGGAACACAGTTTACATGAATCGCTATTACCGGGGTTTGCGATCCTCTGCACTATAGCCGATGTCTCTCATGGTTAATATATTGAATTAATAAAACACATTTTCTGTCTAATAAAGTCCCTTTTATTGTTCAATAATTAAATGTAAACGATTCCATCATTTTGCAATTAAATATACTGTTAAAATAAATATATATATAAATAAATGTATATTTATATATATATTTATTTTTTGACAGTATATTTAATTGCACAATGATGGATTCGTTAGAATTAAATTATTGACCAACGAAACTGAATGTATTTAAACGAAAATGTGTTTTCTTAATTAAATATTAATTAGTACAGGAAGCTCCATAAGCCGTTAATTCATATTCCCGGCAATAGAGCATTCTGTACTAATCATCACTTAACTTTAATGAAAACATCAAATGTTTCTTCTAATTATGTTATCACAATAGCATTATTAGAAGAAACATTTAGAATTATATGTGCGCTCAGCTGATTGGCTGATCGGCTGAGCGCACATATAATTAGCGGGTCCGCAGCACAGTGACTTCATTGTGCTGCGGACCAGCGAAGAGGACACATCGGGGTGAGTATAGAGCTCTCCCCACCCCCTCCCCAGCACTGCACCCCTCCCAGCAAGGAAGGGGGGTCACTTAGCCCCTTCCTTGCTGGGATGGGTGCAGTCTGACATCAGTCTGGCCCCCAGGGGGTTAAGGGGGATGCAATACATCCTCCCTTAACCCCTTGGGGGCCAGACTGTAAGCAGCGATCTGTAAAGATGCTGCATACTGTAAGGTGCACAACACCGCTCACAATGATGGGTGTTGTGCTCCTGTTTGTGTGTTTTTGTGTGTTTCTCCCTTTTTGTTTTTCAGATATCGGTATCCTGGGGATTACGTCGGATTCCATGGACTACGTAGATGACCAGCGTTTTTTTAATGTTTTTTTTAATAAAATGGTCAATGAGGGGTGTGGGGGTGTTTTTATTTGAATAAAAAAATTTGTAAACTTGTGTCTTGTCTTTATTTCTTTACTTTATAGACTTAGTAGTGGAAGCCGTCTAATAGACGGAATCCATTACTAAGTCGGGGCCTAGTGTTAGCCGGTATAAAATGGCTAACACTAACCCCCTATTATTACCCCAGTACCCAATGCCACCAGGGGTACTGGGAAGAGCCGGGTGCCAGTGGTCCCGGAGCGTCAAAATTGGCGCTCCTGGACCGGGCGGCAGCAGGCTGGTAAGATTTAGGCTGGGGAGGGCCTAAACCAATGGCTCTTCCCACCCTGGTGTTACCAGGCTGCTGTCGTTTGGTTTTTAACCCGGCTGGTTATAAAAATAGGGGGGACCCTATGCGGTTTTTTTTTTTTAAATAAATAAATAATTAAAAAAAAACGCATAGGGTCCCCCCTATTTTTATAACCAGCCGGGTTAAAAACCAAATGACAGCAGCCTGGTAACACCAGGGTGGGAAGAGCCATTGGTTTAGGCCCTCCCCAGCCTAAATCTTACCAGCCTGCTGCCGCCCGGTCCAGGAGCGCCAATTTTGACGCTCCAGGACCACTGGCACCCGGCTCTTCCCAGTACCCCTGGTGGCATTGGGTACTGGGGTAATAATAGGGGGTTAGTGTTAGCCATTTTATACCGGCTAACACTAGGCCCCGACTTAGTAATGGATTCCGTCTATTAGACGGCTTCCACTACTAAGTCTATAAAGTAAAGAAATAAAGATAAGACACAAGTTTACAAATTTTTTTATTCAAATAAAAACACCCCCACACCCCTCATTGACCATTTTATTAAAAAAAACATTAAAAAACGCTGGTCATCGACGTAGTCCATGGAATCCGACGTAATCCCCAGGATACCGATATCTGAAAAACAAAAAGGGAGAAACACACAAAAACACACAAACAGGAGCACAACACCCATCATTGTGAGCGGTGTTGTGCACCTTACAGTATGCAGCATCTTTACAGATCGCTGCTTACAGTCTGGCCCCCAAGGGGTTAAGGGAGGATGTATTGCATCCCCCTTAACCCCCTGGGGGCCAGACTGATGTCAGACTGCACCCATCCCAGCAAGGAAGGGGTTAACTGACCCCCCCTTCCTTGCTGGGATGGGTGCAGTGCTGGGGAGGGGGTGGAGAGAGCTCTATACTCACCCCGATGTGTCCTCTTCGCTGGTCCGCAGCACAATGAAGTCACTGTACTGCGGACCGGCTCATTATATGTGCGCTCAGCCGAACAGCCAATCAGCTGAGCGCACATATAATTCTAAATGTTTCTTCTAATAATGCTATTGTCATAACATAATTAGAAGAAACATTTGATGTTTTCATTAAAGTAAAGTGATGATTAGTACAGAATGCTCTATTGCCGGTGCGATGCCCTGGCCCCTGGGGGCCACTTCCGCAGTGCTGGTGTTATGAGCGGGCAATGACCGGGGCAGCTGCAGGGGTTATACTTGTCACGGTATAGGCCTGAGGGCGGCACAGCTGTAGGGCCGGTCTGTGGAATCTGCGGGTGATGATGGGCATGCGATTCTTCGCTGCACTTAGTCAGGGCACCAGTTAGTGGACACCAATGCCAGGGTTCGGTAACAGCGGTTTTATTATAGAAAAGGTAACTAGTAGCAACAGTTCTGTCCGGATGCAACCGGGTATATAGCAGGCTTTGACAAATAAAGCAGGAGTGGTGCTGCATAGGCTGTGAGAATACGTGCCGGATGATGGGAGTAGGAGTATGAGAGAAGTAGCGTTGCTGGGTGGATTAGCTTGAGAATAATACTTGCTGTGAATCCTTGCAGCGATGAGGAGAGATAACGGAATGACACCCAGATGAGAGAGAAGAATCCGGTCACTTGAGCAGGCAGATACAGCCGAAGACTTGAATACAGCAGCAGAATCAGTCACTCTGCTTATGGTGAAAAGGCTGCAGAGAAGAAGCCCAACTCCTCTGAGGCAGGAGAGGGACGACACACATCCTCCTTGCTTGGAAGCAGGGGGAAGACTAACTTGTTAGGAGGAAGTGGGAGGTCACATGGTTGCTCCTGGCCAGAACTAGTCGGCCATTGGAGGAACCATGGTTACAGGTCACGTGATCAACAGCCTTGCATACCACTGTACACTGTAATAATACACAGGAATACATGAGAATACACATGAGAATGCACATTACCAGAGAATACTAGGGGAAAACCAGCAGCAGTTGCAGTGCAAACACTTACCAGAACAGGCATTGACACAGCAAGAGAAATGGCCATAATAGGAGTAGTAGTCTGCATGTTCTGGGACACTGCATACCTCCCTAGCAAATTTGAGCCGACCTCGGCGAATCTAGAAGGCAGCAAACATGAATAGACTGGACAATCAAACAACAGGAATGAATGATGAGAGTGAGTGTGAGGAGGTGTGTGTTTCCCACGCCCAAGGCACAGGTGAGAAGAGAGAGAGGATGAGAAACCCTAGTGGCAGGACTTCACCTAGGGGTGCCTAACGTACTCTGGCGACCAGGTAGCTAGTGCGTGAACCATCTGACGTGTAAGCCAGGACAACTTAACTGCTGGCGGGGGACCCTCAATATTCCAGCCAGTTAGACAGTAGGTTTTCTGTTAAATGTGTTACCCTACTGGAAGAGAACGTGAAGACCTGTGTACTACCTTGGCGTGTCTGAGTAGTGTCTTGGATACCTGGAAGAGAATAGAACAAAATAATAAAAGCAAACATACATGGGGAGCTCCCTTTCATACCACTCAATCACACACACAAGCACTCCACAGGCCAAACACACGAAAAGATATCCAAGGTGCGATATGTATGAACCAGTGTGAAGGTTAGGTATGACTATGTGTGATAACTACTGTGTTGGGACAAGACAGAGGCGAACAAATACTGGAAACAAAAAGGAAGGGAAACACAAGGGACAACAAATACTGCGAGGTCTTGAGGAGAACTGGCTCACATGAATCTGAATGAAAATCTGAGAAAAATCTGAGAAAAATCTGAATGAAAATCTGAGAAAAATCTGCATACAAACTGGCTCAACTAAATCTTTCCAGCTATAGAGATAATATAGACAATAATGAGACTGGATGAGAAAATACACTCCTACATAAACTGGACTTTCTCTGAGGTATATGTAAACTGACTTCTCTTACTCAGAGGAGGAGCTATCTGTCTTAGACACTGGAAAAATATACTGTTTTACAAAAGAGGCACTCTACTCTGAGGCAATCTATGTAACCTCTTGCTTACTCAGAGGAGGAAATACAAAGACTTTGATAACACTGGAATGCAATAGTAGAAAAAAAATGCAATAAGGAAATAAGTGCAATAATACCCTGTGTGTAACACACAATCACAGGAAAGTGCATTAGGAAGGAATGGGTTAAGTGTCTCTGTTAGGTAGAGTCTCTTTTAGGCAATTAGACATCGTCCATGTAAAAGGCTCTGGGACAGGCACTAGAGAACCTTTTGTTACTGTAAGTGTCCATCAGCTCATGGCTGGTTAGTACAGGGAACTTGGTCAGGAGGACCAGGCACAAACCTTGAACGTTGCATACACTAAATGGTGAAACAGCACACAAAAAAAAACACAGTCATAGAACTCAGCCCTTGGGAGGACATTTAATAGAGGTATCCTGGAGGGCCCCAAGTGGCACCCCTCTTCTTCTCCCAGGGGTAATACCGGGAGGAAGCCGGAGCAGGAGCCTCATCTGCTGCGGTGGTGACCACGAGGCTAGGGGTCACGGTGGTCACAGGAGAGACAGTAGGGGCTACTGTGGTCACAGGAGAGACAGTAGGGGCCACATGGTAGGTAGCGGTGGTGGTCGCAGCTTTAGCCACGGCAGTGGTAGGGGAAGTCACCGTAGTAGCCATGGTGAGGGGGGCTTTAGCCACCGGAGGTAGCAAGGTTAGGGCCTGCTTGATCTCATCCGCCAACTTCTTGATAACCGGGTCGTCCCCAAACACCCACTGAGGCAGGGATGGTGACTCGGGCCCGGGGAGCCTCCAGGGACTGGCGTAGCAGGTGGCCTTAAAGTTATCCCCCTGGCTAGAGGCAGGAAGAGGGGCGCCCGGAACCCCGGTACTCACGGATCCATCGTTTTCTGGCGAGGTCGATCCTCCTGTGGAGAAGGCAACCTCGGGAGTGCTGGAGCAACGAGATCCCGGTGAGACACTGGCGATGGAGACAGGCTCTTCCTCCGGACCGTTGGAGACTGGTGTAGAGCCCCAACTGATATCGCTGTCGGAGGGTAGCGGCATTAGCAGGCACGCAGGATTGAGCAGAGGCAGACTCTCAGGCAGTGTAGGCATCACAAGCGCTGGGGCTGCAGGCAGGTGCTCTTCATAGGCCGCCATCTTGCGTTCCACTGGCCGGAACTTGTAGCAGGAAGGGGAGGAGCGCCAGGCTGGAGGATCAGGCTCCAAAGTCTGCCCAGCAACAATGACGTCAGTGGAAGCGGCCGGCCAATCAGGAGAGACACAGTCATTGTCAATGGCGCCAAGCAATTCCCGCTTCTCGGCCGCATGGCAGTTAACCCCCTCGTCACCGGGGGATGGCGCAGGTAGAAATAATAGCAAGAAGCGGCCATTTTGTGTACAGTCCAAGCCGTGCAGCGACTCAGTTATCAGAACTCCCATGGCAATTTTAGCACAGTCTCTGGAGACGATATTAAACTGTAGATCTGGTACACCGCGTGGCGGGTAGATCCTGTTCGTGACGCCAAAAATGCGATGCCCTGGCCCCTGGGGGCCACTTCCGCAGTGCTGGTGTTATGAGCGGGCAATGACCGGGGCAGCTGCAGGGGTTATACTTGTCACGGTATAGGCCTGAGGGCAGCACAGCTGTAGGGCCAGTCTGTGGAATCTGCGGGTGATGATGGGCATGCGATTCTTCGCTGCACTTAGTCAGGGCACCAGTTAGTGGACACCAATGCCAGGGTTCGGTAACAGCGGTTTTATTATAGAAAAGGTAACTAGTAGCAACAGTTCTGTCCGGATGCAACCGGGTATATAGCAGGCTTTGACAAATAAAGCAGGAGTGGTGCTGCATAGGCTGTGAGAATACGTGCCGGATGATGGGAGTAGGAGTATGAGAGAAGTAGCGTTGCTGGGTGGATTAGCTTGAGAATAATACTTGCTGTGAATCCTTGCAGCGATGAGGAGAGATAACGGAATGACACCCAGATGAGAGAGAAGAATTCGGTCACTTGAGCAGGCAGATACAGCCGAAGACTTGAATACAGCAGCAGAATCAGTCACTCTGCTTATGGTGAAGAGGCTGCAGAGAAGAAGCCCAACTCCTCTGAGGCAGGAGAGGGACGACACACATCCTCCTTGCTTGGAAGCAGGGGGAAGACTAACTTGTTAGGAGGAAGTGGGAGGTCACATGGTTGCTCCTGGCCAGAACTAGTCGGCCATTGGAGGAACCATGGTTACAGGTCACGTGATCAACAGCCTTGCATACCACTGTACACTGTAATAATACACAGGAATACATGAGAATACACATGAGAATGCACATTACCAGAGAATACTAGGGGAAAACCAGCAGCAGTTGCAGTGCAAACACTTACCAGAACAGGCATTGACACAGCAAGAGAAATGGCCATAATAGGAGTAGTAGTCTGCATGTTCTGGGACACTGCACCGGCATATGAATTACCGGCTTATAGAGCTTCCTGTACTAATTAATATTTAATGAATAAAACACATTTTCGTTGAAATAAATACAGTTTCGTTGGTCAATAATTTATTTCTAACGAATCCATCATTGTGCAATTCAATATACTGTCAAAAAATAAATATATAGATAAATATACATTTATTTATATATCTATTTTTTTTAACAGTATATTTAATTGCAAAATGATGGATTCGTTAGAAATAAATTATTGATCAACGAAAGTGTCTTGATTACAAAGAAAATGTGTTTGATTAATTTAATATATTAACTATTAGAGGCATCGGCATTCGGCATCATTGCCGGCTATTTTTGAAGTACTCCGTACGGACCGCCTGTCAATCCTCGGCCGCATGTTCAGCCGCAAACAATGGTCTTGTTCATTTTTTACGGGTCCGTTTACGATAGGGCCGTAGATTCATACATAGTGTGCACTGTGCAGCCGCATATCCTATACTTCCAAGCATACACACGAACCACCAAAAATACCGCCGCACAATTACAGCCGCAAATACAGCCGCACTCTTATCAACGTGTGAATCGAGCCTAAAGGTGATTTTTCTGTGTATGAAATACGTGAGATTGCACAATTTAATTTACCTTTTGCCTAAAATGATCATTTCTTTTCTTATTCTCTGCAGAATGGCCTGTGTCCCCCTGGATATACTTGCCCACCAGGGACTGGCTCTCCTCATTCTTACCCCTGCCAACCTGGATCCTACTGGAACATGACCAGTCAGGGGGTAGAAATATCAGTCTGCCTATCATGTCCTGTGGGATTCTTCTGTGATCTGCCTGCATTACTTGCTCCCAAGCTTTGTCCAGCTGTAAGTATTTATATATTTATGTGTGTATGTGTGTATATATATATATATAATATATAATTTTTGCATTTTTTTAAAGTAGAGAAACATAAAAACTATGTAAGCATGGCATACTGACCTGCAGAATAAAACTAATGTCATTTCTGCTTTGGCAGGAAGGGGTTTAGCAAATAATGTATTGGGTAAAATCTGTCAACTCAAATGACAATAAAGAGCAAAAAGGATCAAATTGGGAAGAAGGGAAGAAGGGCATTTGTATTTCTGTACTTTTATTCTGAATGTAAAGCTGAATCTTGGAGTATACACTCTGAATGTATAGTGAATGATGACTTGTACTGTATGTATTGTGTAGCAGGTCACACTTCACCTTCTTTTGGGTTCAGGGCTTCTACTGTCACCAGGGAAGCTCTCGCTCACAACCTTGCCCGGAGGGCACCTACAATCCCCGCGAGGAGAGCTCCACTGAGGATGACTGTCGTCCATGTGAAGCTGGGAAGTTCTGTGCTGGTGTGGGTCTGTCTGCCATCAGTGGACAATGCCAGGAGGGATTCTACTGTCCTGAAAGATCTACCAGTGCGGTAACTATGTCATACACACAGAGTACACTAAGAGAAGTGATGTGTAAAAGAAGATAGAGAATACTCGTACTCACAGATGACTTCTAGTCTGACCGCCTTATGCCCCCTAGTTGCAGGCTACTCATCCTAGGTGGGTAATACGAGTTCCAGGCCTTGTTATCTGGTCTAAGCAGACACCCAATACTTCCCAGTTGTCCTGCGATGTGCAGTGGAATATGTAGACTTTCTGCACCTTTGTTCCACTTGGATCAGTTCCTATGACTCCTAAGGTAACTGACTTGTACCTTTTTAGAGAGGTTCCTGGTGTGGACAAGGTGTTCCCTGTTTGGCTTCTCTCCCCTTGTAGAGTTCTAGCACTGCAAAGCAATTCTGGTGCCCATAAGGAAGAAATTATCTTGCCTAGTCGTGTCCCTGTCAGGGGACCTGGCCAAAGCCAGGCCCTGACTTGGCTTATGCAGAGACCTGTCTGTGGTGCTCCCTCTCACACTGAATACATACTACAGACTGACTAACTCCTCCCACCAGGAACTAAGTTCTAACTACAGGGGTCTGTCTAACCCTGCCTGTGATTGGAAGGCTGTGTGTGTGCAGAGAGAAAGAAAGGAGAAGATAGGCTAAAGAAAGGAGGGAAAGCACCAGCACATGTGAGTGGACAAAAGGCAACAAGATATACAATAGTTAACCCTTGGAGTGATTCAGCTATGCATAGAAATAAGCTAACAAACAAACTCAGTAGTGACACCTAGGGGAAAAAACACAAACTGCAGTGGATACCTCATCCCACACTGAGAGAGTACACTGAGAGAAGTGCGGTAACTTTGTCATACATAGAGTACACTGAGAGAAATCTGTCAGAAGTGCCCATTCTATATATGACCATGTATGAAATGTGAAGACTATAACTATATAGCTGGTGGTACACATAAACGCCTGATCAGCCAAATGCTGTCTTTCTGACCATCCCATTCATCTGAATGAACAGTAGCTTGCAGACACCAGTGTGATTGCTCCCAGAACAACCCCATACAATTGAATGGAATCAATTCTTCTTATTAGCTAAATTCCTCTGGTTAGTCTCCCACAATCATATACTTGTCCCCTATCCTGTAGATGGAGGATAACATGGTATACAGCTACGAGTGAAATTGTCATGTGATTCGGCATTGGACTCTTGTATCTTGAACTGAATGCATTTCCTTCTCTCTGTTTGCACCATAGACTCCATCTGGAGGACTGTGCCCAGTGGGTAGTTACTGCCCACCCTCCTCTGGTTGGCCATTTCTGTGTCCCCCAGGCACTTACAGTAACCAGGCTGGACTAACAGAAGTTAGCCAATGCCTTATCTGCCCTCCTGGGTGAGTACTTAAATGTCTCATTTTAGCTGGTTATGCACTATATATATATATATATATATATATATATATATATATATATATATATATATATACACTGACCATCTAATGACTTTCCCTGACATCTCTGAAGGATCAGGTGTGTGGGATTTTAACTGTCCAATCCTTTTGCTCTTAAGGGTACGTTCACACTGACCGACTCGCAGCGGAAATCTCGCTGCGAGTTTTGCAGTACTTCCAGTACTTATCAGCTGCTGTATATGCTGTGGGAAGTGGTGTATTCTTTCCACTCTGACACAGTGCTCTCTTCTGCCACCTTTGTCCATGTCAGGCACTGTTCAGAGCAGCAGCAAATCCCTATAGAAAACCTCTTCTGCTTTGGATAGGTCCAGAGGTGACAAGGCGGAGGAAGCAGCAGAGAGCAATATGTCAGACTAGAAAGTATACACCACTTCCTCCAGGACATACAGCAGCTGATAAGTAATGGAAGACAGTAATTTACAAACCTTTATAACTTTCTGACACCAGTTGATTTGAAAGAAAAAAAATATTTGACAGAGTACCCCTTAAAGCTGATGGCAGATTTCTCTTCTTTTCACATTCAGACAAGCTGAGTGTGCATGTGTATGGGAAGCTGTCAGCTGAACACTGGACAGCTAGCTTGTGTGTAGGGCCAGGTTCACAAGGCACACAGTTGTCATGATTTTATTCCCCTTTTCTTTAACATTTCAGGATGTTCTGTGATGGACAAGGTGGTTCCAGTCCGACAGGTAACTGTACGCCTGGGTATTACTGCCCAGCAGGTTCCAGATCACCAGTTGAGCAAGAAGTGACACCAGGCTATTACTCTATAGACGGGGCCTTCCGACAAGAACCCTGCCCACCTGGAACCTTTCAGCCTGTAAGTAGCTTTATTATATTCAGGTGCCATATACCTTTGGAAATATTCGTAGGGTGATGGTCTTACAATTAGTTGTTTATTCCTATGGGTAAAGTTTAGAGCTTGTGTCTAGCAGGCAAACAAACTAGGCAAAGAGTGGGGGTGACAGTGCAGCGGCTGGGGCCACTAGGTGGCACTATATAGCATTCATTGCAGGTAGTTGGTAAGCCAGAAACGGCACCTTGGCTCGGATATTTACCTTGCATTGAAGTGATTTTACTTGTGTGCAGCTCCCTGGCCAGTCATCCTGCAGACCGTGTCCTCCTGGAAGCTTCTGTAATGCCAGCAGTTTATTGGAACCGTCCTCCTGTCTACAAGGGCATTTCTGTCCTGCTGGAAGTATCACTCCAACGCCGTGTCCAATGGTAAGATATCACTCAGGATTCATGGGATGAAGCCACAATAAGACACAATGGCTTCATATACTGTACATACCTGTGCTAACCCCATAGATGTAATGTACAGGAAGGATCTGACAATACATGTAGCGCAATCTTGCCTTCATGAGTCTAATCTGCAAATGCTTTTTATACGCAGCCATAGAGTTTATTTCATAGACTGAGTTTATGTAACATGCATATAAAATATGGAACTCATATTAGGATCCTCAGGATCTGCCATTAATATTAGGCTGGGGGATCTGACTCCTGGAACTCCTATTGATCATATATGTTAAGGAGTTGCAGCGCTTATGTGAATTCTTCATCCTTTTCAATGATTACATAGGATGCTGGCCGGTTTGTAGTTGCAAGTGCTGAACTTTTCATAGCAGTGATGCAAGATATTGTAAGTGATCAGGACACCACTACCTCCTAGCCCCCTTTGCCTGTACATCTCTTGTCTGTATTTTCTACCCTAGACAAGTTACAGATATGGATAATATATAATACTTTAAGTGATGGGTTGGGGACCTTGGCTCTCCAGCTGTTACAAAACTACAACTCCCATCATGCCTGGACAGCTAAAGCTTTAGCTTTGACAGTCCAGGCATGATGGGAGTTGTTGTTTTGCAACAGCTGCAGGGCCGAGGTTCCCTACACCTCCTTTAAGTATTGGGAAAATCGCACCACCCCCATAAATAGCCACATTTCCATTGACTTACATGGGGCTCACTTTTACATTCTCTTCTTTTACCAGAGACACATGGCTAAGAGAGTTATTATAGACTTATATAGAAAGTCTTACATACAATAAGTGCCACCATTTTAGAGCCCGGGCCTAAGTATTAAACTCTTAAAGGAGAATTACACTAAGTGTGCAAAAATCTTCAGATACCAACACGTATGTTTTATATATGGTTTGTTTTATTCAGGGGACCTTTTCAAACGTGTCTGGCAACATAGCGGTGGACTATTGTGAGCCCTGTTCTCTGGGTATGTACTGCAGCCGTCCTGGATTAACCCAGCCGGAAGGACCCTGCGATGAGGGCCATTACTGTACACGGGGGTCCTACACATCTGTCCCTGTAAGTGTCCTACAAAAACTTGTTAGTAGAGCATGTTATGAACAATAGACATTATAGACTGTATACATAGGAATTATAGTAGAGAAAACCAGGAGCAGAGAAGTATTATACAACGTAAGAGTATAAGGTGCTGGTATGGAGGTAACGTTTGTGACAGCCAGGAAGAACTGCTAGGAAAGCATATGGTAGGACACTGCATATGTACACCAGGGCCCTAATGTTTTATGTAGTTGTAGACCCAAGTGGTCATGTGTTTTATGCATTTTTACTTCTCAGATAGAGATGCCATTTGGAGACCTTTGTCCAGCCGGTCACTTCTGTTCCAGAGGTATTAGACTCGCTTGTCCTCCAGGCACGTGGAATAACCGGAGGGAAGCTGTGGACATCGCCTGGTGTTTGCCGTGTCCCCCAGGGTTTTTCTGTGATATTCCTGGACTGGCTGAACCGGCAGGTTCCTGTCACCCTGGTAAGACTGAGGTCGCTCAGCATTCATTGTAACGCAAGGCCTCAGAACCAACATGACCAACCATCTCATCAACCAACCAACCAACTCTCTATCCTGTGTCCTCAGGCTACTTTTGCCCTCTTGGTTCTTTAAGTCCTAGACCAGAGGGAGAGATAGCTGGTGGCATCTGCCCTGCGAGACATTTCTGTCCTGAAGGATCCTCCGAGCCCACTCCTTGTCCTGAAGGCACTTACAGCAACTCAACAGGTATCATGGATCCTTTGCTCTACAGGAAGTAAACCAGCATGTGTTTGTGATGTGACGCACTGACTAATGTTGGACTTTACACCATGGATCTCAACAATAAAGGGAAATCCAGGATTTGAAAAACACGGCTGCTTTCTTCCAAAAACAGTGCAACTGTTGTTATCAGGTTATGTGTTATATAACAACACACCTCCATTTACTTCAATGGAATCGAGCTGCGGTTCCACACATCAACTGAGGACAAGGGCGGCAGTGTTTCTGGAAGAAAACGTCAATGTTTTTTCTAATCCTGGTTAACCCCTTTAAGGGACTGTTCACTTAAAGGGAAACTATCAGCAGGTTAGACAAATCTAACCTGCTGATAGGCCCCTATAGCTCACAGGATGCTGAGGAGGAAGGTATGTGTGTAACCTTGGTGCCGGTCCCACGCTGTTTGTTGGGGTAAAGTCTGCTCCAGAGCACAGTTTGGAGCACATCCACGTCACCCGGCTCACCCCGGCAGTGCTCCTAAGGGTGCCTGGAGCGGACGTTACCCTCACTAACAGTGTCACCAAGGTGGAAGGTACACACATACCTTCCTCCTCAGCATCCCTGCCGCTATAGGGGACTATCAGCAGGTTAGATTTGTCTAAGCTGCTTATAGTTCCTCTTTAAAACACTGTTCCCCAACCTGTGGATCTTCAGCTTTTGTAAAACTACAACTCCCAGTACACCCTGACAATCACAGGCTGGAGAACACTGACTTATAGTATTACTCTTATTGTCAGGACGTCCTATATAACGTCTCAGCTCCTTTGGTTCTCCTTTATTTAGGTCAGTCTGTGTGCTACATCTGCCCCTTGGGCCACACATGTCTCAGTGGGGATATCATAGTCTGTCCGGCAGGATACATCTGTCCAGAAGGTACAAATACAGGTCCAGTTCCTTGTCCACCTGGAACCTTCAATCTATTACCACGACTGACTAGTGCGGATGGATGCCTGCCATGTCCACCAGGTGATGCTTTCTTTGTCCACTGTTCTTAGTCTATAACTACTATAGTTGCACACAGAAATACAGTAATATAAATCCATCGGCCTTACATTTTACATGTTAATTTACTACATATAGTCATTCATATTGACATCTATAGGTGTACACCTTTACCCACATTTTATAATTATACTTTATCTGTTTGCTGATATTCTGAAATTTTATATTGTTTTAGAGATTTAAAGGATTAGTAAAAAACAAAAAACATAGCTACTTTCTTCCAATAGAAGCACTACCACTGTCCTCAGTTTGTGTTTGGTATTGCAGAGAATGTACCACTTCAGTCTGTAAATAAGTACTTTTACACAACCTGATGGGGCTGCCGCGCACATTCTTATGGCACCATCCATTTTTTCGAAATGCAGCGCAGTTCCTGCGAATTCAGCCATTTGCTATGTATGTATGAGGTTGCTTGGTGCAATGAAGGCAGACCAAGTGCAATGGAATTGAGCTGCTAGACCCACACCCAAACTGAGGACAGAAGAGGCGCTGTTTCAGGAAGAGAGTGCCCAAGTCTTTATAACTGATAGACTTCCAACAATCTAAGAATACATTAGTAGTACCAGCCGCTATAAGAAACTTTACAATATATGTTATGAGAAATAAATGCCCCTTTTGCCTCTTTCTACTCCTTCCTCTCCCCATCAATTCACTAAGAAATCAGCTCACAGATGCCCATATGAGTTTATGAAGACATGGGTACAAGGAGAGGGAGCTGCAGAGTGAGACAGAGAGAGTCAAATACAAGAGCTGCTGAAAGCAGTGTTACATCTTCCAGTGCTAGATTGCAGCTTACTCTACTTACTACTGCTTTATATTGTCTTAAGTGGTGTTTCTGAGGTTGTGCTATAGAGCTACAAGGGCAGCAGTGTCCCCTCTTCTGTTTGTATAGTGTGTGGAAACATCATAGCAGCTAGTCTCCACCCACTAGTTCAGGAACAACTGAAAGTTAGAGATGGAGTTGAATGAAGGGAAAACTGGTGAAAATCCCACATACCAGTTATGAATCATGAACAGAAATTGTGCTGTTCCTTATGTAGAGACGCAACAGCTTATCCTGAAGAGGCAACTGAAAGTACAGGTATACTTTAAAGGGAACCAATAAGCACAATTGTGCTGATGTGGTTCCCAGCAGCACAGTATAGAACTACTGTACAGCTCCCCTAAGGCTATCAGCCGCGGCTGCAGCACTATCTTTACATCGGGGTAAAAGTAGTTATATTCTGGCGTGCGAGACTGGGAGAGGGGAGGCAACTAGTCATCTGGGTGGAGAGCAGCCTGTGACTAGTCACAGCCCTTTGCCTGTCAGTGTGCTGTTCGGGAATGATGACTAATGGGTCTCTCTGCCTGTCAATCATCCCTGCAGAGCACAGTGAGAGCCGTGACTAGTCACGGGCAACTCCCCGCCCAGATGACTAGCTGTCACCCTTTCCTTGGCCTCCCAAACTGCAATAAAACACATTTATCCCAGATGTAAAGCTATTGCTGCAGATGCGACTGGTAGCCTCAGGGTGCTGCACAGCAGATCTAGACAGCAGTGTTATAGATAGCAGCAGGGGGTCAGGGACCCCGATACTGATTTTACACTGAAGCCCAGGAGTCTCAGGCTCCCCCATTGTAGAGCCATGCAATATAATGTGTATACTTTGTTTTTAGGCATGTTCTGCAGTGACTGGGGCTCTGGAGTAGTCAGCGGTCTTTGTGATCCTGGATTTTTCTGCACAGGAGGTAAAATCCCACTATATATTGTTTCTATATTACATAAGTTTTACAATTGTATAATATTGAAGTGTATGTCACATCTATAATAATGTGCAATCACTAGTTTTATATTGTACTTCTATATAATAATCCTCTCCTGTTAGTTCGGGGTTTGTGATATTTAGCACTTCATGGACCCAGGTTTCCAGGCTGCTATCTGCGATGTGTACCGACCACTAACAGTTACTGCTGCATTGCACCATCCCTGTATTATCTGCAGCGTCAGTGCACAGGAGCTGGACTATCGCAGTGTATAGTACATGTCCTAGCACTCCTTATTGTAATGCAGAAATTATATATACTGATGCAGGCACATTACAGACTGTATATGTTATGTAGGAGGTCCAAAAAGAAAAGCAAACTGATATGCATCACAGAGAGAATGGAAGATATAGTCCATATTGATAAACTGTACAGTATATAGTGTATAGTATTTCATTGTTCTGCATTGCACAAGTGAAAGCCCCCCCCCCCCCCACACACACACACACACACACTTGGCAAGCTTCATGTGTGCAGCCTGTCGGCAGCTGATGTGAGATTATGTGGGCAGCCTATCAGCAGCCATGAAGTTATGAGCCTGTCAGAAGCCAGCAAGTTACATATGTGCAGCCTGTCGGCAGATGATGTGATGTCATGTGGGCAGCCTGTCAGCAGACACAAATTTATGAGCCTGTTACGTGTTTGCAGCCTGTCAGCAGGTTACATGTATGCAGCCTGTCAGCAGTCAGCAGGTTACATGTGTGCAGCCTGTCAGCAGTCAGCAGGTTACATGTGTGCAGCCTGTCAGCAGCCAGCAAGTTACATATGTGCAGCCTGTCGGCAGATGATGTGATATCATGTGGGCAGCCTGTCAGCAGACACAAATTTATGAGCCTGTTACGTGTTTGCAGCCTGTCAGCAGGTTACATGTATGCAGCCTGTCAGCAGTCAGCAGGTTACATGTGTGCAGCCTGTCAGCAGCCAGCAGGTTACATGTGTGCAACCTGTCAGCAGTCAGCAGGTTACATGTGTACAGCCTGTCAGCAGCCAGCAGGTTACATGTGTGCAACCTGTCAGCAGTCAGCAGGTTACATGTGTACAGCCTGTCAGCAGCCAGCTGGTTACATGTTTGCAGCCTGTCAGCAGTCAGCAGGTTACATGTGTGCAGCCTGTCAGCAGCCAGCAGATTACATGTGTGCAGCCTGTCAGCAGTCAGCAGATTACATGTGTGCAGCCTGTCAGCAGCCAGCTGGTTACATGTTTGCAGCCTGTCAGCAGTCAGCAGGTTACATGTGTGCAGCCTGTTAGCAGCCTTTCAGGTTACATGTGTGCAGCCTGTCAGCAGCCAGCAGGTTACATGTGTGCAACCTGTCAGCAGTCAGCAGGTTACATGTGTACAGCCTGTCAGCAGCCTTTCAGGTTACATGTGTGCAGCCTGTCAGCAGGTTACATGTGTTCAGCCTGTTAGCAGCCTTTCAGGTTACATGTGTGCAGCCTGTCAGCAGTCAGCAGGTTACATGTGTTCAGCCTGTCAGCAGTCAGCAGGTTACATGTGTTCAGCCTGTTAGCAGCCTTTCAGGTTACATGTTTGCAGCCTGTCAGCAGCCAGCAGGTTACATGTGTGCAACCTGTCAGCAGCCAGCAGATTACATGTGTGCAGCCTGTCAGCAGCCAGCAGGTTACATGTGTGCAGCCTGTCAGCAGTCAGCAGGTTACATGTGTGCAACCTGTCAGCAGCCAGCAGATTACATGTGTGCAGCCTGTCAGCAGCCAGCAGATTACATGTGTGCAGCCTGTCAGCAGCCAGCAGATTACATGTGTGCAGCCTGTCAGCAGCTGACGTGACATCCTATGTGGCAAAGCTTCATACTTTTGCCTACTACCTTGATTTTTAGGATCCCTTGTACCAAATCCTACTGGTAACTTGAATGAAAGCTTTGGTGGTCCGTGTCCTTTCGGGCACTTTTGTCCTGCGGGTACAGGTGCACCCATTCCATGCCCATCTGGTAGTTTCTCTGACAGGTAAGGATTGTGTTTGCTGTGGGGTTTTTCCTTTATTCCCTCATACTTCTAGTTATCATCTATAATATAGAGCCATCATTTCTGTGCAATGTACGATTAGTATCACATGCAAAAAAATGTAAAGATTTAAATAAAAAACAAAAAAATGAGCTCACAATCTAATCGTCTTCTGAACAGGCCCAGGCTGAGTATGGCCTCGGATTGTACACCCTGTCCCCCTGGCTATTACTGCAGCTCCGTTGGTCTCCGATCACCAAGTGGGCTCTGCCTTGCGGGATACTACTGCTCCCTGGGGGTCTCCTCCTCTGCTCCCTCTGGAGAGTGTAAGACAGTGTGAACAGTATACGTAATATAATGTTATTCTTTGGAGTTGAACAGCTTTACCCTATTGTCCTTCATGAATTGTTTGCAATATCCCACCAGTATAGTATGCATCAAGTATAAGAACACTGACCGCCCCCGACATCCCTCATAAACATATATGCCTGGCTCAGCTAGAGGCTTCTCTCTCATTCCCCTATACACATACATGCTCTTAATGGGCAGGGGGAGGTAAGCCGCTGCCAGACTCCTCTGTCAGCTGAGTATCTATTTCAGAACAAATGGATTGTGCACTAGAACAGAAGATCTTAACCCACAAAAACCAGCACGTCACATGTCTAATATGTACTAAGCTTTAAACCCGACCCCTGTATATACATAAAGATGAGGGTTATCTGCTGAGAGCCGCTGCCTTTGCTCCCCTAACACGAGGACCAGACAGTTCAGGGAGATCTAACATGCCGGATCCTGACATCTGCCATGCCGGACCCGGGACCCCCATACACAGTAGTCTATCAGTGGGGTTAGCCAACACATTCTTAGGTTCTGCTGGATTTCCACACATGGTTAATGTTGGTGATTTTGTTGTGTTGCGATCAGTATTTACAGGAGAAGGAGGCGTCTGCCCGCGAGGTCATTACTGCCCGGCTGGAAGTCCTCATCCTCACTCCTGTCCTGCAGGGACCTATAACAACCTCACTCATCAACAGGACTGCTTGCCGTGCCCCGCCGGGTACTTCTGTGCAGAGAATACTAGTGATTATAGCTTGTTTCCCTGCCCCGCTGGCTTTTACTGCCCTGGAGGTATGAAGTGATGGGTCTGCTCTACCATTCACGGGTTGGGGGTAAGAAATAAGGAGAATGAAGTGGATATTAAAGTGAAGCAATATTCAGTTGTGGGATGGAGAATGCCTGGCAGATGCTTCATCAGAAAGTTGTTTCCTTTGCTAATCCATGCCTAGACTTCTGCATGGCACCATGTGGCAGGGCTCTGCTGAGTCTTAATGTAGCGTTCATCTGTCCCTATGAGAGAAGAGATACTGACAAGGACTCCATTTACTTTCAGAATAACCAGAGGCGACGTTCACACTTGTTGTTTTTTTTTTTATTCAGTGTATTTTTAGGGACTGTGACTCCTGTGTATGGATCTCATGCAGTGACCTGAATGCCGGGGTCCTCATCAGTTCCATCGCAATGATAAAGCTGAGCTGGGCAGCACTTGTCTATGTACAGACTCTATATATACTGTATCTTCTGGGTAACACTTCTTATATTCAGTCTCTTCTACAGGGAAATCGTGAAGGTAAATCCAGCCAAGATTTCTGTATTCGGGCAGATGACTATTTTATAGCTAGTCATAAAAAACAGAAGCAGCGCTGCACGTGTCCATGTGGTGTTTATGGGATTTCAACTCAGATCCATTGAAGTGTATGGGGCTGAAATGCAGTATTACAAACAGTAGTGGTACAGATTCCGACATCATTTTTTCTATTATTGGAAACCACTTTTAAAGGGATTTTGTCCAAAGTTCGGAGCCATTAAAACTGCTTACAGCTCTATACAGAGGTTGAGGAGGGGAGCAGGATAATACCTTCTTTCTTGGTCATGCAACTTTCATGGTTGAGAAAGACGGAGTTTAAGCTCCTAGAAGCCACTATGACAAGTGTCCAGGAGGAGGTCTCCTCAAGTGCGTTTCCCCAGCCCCTCCTGGTAGCTATGATTGACAGCTGTTGTATCTTTTTTTTTTTTCCATTCGTAGTTTATTTAACTTTCCATATAAAGAATTGACAAAACAGTGTACAATGAAGCAACATAGACAAATGACAGATGAAGCAAGGGGCCGAAGGCCCCAAATTAAGTACCTACATGACTGAGCTTGGAGAGTCTTCAATTCGTCAGTTTCAGTAAATTGATCCCAGTAGTACTAGGCGTATCCTGCCACTCCCGCCCTTCCCCCACCTTGCGCTGAAGCACTGAGGGAGGGTGGGAGAGGCCTGAGGCCACAAGACTGATTGACAGGGCGGGGGACCAATGGCTCATCACTCTGAAATCACAGCACCGCATTTAACTGCAAGTGCTTGTCAGGAGCGCTTGTAGTTAAAGGGACATTTGCAGCACCTGGGAGGCCAGCTCGGCCAATGGGTGCTGCAAATGTTAACGGGCCAGGGGATGCGGTGTATTGCCTTGATACAGTGGGCCCCCTAGTAGCTGCTATGGCAGTAGTTACACCACTGGCACCAGGTTCGGAAGAGACTGGAATTTCAGTCATATAGTTAAGCTGTGATGTCTTCCATTCCCTGGATATCTTCAACCTTGCAAAGCGAAATGATGGAGGATCTGGACACCGCTAGGTGGCCCTGGATGCACTGGCCAGGTTACAGAGTACAGAATTGCAGTATGATTTGATTGGAATGTCGTGAATGAGACGTGAATGAGGAATAAGGCTGGAAAGAAGGATACCTGGTGATCTGTGAAAGTGGAGACCAAGCGCCAAACCTCTTCCCAAAACAGAACCAATTTTGGACAACTCCAAAAAGTATGTAGGAGAGATCCTTCCTCTCCAGAGTTCCTCCAACAGCTGTAGTATCTCTTCAGGAGCAGTGTCAGACTAGGGTATCTGGGGCCCACCAGAGGAAATGATCCTGGGGGCCCACCAATGAAGAACCAGTGAGAAATGACAGTGTCAGTCGGTGTTAGTGCAGGTTCTAAAGCTGGGGGCCAACCAGAGAATCCTCCAGTCCTCTGGTGGGCCAGTCCAGTCTGTTCAGGAGGCTGCTAGGGTTTACTGTCATAGCCAAGTGGAGGAGCCCAGAAGGCCTCAATACAGAGTTCAAGGCACCTAAGGACCCACCGCCTGGACACTTGCTGTAGCAGTGACCTAGACATCAAACAATGTTGTGTGACTATGGTGTCCCACCACGGGTGTTACTAGTCTAAATACCCCTCGCAAAAGTTTGTACTCAAAGTAGAGTGATAATGAAGTCATGTATCAAGTTTTACCACTAGATGTCAGTATTATATGTATTAATATAAGTATTCTGCACAGCTGTAGTGAACTAAAGGTTAATGTTTTGCTCAGGATCTGCACCACTGAGAACTGCTCTTTTCTTCCACCTCTCTATCCTTCTTTCTTCTTGCACTCTCTTCTTCGCCACTCACAGAGGTTGTTACATACACCCTGTAGGAAGTTGTCACATGGGAAGAGGAAGTAAAGACACACACCTACCCAGTCCAGTGTAGTCTAGTCTGGAGTGTGGTAGTAGACAAGACGTATGGAAGACACTGAGACTCTTTTCCTTAAAGCAACACTTCTACCTCTAATGCAGTGCTAAACACCTAAAGAGAGGACAAGTTAGAGATCACCGCAACCCACACCACGAACATCTCTTTACGTGCGTACAGTATCCTACAGCAGAGGAACTGATCCAGATAGAGAAAAGCAGCCAAGAGCCTACCTACTCTATCTCCCAACGCAGATGAAACCAGATAACTTCGGACACCTTGCTCAACTCGGGTAACAAGATCTGGGGCTTATGTCCCCTAGGAGGACGGGTCACCCGACAGTGTAGGGCAACAGGTGGTTACAGCTACAAAGGTCGAAAAATGGGCACAAGTATTCTTCTTTTTTCAAATATTGTCAAGTATTCTTCTTCTAAGGTTCCGGCAGAGCACAGTGCTACATTGGGTTGGGACTCTCAAGAAAAACTCCTCTTCACTATTCTGAACTCTCCCAACCTATTCCTCCCCACTCTTTTGAACTCATTCTGCTCTTCTCAGCACGCAACCAAGTCCGCACTGCTTCTCTACGCTTAATACCTCTACAGTTCTCAGTACAGATCTAGTCAAGTCCAAAGCAATCATTGCACCAGCACCTATACTTGAGGTACACCATCCTTGGGTCATCTCACCTTTCTGTTGGTGGTGGTACCGACAGTCCGAGTGGGTCATATATCCACTATGGACCACCGTGATAAGCGCCCAAGGGACCCATCACAACCTGGCAGGTCACCGACCATTGGGGAAAGGGTGTAGCCAGCCTCAAAAACTAAAAGCAGGTGTGCCTCCATACCGCTGTGCTAAGTCAGCACTGGTGCCACAACAACCTACCAACCACCATAGAATTGGCGTCTCCTATAAAAGCTCAACAGGTGACCGGTCGAGTACACACCACAAGACTAAAATATCAGTTATAATTATCCTCCCTGACCTCTGTATAGGGTTCAGATCTGCTGACCCCCTTCAGATTCCCTTTAAGAGCATGTCCAGCATTACATACAGTGTATAATTCCGGCATCACAGGCACTGCCATATGTCTATATGTAAATATAACCATAGTAGCACCAGATTTCATTCTTCCATAGTGGCTTTCTTAGGAACACTTTCTAGAAATTCTTTCATATAAATGCAGCCACCTGCTGCAATAACACTCCCGCCATGTAATGTATCTGCATTTTATTTCCCATCATTCCTCCCTGGATTGTTGCGCTCAGCAATCCGCCCCGGAGCCTCTCTCTATAGCCCATTATAGCGGAGAACAGATTTGCTCCCTACCGTTGTGCGTCTTCCCTCTCCTCACGCCGTGTTCCTGGGAACAATCCTAATTGCTAAATATTTTATTTAAATGTTCTTCTGTAATAAAAAACAATGAAAAAAAAAGTGTAACAATAAAAAGTAACAATAATCGGGGACATAAAAGCTCTAAATATTTAATCTGCACATTGAGTAATAATGGTGGTGAGTGATAATGTGCGGGATGTTAAACAAGGCAAATAAGCGAGTAAAGCGGAGGCCGGAGAGGGTGCTGGAGGAACCGCTGACCCCTGACCCCGCAGCAAATGTGCTTTCATGAATAATTCTGTATCCTGTGAGCCGCCATAGGAGATCATAGGACAAACTGACTTATGTTTATAATGTGCCTTCTCAGTACTGACTAGTAACCTCTATCATGAGAACTTTAAATAAAAAAGTTTTGCAACTTTTTGATAAACTTTCTTTTTCAGTTTCAACCCATTTTCATGGCATCAACTGGAAGTTTTTAAATAGAAGTAAATTAAAAATCTGTATAACTCTGGTGACGACACCAGTTAATCTGAAAGATTTTTTTCCACTGGAGTACCCCTTTAAGTTCTCTCCATATGTATATAAGCAGATTGCAGAGTGTTTCATTTTCCATTGAATGAACATCTTTTCCTTTGCTCTGCGCTCCATTACTGAGGTCAGTGATCACTCTGGATTCTTTTTAGGAACTCATCACTCCTGTCAGTTCCCCTGTCCTCGTGGCTACTACAACCCGGACCCCAGGTCTCACAGTATTGACAGCTGTTTGCCGTGTACCCCGGGGCATTTCTGTGGAATGGAGGGACTGAACGAAGTATCCGGAAAGTGTGACCCTGGTAAGTGTGACTATACTTACTGAGCCTAGAGAGAAATACAAAAAATATCTGGGGACTCTGCATAAGATCAGGATGGATCCTTGCTGCTTGGACACCCACGTATTAAAGTTTTAGGGCTGGTATGTGTGACTTGTTTTGTGTGTCCTTTTCTCCAGGTTGGTTTTGTGTTTCCGCGGCCTGGACTCCTCAGCCCTTTGATCTGGATAACTACACCAGCACTAACTGCTTATGCCCCGCCACCTCCACTGGAGGGAAGTGCCTCCCTGGCTTCTATTGCCCAGAGGGCGCCGCTGAGCCGGTATCCTGTCCTCCTGGGTTTTACTGTGAGAGTGCTGGTGAGTAAAATGAAAGACAATCAAAAGTTATTGCAAGAGTCCTGATCTGTGTGCCGTCTTTTTCTTCAGTGCACCAAAATTTGTTTCGAACATTGTCCAGCAAATTACCTCTTATGATGCTTACAATATCTGTTATCCAGAACCATCCCTCTGTCTTTCCTCCTGGCAGTCGATCACAGTGACAAAAAACTAAACTGAGACTTGTTCTATTTAATCTTGGTCTGGCTTTTCCTACTCCTGTTTCTGAAGCTCTGTGAAAGGTGTTCCCAAATCATAACAATCTGTGTCACAATCTGTGTAATAGCCCTGTAATATATCTTATCAGCGAAAAATGCCTCCTTCTCTACTTAAGGCCCTATTAGGGTCCTATTACACAACAGATTATCTGAAAGATTTTTTTGAGCCAAAACCAGGAGTGGACTAGACACAGAGAACAGGTAACAATGGAAAGACTGAGATTCCTCATCTTTTCAAATCCACTCCTGGCTTTGGCTTGCAAAAATCTGTCAGATAATCTGTTGGTGTAATAGGGCCCTTACACCAAAATATGTCTGACAGATTATTTTGCAGATTTTTTTCAGCCAAAGCCAGGAATTGATTTGAAAAGAGGAGAAATCTTAGTCTTATCTTTACAACCTGTTCTCTGTTTACAGTCCGTTCCTGGCTATGGCTGAAAAAATCTGTCAGGTAATCTGTCAGACATCTTTTGGTGTAATAGGGCCCTTAGGCTCCTTTCCTCTCTTTCCTAAACTCATCTTTTACTCAAAAGAAGTTTTAAAGGGGTTATCCAGCACTACAAAAACATGGCCACTTTCTTCCAGAGACAGCACCACTCTTGTCTCCGTTTTGGGTGTGGGTTTTGCAGCTCAGTTCCACTGAAGTGAACGGAGCCTTATTGCAAACCACACCTGACCTGGAGACAAGAGTGGTGCAAGTGGTCATGTTTTTGTAGCCTGGTATAACACCTTCAAAATCTATCCCAGGGGGATGGGGATCAGGTTACAGCTGCCCATAGAAGTCTATGAAGAGTGATGGAGAAGGAGGGAGCTACAGAGTGAGACAGAGAAGCATAAAAGCTGCTGATTAGAGATGAGAGAACCGGGTTCATGTTCGAGTCCATCCGAACCTGATCGTTCGGCATTTGATTAGCGGTGGCTGCTGAAGTTGGATAAAGCTCTAAGGTTTTCTGGAAAACATGGATACAGCCAATGACTATATCCATGTTTTCCACATAGCCTTAGGGCTTTATCCAACTTCAGCAGCCACCGCTAATCAAATGCCGAAAGTTCGGGTTCGGATGGACTCCAGCATGCTCCAGGTTCGCTCATCTCTACTGCTGATCTTTCCTCCCATAGACTCTTATAGGGGTAAAAATGATAAGTTCTAGAATGGCCAGAAATTGTGCTTCTCTTCATATATTCAGATACAACAGCTAATCCTGATAAGTTTGTTCAAAGGTCTGTCACCATTTAATTATTAGTAATTTATCCATGATGTTAATTGTTTTGTTCCATGCTTCAGGTCTGGCAGCTCCATCTGGAGAATGTGCCGCTGGCTTCTTTTGCACCGGTGGGACCAAGACCCCCAAACCTACTGATGGCCTGCAGGGAAATATCTGCCCCCCTGGCACATTTTGCCGTGAGTAATGTCTACATAAGTTCTGCCCCTACCTGTTTCCCTGTTATTTGTTCGTCCATTTATCTTTGTCTTTTTAATTTTTAGCGAATGGATCGCATCATTCACAGCTCTGTCCAGCAGGGACGTTCTCAGCAGATCATGGCTTAGGAAGTGTCTCCGAATGTCAGCTGTGTCCTCCAGGACTGTACTGCAATGGATCTAGCAGGATTTCTCCTTCAGGACAGTGCTCAGAGGGTATGATCTAAAGCTGGTGTTTTCCAGTGGTTGCACAACTACAACTCCCAATGTGCCTACAGTAGGTTCCCAAGACATTAGACAGCTACAGCTCCCAACATGCCCTATGTGCTGCAGGTTCTCCAGCTGTTGCACAACTACAACTCCCAGCATGCCCTGAGTGCAGCAGTTTCTCTAAATGTTACACAAGTACAGTTCCTAGCATGCCCTGAGTGCAGCAGTTTCTCTAAATGTTACACAACCACAACTCCCAGCATGGCCTGATAGGAGTTCTAGTTCTGCCTTCTGTTGGAGAACACTGGCTAAAGACTCCTGGAATGAAATAAATCTGTGTTTTTTGTTTTTTGCATCCTTGTCACATATAGCGTCCTGTTTATCCACCTGTCTACATAACGGTTTCTGTCTGTCCATGACATCTCACTTTCTTCTCTCTTTGCAGGTTATTATTGTCCTGATGGGCAGACACTGCCTGATAGTTTACCATGTCCCTCAGGATACCGCTGTCCAGCAGGGAGCTCAGAGCCTGTACCTTGTGAGTCAGGATTTTACCAAAATGAAGAAAGGCAAACCGCATGCCGGGTCTGTGAAGCAGGTATTCCTGAGACCGGGCAATGGATACAGCTGGGGAGGGAAAATGAAAACCATAAAAGCTGCTGGGATGAAGACATCAAATGTGAAGGAATCTGACAGCATCTGTAAATGGTGCAAAAAGTGTCAAACGTTTATTGCATTACCAAACATTGGAGCAGCGATGTATCGACCAGAATGATGTTTGTCGAGCAAAGACAATTCTAGTTGCTGCTCCTATGCTTTGTGATGCAGTGAACGTTTGACACTTTTTGCACCATTTACAGATGCTGTTATATTCCTTCACATTTGATGTCACTCAGACACTTCAAAAATTTTGTTTAGTCAGGATCTCAATCCTGAGAACCAAACGATCTCTAGATATAGTCGGGAGACACACGTAACAGCACGCTATATACTGAAGCACTGTGGACATACAGCCATAGATACACGGGTATTTCCATAAAGGGACTGACTGGCCTTACAGATTGCATGTACATAGCCATTGCTCTTTCTGCCCTGTCCTGCACATAGCACATGCTAAGTCCCGCCCCACCTCCTGTCTTCTATTCTGATCTATCTGTTACGAGAGACAGATTTTTAAAAAAACAAGCAGTGAGCAGCAGATTGCAGTTAAAGCGACTCTGTACCCACAATCTGACCCCCCCCCCCCCTCAAAAAACCACTTGTACCTTCGGATAGCTGCTTTTAATCCAAGATCTTTCCTGGGGTCCGTTCGGCAGGTGATGCGGTTATTGTTCTAAAAAACAACTTTTAAACTTGTAGCCCTGTGCCCAACGGGAGTATCTGTGGCCTAACTTTGCACCACCCCTCTGTCCCTCCTCCCCACACTCTTAATCATTAGGAATGCCACTGGAACATTTTCTCCTGTCTGAATATTGCACATGTGCCTTAACGATCCAGCCGATGTTCAGTATTTTCACAGCTGATGAATAGGAGACAATCTGCCTGGAGCATTCCTAATGATGGAGGGACAGAGAGGTTGTGCCAGCCTAATGCATTCACAATCTAAGCCCCGGCCGTTGCGCACGGAGCTGCCAGTTTAAAAGTTACCTGCCGAACAGACCCCAGGACAGATCTTGGATTAAAAGCAGCTATCTGAAGGTACAAGTGGTTTTGGGGGGGTTTCAGACTGTGGGTACAAAGTCCCTTTAAGTAAGACACCTAATAGCCAAGACTTTAGAGCTGTTTTGTGGGTTAAGGAGTTATTCTTGGTAAATTAAGCGATTTACAAATATGTTACAGACCAGTGGGGGCTCTGATCTATGGGATCCCTGCTGATGCTGATAATACACGGCTTATTCAGTGCTGCACACCCCTTTACTGTTTTTCCCTGCACAGCAGCTTTCCTTCAGCAAGTGGAGACCCTGGAAAATGAGGAGTGGTGCTTAAAGCACGTAATACATGTTATAGTTTGTGTCCATTGTGACCCTTAGGTTTTTTTTGTGAGCTGAGAGGGTTGCCAGTCAGCGACTACACACACTTTATATGCCCACAAGGATATTTCTGCCCTGCTGGGACTCAGTTTGGTGATCAGCATGGCTGTCCAGAGGGAACCTATGGTCCGAGACATGGCCTATCCAGCATCAGGGATTGTGTGCTGTGTCCACCAGGGAAATTCTGTAAAGGATCAGGACAAGCTGCTCCCACAGGTACACTTATCCATACTATGTACACAGTAACCATAAAGCCGCATTACTGTACACTGCTAAATGAATAAGATTTGTCTTATAGGGAACTGTTCTTCGGGATACTGGTGTAAAGAAGGTGCCACAAGTGAACATCCACAGGACGGGCTCTCGGGGGGTATCTGCCCTGCAGGATACTACTGCCCAGAAGGTCTGGCTTGTGTTGTGATACCATTCATGCTATCCTAAAATAACAGATTGTTTTTATAAAATGTTCCTGCTATTTTCTTCCAGGGTCTCATTCACCACAGCCCTGCCCTACTGGGACCTGGTCAGATGCAGAAGGTCTAGGAAATAGACAGGAGTGCAGGCCTTGTCCTGGGGGAAGTTTCTGCAACCACTCTGCTCTTACCTCTCCGTCAGGGTTATGTGCACAAGGGTGAGTCTTATGCAAATAGTTGTTCCTTGGAACAACTATTATTGGATCTCTAGTCTGCTTTCATTTTAACTACATTGGTCACTTGGGTTTAAGGAGTTCACCTATAGCAGTCGCTTTTCCTGGATCCTACCAGTGGCTCCCAGTACTCATATGACCCATGAATTAAGATATGACAAGCAGAAACATATCACAAAAAAAAACATACAAGCACAAATCAATGCTGGAAGGAAACAAGAAAAAAAAAAAAAAAACTTGTGATTACATGACTGGAGATGATGGATTGAATGGTGATACCAATAAGTGATGACGAGGGTAGCCAGGAATTAAATGGAAGATAAACACAAGAAGGGAAATATTCAAGAAAGGGCTCTAAATTACTGCACATAATTTTTCAGTAGATCTTACAGATCTAACTAAACCTAACTGTCCCTGCAACATCCCTGCACTGTCCCTTTAAACTACCCCTAACAGAATCAAGGAGCAGGCACTAGGACCCAGAGAAATTAAACGTGGCAAAACCAAAAAAAACCAGTCCAACATGTACCAAGACAAACTAAGCAAGACTGCAGTAAGTATCAGGATAACCCAAAAAGAATCAGGAAATATACCCTAGGAACATGGAAAGTAGAGATATGCAGGTAATGATCAAACAACTAGCAAAAAATCATTCATACAGTATGTCGTGGATTTCGACTGTAACTATCGTTCCACGCGTTATGGTGAGTGATTTCAGGTTATTCGCAACAGGGCTTGTTTGCAATCGTTTATCGTTGATTGGAGAAAACAAAAAAATTGCTTTGTCCGATAAGACCCTTACAGTTGACATACAAAGCATACACTATAGTCTGGAAACATCCTGACATCGCCTACTGTTTTGCTCTAGATCAGACTATGAGGCAGACTGATAGGAAAAGAGAAAAAAGCTGGAAGATTGATGGTATTCATAATGATATGTGACTGAGAGATGAGGGTGCCAGCTAAAGACTGATGGGAATCGGAGAAGGCCGATGGGCGGCCTTACATGATGTATGATATTTTTGTTAGAATATAAAGGGGAAAATAAATATTTATTAGCAGAAAAGTAGATGACTAGAAGACATCTAGAGGTCTAAGGAGCTTCTTCCCATCACTAGAATATAGATACCATAATATCTCAGTGTTGTGTAAAATGGATTTCAATTTTTCATTTTAGGTATTACTGTTTGGGTGGAGCGAAAACCTCAACTCCAAGTGATGGTCTTTCAGGAGGTCTTTGCCCACCAGGACACTTCTGTAATTCTGGGTCCTCTGCTCCTACCTTGTGTCCTCCTGGCACTTACATGGCACAGAGTGGAGCTACTGAATGTGATGTGTGTCCTGCTGGGAGATACTGTATTCCCGGAATGAGTCCCCAGCCATGTCCTAGAGGTAAATGATTTACATCTATACTTAGAAAGTATACCTGTCATGGCGGCCCATGGTCGGATCAGCGCGAGTTCCATTACGGTCTCATTGTGTATTGATATCTATGGAGACTCAAACTCCCGGATGAACAGAAGAACTCAAGGCTGATCTTGCAGCAGGCTGTCGTGACAGGGACACTTTACTGGGGTACTTTTCATATTTTGCTGCTCTTGCATAGAACTTAAGCATCCTCAGATCCCCCACTGAACACTTCCCTCTCAGCCCGCTCATCCAACCACTGACCACAGCCTGTCCAGCTTCAGTCAGTGATTGGCTGGGCGGCTATCACTGCCGGCATGAGTCTGTCCCAAAAGTGGTGGCGGGAACATTCAGCAGAGGTAATTGATAATTATTTACTTGTAAACCTTAGTATAGTGATCAAAGATGGACAAACCTGTTAAACAATAACGTTTTTGTTCCTTTAGGATTTTATTGTCCGCAGGGGACTGGTGTGGACTGGAAGCCATGTCGGCCTGGAACCTACAGCTCTGACCTGGGATTGGAGAATATTGCTGGCTGCAGAGTGTGTGATGGAGGCAAATACTGCATGTTTTATAACTCCACCAGCACGACCGGAGACTGTGCAGAGGGATATTACTGTACGGCTGGTTCTTACCAGGTGAATCCTGAAGAAGAAATTCCAGGTATATGGAACTATTATGCTAGACATGCACGGCATAGATTTCAGATCCCTCTTCCCCCCTCCAGATCTGTCCAAACTTTACACTCCTCTGCCCCCTCTCCAGCAGACCCCTCTGCCATCATTCAGCGGACCCCCCCCCCCCCCCCCCCCCCCCCACACACACACACACTCCTATCCTCCTTTCAAGTAGCCCCTTTGTTCCCCTCTGGTCACAGCTCATGTCTTGTATCTTCTCTAAAGGGGATATCCGGAGAGCGGGAATGGTCCCACCTTTTCTGCTCTCTGGCGCTCTACTATCTCCGTCTGCTCGTCCGTGCTGATACTTCTGCAGATGAGAGGGGGGGGGGCAGGAACATGCTGTGGGCAGTGATCAGTAGCTTCCCGATTTCACCAATGTGACAGGGACATGGGGCGGCTATAGGACAATGTAAACAGATTATAGTAAATAAATGGAGCAGATGAATTTTCACTTGTGCACAAATGTTTTTCCATTTGTCCTTAGTTGTGTAAAATGTTTTAAAGATGTATAGGATGGCCCAACATATTATTATTATTTAAGTAAATTCAGTAAATATAGCAAGTACTTCTTTTTTGTTGAGAATATCTCCTATAGACCTTAAAGGGGGTTTTCCGGATTAGACATCCCTGCCCCCCCCCCCCCCCCCCCCCCGCATCTCACCCGTCACTGACAGCACAACCCCCACCCCACCCCCGCATCTCACCCGGCCGCCCGCCCGCATGACACCCCTCCCCAAAAGCAGCCCCCCCCCGCATCTCACCCGGCCGCCTGCCCGCATGACACCCCAGCGTCACCATCTCAGCTCTGCTATATCAGCGTTACCATCTCAGCTCCGCCATATCAGCGTCACCAACTCAGCTCCGCTATATCGTCAGCGTCACCATCTCAGCTCTGCTATATCATCAGTGTCACCATCTCAGCTCTGCTATATCAGCGTCACCATCTCAGCTCTGCTATATCAGCGTCACCATCTCAGCTCTGCTATATCAGCGTCACCATCTCAGCTCTGCTATATCTTCAGCGTCACCATCTCAGCTCTGCTATATCTTCAGCGTCACCACCTCAGCTCTGCTATATCATCAGCGTCACCATCTCAGCTCTGCTATATCATCAGCGTCACCATCTTAGCTGTGCTATATCGTCAGCGTCACCATCTCAGCTCATCTACACCATCATCATTGCCATCTTAGCTCTGCTACTTCACCATCTTTCAGGCATAAGCATTGCATGATGGGAAATGTAGTTTCCTATCTTGATTATAGACCATCTTTTAGAAAAAGTTGTAACTCAGGAACGGAAGCAGCTAGAAAGACGGGAGACGGCTCAAACGGAAAAAACCTTGTTAGATATTCAAATATCTCAACCATTCCTGTTGTGTATATATATTGTAGGATCGGCTGGTCCTTGTCCACCTGGTCACTTCTGTCCTGTGAGCAGTGTGGTCCCCTCACCTTGTCCAGTCGGCACCTATAGCTCAGGGATAAAGCTGCACTCAGAGGTAGGAAAGTCATGGTGTGATCACCAAATCCCATAGTATATCCAACTTACAATCTATTGTTCTCATGCAAAAAGAGTAATCCAAACTACTCATATGTCTCTAGAATGGTCCTTTAGTCCGAGATTATTGCATATTTCTCTATATTCTTATGTCATAGGCTGAATGTTCTCCATGTCTTGCTGGATATTACTGTGACTCTCCTGGCCTTATGCTGCCGGCTGGACCATGTTCGAAAGGATTCTTCTGTACCTCATCTTCTATATCTCCTCAGCTGTTCTCGGTTAGCCCTATGGGAGGTCCATGCCCCACAGGTAATGCTTTAAGTAAAGCATGCAGATAACTTGTATATGTACACTATACAGACATATAGTAGAGGCTCAGTTACGCTTACTGTGGGCATTTTGAATTTCAGGACACTTCTGCCCCATTGGCTCCCCTTCCCCTCAACCCTGTCCTCCTGGAACATTTAACCCTATAGAAAGACAAGGTGTTTGCCGACCTTGCACAGAAGGGTAAGATCTGGTCCAGACCATTGTCTTTATGGAGTTATTGCTCTCTCATTAATGTTGGTCTGTGTCTTCTCCTGTTGGACGCAGGTTCTTTTGCCTCAGTAACACTTCTTCTCTGGACGGAAAGGAGTGTCCTCCTGGGTTCTACTGTCCTGAAGGGACCTTCTCCTCAGAACAGTTCCCATGTCCCCGGGGCACATACAATCCACACAGAGGACGCCACCTCTTGGAGGACTGCTTGCCTTGTGACCCAGGTGACATTCATGAGTGAGAAAAGAGAAGTGCATTGTATGTACGGTAGTACAGCAAAAAGTAAAACATTAGTATATATGATTGTATAGTGCAACCAGAATGTTGACATAGCACATTGGTGCCATGTAGAGATGAGTGAACTTAAAGTTAGTTTAGGTTTGCGTTAACCTGAATGCTTAGCATTTGAATCCCGGAGTCTGGAGAAGATGAATTTATCCTTAGGTCTTCCTGGAAACCATGGATGTGGCCATAGGCCATAGGCTGAATCCATCTTCTCCAGACTCCGGGATTCAAATGCTAAACATTCAGGTGAACGCAAACCTAAACTAACTAAGTTCCCTCGTCTCTAGTGCTAAGTAGCCCCATCAGTACAAAATTGGCTACTGTGAAAAAAAATGGAGCTTTGGCTGACTAGGCATTGCACAGAGTAAGTAAATATACGCCCATCTACTGTATTTTTTATTTGTAGGATATTACTGTGATGCTCCTGGACTTCCCCAGGTGTCTAGCCTCTGCTCTGAAGGATATTTCTGTACACATTCTATGAATACACCAACCCCGAGCCAAGGGATTCTAGGAGATGTGTGCCCTTCAGGCCATTATTGCCCAGCTGGGTCAGCCATTCCTCAGCCTTGCCCTGCTGGTTCGTATAGTAACACCTCAGCGAACACCGGGCCTGGAGCCTGTGTGCTCTGTGAACCAGGTAAGGTAAAGCTAGCCCTGTTTCTGGAAACCTGTCATGTTAAATGTGCAGACTCGTCTCCCAGCATCATGTTATAGAGCAACAGGAACTCATCAGACTTATAGTTTTGTGTAAGACGATTCAGTACATTTTGTAACTGGGTAAAATAAATAACATTGACCAAGTGATCTCCTCATCTTTATATGGTTACAGGATACTACTGTGATAAACCTGGACTGGCCACTCCAAGCGGGCCTTGTGATGAAGGCTACTACTGCCCGGGAGCTTCTGTGTCTCCTCATCCTCCTGAGGTAATGTGCAGCAGTATAAGTCTTCTGCTGAGTTCACGTTTATGTCGTCACCTCTGATTTTCTGTTTCATCATAGTGCAGTGTCCCAGAACATGCAGACTACTACTCCTATTATGCTCATTTCTATTGCTATGTCAATGCCTGTTCTGGTAATTGTTTGCACTGCAACTGCTGCTAGTTTTCCCCTGGTATTCTCTGGTTATGTGTATTCTCATTCATATTCTTATATATTCCTGTGTATTATTACAGTGTGCAGTGGTATGCAAGGCTGCTGATCACGTGACCAAGCCAGTGCCCTGTAACCATGGTTCCTCCAATGGCCGACTAACTCTGGCCAGGGGCAACCATGTGACCTCCCACTTCCTCCCAACAAGTGAGTCTTCCCCCTGCTTCCAAGCAAGGAGGGTGTGTGTCGTCTCTCTCCTGCCTCAGAGGAGTTGGGCATATCGCAGGTCCCACTTCACCTCTAGAAGTGTGGATCGAGTGCTCTGCTGTATTCAAGTCTTCGGCTGTATCTTCCTGCTCAAGTGTCCGGAGTTCCTTCTCTCATCTGGGTGTCATTCCGTTATCTCTCATCATCGTTTCAAGTATTCACAGCAAGTATTATTCTCAAGCTAATCCACCTAGCAACGCTACTTTCTCTCATACTCCTGCTCCCATCATCCGGCACGTATTCTCACAGCCTATGCAGCATCACTCCTGCCTTGTTTGTCAAAGCCTGCTATATACCCGGTTGCAACCGGACAGAACTGTTGCTTCTAGTTACCTCATCTATAATAAAACCGCTGTTACTGAACCCTGGCATTGGTGTCCACTAACTGGTGCCCTGACTAGGTGCAGCGAGGAATCGCATGCCCATCATCACCCGCAGATTCCACAGACCGGCCCTACAGCTGTGCTGCCCTCAGGCCTATACCGTGACAAGTATAACCCCTGCAGCTGCCCCGGTCATTGCCCGCTCATAACACCAGCACTGCGGAAGTGGCCCCCAGGGGCCAGGGCATCGCATTAGTAGCAGTAAAATGAAAACGATGGATTCCCAGATCTGTCACATGACTGATATCAATGGTGGCTAATGTCTGTCTATCAGGTTCCATTATGGTGTCTGTTGTTTCAAGAAGAAGAACTTTGCTTTGCGCTTCACCGTTCTACTTTATCAATATAATGTACTCCGAGACAAGATCCAACACAGATGTGAACTTGGCTTTGTCTTTCTTGGTACTTGTATTTTATAATACATTGGATGTAATACAGTGAGATTTACAATGCATTTCTTCCATTAGGTTACCAGCAATGGCGGCCCATGTCCTGCCGGTCACTTCTGCCCACGGGGGAGTCCTATTCCTCTGGCATGTCCTGCAGGGACCTACACACAGTATTTAGGACAAGCCAGCTGTTCTGAGTGCCAAGAAGGTTTCTATTGCCCTGTACGATCTACTAACATATCCATATGTCCTCAAGGTAAAGAGATTTATTTTCTTGATTTTACTTTGCACCATTGTGACTGCACAGGGCACAATGCAATATTGTAAAGCCATGATCTCTGTATATTATCTGCTGTATTATGTCCCTTATAATCCACCTTACACCACCATTATTTCTCTATGTGAAATTCCTGCTAGGATATTACTGTCCAAGGAGAACAGAATTTGCAGAGCAGCACCCCTGCCCGCCGGGTACATACAGCGGGGGTGAGGGAGCCCCTGACATCAGCACCTGTCTGCCCTGTCCCCCGGGGATGTTCTGTTCAAGACTTGGATTGGAAAGGCCAGAGGGATTCTGTGCACCTGGATGGTTTTGTCCTGCAGGATCGATATCCGATAAACCCGTCCATCTCCTCGAGGTTCCAGGTAATATACTGCTCTAATTTCAGACGAGTATACAAAATTTATGTTGTCAATGATAACTAATGGAAATTGCTAAAGGAGTCCAGGTTCCTTGCCATAACAGTGATCAGATGATGGAATCAGTGGGTCCAGCAGAATGTGATCTAATGTGTATTGTTAGTTTTATATGTACCGTAGGTATATAAAAGTCTATTCACTGTTTTCTTTGTATACTGGGACCTGTGGAATCATCTGTTTTCTTTGTACACTAGGACCTGTGGAATCATCGAATGTTTCTTCGTATAGTAGGATGTGCCCACCAGGAACATTTTGCCCCCGCGGTTCATCCCACCCTATTCCCTGCACTCCAGGTATTACTGTGTGTTTCTGTCCTTTCTTGGTTGGTTGCACTTTAAAGCATTGGTTTGTGCTGTGTTTGAGAAATCTGTCATATATCTTTGTATCTGATGGGTTTCTTTCTCCACTTTTAAGCAGCAGGGAGGGGAGTGATTATACTCAGCAGTTCAGAGTGTAGAGAGTTGGTAAGGCATACATGGAGGGCAGCTCATACAGGCTTTAAATAGGAAAACATACATACAGAGTGTCCCATACAGATTGTAGATAGGGAAGAGCGCAAAAAAGGAGGGCGTCTCACACCGGCTGTAGATAGGGGGAGTGCATACTTAGAGGACAGCTCAGTTAAGCTGTATTCAGGGAGGAGAATATGGGGGGCAGATAACACAGGCTGTAGATAGGGAGGAAAGCAGATACAAGGAAGGTTAGAGAGAAATCAGAGCTCCTATAGAAACCTTTACACCCCTTAACACACAGACCTCACATACAGTATGTACAGCATGATTGGTGGTGTAGTACACTTTTTCCAAGGCACTCTACACTCTTTGCGCAATCAACTATAGAAAGTACACACAGGAGCAGAGTGAAAGGCTATTTTTTACTAGTTATCAGTTATTGAGCAGCAACGTATATAGCATTTATGTATATAGCATTTCTATATACACTCATGCATCACTATTCACATAGACTTGTTGGGATTACACACACTGCAGCACCACAGTGCCCCACAGTGGCTAAATGTGTATTACAAGGAGGACACTTCTATGTGAGAGGAATCTGAGCCTAGAAGTAGGCAGCAATCATTGTTTCACCATGAGGTCTATAAAGCTCTGGTTGGTATTATATTGTGATCATTTCTTATTTCTTTATCATGTCTTTATGTGCACATCACCCGGTGTATCACTGACCATAAAAAAGGATATTGATAAAATAGAACGGCTCCAAAGACAGGCCACAAAAATGGTGGAGGGTGTGAGGCAGAAACCATATCAGGAAAGACTTAAGGATTTGAATCTGTATAGTCTGGAGGAAAGAAGGGAAAGGGGGGACATGATTGAAACCTTTAAGTATGTTAAAGGACTAAATAAGGTTTAGGAGGAAAGTGTTTTTAGTAAAAAACTGAGCTCAAGAACAAGAGGTCACAGTGAGAGGTTAGTTGGGGGCAAGATCAGAAGCAACGTGAGAAAATATTACTTTACTGAAAGAGTAGTAGATACTTGGAACAAACTTCCAGCAGATGTGGTTGGTAAATTGACAATAACAGAATTTAAACACGCCTGGGATAAACATATATCTATCCTAAGATAATAAGAATGGAAATACTAAAAGGGCGGACTTAGACGGACCAAGGGGGCTTTTTTCTGACGACAGTCTTCTATGTTTCTATATAATGTTCATTTACTTAACACTCTTAAACTTCTTTCCAGGGAAATACTGTGCATCTCCTGAGCTAGACTCAGAATCTGGTCCCTGTGACTCTGGGTTTTACTGTTCAGCTGGTTCTTCTCTCCCAAATCCCAGAGATGGGGAGATGGGTGACATCTGCCCCGCCGGTCACTTCTGTGTTGCAGGAAGTTCCTCACCCTCCGCATGTCCACCAGGTGAAAAATGTGTTGGCTGTCACTGAGGCTGAGGGGTGTGTGGTCTCTCCTCTGCAGTGAATTCTCTCTTTCTACACTCATGCACAACAAGTGTGATTCACCCCTTCTTTCCTTGTGCTTTCCTTTCTATCTACAGTCTGTGTGATCTTCCCTCCCTGATAATTTGGATGCTTTCACCCTTACCAATCTCTGATCTGCATGTACAAAATCCTTCATCTACCTGCTGCTATCTTTAATAAGAGAAGATAGAGGTTCAGTGTTTCTTCAGCACAGCCAGCTATGTACAGGAACTGTGCACAGTCTATACCAGCAAAATGGTAGGACTTTTTTTTATGGAATTATTTAGAAAGTTGCTTTATGTTGCATTCAGGACATAAATACATAACATTTAAAATTCAGTGTAAAGGTGTCTACAGCCACAAGTCAGGTACTTCACGTTACAAAATTCAGCAAAAAAAAATTCTTTCAAATCAACTGGTGCCAGAAAGTGCCAGAGATTTGAAATGTACTTCTATTAAAAAATCTCCAGTCTTCCAGTACTTAGCAGCTGCTGTATGTCCTGCAGGAAGTGGTGGTGATGGTCATGGTGATAAGACTTTGATTTGTACGCAGGGACCTTTTTGCCTGTGTCGGGTGCTCGGTCTCCTCAGGACTGCTTGCTGTGCACAGCTGGATCTTACTGCTCTCACTGGGGCAGTGTTGTCCCTGATGCTGAATGCATTGCTGGTCGGATTTGTCCCCGTGGGACGATATATCCACAAGATCCAGGTAATAACAACACCAAAGTGTTAAGAGTTGATCAGAAGAGTCCTTTGTGTTGGCTAGATATATGTTCCCTTGTTGTTCTGTCAAGTTTTACAGTAATCAAACAAGCAGGCTGTTCAGCACTTCTCCTTAATTAAAGTAATCGGTGGGGGGTGTCAGCACCCAGACCCCCAATGATCAGGATTTCTGACATGTCACAAGTTCAAAAAGCAATAGGTATCCTGTAAGGGTGGACCTGCCTATGGTGAATTTAGAGTCAGCAGGTTCAGGGTACAGCCGCGGCCACACATGGCTAGAGACTATATACCTGCTGTCTTCTCGTCTGCTCCTATCTAGCAGGATATAGCCTGTGCCTCCACACTACCTTATGGAAGTACAGTTTTCCTTGAAATATATGTAGACCCTGTGTCACTAATTCCTAATTCTTCCCTGACGTCTTTTTTCAGAACACGTGTGCCCTATTGGCCATCACTGCCCTCCTGGGAGCTCCGAGCCTCAGGCCTGTCCCATGGGCCAATTCCAGGATAAGACCGGTCAAAGTCAGTGTGAGGTCTGCCCAGCAGGAAGGTAAGTGCTTGTCAGTAAGGCTGGGTTCACACTGCATTTTTGCAATCCGTTTTTTGCAAAAAACGGATGAAAAAGACGGATGCATTTGTGTGCATCCGTTTTGACTTCCATTGTAAAAAAAAAAAAGGTTCAAAACGGATCCCTTTTTTTTGACGGACACAAAAACGTAGCTGACACTACTTTTGTGTCCGTTAAAAAAAAGGATCCGTTTTGATCCGATTTTTTTTTACAATGGAAGTCAATGAAAAAACAAATGCATCCGTTTTTTCCATCCGTTTTTTGAAAAAAAACAAAACATAAAAAAAGGGATTGCAAAAACGCAGTGTGAACCCAGCCTAATGGATCACCTGGGTCTGAATGATCTGTGTTGTCACCCACTGGCCATTCTTTATTTTGCCTTGGTGCATCCAAAAACAATTTAGTTGTTTAGTTGCCATACTATGCAGCTTTATTATAGAGCCTAGAAGATTCTCTATTGTGCTGGAACGTATCCCAACATTTTCCTCCAAAAGTTCCTAGTTATTATGTACAGTACCATTAAAGGGGTTGTTCACTAATATATATTTTTCTTTCAAATCAACTGGTGTGAAAAAATGCCAAAGATTTGTAATTTACTTCTATTAAAAAATCCCAAGCCTTCCAGTACTCATCATTTGCTGTATGTCCTGCAGGAAGTGGTGTTTTCCTTCCAGTCTGACACAGTGCTCTCTGTTGTCACTTCTGTTATTCTGTCAAATTACAAATCTCTGGCACTCTGGCCAGTTGATTTGAAAGAAAAAAAATTTTGGTGAACAACTGTGGTACTCAGCCAGTAGTGTTGATGTTATTTGCCGTGACGCCAGCACAGTAGTAGTGCATAGGTGTGATGTTGATACCTGTTTTTGTATGGCCAGTTTATAACCCCAAATGGTCGGTAACCTCCAGGCTTGTTGCGGGTCCCTTGGGCTCTTGTCACGACAACCTGGAGTTGTAGTTGATCCACCCAGGATCAATGGCGTAGCTACCATGAAGGCAGGGAAGGCAGTTGCTATGGGGCCCCGCACTACAGGGGGCCCGCCTGGCCCGTCTCCCCTGTCTTCAAGGTAGCTACGCTTCTGATAATAAAGCACCCTGCCAGAGACGCAGAAGGGAGCGTCTGCAATCCCCTCTGTAACACCTCCGCACCTCCCCCTGACACAGGCTCAGAGCGTCCTGCACCAGTGTCCCCCTCTCCACAAGTGGAAGAGTCCCAGGACGTTCCACTAAGCCCCGCCCCCATCGAGGCAAGCCCCACCCCCAGTGCCCACCATCCCACTCGCTCATGCCAGAATGCACAGGGCCTGGGGAGGAGACACAGCAGGAGGATGGTAACTATCACTGCCAGCTGGAAGTCACCAGCTTCCCTGGCATCCTGTATAATGGAAGTCACCAGCTTCCCTGGCATCCTGTATAATGGGGGTCACCAGCTTCCCTGGCATCCTGTATAATGGAAGTCACCAGCTTCCCTGGCATCCTGTATAATGGAAGTCACCAGCTTCCCTGGCATCCTGTATAATGGGGGTCACCAGCTTCCCTGGCATCCTGTATAATGGGGGTCACCAGCTTCCCTGGCATCCTGTATAATGGAAGTCACCAGCTTCCCTGGCATCCTGTATAATGGGGGTCACCAGCTTCCCTGGCATCCTGTATAATGGGGGTCACTCAGGCTCAGCTTCCCTGGCATCCTGTATAATGGGGGTCACTCAGGCTCAGCTTCCCTGGCATCCTGTATAATGGGGGTCACCCAGGCTCAGCTCAGGGCTGGACTGGGACTTAAAGTCAGCCCTGGCAGTCAAACCCCAGCAGCCCACATACCATATCATGGATAGCGCTGTGTATATGGGTAGTACATATAACTGTAGTGACACTAAGTGAAGAACACAAGGCACTTCATCTCCCACGTTTACCTGATTGCACGACTTACTCAGATGCACATACACAACACCCGTGGTGGGACACCCCACAACCCCTTTAAGAGGGATTATGTAAATGGCAAATTAGCTATCGGTAAAATGAAATCAATGCAATGGATTCCCTTTAAGCATACAAAACAAATCTTTATATATAATTCTTTTATTTTGTAACCGGTTCTGCTCTGTTCACACCACCACGGTTTCTATTATGATGACAGTGCTGGTCAACAACAGTTCCCTACTGACTTATAATATTAAGGGTTCGTACTGTCAAATCTGATGCCACACCTGGCTGAGGCTCTGGAGTCCCTGACAGTAGTGGGATCCCAATCACCATATCTGCCAAAATATTTCTATGGGAAAGACTGAAATCAACATGTAGAGGTGTAAATGCATCCTGCCAGTGTAGGTGCGCTCATAGGTGACTGTCATTGTGTTTGCAGGTATTGTGGCCCATTGACACCAGCAGAAGAAACACATAATCGTAGCTCAGGGACATATTATGTACCTATGGAGTGTCCTGTAGGCTTTTTTTGTGTGGAAGGAACAAAGTATGGCCGACAGCACCCCTGTCCAACCGGCACATTCAGCAATCAGACAGGACTTGTATCCAGCGAGGGATGCTCCCCCTGTCCTGGGGGCTGGTTCTGTGCACAGCCAGGTATGCTAAGCTGCTGTATACTATGCTGCTGTATACCGCACCGCCATAAACATGCCAAATGCTCAGCTGGTCACTTTACCTCAATCCTCAAGTTGCAGGCATGTGTATGGAGCTGCCTGGGGACAGCCAGGTCCAAGGAAAAATGGTGTCCCAGAAGCAATTCCTTTACAACCAGTTTTCTCTATTTTGAGTCCAGTAAAATTACACACGGGGGGCTGCGTTCTGCAACAGTTGTAATAAAGGCCAACTAGGCTGAAACACGTCGTGTTTCAAGCATGCACGAACAAGCATTCCCTGCTTGTTCATAGTCTGTAGAATGCTTTATGTCTTTTGCATCCTGCGCTATAGCTTAGTATTATGATATAGGATATAATGTCCTTCCAGCAGTGTAGGAGCTCAGCGATCTAGTGGGGGCTTGTTGGTTCATCTTTATTATATTTCACCTAAGCAAGGGCTTCACAGACATCACTAACTATATATATATATATATACTGCCCTTGCTGTACCATGTACCTCACTGTACCGTGTAGTATGGCCCTAAGTATCTCTTCCTGTCTTTAGGTCTCTCATCTCCTACTGAGAAGTGCTCACCTGGATATTACTGCACATTGAATGCTCAGCTTCCAAACCCAGCATATGGTGTCCATGGAGGACTGTGTCCTGCAGGGTCCTACTGTCCTCTCGGGAGCCGGTGCCCCCTGCCTTGCCCTCCAGGCACCTTCCAGCCGTACCAGGGGATGTCTTCTCTTGAGTCCTGTTTGCCTTGTCCTGCCGGGAAGTTCTGCAGCGGAGAAGCTTTATCACGGGTGTCAGGTTGGCATCTGTTTCTGAAGCATTGTCCTCTCTGTAATGTTGGAGTGTTTGGGTGGGAGGTAATATACACTGACTCTTTTTTCTTCTTAGGGAATTGCTCTGTCGGATATTACTGTGTGTTGGGAGCCTCCTCGGAGTCACCTATCGATGGCATCACAGGGTCCTACTGTCCGAAGGGTTACGCCTGTCCCTCTGGAACGTCATCTCCTCTTCCCTGTATAAATGGTGAGCTTCCATTAAATTGTGAACTATGGATAAATGAATCGCATTTTGATCTATGTGTTTGACTCTAATTTTTTTTATGTATACTGTACAGGTTTTTTCCAAGACCTGGAGAGAGAATCCAGCTGTAAAATCTGCCCTGCAGGCTTCTATTGTGACTCATCAGATTTCGGTGGAGCTGTCCTTCCCCAGCCATGCCCTGCTGGTTATATCTGCCCACAAGGAAGTCAGTCTGGAACAGAACAAAGATGCCCACGTGGCACCTACAGCTCGAGCGGGCGGCTAGCGGCTCAAGGTTTGTACTACAGTGGTACCTTGGTTGTCAAACTGCTCGGTTCTCAAACTGCTTGGAACTCAAACTGTATTTTCAAGAAAAGTTTGCTTTGGTTCTCAAACACTTTTTTGGGCATCGAGTCTTGAAGTACAGTACCGTACCGCGGTATTCGAACAAAAATTTACCCGGAAGTAATGTTCAGAATTCAAACTTTGCTCGGTTTTTGAATGGTTTTGTGAGCGTGGATAGTTGGCTTGTACCTGGTGAGTTTAGCACTGGTGAGGCTTCACATACAGTACAGAACTGTATAAGACTGCTGGAGTGCATATTCAGTACAGTAGTAGTACAGGCAGTGCACCACCATCTCCCATCCATTACAGTGCTGGGAAGGGGGGGGGGGCACTATACAGTAAAGGATGAGAGAGGAGTAAGTGATTACTGTATTGTAATTGCTGGTTTTGTTGAATGTTTCTTGTGTATAATGTCCTGTACAGTATAGTGCTGCTCTGTAATGTCCTGTAGTAATTACACAAGGCACTTATCAATGTAATAAATGTGAATTGTAGGTAAATATTGGTGGCTGCTGGAACCAATTAAACACATTTATATTATTTCCTATGGGAAGACACTGCTCGGTTCTCAAACTGCCTTCCGGAACCAATTAAGTTTGTGAACCGAGGTACCACTGTATTCTTATAGATTAATAAAGAGAACATAAACCAAACTGCTGGACTTGTGTCCTGAGAACTTCACCCCAGAGACACCATGAAACACACACAACTCTCTATATTATTCTGCAGCTGAGTGCCGGTCCTGTCCTGCTGGTTACTACTGTGCAGACGAGGGTCTTACTGAACCAACTGGACGCTGTCTGCCGGGTCACTGGTGCATTGGGAAAGCGGAGACTGCAAATCCGACTGATGGTGTGACCGGAGATGTGTGTCCGGCTGGAAAGTTCTGTGAAAATGGAGATATCTCAGGTACATAGTATCTATATGTCTATCTATCTGTCTATCTCATGTGAAATTGCAATGCTTTGGTTCTCTCTCTTTTCAAGTGGGTTCTGGGAAACAACCGAAACATTGCAATTTCACATTTAATTAAATAAACCTTTGGTCACATTGCTTTTTGGGAGTGCTGCAGTGAATAATTTTTCTGTCTTTCTGAAACAAGTCAGCAGAACCATTAGTGGTCGGGTGCCGGCAGATCCAGGTCCGTAATCAGGGTCCACGACAATAATACCAACAGAAGACCCCAACACTCCAGTTGTGTGAAAACGTTGTTTGCAGCCAAAATTTATTCCATCAAATGTCCAAAAACAGTGATAGCAATATTTAATTCCCTTCTCGGCTTGCAAACTGTTCTCTGTGAGGACTTTATGTTGCTACTGTATCACAATTTTTTGGCTTTTGATAAAATACATTTTGTCAGCAATCAGGCTTTTCCCCCCCCAAAACTGGAGTGCCGGGGTATTTTCTTGGTATTATCGATCTATCCATCGTCTATCACATATTTCCCTTACTTTTTTGGTTCAATTTTCATATAATCTCTGCAAAACTGGAACATACCTGTTCTCTTTTATTGAAGGTTTAGCTGCTAGTTCACATTATTTCATTGTTTCTTCTGCTAGGAGACTGCCGGGCTGGATACTTCTGTGATGTCCGGTCATCCCGCTCTGACCAGGCATTATGTCCCCCTGGATATTATTGCACAGAAGGTGCCCTCTCTCCTGTGCCATGTAACAGTGGGACATATGCTCCTCTCAGTGGCAACAAGGAACCTGATGACTGCCGCCCCTGTCCATCTGGACACTTCTGTAATGGTAAGCTAACCTCCTTTTAGACCTAAAGATTTGCTGTCCACTCATTTGCAGAGCCTTAACATGGCACAACACATTGCTATCTTTCCCATTCCCCCATACACATGCACACTCCTCTCAGTCGAGTATACATGAATAGAGAGTGGGGATAAGGCAGATCCCATGCTCCTCTGATGGCAGGTTATCTCAGGGTGAGAAGAATCAGGCAGTTGAACACAATATGCCTGATCCTTTTCACCCCTGAATCTGCTTTCAGAGCATTGTTTGGTCCCTTACATGTTAGATGGTTGACCGGTTTCACTAAAATCGTCAGGCTTAGCCAGCATTTATTCCTTTTGTGTTTGCATCTTGAGGGACGACCATTGTGTGATATGGACTGATAGCTCGTGGTCATAGAATGCCTCTCCCTGTATGTAATCCTGTTTCTAGGCACAGGGAAAGCCATGTGGCAGGGTCTTTGCGCTCCAGGATTTTTTTGCCCCCCTGGTCAGATCTCCCCCCGGCCATCTGCCCATCGTTGCCCGAGTGGGTATTACTGTCCTGCCGGGTCAGCAGCACCAGTGCCCTGTGAAAGTGGAAGCTACCAATCCCTGGAGGGGCGAGAGGCCTGCAGCACCTGCCCTACTGGATTCTACTGTGGATCAGGCAATGGCAGTGAGTGGCATCTTTCTTGCTCTTTATCATTATTACTTTTTTTTTCCTGGTTATTGGTTTGATATACTGAATTGTACATATATCTAAAGCTGTACATGTATCTGAAGCTGTATCTAAAGAATAAAAATCAACAGTCATTATTAATTCTCCTGGATGTGATGTTGGTTACTGCCCCTTTAAGGGCTTCTTTTATAATGGACCTTTATCAGTTATCCACAGAATGGATGATAAATGACTGGGACATCCACTGATCACTATAAGGGGGTTCAAGCCCCCCACCTCTCCTCACAACACAAGAAAATTCAATGGCGGAAGTTGAGCTTGAGCAGATTTGCTTCATTTAAAGTCTGTAAGACTGACTGATGTAGCGGAATACAAAGATGAGGAAGGCTGGGGCTCAGGATCCCCTTCTGGTGATCAGGGGGGCAGAGTAGATGGGTGATAATGATCCATTATGGGGAGAATCCCTTTAACATTCTCACAGCTATTGAATGATCAGTTTAAATATAATTTGCTTTTTTTAGGCTCAGGAATATCAATGCCCACTCTCTGCCCATCCGGACATTTCTGCCCCCCAGGGGCCAGTTTTGTTGCTGTGTATCCTTGTCCAGCTGGGACATATGGACCCAAAATAGGAGCATCAAGTATATCAGACTGCGAGGCCTGCCCAGCTGGTGAGTACGAGATGGATGTGGCTGGTGTCATGGGGATTCTGCCATTATGAGGGTCTACACTGGCCACAATCTGGATGAGAGCAGCAGACATAGAACTCTTTATAGAGGCGATAACCTTGATGACCTCTGTCCAGCTGTTGTCGCAGGGGGAATGGTTGATGTAAATTTAGAGTCAGTGTCCATGTAATGCACAATGCCTTGTTCTGTAAGGCTTGCTGGTTGCTCTAGCTTAGTGATCTGCAATATATGGCCGTCCAGCTGCACAGTCTTCACTTCAGCTATGGGTAGCTGTAGTTTTGCCACAGCGGGAGAGGTACAGGTTGGGGAACTCTACCACAGATAATGGCGGCCTGGGCCTGGTTATTTACATTTTTTCCCTCTTTCCTCTTTTTCTCTCTTCCCAGGAATGTATTGCTCATCTGAGGGTCTAGACAAGCCCACCGGTTATTGCTATGCAGGGTACTACTGCTCCCAGGGGGCCATTAACCCAACACCTATAACACCAAGGGTAAGATGACCACGACTGTGATATAGCAGGGACAAGCTGTTCTGCCATGATACTGCAGTTACAATTACAATGTGATGAATAATACAGGTTTGCACACGACACATCACTAAATCTATGCCTCTGCATTACAGGTGCCCTTTGATCTGCATTTCCCCCAGAATGACATTTGCCCCGCCGGTCACTTTTGCCCCAATGGTACCCGGTCTCCAGTTCCCTGTCCTCCAGGGTCATTCTCAATGGCTGCAGGTCTCAGTACATTGGAGGAGTGCCAGCCCTGCCCCGCAGGACACTACTGTGCTCAGGCCGGCCTGTCTGATCCTGCCCTGGCATTGCCATGCTCTCCTGGGTTGGTGATCTTTTCTATTCCATCAGTGAATTTATTTATATTTTGTCCCATGGTGAAAAGCCCCCAACATGTAATATTATTATTATTATTATTGTGCTTAAATTCTCTGTTGTTTTCTAATTTCTGATTATGGGCTAAATAGCTCTCATACCACAAAGTTATGTCCAACCAAGCCAGTGTTTCTTATACTGGGGGAGTCTTATAACACGACTGGGGATATATACCAAGCCAAAAAATCTACTACCCATCTGCAGAAACCTGCAGGGGGCGCTGACAGACATGAGAGGTGGCGCTGACCCGCAAACATCACTGCAGTGGCTCCGGGGGTCAAAACCATGGGGCATGTGCAATGCCAAGGATTGCTGTGAGGGCGGCACGGGGGCAGGGGGAAAGGCGCACAACACCACACAGGCGGCGCTTCCCTAGGGCACGGACGCTCTCGGCCCCGCCTCTTAGACATAGCAATTCCTCAACTAAAGTTTGTTTTTTTGCATTATGAAAGCACAACCAGTGCGGCCAAACATACCAGCAGAAAGGACTTCACATAAGCTACAAAAAGGTATGAGTAGTTGGGGGGGTAGCCCAGTGGGAACAGAGTCGCTTTAACCTCTTTAATCCTATAGAAATATCTCCTTATGGAAGTCTTCCAAAGACAGCAACACTCTTGTCTCCAGTTGCCACACCCCAACCAAACTGGGAGACAAGAGTGGTGCTGTCTCTGCAGGTGGCTATGTTTTTGTTGCACTAGATATCCCCTTTAAAGGGGGTATCCAGTGCTACAAAAACATGGCCACTTTTGCCCCGCTCTTGTCTCCAGATTGGGTGGGGTTTGTAACTCAGTTCCATTGAAGTAATTGGAGCTTAATTGCAAATCGCACCTGAAATGGGGGGAAAAGTGGCCATGTTTTTGTTTTAAGATCTGGGGACAATAAATGCCAGAGATGCAGAGAAAACTTGCAGCCATGTTCCCGCAGCCAATCTAGTTATACAACTCTTGTGGCTGGTGCATTGTTCTGCTGACAGTCTCCTTCTCCCATAGTGGAAACAACTACCATGGAGGGATGAATGTGGTTGCCATGATGCTTAGATAACCCTGACTTTCAACTTGACCATCATGGAAAGGAGTCAGGGCGCATCAAGAAAACATTTCCTCACCATTACAATCCCCATATAGGAAAGATCCAATTATGAGGGGGCCTTGGGATAAAGATGGATAATAGATATTAGATAAAGGGGCCATGCTGTGCTAGTTCCTATCAGTTATGTAACTAGTGTGAATTGCACAGTATTTTACCATTGCAGTGCAGTTTCTGAGCTGTGTTAGTACAGAAGAGCTGTAATTAATAATGTGGACACCAGGTGTCACTGTGGCACACAACATTTCTCTGCCATAAGATCAGTATGTGCATGGCAGGAGGGCATGATACAGACTATAAACATATCTGGGACATCTTATAAACTCCATATTCATGTATTAAGGTGGATCAGATGCGTTATATGTCATATTAGGGCTGCATCATGCTGCGACATTTGTCATAAGATGGCATTTGTGCTATGCAGTAAATCAGACATTGAGTCTCCCGATGTTGATGAAGCCGATCCATTATCTTTTATGTGAAATATTAGTCATTAAATTGTAATTATCTGTCAGGAGACGGAAAGTGATGATGTCTGTAATGAAGTCTAATGGACTCATCTAATTCTCCATCAGAGGATGATACAATCCTGCGGCTGCAATGTTATTTATACTGATCCGGATCGTACTCTAGACAAAAAGCTTCTATCAGAACAAACACTGACCAGGGTCCAGGCCAATGTAGGAACATTTGTGGGATCCAGTCCTCCTTGTGAGGGGAGCGGAGCCCCTAAGGACTCTATATTAGGATACAGGTATGAGCGGCCACTCCGACTTAGGAGCTGTTCACATTACCATTTTGCTATCTTTAAAGCGACTCTGTACCGACAGACCTGACCCCCCCAAACCACTTGTACCTTCAGATAGCTGCTTTTAATCCAAGATCTGTCCTGGGGTCCGTTCGGCAGGGATGCAGTTATTGTCCTAAAAAACAACTTTTAATCCTGCAGCCTGTGCCAAACGGCCGGGGCTTGCATTTGTATATGCATTAGGCTGGCACAACCTCTATGTCCTTCCTCCCCACCCTCCTCATCATTAGGAATGATCCAGGAACATTTACTGCTGTTTGAGCTTTGCACAGGTGTATTAACGATCCAGCCCATGTTCATTATACACACAGGTGGGGAATAGGAAGCAATTGTGGGTACAGAGTCGCTTTAAGCATATATACAAATGAATGCAACAACACATATCACTCAATATACCCATAGACTTTTACTGGTAAAAGTTAATACTTTTTTTTTTAACCTTCTTTATGTCTGTATAAGATGGCAATATAATAAGGCAGCATACCACACTTTCTTGTCCCCAACATATGTGAAACACACAGACATAAAACCTTATGTTTCCATGCATATAACTTACTTGTTTTAGGCATCATTCACAAAATATGATCCTTTTTTCTTCTACTATTTGTCCAGTTTTTGTTGTGTGTATTTTTTTTTTTATTCAATTATTTTTTTTTATTAAAATTTTTTTTTTGCTGTTATCATTTTTCTGAAATACGAATGAAAAATAATGAAACAAATGTGCACAAGTAATCCATGCAAAGATGAAAACTCCTCTTTAAATCCAACCCTTTCAATTCTACTACTTAAAATTGTATAAATACACGGCCATTGGAACATCCTATGTGTTGGAACACCCACCATCCACTTGCATGTTTATTAAAAATAGAAACGTGAAGAAAACCATTTAAAGGGTTACTCCTGTGGAAAAAAAATTCTTTCAAAACAGAAAGTGCCAGAGATTTGTACTTATCAGCTGCTATATGTCCTGCAGGAAGTGGTATTCTTTCCAGTCTGACACAGTGCTCTCTGTTGCCACCTCTGTCCATGTCAGGAACTGTCTAGAGCAGCAGCAAATCCCCATAGAAAACCTCTCCTGCTCTCTAGACTGCAAAGAATACACCACTTCCTGCAGGACATACAGCAGCTGAAAAGTACTGGATGACTGGAGATTTTTAAATAGAAGTAAATTACAAATTTCTGGCACCAGTTGATTTGCCTTAGTTCAACAACTTTATTCACATGGAGAATATTTTTTTTTTACATTAGAAGGTATAGGAATGTATAAAACCTACACCTGTGCATTAGGTATATGTAGACTTTTGCTAAATGTTGCATATAAAATAGTGACGCAGCAGCCATTATCACAATCCGTGACTCTGTTTCTGTGTCTCACTATGCGGCGGGATAGCTCAACACACTTGTATTCCACTTCTAAGGTGCAGTGCATACAGTACTGTGTACATCACCGCTCACATCCCATTTGTTGGGTTGTGTGTCTGGCAGGGAACACTAAAGTGTAGTAAATGCACCCGTACTGTATGTACCAGGCTCTAAAGGATGTCATGTTGTAGGCTGTACATGTCATACTGCCAGAGTCAAAGCTGCTTCTGTGGCTGGCTGGCACCATATTATACCTACTCAGCGACGAGAGCTGCAGAGAGTTAGGTGCTAAATATCCATCAGTATCGGGATTTGGACAGTCCCTTTGCTGTCCTGTCTGTTGGAGTCTGACATTGTCTTTATTGTCTTCATTGTCTCACACGTCTGTCTTTGCCCCCCATGCTTTACCCTGCAGCTCTGCTTTCAGTACAGTTACAATAAGGACACTGCTACAGATGTGGATCCGGAGCTCTGCTGCCCCCTGCAGTCTTTATGCTTCATGTTCTGCCATGTAAAACTCTAGTTATGAAACCCATTAATATCTGACACTGCTCGACTTTCAAGGTTGTGAAGATTTAATGTCTCCAAAGTTAAAAAATGAATAAATCAGCAGCAGGGGCGATGTACAGACAGACAGATCTGCAGGGACGTGCGCTTCATTACACACAAAATGCTCCGTCCTTGCCCGCCACTAAATATTGATAGAAAACAAAATTTATCTTCGCTTTGCGTTGCGCTTCTCTCAGAGCCAAGTAGCGTTTGATCTTCTGCACCATTAAATATGTGATCAATAATGGATTTATGAAGTCATTGGCGGAATGCAGATTCCTGACAAGTCACTGATCTATACCATAGCGTATACAACAAACAGTCACAGCGATTGGTGTATTATGTATTGGCTGATGGTTAATGGTCAACAAATGTAATCAATATATAATGCAAACACACACACGTGTGTGTGTGTATATATATATATATTAGGTATATATATATATAGATAGATAGATAGATCTAAATAGATAGATAGACAGATCTCCTTACTAGATTTGCTGAATTACAGTACACTCCATGTGATTGAGATTTTACAACTCATCCACGTGCTGCAAACATTTTCCCATGGAAATTGTGATTGAAATCTAGGGCGCACTTGCAGTAATATGCACATTGGACACATGCAAATTTGCTATAGATTCGAGTAGATTCCTGACCTTAAAATTTTTCACAGGATTTACACAGTTGTATCCTGGTGCCAACTTTGTATCAGCCTGAAGAATTATTTAGGTTGTGTTCCCACCATCGCACCGTTTTTTGCGCTTCTTTGTTTATATAGTGAAAGCCTAATTGAAAATGTGGTTTCTGCAATTTTGCCTGCCTGACTGTCTGGGCTTTGCCCTGTGATTCCAGTCAGCAGCACATCTTTCGAGTACGGACTATAATCACTTAAGGTACCCATACACCTTACACTTTTGTCAGCTGTTGGTATAAGAAGTATGGTGCTCTCATGAACGTCTACTGAAAGATGATGTCGGTGGAGATAGGGGTTAAACGTGATAAAAAAAATCACCACCCGACCCCTTTAGTGTAATATATATCTTCAGTAGATATATTTGTGTCCATCCTCAACTTTCCCTTAGATAAGTTAATCTTTGTGTCACATTTTCAGGTATGTGTGTAAGGAAGGCAGCTCAGTGTCATGCCCTTCAGATGACCTTCGTGGCTATCGTTGTCCTGCTGGATTCTACTGTCCCAGTGGGACAAGTATTGAGATCCCCTGTGAACCTGGAACATTCAGCCCTATGTCTGGGTCTAGTATGTGCCTGCCGTGTCCTGCTGGGAGTAGCTGTATGCAGGTGTCTACAGTGGAACCGCTAACCTGTCCTAGAGGTAAGTGCCCGCAGAAAATAGCCTGGAGCTCCTGGACCCTGTAAGCATGCTAGACCACCTGGAACATCCAATGATTTGGAATGACAACACAACATCTAGTTCTAAATGATAGATCTGTAGCATTCCGTGCATATGGGGGGCATAGCCAAGGTGCTAGCATGGTTAGGGGGGGGCCTGTGGGTCCCGTATCACGTGTGACTACTATGGCTATGCCACTCTTTAGAGGTGTTACATTATAAAAATCATCTGACCCCTTTATAGTACTACTGTGTTAAGCAGCTGAATTAGTTGAGATAACAGATGGTATATTAGAGCCAACCTTATTAATTGTGAAGATTTATCTCTTTATTATGCCTGCCATACTCCTGAATATTTCACTATTGGGATCATCGATCTCTGTAATGACTGGACCTGTGTCTATTACAGCATGTTCAAGGACATTGCGCTCAAGCACTTCTCATGCGAGGGCAATCTCCTACTTGTCTCAGCTGTATATCAGCTGTCTAGGCCTTAAAGGGAATGTAGCACTTTTCATTTTTTTTTTTTTTTTTTTTTATTCTATTGGTCGATATTTTTTTGTACATTTTCTGTTTATTGGGGAAGTCATCTTGCTTGAGCTGCTTTTAACAGCATTTAGAGATGTGCTTTACAGCAGCAGTGTACCATGGGAAAACTGTAGTCTAAAGATGACTCACTGACTTCTATTGCACAGTATAAGTGACTGTTCTCTCTGACCTGAAAAGAAGTCCCTGTTCTGGGACTTCTATGGTATACATTTGTGGACATGCTCTGTGACTTTAAAGAGGTTAACGGACAACTCCGGTCAAAAGTATTTTTTAATATGTTATTACTTATGGAAAGTTAGACAAATTCCTAATGTACATTAATTAGGATCAATGGAATCAAGGTCTGCATGCAAACATATACACTGTACTACTCCCCCTCATACTATGAGCAGATGATGGGGAAGTAGTACCAGGGCTATCCCCATCACTGCCACCACCGATGCCCCCCCAGCTGTCATTCGTACGTCCGTCGTCCCGGGCGGGTCCGCTGCTGTAATTGAGGACCGGGTCTCAGGCGTACTTCCTCCCTAAGACCGGGGCCTCAATTACAGCAGCGGACCCGCCTGGACCACCTGTCGCCGCCGCTGATGCCTGCCCCTGCTGTCACTTGTACGTCCAGCGTGCCGGGCGGGTCCGCTGCTGTAATTGAGGCCCTGGTCTCAGAGAGGAAGTAGGCCAGACGTACGAGTGACATAGGGGCTGCGGTGATGGGGATAGCCCTGGTACTACTTCCCCATCATCTGCTCATAGTATGAGCAGATAATGAGGAAGTAGTACAGAACATATGTGGCGGATTGGTGATGGGGATGGCCCTGGTACTACTCCCCCACCATCTGCTCATACTATGAGCAGATGATGGGGGAGTAGTACAGTGTATATGTTTGCATGCAGACCTTGATTCCATTGATCTTGACAGCCATTGATTCCATAGAGTGTCCAGCAGGGGCGCACTTTATATAGAAGTCAATGGTACTCATTGAATTCTATATATAGTGCGCCCCCTGCTGGACACTCCATTGGAATTCCACCTGATTCGTGACGTCACGGTATTTCAGAGAATTTGAAGTCTCTATGATCTACTAAATTAAGGGAAATAGCAGTATATGGGCATTTCCCATAATTAATGTACATTAGGAATTTGTCTAACTTTCCATAGGTAATAACATATTTAAAAATACTTTTGCCCGAACTTCTCCTTTAATGTGCAGGAGGTACAAGGTGAGTTGTGACCATTATCTATTGACTTCTATATGAGGGTGTAGTGGGCATGCTCTGTGACTTGTGAAGAAGTCGCTTGTAAGCTAGGAGAACGTACGCTGGAGGTCTACACCAGGCAAGGTGAGGGTAAGTGTGTTTGTGCAAAAGGAGAGGGGAGAGAACAGGGGCCTGTACTCCGGCGTACACTGTGTCAGCAGCACTCTGAACATTATGTTTTGGAACCCCATGAATCTTGTATACGTAAACGTAATTTTCATAGTCCTGCTGACACTCTGAGCTTCTCATTGATTCAGCAGCACAAACGCTCTGACGGGGCCGGTCAGAGCTAGTTAGCTAGGGACGTACAATGCCCAGGACTGCGTTATATGTTGGATTTGTCTATGTTCCCTCTCTCTTTAGGTTATTACTGCCCGGCTATGACTGCAGTACCAGTCCCATGCCCGGCTGGCACATTTAATCCTATAGGGGGCGCTCTGACACTTGCCTCATGTAAGAGATGCCCAGCAGGGAGATACTGCCGCGGAGAGGCGAATACTGAGCCTGATGGTAAAGTACTCATCCTAAAATCTTTTTTCAGGGGATGGAATAAAGCTACTGTGTTGTTTGTTATCTATAGAAAGAAATAAGATAGAAATATCTATGGATAGAGGAATAGATCCAAAGACCTGAACCACTATCTTCATGCACAGTAGGAATTGCAGGATTGGTATTACATGTCAGTATGGCCGCCCTGCTGTCATATTATCTTTGTAGGAAGGTAAATTTCCTGCTTGCATTGATCTGTGATCACTGGCCAGGTAGACATCTTTCATAGCCCCATCTTACTGGGTCCTCCTTATAGAGCTCCTGATGAACGCAGGGTGGGGGCTCCCCGAACATTACCGCAGAGGTCGGGGCAGTCACATTTCTCTAATTTTATTGTCTGTAGTTAAATCCACAATGATTTTCAGCAAAAGCTTCATATGCTATATTATATATTACAACATTATTCCAGTATAACGTATCCTGTATCCCATATCTCCTTCCACAGGCCTGTGTTCTGCCGGATATTACTGTGAAGGCGAAGCAGCAGACAATATTCCTCAGAGGACTACTCGCTTTCCTCTCAATGGCCCTTGTCCCATCGGCCATTACTGCCCTGAAGGAACCCTCTCTCCAAAACCCTGTCCTGTTGGGACATTGAAGAATACAACAGGTATGTGCTCCTACCCAGATCCTCAACACAAAAATAATTTTAAGTGCCTGACTTGATTTCATGGAATACGGGATATCCACAATAAACCTCTTACAACACCTTGGGAAGGTGACTTTCCCTTCAAGTCAGTGTTTCTCTCCAACTAGGAATCTTAGAACATTCCCAAGCCAAAAATCTCTCCAAAACGAAAGAATACCCATCTTACTTGTTTTTATGGTATCCATCCACAGGGACTACCAGGGACATCCTAGAAATATAGAAGTGTATATGTCATGTACAATGTAAATGGATTTCATTATGTATTGCCTCTGTACCTTTCCTTGCTTCTCTTTTCTAGGTGGCTCTTCCGTGGACAGCTGTGTGCCATGCTATGCTGGGTATTTCTGTGCCAGTGTTGGTCTGAGTTCACCCACAGGCTTGTGCTCAGCTGGATTCTTCTGCCCGGGAAATTTCACCTCCACCAGCCCTACTGCTTTCCTGTGCCCAAAGGTAATAGGAACTCTTCTAAGGTTGCGTTCACACGTACAGGATCTGCAGCAGATATGATGGTGCAGATTAGAATCTGCAGCAGATCCACAACAGATCTGTAGCAGATTTAATAGCCCAGAATTGATTTGCTTTAAATCTGCAGCTTCAAATCTGCTGCAGATCCTGTACATGTAAACGCACCCATAGGGTGCTGTCACATGTACAGGATCTGCAGCAGATTTGAATCTGCAGCAGATCCGCAGCAGATTTCATGGTCCAGATTGGATTTGCCTTGAATCTGCAACATCAAATCTGCTGCAGATCCTGTACGTGTGAACGCTTGTTCAGGTGGTCCGGCAGCTAACACTTGGCTTCATACAGCCGACACTGAGTCTGTCTATTGACTATAACAGGGCAGCCTAGAGTCTCCCAAGGTTGTTGTAGGGCATTCATTACTCGGATATCTATGTCAGATCCTATTGATATTCCATAGACATATGGGACGGTGAACTCCCTTGTGTGTGTGATTCGCACATGGTCAGTTCCTGTTCCTGGCATCCTTTACTCTTCAGGACAGGACTGGTTTTAATCACCTGTTGTGGAGTATGTGCTTCCTCATTACTTGCTCCATTATCTGCAATATGTTGTGGTTTTTCCTGGTATTCTTAGTTCCTATTCAGATACTTGTGTCCCTGCTATAATAGCAAGGTTACTATTTATCCAAGCCCCTCCCTGATACACACATTAGTTTTAGGATCTGTGCGTACCCAGTGACCTCCTTCCACAACACAAGATGGAGTAGTATCGAGTTACTCAATGGTTTGCTTAGGTCATGGAATGTTATTTAATCTTTCTTTATACTTTCTCCACAGAAAATCAGGGGGGGGGGCGGGATTCAAACAAAATCATCAAAATATTGTTGCAGGTTTATGGTGGATTTTAGTGCAAAATGTAGAAAGAAAACGAAATGAAAAAAAAGGCAATGTGAACCTGCAATAAAATCCATAAAGTGTAGATCAGGGATGGGGAACCTTCGGCTCTCCAGCTGTTGCAAAACTACTATTCCCATCATGCCTGGACAGCCAACGGCTGTCCAGGCATGATGGGAGTTGTAGTTTTGCAACAGCTGGAGAGCCGAAGGTTCCCCATCCCTGCTGTAGAATATGACTATAGCTTTCAATTCAATAGGGAATAAATCCATAGCGTAGTTGTAGTTGCAATATTAAATGACACGTTACAAATTTACTGTAGATTTTTTTACGTAACATTATTTATAGTTTATTGTAGTGTAGTAATATTTACCGCTAATAAATATTGATTTTATTATAACATTTTTTCTTTATGCAAAAATGAACATTTGTGAAACTATAATATTCCCTTACAACAATTCACAGTGATAATAAACAAAACACTTGGTAATTTGTAAAGTTTTTATGGATAAAACATTGGTGAGCACCATAAATACTGACAAATACCAGCTCTCTGTGATACAGTGTAATAGATAGGGACTAGGTATACCTCCAGGTCAGCAGTCCTAGGGCTATGACCCCATTACACTTGAGAGGCGGCTGTCTGCGGTCACTCTGCTCAGTGTCTTGTAAAATATTAGATTATTTCTTTTATTACTTGCCCTGATGTCATCAGATCTATCAGTTCCATCACTGAAAGAATACTGGCGGGTGTCGCAATGTACGTCTGACACTAAGAACACTCGGTCTTTGGGATTGTCCGATGTGATCACAAGACCCGGTTATAGAAGACACAGGTCATGCAGCCAAAAATTACCATATTGCACCGGATCAAAGCTTAGTTACATGGCAGCACATAAGTCACAAGAAATGATCCAAGGTGGATATGTGGTTGAGACGTGAACTCATTTACTTTCTTTAACTGTGGTGCAGCACAATATAGCGATTTTTAGTTGTCTTCCTGTACTTATCAGCTGCTATATGTCCTGCAAAAAGTGGTGTATTTTTTCCAACCTAGTGCTCTCTGCTGCCACCTCTGTCCATGGCAGGAACTGTCCAAAGCACAGAAAATCTTTACGGTTCTCCAGACTGGTAAGAATACACCACTTCCTGCAGGACATACAGCAGCTGATAAGTACTGAAAGACTTAAAGGAGAAGTCCAGCGAACATTTTTATTAAAGTATTGTATTGCCCCCCAAAAGTTATACAAATCCCCAATATACACTTATTATGGGAAATGCTTATAAAGTGTTTTTTTCCCTGCACTTACTACTGCATCAAGGCTTCACTTCCTGGATAACATGGTGATGTCACTTCCTGGATAACATGGTGATGTCACTTCCTGGATAACATGGTGATGTCACGACCCGACTCCCAGAGCTGTGCGGGCTGTGGCTGCTGGAGAGGGTGATGGCAGGGGGACACTGAATGACACATGGCACTGGAGGGACACTGAGCATCCCTCTGCCATCATCCTCTCCAGCAGCCACAGCCCGCACAGCTCTGGGAGATGGGTTGTGACATCACCATGTTATCCAGAAAGTGACATCACCATGTTATCCAGGAAGTGACATCACCATGTTATCCAGAAAGTGACATCACCATGTTATCCAGAAAGTGACATCACCATGTTATCCAGAAAGTGACATCACCATGTTATCCAGAAAGTGACATCACCATGTTATCCAGAAAGTGACATCACCATGTTATCCAGGAAGTGACATCACCATGTTATCCAGGAAGTGAAGCCTTGATGCAGTAGTAAGTGCAGGGAAAAAAGCACTTTATAAGCATTTCCTGTAATAAGTGTATATTGGGGATTTGTATAACTTTTGGGGGGCCAATACAATACTTCTCCTTTAAGTTTTTAATAGAAGTGATTTACAAATCTCTGGCTCTTTCTTTTTTTGTGAACTACTTCTTTAAACGGTGACCATACCAGGATAGGTTTTTGGACAATCCATACACAGAATAGATGGTTTCATACACTGACAGCAGGAATATGTTACTTTTTTAAACAGCGGAGCTTTTTCTTTATTTTATAACATTTAACAAATCGTATTTTGCTGTTCAGGGTCATTTCTGTATTGCCGGATCCCCCTATCCTATCCCTTGTCCTACTGGGCAGCACCAGCCAAACACTGGGTCTCATTCTTGCACCCCTTGCCAGCCAGGATTCTACTGCCAGGAAGCAGTGGCCGGTCACCCGCAGCCCTGCCCTCCACACTCCTATTGCCCTGCAGGTATGTATTGTCACATTGTTCTCTGCCTGTAATGTTCTGTACTGGTATATTGGACATGTCACCCTGATAACCTATATTACATTTACAGGTACACTGTTTCCTGTACCTTGCCCTAATGGGACCTATACACCCCATAATACGAGTGGTCTGAGAGAGAAGGGTGAATGTCTGCCATGTCCTCCAGGACATTACTGCCGGTAGGAGCCCTGGATCACATCTGTATAATGCACTTAGTTACTTTTATGTCGCAGAAGTGTCTGTAATAAACTGTCTGTCAGATGTGATCATACTCTTCCTGCACTTTATAATGCACAGGGGAGGTAAGCTGCTGGGGCCTTGTGCGGCCGGTCACTTCTGCCTATCCGGCAGTTCGGAGTACACCCCGCATGTCCAGAACTTCAGCCGAAGCTCACTGACTGAATGTAACTGGGGGCAGATGTGTGCAGGGATCTGTCCGCCAGGTGAGTAATGGAGAATACAAGAATTTACAATCAGATCATATAGTATTTCCTTACTGATATTACCGTACTTGTGAGCAGTGCTTTTAGCATCTTACTAACTCAGCATCTCAGCATCCTTTCCATATATAAAATCCAGTCCAGTTTGCGGCATAGACTGGTAATTGCTAAAAGCAATAGATGTAAATGACCCGTAGCCCACCTGGAGTCTATGGTCCACCACAAGAAGTGCTGCAAGTTGTAGGCTAAGATGATAGTCATGAATATTTCATCCCTATGTCTCCGTCTGCTGCTCATACGCAGGCTTTTAGTGCAAATAACCTACATTACCATTGTCCTCATATTTGCTGTTCAGGGTCATGGGTAAACTTATAAGATGAAATTCTGCTCGGTTGTTTAGATTCTAGTATAAGGTACAATAAAAAAGAATTTAATGCAGATCTATATCAATAGCATAGGTGACATATTTGTGGTTGCTGGGGGCCACACCATTCATATGGAAAATGTATAGGGGCTTCTTAGCCCCATAGACTTGGTACATCATCACATACATATTCAAACATTTTCCCCATTGTTATTCATTGAGTAGGAAGAGGGGACTCTGGACCCCCAGTGTTTATCAATGGATAAGTTATAGGGATAAGTAGGGATCACTGTATAATTATAATTCCTGCCACTTTCACAGTCCTGTGTGAGTGGTCAGATCCTCATTCTCCCCTGCAGTCAGAAGACTTCTATAGAATCTATCAGTAAATCGTTCTCATCATGATCTTGTGTCAGCATCTTATGTTCTGTCCTTTTTACAGGTTTCTATTGCCAGGAAGGCACCGTATTGCCCAGCCCATGCCCACCTAACACAGTAAGAATCTCCCCAGGGGGCAGACACAGGGAGGATTGTGAGTCCTGCCCCCGAGGATACTGGTGTAAAGAAGGTGCTGTGTACATTAATATTTCTGTCCATAAATAAGTTTCTTTAGGGTGCGTTCACACCTACAGGATCTGCAGCAGATCTGCAGCAGATTTGATGGTGTGTTCAGTTATTTAAATGAAATCTGCTGCAGAAAATCAGCTGCAGATCCTGTAGGTGTGAACGCACCATTAAAGGGGTTATCCAGCCCTACAAAAACATGGCCACTTTCCCCCAGAGACAGCACCGCTCTTGTCTCCAGCTTGGTCGGGGTTTTGCTGCTCAGTTCCATTGAAGTGAATGGAGCTTAATTGCAAACCGCACCTAAACTGGAGCCAAGAGTCGTTTTGTCTCTGAAAGAAAGTGCCCATGTTTTTGTAGCACTGGATAACCCCTTTAATATCTATGGATGTTCACTGCTGAAGTGCGTTCTTTATGTAGGGGCCCTGGGGCCTGTTCTGTGTCCGCCTGGGTATTACTGCAGTGGAGGAAATCACACCAGTCCTGGACATACAGATGAACCACAGCAGTGCCCTGTTCACACGTACCGTGCCCTTGCAGGGGCAGAGAGAGCCAGTGACTGCCAGCAGTGCCCCCCTGGCTATTACTGCAAACTGCCAGGTAGGAAGCAACTATGGAAAATAGGAAACTTGCTGTGTAACTTTTCTCTATCAGCAGGTGCTACCGCAGTTCTGTGCCCTCCGTCCAATGCACACTGTGCTCCTGACAGAGCTCTCTTAGTATCGTGAGGATAAGCTATCCGCTCTCACTCACCCGCTTGCTTACTGCACCTTCATGTTGTGTCATAGCACTTGGCACTTCCTTGTCGGACCCTCTGCAGCTGGTATCTCCCTTCTTCTTCCTCGTCCATCTCGCACCCCCTTAGTTATCTTCTCCCATTCCTTCTTCATCTTCTTCTTCTTTTTTTTTTTCTTCCCCCTTTTGTCAGCCACATGTCTGCTTGACCTGCCTTTCATATAACATCTTCACATGGATTGTACCAATACTCCATCTAATGTAATAAAAAAGTGCAACTGCTAAACATATATACAATGTGTATTTTTTATTGTTAGGTATTGTTATGTTTGAAGACTATCCATGCCCTCCAGGGTACTGGTGCCCTGGTACAAGCGACCCATTGGCCTGCCCTGCTGGGACTTTCAGAACTGAACCAGGAGCTTCATCCATTCACCACTGTGAGATCTGCCCCATGGGATATTATTGTCCCAACCCTGCTGAGACTCTGGAAGTGAATATTATAGGATTGCCCTGCAGACCGGGCTATGAGTGCCCACCTGGTATGTAAGCTTGTGTGCCATGAAGCTGCATTTGACCTGAGCGGTCTATTAGTATAATATTGGCGATGTTGAACCATCCTCTTTGGGTGTCCTGTTATTCTCCTTTCCTAAGCAAGTCACCACTTTCATAATAGCATGTCCACCATTACAGTGTCCAAGGGGGTTTGAACCGTTGGACATTGAGTGTTCAGACAGCGGCCGATCAGGAGAACGAGCCAGGAGGAGTCCGTGTGGTGCAGGTTCACTCCTGGCTCTGTGTCCTTTTCTGATCTGGTTGGCTCCATAGACTTTCATTATGCGAAGCTCCAGGTCATATAACACAGAGCAGGGAGAGAAAATGTGCCCTGCAGACTTCTTCCGGCACGTTCTCCTGATTGGTCTGGACACTCATACCCTGACTGCTCAATTCTTTTTTTCCTGACCGATAGACTTAAATGTTACCGTCACTGGATTGTGTGCAGGTCTGAATATGTTCTGTGTGTTCAGAACCTCCCTGGAATGTACTTATATTAATGTCGTATTCTTGTATGTCTGCCAGCCTTCTACTGCTCTGATCTGAGCTGTCTATCCGCCGGTCCAAAGCCTCATTGTGCAATACTGTTGCTTCATACTGAACGACTGGTTCTGTATCTATTCTATCAGCAATTTTGTGCTTCTTAAATATTTGTTGCAATGACCTATTTCACTGGGTTACGAATAAAGAACAGAAAACGTGGCATTAAATAGCAATATAAAGGGATTAGCATTGCCTTACAGGAAAGCTACGAATATGCAGTATTAGAAAGCCAATGCTTTTCCTTCTGAATGACAGCGGCTTGTGCATCCTTTTTTTCTCAGATCTCAGACAACATTTGCTCCTCTTTCTCCACTCGCTGCCAGCGCTATTACATGCGCCAGCAGCAAGCAGGTAGGACACAGTGTGGCACTGGGGGCGGGGTTCGGCTGATCGCATGATCACTGCATTGTCCGGACAGCCCATAGAGGTTAGCGGTGGTCTGCTGCCGCCCCTCCTATTGCACGGAGCGATGGCAGCAGATTGCTGCTATCTAGATCGTTGGTCTTTCAACATGTTGAAAGACACTGAAAGACAATCGTGCATGTCCGCTGATTGTTGTATTCTATTGCACTAAGCGATTGTAGGCTGTAACGGTCAGTATCGGCCTAATACGGACAATAATCGCTTCATGTAATAGGGCCTTAAGACTTTTTTTAAGTGGAAAACGTTTAGGTTTACAATGACTTTTCCTTTTTGCTTTTGCAAAGTCAATGATGTCTTCATTCTTTGGACAGCCAAATCAGACAAAAGTCTTTAAAGGGAACCAATCAGCTGATAAGGTTTCCTGCTGCACTGTATAGCACTTGCCTGCATTATGTGGTTAGAAGTCCTGGCCCTATTCACACATCATTAATCCTGTTAGTAATTGCGGACCTGCAATTACAGACAGAATTCAGATGTGTATCTGTCCCCATGTGTGTAATGTCATACCACAGGTGGTTCCCTAAGTTTTATATCACCCAGGTAAAGTAACTCTCAGTTTTTTTTCACACCAAGTCATGTCAGCTTCAATTTCCACTACAGCCACTAGCTGTCTCACTCTCCCAGTCCACAGCTGCAGTGTATGTAAAAGGTGTAGCTATGTACAGACACCAGAGTTTCTGCTGCACTAACAAAGTCTTGGCCAGGGCCCTTGACAGGGACTGCACCTCTTTCTGTATGCTAAGGCAGACAGCCAGTATGCTGTGCTGAACCCAAGAAGTGGGGTAACTGGACAGTAGGACCACCCTTGTCTATGACGTGGATCTCTTCAGTCAGGACAGTGACACCCTGACACAAGGAAAAGCAGAGTGACTGATCCCCAGTAAGGCAAAGATGCTAAGAGCTGAGGTACCTTACTGACACTGATGCTCGTCCACTTGGGGATAGTCTTCAGTGGGAGCTCACAAGACAGTCTCCGATATTGTGTAGGCAGAAGGCGGTCAGAGCTATATCTAAACACTTCTAAACACATCCCAGCAGAGTACTGTTACTAATTAGACAAGGGCTCCTACCCGGTCCCTATACTACCCTTGTTTTCACTTTCTTCTTCTGCTGAAGTCTATTTCCAAGTTCTTATCAGAGTATTATCAAGTAATTTTGGACGAGCACTTGTATCCAGTATTTTTCCTGTCACATATTTTGTATTGCACTGTAGTTATTTTTCAAGTTAAGTTAAAGCACAGTTTAAAGTGAATGTACCATCAGGCCCAGGCTGAAGCACTGGAGGCAGGCCAACCTACCCCCAGTGGGAGGAAACCCCCACCCCTCCTTGATGCGGCTGCATTGATTCTAATGGAGCTGCCTCCTAGAGGGGTGTGGGGGTCCTCCCACTGGGGGTGGGTTGGCCTGCATCCAGTGCTTCAGCCCGGGCCTGATGGTACTGTACATTCACTTCAAGTCGGGACTCTGTGTTCACTCGCGCCGCACCTGCACCTACACCTCGCACCTCACACCAGTTCTACCAGGGTCCAGTGCCTGTGTCTCCCCGGGCCACGGCATCTCCATTTGCACGGACCTATTGATTGAAATCATGGCACTTTAATTGATCCGTAGCAACTACAGATGTGTACAAGGGTCTATTCAAATCAGTGGGTACTGTACTGTCTGCAGCTACGGATACAGATCTTAGGAATAAAAGAAAATCTTCCAAGTTATGTAGTAGTAGTGCAGAAGAGGAGAGAGCATCACTCATCAGTATCCGAGTAGAACTGCCTTTCAGGGATCTAGGAATGATGTGTGAACTGTACTATTGTGACTGACAAACAGAGGCTGTTACATTGATACATGGAAAAGAGAATCAACTTTACATCATGTGGGATTTTATTGTTCCAGGTTCTATCCGTGAATCTCCTTGCAGAGCGGGATCATACTGCACGGCGCGCACAGGAATCCCACCGCTATGTCCTGGAGGCTTCTTCTGTCCTGAGGGATCTACCACCTATAACACCAGTGCACAGCTGTGAGTATGTCCCATCCATTGCTCTGTATGGGCCATCATTTACCATCATATACAGAGGAAGTGTAATGTCTGGTATGTAGTTAGAGTGCTCTATGGAGGTGTTCTTGGCCTTTAGATGGACAAAGGGTATATTTCCCATTCTTTGCCCTATATATACACAGGGGGAGATTTATCAAACATGGTGTAAAGTGAAGCCAGTTTCACGTTACACCATGTTTGATAAATCTCCCCCACAGGACGTATGTACCCAACTCTAAAATAGGATGAATGTACCAGAACGTTGTGGTGTAACTGTACACATCATTTTGTCCTTTTACAAGATATCTTCTTTTTGCATAACTGTTTGGCAGTAGAATACCCCCCTAAATGCAGATTACACTACCACTACCACAGAGCGCGGCTCTGGAGGGACTAAACTTTCATGAATTACATGGGCAGTCACTAATTTCAATGGGCGTCATGTAGTTATTTGGGAAAACTCTGTGGGGGATCCCCCTAGCAGATAATAAAATGCTCCTGACTAACCTTTGGGGGTCTCATCTTTGTCTTCCAGGTGCACTTTCCCGTTTTTCTGCCCCCCTGGTAGCATACGTTTGATGCCCTGTCCAGGGGGCAGCAAGGCCGTTCATGGAATCACCCTGCGGGATTCGGCAGAGACATCATGCAGTAAATGTGGACCTGGGACCTATCGTAGTGCCAGCACCTCAGATGTCTCATGCAAGCCATGCCCTGCTGGATACAGCTGTCCTCAAGGTAAAATGAAAAGCAATCAGCTGACCCCATTGCCATGGTGGCATCACGTAATGCCTATGCTGCAGCAGGGTCAGTGCAAATTGGGCTGCTTTCACTGTGTGATTCTACTGCAAGTCAGTGAGAGGATGATGGGAATCCCCCTCTTGGTCTGAACCAAAAGACCAGTTCTACCACTACTTGTGCTGATTATATATTTGAAGCATTGCAGTACAATGACTATATGGCTATTTATATGAGTATTTAGTTGTTTTATACACTTTTACACCTTTATGTTTTGTTTTTTTTTTTTGTTTTTTTTCTTCCATTTTTCTTTTATTTGTTTTCATATGCTTTTGTACCGCACTCCCTAACCCTCTGTGTTGCTGCATTGTACTATAAGGGCCCCGGGGCTTATGTATTTGTATGGTTTATGCTTTTAATGTGTTTATGAGTATTTTATCCTGGACTAGACAGAAAGACATTTCAGGTTTAAGATCTTTTTTTTTTTATTATATATTTATACACATTTTTATTACATTTTATTACAATAAATTGACACATATTATCAGATTTTGCTTTGAGGACTGGTATGGTTAAGAATTTTTTTAGTTACTGTGTACATTGGATGGTGTATTCCAGTTAACCTCAGCCAAATCAGATACAGGTGAGCTGCACCTTACATCGTTACTGTGCAAATTGGGCTATAGATCATGTTCCTTTGGACTAAATGCTTCTCGTGCTGTTTATCATTCACTCCTTAGCCTGATAAAAGGGCTGCACATTGTTATAATTTAATTACCACCTTTACCGGGCAGAATTCTAAATGCAGCTCTGGATGTGATCAGAGTAAAAGACATGAAATTTGGGTCAGTTCAATAAAATCAATGCAAACTTAATGTTATACATAGATATGAGCTGTAACATGATGTTCAGAAACGCAGCTACACCCTTAACGTTTAACGCCAGCCCGTTCTATATATACAATATACTCGAGGGGAGAACGTGTATAACCTTGTGCAGACTCCTGGGCAGATCCTTCTCACTGTGCCCTGGTGCACTATAGGGTGAGAATATGTCAGCACCTGTATATCAGGTTATTGCTCCAGATCTGCCCATGTGCTAATAATGTAATATCACATGGCATTACCTCTGGCCTGGGTGGATGACACAGCGGCTGCTTCATCCATGACCCTGAGAGGGTTACATATGTTTTTTTTATGTTGTCCCTTTTAAGAGAAATTTGTTGTGTATAATGTACACTGGTAGACCACTATATTTCATCACTTTCACGGTTAGATCTTCTTTGTAGACCTGTTACCCTGGATAGCAGCTTGCAGTCCAGTGATCAGTTTTCTGTGGATCAGTCAGTGTGAATCTGCATTAGATGGAAAAATCCATTGATCTAAGTAGTTGGAAGCTAGACCTGGTCATAAGGTAGACTAGTTGAGGTCAGGATCTTTCTACCAACCTTGGGGAGTGTTCTCATATACTGGTGTGAAGAGAATACAAAGAATAGTGTGATCAGGGAAAAACAACCAGCAAGAGCAGATCCTGTGGGTAGAAACAATTTGTCACTGAAAGGGATCAGAGGAGAGTGTTGTGAAAAGTTCTGAGGACCAACAAGAGCAGTCAGCATATTGCAGACAAATACAACTCTGGTGCCCGACCAATGTGTCCAAACCCACAACTCTCCACTCCTTAGCACGAATGGGATTTAACGGCAGATGACCTGCTCTAGCGCTATGGTGTATGGAGGCAGTAAGGTGAGAGTCCAGGGGCAAAAGAGAAAAAATCTCTGAAAAGTGGAGCGAAATCAGATGAATCCAAATCTCTGTGCAGAAACATGGCCACTCAGATGGATCCATATCTCTGTGGAGAAACATGGCTGGTCAGATGGATCCAGATCTCTGTGGAGAAACATGGCCACTCAGATGGATCCAGATCTCTGTGGAGAAACATGGCTGGTCAGATGGATCCAGATCTCTGTGGAGAAACATGACTGGTCAGATGGATCCAGATCTCTGTGGAGAAACATGGCCACTCAGATGGATCCAGATCTCTGTGGAGAAACATGGCTGGTCAGATGGATCCAGATCTCTGTAAAGAAACATGGCCGGTCAGATGGATCCAGATCTCTGTGGAGAAACATGATCGGTCAGATTTATCCAAATCTCTGTGGAGAAAAATGGCCGGTCAGATGGATCCGGATCTCGGTGTCATCCTAAGTAAAATGATGAATAGTTGATCTTTTAAAATGCCACTCCGAGGATGATAAATGTTTTTTTACTTTCCAGTAGTAACATGCAATTACATCTCTATGAGATTTACATTCAGTCAGTCATGGAAATGTATACAGAAAGTGACTTCCAGACCACGTAGCAGCCGCTGTGGAGTTTGGGCAGTGAGGTGGGTGATCAGAGGGTTGAGAATAACATCATATTGGGGATCTAAGGTTTCCTGGTAAGAAAAGGATCGGTGCTGCTGTTAGTATAGCATGTTGCTGCCGGGGTGTTACATGTATTTTTCCCAGAGTGTTGCTTTAAGAATATTAAGTAACTTATATTCTGCTGAAATGATGGGAAGGCATGTGATATGGGTGTGTGCGGTGAGTTGTTTGCTGTCAATAATAACCAATATGAACATGCAAAACTCTATGGGGGAGATTTATCAAAGGGTGTAAAATTTAGACTGGTGCAAACTGCCCACAGCAACCAATCACAGCTCAGCTTTAGGCAGTGCTGAAAGTAAAGCTGAGCTGTGATTGGTTGCTGTGGGCAGTTTGCACCAGTCTAAATTTTACACCCTTTGATAAATCTCCCCCTATATGTTATGCGATGCTGATTGCTGCAAAAATTACATTTTGTTGTTGCATTATTGCTGGCACTCCAGTGCTTGGTGGTTATGACTTCTGGCAGCAAAAACTTCAACCCCAGGACACTGTGTTGGTGGAACTGTGTAGTACAGTGCTTTTTGTGTTCCCACGATTACAGGGCCCTTACCAGGAAGTCTTATGGTTACATAGGAGATGCAGTGTGTGTGTCACCACATCAGGGGGAGGACGATAAAAGACAAAAAAGGAGTACAGATAGGTTGCTGGTGGGTGCCTGAGATAGTGATCTTCTACATGGCTCCAACTTTGTCAGGACACCATAAGGAGCAAGCAAAACATGTCTAGGGCCACAGAGGTAAATAGGCCACCACAAGGAGATATTGGCATCTAGAGGTTGGACGGTCATCAAAGATGCCTCACCTTACAAAACAATCCTCCCCACCTGTGACTCCACCATTGTACACCCCTATCCTCCCCACCTCTTACTCCACCATTGTACACCCCTATCCTCCCCACCTCTGACTCCACCATTGTACACCCCTATCCTCCCCACCTCTGACCCCACCATTGTACACCCCTATCCTCCCCACCCCTATTCCACCATTGTACACCCCTATCCTCCCCACCTCTGACCCCAACATTGTACACCCCTATCCTCCCCACCCCTACTCCACCATTGTACACCCCTATCCTCCCCACCAATGTACACCCCTATCCTCTCCACCAATGACTCCACCATTGTACACCCCTATTCTCCTCATCAATGACTCCACCATTGTACACCCCTATCCTCCCCACCTGTGACTTCACCATTGTACACCCCTATCCTCCCCACCTGTGACTCCACCATTGTACACCCCTATCCTCCCCACCTCTTACTCCACCATTGTACACCCCTATCCTCCCCACCCCTACTCCACCATTGTACACCCCTATCCTCCCCACCTCTGACCCCACCATTGTACACCCCTATCCTCCCCACCTCTGACCCCACCATTGTACACCCCTATCCTCCCCACCCCTACTCCACCATTGTACACCCCTATCCTCCCCACCAATGTACACCCCCATCCTCTCCACCAATGACTCCACCATTGTACACCCCTGTTCTCCTCATCAATGACTCCACCATTGTACACCCCTATCCTCCCCACCTGTGACTCCACCATTGTACACCCCTATCCTCCCCACCTCTTACTCCACCATTGTACACGCCTATCCTCCCCACCTCTTACTTCTCCATTGTACACCCCTATCCTCCCCACCCCTACCCCACTATTGTACACCCCTATCCTCCCCACCTCTGACTCCACCATTGTACACCCCTATCCTCCCCCACCCCTACTCCACCATTGTACACCCCTATCCTCCCCACCTCTGACCCCACCATTGTACACCCCTATCCTCCCCACCCCTACTCCACCATTGTACACCCCTATCCTCCCCACCAATGTACACCCCTATCCTCTCCACCAATGACTCCACCATTGTACACCCCTATCCTCCTCATCAATGACTCCACCATTGTACACCCCTATCCTCCCCACTTCTACTCCACCATTGTACACCCCTATCCTAAACAACTTCTACTGCACCATTGTACACCCCTATTTCCTCATCAATGACTCCACCATTGTACACCCCTATCCTCCCCACTTCTACTCCACCATTGTACACCCCTATCCTAAACAACTTCTACTGCACCATTGTACACCCCTATCCTCCCCACCTCTGACCCGACCATTGTACACCCCTATCCTCCCCACCCTACTCCCCCATTGTACACCTCTATCCTCCCCACCATTATACACCCCTATCCTTCCCACCCCTATTCCACCATTGTACACCCCTATCCTCCCCACCTCTGACTCCCTCATTGTACACCCCTATCCTCCCCACCCCTACTCCACCATTGTACACCCCTATCCTCCCCACCCCTACTCCACCATTGTACACCCCTATCCTCCCCACCTCTGACTCCCTCATTGTACACCCCTATCCTCCCCACCCCTATTCCACCATTGTACACCACTATCCTCCTCACCTCTGACCCCACCATTATATACCCCTATCCTCCCCACCTCTGACCCCACCGTTATACACCCCTATCCTCCCCATTCTGCGTTGTATAGACGTTTTATAGGGCTGTGGAAACATTCCTACAAATATCATAAAGATAAAAGACATCATGAGAATGTTTACAGAATTACGAGATTTTCCATTATGATGGGCATGGTTCCTTGTCTGGCTGGTGTTTACATGGCTGAGAGGGTATGTTGTGTATTATAGATGGAGGAGATTGGTCTGCGGTGTCCCACATTATAACCTGCATTAAGACGCATGCAAGGAATGCAGGAGATCACATATAGGCTCTTACGTCAGCCACACACTTCGAGGATTTACTACGGTCCACACCCTGAATGAGTAATTGTACTATCTGCGAGTCTGTACTCCATTCATGTGTCACCCCTCCCCCCTCTATATATATATATTATCAGCACTGTAACTGTAGGGGATCTCTTCTTTACCTCTCCTCGGGTCTCTGTACCACTTTAGGATCATAACATTTTTAGCCGTGGCACCAGGGGAGAGACACATATGAGACTGTCCTTCAGAAAATATGTATGCACTGTATGGCACCTAATTCTTCAATGTACCTTCCACCCTTTTTATTACAGGTGTGGAGAGCTACAAGTCCTTTCCCTGCCTGGCCGGCCATTACTGCCCATCTGGGGCCACAGCACCGATCCCTTGTCCCCCTGGTACATATGGGAACAGCACTCAGGGACGAGAACTAAGTGACTGCTGGCCATGCCCAGCGGGCACCTACAACCACCTCTCTGGCCAGGTGTCGTGCTTTCTGTGTGGCAGCTCGTCCTATTCCCAGCCAGGTGTGTAGAGTCAAATGTTTGTCCTAATAAGCATCAGTGATCCACTGGTACCCAAGTTATATAGTATTACATGGCAGGCATTAAAATAAATAGGCATCCAGGTGATACGTGGACAAGCTCGGTCTCCCTTCATGCCAGACAAATTCCCAACATTCCCATGTAACATCTCCGTAGGCAAGGTCTGCTCCAGGTTTTTGTGGGGCCTTGGGCGACAGAGCCTCAGCGAGCCCCTTTGTGGAGTAAATCATGTGGCAACTTCCCCTTAGGGGGCCATCTTCTACCCGTTAGTTGTACTGTGTAGTCCCCATTTAGTCCATGGCCCCCTGTTTAGTCCCTTTTTAGTCCATGGTCCCCTGTGTAGATTCCCTTTAGTAGATGGCGCCCACTCAGTATATGGTTCGCAGTGTATTCCTCTTTAGTTAATAACCCTACAAGCCCCAGGCCTCGGTCGGCTGCCTGAACCCCCCACATTATAATCCACCACTGTTGGGCCCCAAGAGACGCTTTGGACCCCAAGTAAGCTGGATGCTGGCGCCGACCCTGTCCATAGGGGTCCAATAGTCAGATGGATGCCAGCGTGTCCTTTAGGCCTCCATCGTACAGAGTTTGTATCTGTCTTTATGTATATTTCTAGGTGCTATTAGCTCCCTACATGGATCACCCCATTGTAATCCAATGGACCTGATCCACAGCCCTTACAGTGGTTTTATTATTCTGAGCAATGTTTTTTCCTCTGCACTTACTGGAATAACCTGGAGAATGGCAGCGGGTTCTGTCAGGATGGAGTTGTGAAATCCTTAGGGTGTGAACATTAAAGTGTTCCTCTTCCTGGACTGGAGACCGAGCGACGCTAAGTCCCAGTGTTGCCTGGAGTTCTGTAGGTTGCGATAACTTCTATTTACTGTGCACATATAACTATAGTAACAGCCGATATGATTGTTGTTGTGGTCGTTCCAGGATTAGGCAGGGATGGAGTCCTGGGTATCATGTTGGCCATCCTAGGCATTCCTTTATCGCTTATTTATATACGTTTTTACAGTGGTTTCTATAATGTAATGAACCTGATGTTCTTTCCATTGGGAATGGCCTTAAGGTTCTAGGAGCTGCGTCTGCCGGGGACTGAACCGCTCATTCCAGGAATCTGATGGCTCCTGCATCTGCCAGGCTGGGTTCGTGTTTTATGACAGCCGAGAGCAACCGAGATCAGACAGCAACAGCGACTTAGACTGTCAGCCCCAGGTACAGCGCAAAGTCCAGGCAGATGTGTGCCCAGTATGGTGCCACCATGGGTACAGTGCACAGTACAGGCACATGTGTACCCAGCATGATGCCACCATGGGTACAGCTCACATTACAGGCAGATGTGTGCCCAGTATGATGCTACCATTGGTACAGTGCACAGTACAGGCAGATGTGTGCCCAGTATGGTGCCACCATGGGTACAGTGCACAGTACAGGCAGATGTGTGCCCAGTATGATGCTACCATTGGTACAGTGCACAGTACAGGCAGATGTGTGCCCAGTATGGTGCCACCATGGGTACAGTGCACAGTACAGGCAGATGTGTGCCCAGTATGATGCTACCATTGGTACAGTGCACAGTACAGGCAGATGTGTGCCCAGCATGATGCCACCATGGGTATTTAGCGTTCCTTCATCCTCCTCCTCTTTTCTCTACCACGGTCTATTTCTCCTGTAATCCTCCTCTATGTACCGTGTTTCTGTGCAGGTGGAAGACCGCTGCTCTAGTGCTGAGGTGCGCCTCGCATCTACCAGGAAGTGTGTATCCCCGCAGCATCACGACTGTACCCCGGCCTGTGGTCTTCAGGGTGGAGAGCTCAGCACAGAGCTGGGAATGTCAGTCTCCTTCATTTGTATGGATTTACTATGAAATGGGTGGGGGAGGGTGTGTAAGCTAAGACAATGGGTAAGCTAAGGCTGCGTTTACACACAATTTAATTGACCAATTTATCTGACAGATTTTTAAAGCCAAAACCAGGAACAGACTATAAACAGAGAACAGGTCTTAAAGGAAAGACTGAGATTTCTCCTCTTTTCAAATTCACTCTTGGCTTTGGCTTCAAAAATCTGTCAGATAAATTGGTCAGATATCTGTTTGTTCCTTGTTCCCTGCTCGCTGCCAGCGCTGTTACACGTGCGAGCAGGTATGAGCGGGTGGGTGGGGGTGGGGTGGGGAAATGCGGGGGGGGGGGGGGGGGGGGGGGGGCTCTGCCCAAGTGATTGCTAGATCATCAATATCTCTATGCAGGCAGGGAAGTAAATCAAGGCGACCTATAGAAAGGCAACCCCACTCCTATAGTGTAGTGTAGATACTTGGAAAAAGAAATTCTCATACTCGCGTATATATGGACTTTCCATGGATGATTGACCCACCAACTCGGAGACCGCCAGGTAGGGTAGTACAAGTCCCAGGTCTCTGTCTGTAGGTGTAGCTCCCACTGAGGATTCCCCCAAGTGAATGCATGTTGTCAGTAAGATACGTCGGCAGTTAGCAGCTTTGTCTTACTGGGGATCAGTCCCTCTTCCTTTCCTTTAGGGGGTGACTGTCCTGTCTTTTTAGAAGAATCCCAGGTGAAGACAAGGGTTGTTGCTGCTCACAGTTACCTCACTTCTAAAGCTTAGCACTGCATACTAGTGGTTTTAGACTTCACACTGAACTGAATTGTACTCAACTAGGGCAAAACCTAGTCTGCCCTTTGACAGGAAAACCCCTATCCTATATAGGGCATGTGACCGGAAGAGAGAAGAAAGTCTAGAGTGCCTGCACCTGTGATTGGACAACATAATGTTGCTTTTACACAGAGATTTATCTGACAGATTTTTGAAGTCAAAGTCAGCAACAGACTATGCCTAGAGAGCAGGTCATAAAAGAAAGACTGGAATCTAACCTCTTTTCAAATCCATTCCTGGCGTTGGCTTCAAAAATCTGTCAGATTAATCACTCTGTTTAAATGCACCATAACACAATTATGGTTTCTTTACATGGAGCAAATATCGTAACGATTTCACGATAACGATCACATTTGAGCGATAATCAGCTCATGTAAACACAGCGTACGATCAGGCGATGAGCGCTAAATCGTTGTTCATCTTTCAACATGTTCTAAAATCGTCGTTGGTCATTCGCTGAAAATTAGCAGATCGCTTCATCTAATGACTCTTTCAACGATTCAACCTATGTGTGAGATGGGTTTCAGCGATCTTAAAATGATCGTAATAACGAATTTTTCAAACGATTCATCGTTCCATCGAAACACTGATCGTTATCAAAAAAACGCAAATTATTGCTCCGTGTGAAAGGACCATTAGACTAAACCATCATGCACACTGCAGCTGTGCACAGGGGAGAGTGAGACACCTAGTGGCTGGAGCAGAAAATCACAGCTCCCAGCGCTTGGTGTGACACCTGACAGAGTGACTCCACCAGCAGAATATGAGTGCAGCTCTGGAGTATAATAATACAGGTTGTAACTCAGGATCAGTACTGTAATGTAATGTATGTACACAGTGACCCCACCAGCAGAATAGTGAGTCCAGCTCTGGGGTATAAGGGTACGTGCACACTGCGGAATGAACATAGTCACTTATATTACCTGTGTAATGCCAGGCTGGTGACCATGTTGTCCTCCTCAGGTGCCACTGTCTACATTATGTCTCAGCTGAGGAGCTGTGTGATCGCTTCTGCCTTATGAAGGCGCCTCGGATATCTATGAGCTTTGGATCCAACATGCAGTTTCAGCTATACATTGAAGAGCCTGAGAAGAGGAGAAGCAGATATCTGGTAGGTGGGATTAGGAGAGGATGTCATGTTGGTTTAGTAAGGTTCTGTATCACATGATATCTGTGCTGTCAATAGATGTTTGCTTGAAACAAATGGCTACAAATCCACTATCATGTATCTGTAAACAAGAACTTAATGTTTTCCACCTGGTCAAATATTCCTACTAAATTGTCTAAAATGAAACATGTAATCTTTTCATAGAGGTTCATTATGATCATAGTAATCGCTTCAAACCATTGGGAAACATTGACAAACAACAGATGACTTGTAATCCCTCTTTGTTACCCAGAAAATCACAAGTTACATTGTTTCACCCAGTTCTTCCACAATAATTTTTTTTTTAAATGTCATACACACTATGGCCACCAGGTGGCGACATCCATCTGTAAAATGTATTCCATTTAAAGTGACCTTATGGGTATATTTTTGTAGTAGTTTCTAGTACTGCAAATCATTTCCAGCAGCAGGTGCATGTATTTCTGTCCCATTAAGTTGTAAAGGGCAGTCATAAAACTGACCGAATTTTTTTTTTCCAGCCATATTAAGAGCTTCAAAAATGGCAGAAAAAAACAAACAAACCAAAAGCTTATAGCTTAAAAAAAGCCCAAAATTGTGTGTGTGCAATCTATACTGTCCCAATATTAGCTACTTCGACTAGGAAGACATTGGCCGAGATATACAATGTGGTCATGCACCTTATTACTTGGCACACAGAGAAGCTGACAGATGTACAAAATAAACTCAGGGAAATAAAGAGTGGTATCCGACTTGGTCGCCACAACATTAATTGTCTCCGATAAAGGGGTGTCTAAGGTTCGGACAAGTCAGGAACCACATTTACTAAGGCTGGGTTCACACTGCGATATTGCATCCCGTTTATATGATCCATTTTTCAATGGTTACTTCTAATGTACATGGTCAACCACGTTTTTCTGCATGCTTAAAAAAAAAAAAAATGTTACAATCTTTTTTTTTTTTTTAAATAATAATTCAAAGTCAATGAAAAAACTGATCCAAATGGATTGCGCAAAATTGCATCTATTTTTTCCCATATAATATATATATTAAACAGACTGTTTAAGCAGTGTGAACTTGGCCTTAACAAAGATGAAACCAATGTAAAAGGGAGCTAACCTACTTCACCGAACCTGAAATGTAGATGGAAAATGGTGTACACCTAAACCTAACCAACATGCACCACGTCTACCTAGGGATGCACGCCACGTTAGTAAATCTGGCTAGAGAAGAGGGCACAAACACGTGAGGGAAACCAGCAACAATGGTAAATGAAATCCATAAATGTACTCCATTGCCCATAATACACTCCTACTTCAGAACTTGTAGACCAGAGTGCGTCAATCTCTGGGGCTGCGTTTCTGCATAAGCATTGGAAATGCGTTCTGCACACAGTGAACACCAGGCCCCCATTGTTGTAGGGAATATCTGCAACATAATGCAGCTATAGGGGCCTGGCTGCGGAGGGACAGCGCACTAAGCTGGACGTGCAGGACATCAGTGACCCGGAGAAGCTGGCGGGAGCGCGGGCAGGTAAAGTATGAAAAATGAGCTTGTTTAAAGCCCGGTAGCTAAGGGGTTAAGTGAGCAGTGACTACGTTCTCACAGCGGAATGAAAACCCACTGACTGCAGTGCTGAGTATTGCACTAGATGTCCCTGCAAAGCTCACATTGTGAAACTAGCCTAAAAGTAGGGGCCTTGGCATTTAGAAGAACAATTGTAACACAAATACAATGGCTTAAAAAAATAAATAAATAAAAAAGGAATAATAATTAATAATGAAAATAATAATTTATCTGTCAGATAAATCTCTCCGTATAAACGCACCATAACATGCACCAATTGTTTTGGTAGAAAAATCACTACAAAATTGGTGCATGTAATTTTATTTATTACCCCCTAGTATTCTCCAAACTTTGACTATTGCAAAACTACAATTCCCATCACGGCCAACAAAATAGGAAAAGTAGTTGTGCAGCAATTGAAGAACCCTAGAGTCCATTTACACAAAAAAGATTATCTGCCAAAGATTTGAAGCCAAAGCCAGAAACAGACTATAAACAGAGATCAGGTCATAAAGGAAAGCCTGAGATTTTTCCTCTTTTCAAATCCATTCCTGGCTTTGGCTTCAAATCTTTGGCAGATAATCTTTCTGTGTAAACTGACCCTTAGGGTATAAACACACACACACCGTATACGCAGTGTATTTACTGCTGCGATACGCAGCAAATACACAACAAATACACAGCAGATTAGATCTAAATAACTGAACACAGCATCAAATCTGCACCATCAAATCTGCTGCAGATCTGCTGCGTTTTTGCTGCGTATCTGCTGTGTATACGGTGTGTGTGTGTGTGTGTAACCTAATAATGAAAACATAAGGCACGTTTTGCAGCTTAAGGCGGTCAGGACATCATGGGAGTTGTAGTTTTACAAGAGTTGGAGAGCCACAGGTTTGGAGAACACTGATGTGAACACATATACATCCATATGTATGATGATAATAATAAACTATAATAATAATATAATAATGATAAAATAATATGATACTATAATAATTAATAATATAATAACGTGTAAAATGTTAAAATCACTGAGTACTCCTTAAAGTGACACTGTCACCCCCTTTGTGCATTCTGACATCTCTACACAGGTGTAAAGGGTAAATTTAGCGCTTTTCATACCTTATTTCATATCATACGTCAGGGTTTTTGTTTAAGTAAAAAGTGTCCTTTTATCAACTGCAGATTGTATTAAGTGGGCGTGGCCTGGCGACATTAGCGCCACTTAGCTCCGCCCACAACCGTTGGCCCCGTTGACGCCCATTGGTTAGTCGACGTAAAGGGGGTGGGGTATAGACCTTTCGGCCAGCCTGTTCCAATGGCTGGTGAGGGGGCGTGGCCAACTGTGGCGTTGTTGGCGGGGCTAAGTGGCGCTTAACACAATCTGCAGTTGATAAAAGATAACTTTTTACTTGAACAAGCACCATGACGTATGTTATAAAATAAGGTCTAAAAACCGCTAAATTTACCCTGTACACCTGTGTAGAGATGTCAGAATGCACAAAAGGAGGTGACAGTGTCACTTTAAGCACAAACTGTGCAAGCAAATAAAATAGGTTTTTTTTCCCTGTTTTAGTTCTCATACAGTACATTATGAACACATGAATATTGACGATTATTTTAGGTCAGCAATAAACAAAAAAAATAATAATAATTGTGTTTCTGAAGCATTGAAATGTCTTGGTCTTGAAGGAGTCTAGGAGAAGCTTTAGAAGAAGCTCATAATACTGATCCACTGGTTTGACATTGAGTTAATGAGAGGAAAAAAACCAGGGCCACAGGTGAGAAAGTTTCCTGCCATGATTCATCTGGATTTCTTAGAAGGCTTCACTCCTGTGCCGTACATCTATAACAAGCACAAGCCGCCTGTTCCTGCACATATATATTGTTTCTGAGAAAGCAGCAATGATCTGTGGAGCAGGTACACCAACGGCTGAAGAGCTGAACCTTTCTGCTGGTACTTTACCTTTATGACACTCCGCTCTGTGCTGAAGATCTTTTATCTGGGTTTTCGCCTGGATTTGTTTGCTGTCCATTGAAAAATACAGAAAAGATGAAGCTTGTATTTGTAGATTCTGGTTCTCCAGGGGCTGTAAATAAGAGGATCCAGCCTAATAGAAATGGGGTGCATGCTTACCTATAGAAGGGGAATAGAAATGCTCCTCTAGTCATTGAGGTGCAGCTGCTTTTAATCTTTGAAGTAGCCTCCCAGGCAATGTCTGTGAAGGTGACAGGAGGAAATAGCAGCCTATATATTTTTTAGCTCCGGAAAGGTGTACCAGTAAATTAACGACATAAGTGTAAATGTACAGTTTTATCCTTAAGATTCTACACCACTAAAATGAAGCATGACCCAAGGAAAAAGTGTACAAATTGTGTAAATGTCCATGGTGCAGGGAGAAATCTTTGGAATGACCTGGATTTTTGCATTGAATTCTAATAAAATGTGATCTGATTGTTCACAGTAATAGGCAAACACAATGTGGCCAACATGAATAACACACAGTTGTACTGTTCCTTTTGTTTTAGAGATCACACAGTATCAACATCCAAAAGGCAGGAAGAAGAATAGATTTTTTGCATCGATCACTATTATGTAGTCTGATTGTTCACAATTGTAGACAAACACAATGTATCAAAATAAGTACACTAATAGCACACAGACAATTGTACCATTGTAGTGGCAGGAGGGTGGATGAGAAGCAGCCGTTTCCTCCATACACAGAAATGGTTAACATGGCCAAGTGTTCCAGTTTTTTCTATGGGGAGAAGAGGGTTAAGCTGCAGCCAGAGAACAAAGGGGTTGGGTGTTGATTTTTCATCAGGCCAATCTCTACTAACATCATCTGTTGGTGGTTGGTCGGAAGAGCTCCATATACTAATGGCCAAACCAACCATGAGCAGATCGAACAGTCAGCAGGTGTCAGGTGTCCCTGCTCTCTATTTGGCTAACCAGTCCTGACAACAGAAAAGCCAGAAGCGGCATGCATGGTGCTCAGCACAGGAGCGTGGACAGGTAAGTATGTTTCATTCATTTTTATCTTATATTGTGCACTTTAAATAAATGTCCACTGTGCAAGGACAAAAAGTAAGTGAACTTTCTACAGTTACTGCATTGACTACTAATGTGATCTGATTGGCTGAGTGTTTGGCTATAATTCTGACTTGGAGAACAATCAGACAGTGTGAGTGAAGAATCCCAAAATGATTCCACTTACTTTTTTCCCTGCACTGTTGAGGTTTGCTCAGTGTGCTTAGTTTAGTTATACTGTGTTTGCCCATAATTATGACTACATAAGAGCCCTATTACACGGGACGATTATCGTGCAATTTCTCCTTATATTGTTTGAATTTAAACGATAATTGTTTCGTATAAATGCAGGGAACGATCAAACGACCAATGAGAAAATGTTCATTGCTCCTTAGGTGCTGAAACCGAAATCATTGTTAATCGTTGTTAATTTCTTTGCTGTAATTCCGCATTCGTCCGCTGTAATTCCGCATTCATTTGCGAATTATTCAGAGTAATTCCACATTGTTCCTTCATTTGCTGGGAACAGATGGACTAATTCATTGTAGTAGCAAGCGTAACTAACGACTATCGTTCATGTTATATGGTGAACGATTTCAGGTTAACGATGAACAATCTAGTTTGTGATCGTTTTTAATCGTTAAAAATTGCTTCATTTAATAGGACGAGCTCAACTAATAGCAGATCGTATCATATCTTTTACTGAGCACATTGAGTAAACATCCACAGTGCAAGAGACAAAATAAGGCTTAATTATGGACAAACACAATGTAACTAATCTAATAATGCAGACATTTGTAATGTTCATTTATTTTGTCAAGCACATTGGCCCAGATTTATCAGTCGAATGGTGCGTTTACACAGACAGATTTATCTGACAGATTTTGGAAGCCAAAACCAGGAATGGATTTGAGAACAGAAGAAATCTCAATCTTTCCCTTATTACCTGTTCTCTGTTTATAGTCTGTTCCTGGTTTTGGCTTCAAAAATCTGACAGATAAATCTCTCTGTGTAAACGCACCATATGGGTCCGTTTACACAGAAAGATTATCTCACAGCTCATCTGCCAAAGATTTAAAGCCAAAACCCGGAACAGACTATAAACAGAGATCAGATCATAGAGGAAAGCCTGAGATTTTTCCTCTTTTCAAATCCATTCCTGGCTTTGGCTTCAAATCTTTGGCAAATAATCTGTCAGATAATCTGTGTCTTATTTGCCTGTAGCAATCAATCAATCAATCAATCAATCACAGCTCAGCTTTCATTTCTTAGATTGCTTTGGTAAAATTAAAGCTGAGTTTTGACAAATTTTTGTCCCTGTCTGATTGTTAAATCTGGGTCAATGTGTAAACATCCACAGTGCAGGGCCAAAGCAAGTGATTTTCCTATGTTAATGACTGTCTGACCAAAAACTAAATAAAACAATGTTTCCTTAAGGATATGAGACATGAAGTACCAGATTCACAGATGATTTATGTATGAAATAAAGGCACACAAAGCCCGGTTCCTGACAAATCTGGTGCCCGGTTCCTGACAAATCTGTTCTACTTAAAAGAAAAAAAAAAAAAAAAAGAGTGCAACACATATTTTTTCTTCTCGCAGTTTTTTCCTGGAAATACAGCTAAAGTTTACCCTGTCTCTCTCTCAGGAGGTGACAAATGTCCTGGGTCCTGATCACCACGTGTGGAGCAGTGAGCAAGTCCACCTTGTGTTGTTCAGTCCTAGTGGTGTGTTTGGTGTCCTTCTTTCCAGCGCACAGGTCATTGAGCCATTTCTTGCAGGTCAGAAGAAAATTATCCTTTATAAAGTGTCTTTTTGAGTATTAGTTTGTTATAAGTAACGCTGTATCTGAAAATACATTATGAAAAACAACTAATTATTTTAGGAGAGTCATGGTCATTGCCAACACCAAGAAAACCACGAGCTGCACATCAGGGCCTCACATCAACTGACCCAGCATCTGTACCCGGAATACCCAATCCTATCCTGTGCCTCAAAGAGGGGGACGTTGTTCTGTTTCAGCTCAGCATATCATCAAACGGTAATGGAATGTAACATGCTGCAGTCACTATTCTGCTGGTGGGGTCACTGTGTACATACATTACATTACTTATCCTGTACTGATCCTGAGTTACATCCTGTATTATACCCCAGAGCTGCACTCACTATTCTGCTGGTGGGGTCACTGTGTACATACATTACATTACTTATCCTGTACTGATCCTGAGTTACATCCTGTATTACACCCCAGAGCTGCACTCACTATTCTGCTGGTGGGGTCACTGTGTATATACATTACATTACTTATCCTGTACTGATCCTGAGTTACATCCTGTATTATACCCCAGAGCTGCACTCACTATTCTGCTGGTGGGGTCACTGTGTACATACATTACATTACTTATCCTGTACTGATCCTGAGTTACATCCTGTATTACACCCCAGAGCTGCACTCACTATTCTGCTGGTGGGGTCACTGTGTATATACATTACATTACTTATCCTGTACTGATCCTGAGTTACATCCTGTATTTTACCCCAGAGCTGCACTCACTATTCTGCTGGTGGGGTCACTGTGTATATACATTACATTATTTATCCTGTACTGATCCTGAGTTACATCCTGTATTATACCCCAGAGCTGCACTCACTATTCTGCTGGTGGGGTCACTGTGTACATACATTACATTATTTATCCTGTACTGATCCTGAGTTACATCCTGTATTATACCCCAGAGCTGCACTCACTATTCTGCTGGTGGGGTCACTGTGTACATACATTACATTATTTATCCTGTACTGATCCTGAGTTACATCCTGTATTATACCCAATGGCGGATTATAATGTAGGCGATTTGGGCGGCCGCCCGGGGCCCATGCCTTGCTGCCCACATTATAATGCCGCCCGGGAGGCCCCCCCGCCACTGCACTCTTGTGACCGCAAGCATTGTTTCGCTTGCGGTCACAAGAATCTCCGGCTGCCTCCGTCTGATGCGCGGCTGCCGGGGGTGTCCGGTCCTCTCCCCGGCAGCGCGCGCATCACACAGCTCCTAGTGCCGCCTGGGGCCCTGTCTTCCGGTACTGGGAGCGCACGTACCGGAAGTCAGGGCCCAGGCGGCACTAGGAGCTGTGTGATGCGCGCGCTGCCGGGGAGAGGACCGGACACCCCCAGCAGCCGCGCATCAGACTGAGGCAGCCGGAGAGAGGATCGACGGGGGAACGCAGGGTAGCTGAGTTATATTTTGTTATTTTTGTGTTATTTACTCACTGGGGGGGCATCTATAAAGGGGGGGGGGGCATCTATAAAGGGGGGGGGCAGCTATAAAGGGGGGGAAAGAGGGGGACCATCTATAAAGGGAGGGGGGAGAGGGGGACCATCTATAAGGGAGGGGGGGAGAGGGGGACTATCCATAAGGGGGGAGAGGGGGACCAGCTATAAGGGGGGAAGAGGGGGACCATCTATAAGGGGGGAAAGGAGGACCAGCTATAAGGGGGGAAAGAGGGGGACCAGCTATAAGGGGGGAAGAGGGGGACCATCTATAAGGGGGGAAAGAGGGGGACCATCTATAGAGGGGGGAAGAGGGGGACCATCTATAAGGGGGGAAAGAGGGGGACCATCTATGAGGGGAGAAGAGGGGGACCATCTATAAGGGGGGAAAGAGGGGGACCATCTATAGAGGGGAGAAGAGGGGGACCATCTATAAGGGGGGAAAGAGGGGGACCATCTATAAGGGGGGAAAGAGGGAGACCATCTATAAGGGGGGAAAGAGGGGGACCATCTATAGAGGGGAGAAGAGGGGGACCATCTATAAGGGGGGAAAGAGGGGGACCATCTATAAGGGGGGAAAGAGGGAGACCATCTATAAAGGGGGACTATCTCCTATAGGATTAGCACCCTCCTCTCCTGACATCCTCTGTGCTGCTGGGACCTCCCCTATAGATCAACACCCTCCTCTCCTGACATCCTCTGTGCTGCTCAGACCTATCCTATAAGATCAGCACCCTCTTCTCCTGACATCCTCTGTGCTGCTTGGACCTCTCCTATAAGATCAGCACCCTCCTCTCCTGACATCCTCTGTGCTGCTGTGACCTTGGGGGTGCAACATCAGGGGACCAGGTGAGGTGGCGATATGTTTATTGGGGGCAGTGGAGGTGGGGTGGGCAATGCTTACTGGGGGTAGCAGCAAGGGACCAAACATTATGTTTATTGGGGCCAGCAGGGAGGGGAGGCAGGCAGTGTTTATTGGGGACAGTGGGGGGGGGGGGGGGGGGAAGCAGTAGCAGATTATAATGTGGGCGAATTGACTGGGGGGCGGCCAGGTTGGGTGGACAGCCCGGGGCCCAGAGTACATTTAATCCGCCACTGATTATACCCCAGAGCTGCACTCACTATTCTGCAGACTTACAGTGCTCCCTGGTTGCTTGATTTCTTCACATTGGCCTTGTTTCCATCAATGACATGTATTGTGAGTACAGTTCTGCCCTGCAGTACAGGGGGTAATATAAGCTGTGTAGTATAATGTAATGTAGTTACATACGGATTCAACCGTTCAGGTCATAAAGTTATTGGGTGGTCTTCTCCTTTATATGTATTGTCCCTTTAAGGCTCATGTTAGAACACATCTATGAGTTTCCCTGCATTGTCTATGGTTTGCTGTAATGAAATTTCTGCTCTCAGGTTGTTACAGAGAACAATGTGCAGATCCCTTCCCTGTTGTGTCCTCATGCTGCGTTTTTTCCGCTTGTTTCATGTATGATTATATTTGTTTCAAAGTAAATGGAAAAAAGGCCTTTATACCGTATAGCTCCCTGCATACACATATTGTGTAGAACATCAGGACACATCATCCCAGGCAAGATTCTATTTCTGCTAGGACATAACATTACAGTATCTGTTACCATGGATGGAATGTTCTAGAATCACACAGAAACAAAGCAGCTGCTCTATTTCTGTCTATCTATCTATCTATCTATCTATCTATCTATCTATCTATCTATCTATCATATCTCTCTCTCTCTAATGTGTATATATATATATATATATATATATATATATATATATATATATATAGAGAGAGAGAGAGAGAGAGAGAGAGAGAGAGCACATATCTATCTATTCATCATCTATGTGCATTGTGCAACCCTGATTGTGTGATGGCCCTGGGTCAAGTGAATGGTGGTAGTATGCTGGTAGTTGTAGTGCTTGCCGTCGCCCAGTGCTATTATGTTGGCAGGAGTGAGACCTCTGGGCTGAGTACATTCTCCTGAGTGCCCCCTTTACTTGGCAGTAGAAATTCATTACAAGCCCTTGTAATAACAGTCTCTTATATTCGGTAATGGTCTGGGCAGGTCCCCCTTTCTAATGTTAGTACAAAAAAAAAAATTTGGGGATAATAGATATATAGTATGGGGGAGATTTATCAAACATGGTGTAAAGTGAAACTGGCCCAGTTGCCCCTAGCAACCAATCAGATTCCACCTCTCATTCCTCACAGACTCTTTGGAAATTGAAAGGTGGAATCTGATTGGCTGCTAGGGGCAACTGAGCCAGTTTCACTTTACACCATGTTTGATAAATCTCCCCCAATGTTTTTTTCCTCCAGTCTTTGTACTGATGATAGGGAAAACAGTCCTAAAATGCACCAGTAAAGAGATCTGACTGGTTGGCTCCCAGTGGGTGACATGTGAAGGAACCATGTTCTCATGGAGGTTCAGCTGCAGTTTCCTATAACAGTATGATTGTCGGTATGGAGATGTGACGGTCACAAAGCCCATTACGGCACCAGGAGAGCAAAGAGGCCCTTGTAACACTTATTCTCTCTGACAGAGAGAAATCAATAGTACAGGCGATTTTAAGAAACTTTGTAATGAGTTTGTTAGCCGAAAAATGCATTTTTAGATCAAAAAGCAGTTTGAAGCTCCCCCCCCTGTCTTCATGGTTCTCCTATGGAGAGGGGAGGGGTTGAGGGAGATGAGCACCAAAACAGGACAACAAAGAGTTAATTTACAGCTACATCGCTGACCTCTCTGACCTCTGATTACCGGCTTTCACCCAGCTCCCACTGTGTAATCCTTTGTTCTCTGCTCTTTGCTGCCGACTAATCCCCCTCCTCCCCCCTCCCCTCTCCATAGATTACACAGGGCACATCTGATGTAAACAAGACACGATTTCCTGATAATGAGCAGTGAATGAGAGAGGAGGGGGGGGGACCTGGGGAAAGTCTTTTTGAATGCAGATAATGGCATATCTGCCTAATAAACCTAATCACAAAGTTTCTTAAAATCTCCTGTACTAAAAAAAAACACGACAGTGACAGTAACAATCAGCCAGTGCAAAGAAACCATAAAAAATTGTATACAGATATCCACTTGCAGCCTGTGTATTCTCTGCCACCACATGACACATGTCGTATAATAATACACTTACAGGCTATTTCCACTTTCACATTTGGCACCGTTCTCTTTACCTATCTATATGCACAAATAAATAAAGTTCCTTGACTACAGATCACGTCATTTCTTTTATGCAGACGTGACACCAAATAGTCACGTGATTTGGCCCATGTCATGCCCGATGTTGTATACTACTCTAGCCATGCTTTTATTGCATCTCGCTGTGCTGTTTTGGCCGGTGAGTGGATTTATTATTTTTTACGACTGTTACAGGGATGATTGTGTGATATCTGACTAGTTTCACGGTGATTGTATGAAGTGATGTATATATTTATATGTGTATGATTTATACAGGTTTTATGATTTTTTTTTAATTTGTTTGACACTGATTGCTAGTAGTGTTGATTAATCAGCACTGTAGGGTATAAAGCCTTATATTACATGTATCTAACTGCTTGTAAAGAGAGATTGAGGGAGTGCAAGGTTGCCTTAAAATACAGGATAGTAAAGAAATTACCATTTTAATTAATTTGCGATGCTGTGACATCATTCCCTATCTTATCATTTACAGTATCTCTATCTATCTATCGCATATCTATCTTCTATCAGTGCTGCAGTTTCTCTTTATTTTTTTTTTGTGGTGAAGCGGGGTGGTCCGCCCTCGTTGGGGTTAGCTTAGCAATGTTGTGGCAGCTAGGTAGGTGTAGAGTCACTTGGGCACTTGTCACGGTAGCCTGGAGTGGAATTGTTTATGGCTTCCATAGGTTTGGATAACCCAATGTACTCTGGTGTGCTTGTGCAGAACGAAAAACAGAGTCCAGTGACTTAACAATAATGTTTTTATTCTGGTGCAGGTGAGACACAGAAGAAATGGTAGTCTGTGAACCAGAAGGAAGTAGAGTAGAGGAGCGTCTTGAGGACCCTGTCCAATGAAGCACTGTACTCTGCAGGGATAGCGTATCCGAGAGTAGTAGAGGGGAAGAGAAGATACTTGTACTCATGTTTACTGACTGCCTAATGCCCTACAGTGTCGGGGTACCCGTCTTGGCAGGGTAGTACGAGGTCCCATGTCCCTTCGCTGGGTGAATCAGACTTCCCAAACCTTTTCAGGATTATTGTGCATTACGCAATGAAATAGGTAGGCTAACTGTAACTTTGTTCCACTGGGGTCAGTGCCTAACTGGAAACAGGTCACTGCCCTGTACTGTGTAGAGAGTATCCCTGGCGTGGATAAGGTGATCGTCGGAGGAGTTCTGTCTAGCACCGCATGTTAGTGGTTACTTGCATAAAGAAAATAAGTTAAGTCTCTTGGTCCCTTACAAGGGTCCTGGTCTAAGCCAGGCCCTGGCTTTACTACAGCAGGAACTTTCTCTAGGTTGCTCTCTCTCCACTAAGTGCCTAGAGAGCGCCTCCCACCAGGGACTAATCTCCTTTTCTAGGGGCAAACTAAACCTCCCAGTGATTGGTGGGGTTGTGGGGTGCAAGAGATAGAAGAGGATAGATCAGAAATAGGAGGGGAAAACTGCCTGCACTTGTGTTCATTTTTCTCCTGCCACATGACATACAACAGTTAACCCATAGTTTCTTTCAGCTGTGCACGGAGTAAATCATAGAAAAAACACAGTAGTGACACCTAGTGGGGAAGACACAGAATACTTTCAGACTACAGTATATCGCACTGTGTAAACCTGATACGAGTTACTTTGCCCAGGTGCAATAGAAACTTAGTGGTACACCTGTGCTGGGACACTACATTTTTATTGTGGCCTTTTGATCTTGTCCTGTACTGCACACACCCTTTCAAGTCACTGCAAGTTGTTGCTGTCTCTGCATACTATCTGATATTTATCTATTTGTCTATCTTCCCTGTGTATTACAGAGCGGATGTCCAGCCATTATCCACTGTATCAGAAGGATCACTTGTTTAACACCAACCCACACTGGGATTTTGGGGCCTTCCGTAGACTCGATCATCTCATCAGAGAGACCCACGTGAATGTCTCCAGGTAGCCTCTATATGATCCCCCATTCCTATTCTTCTCATGCAATCTCTGGTACATTGCGCTGATCATCTGTTATTTGTATTGTAGATTTGCCCATGTGTTCACAGATCCTGGTACATATGTGTTTCTGGACAATGGGATTAGAGAGAGATCTCTTTTTGTGACCGTGAAGGAGAATAATGTGTACTGTGACCCGGTGGCTTCTCGCTTCCAGCCATCCTCTCCGTATCAGCTGGTCAGGCAGGGTATAGTCACTCGGCAAAGACTCAACCTGGCACCAAACTGGGTGGCTATCCTCGGTAATCACTGTGCGAGTTATTCATCCCTTGTGCAGAGTGCTGTCTACTGTCCTGCAATCCTTATACTGGGTCTGAACCTCCTGTAATAATAGTCTATGTGTTATAGGTGTTCTGCTGCTGCTCTTCATTATAATGGTCACTCTACTGGTCCTGACCTTGGTACTACGACCCTCACTCTACACTCCCAGCCCCCTAAAGAACTGGAAGCCCAGGTGGAGGAGTCTTGGAGAACCGTATATTCCTCCACAATATGTGCTCACAAAAGACAGGTTGTGGTGATATATGTGTTCATATGATTCACTATATAACTTATATTTTACACTATATATTCAGACCATACCACATTCTGGAGTTCTATGTTCCATGTACCTGTTCTATATGAAGGTCATATGATGTACAGTCTATATACCACACATTACATTATATATTATACCACATGACCTTTATATGTTCTGAGGGCCATCCATGACCTTATATTTTACACAGTGTGAACCATATACTATATACCATATATCACACATGATATTCCTATATACCATGTGACCTCCATATACGCAGCATTATATGCACTTAAAGGGCCTTTTACACCTGTCACTAGAAATGCTGCTATGAACCATGGAAAAGTGACAGAGATCAACTGAGGAGCGGGCAAATGACCAATTCAGCTGATCATCTGTTTACAACCTGCTTAAAAATGCATTGGCTGCACAAATTTTCCTGTGTGAACGCGATATTTGCAGCCATTAAAGATAAAGGGAACGTGACAGCATAGATATAGTATATACTGTACTTATAGGATATGTATATATCTTTGCTGTCAGTTTCCCGATCACAAGCAGCAGTCTATACTTACCAGCTATGCTGCATGTGATTCAGCATCAGGTTCTCTGGGCCTTAGCCACTGCAGTATCTTCAGGTTGCCACCTCCTATGGAATATTTAACAGCCGGAGGAGGCAGGGCCTGTAGATACAGCCAGGGCCGGACTGGGACTTAAAATCAGCCCTGGCAGTCAAACCCTAGCAGCCTACATAACATATCATGGATAGCCGTGTAAAATACGTGCTGTAGCAAATTCTGCTTCATTTAGCCGTGTCCCCACTACTTCCTTAAACATGTGAACCCCACCATCAGCACCTAAAAATAATGATATAACATAATCTGCTGTGGATTTGATGCGGCATATATATGCATTCATTTCAACTGATTAAATAAGAAGCATCAAATCCGCAATGGATTAGGTATGAACGTGCCCTAAAGGGAACCTGTGGGGTCTATACCAGGTACAGAGATGTAGATCCCAGCATACAGGTCAGGGACTGGAACTTTAGTCTAGTGTAAACCTTTATAATCATTCTTTTAATTACCAGCTGAAGTGTCACAGAGGTGGAGCCACAGCAGCACCCTCTGCCCCGCCCCTTCCTGCTCTGACTGATGGACGTATAGGGTGCTGCTGCTGCGGCTGCTGTTGTGAAACTTTAGTTGGTAATGAAAAGGACAATTATAAAAGTTTACACTGGACTACAAGGTCCTGTCAGTGATATCACCTGTCTGCTGAGATCTACAGCTCTAGACCTGGTACGGACCTCACAGATTCCCTTTATAGGAGAAAAACATGGCCACCTTCTTCCAGAAACAGTGCCACACTCTTCCTCAGTTTGTGTGAGATATTGCAGCTCATCTATCTATCTATCTATCTATCTATCTATCTATCTATCTGATAATATCTATCTATCTATCTATCTATCGCCCCAGGAAAAATTTTAGGATATATAATGGTAGCATAGGTAAAAATTTTCTGTGCATAATACTGTCATAGTTAATAACACCTGTAAGCAAATATTATCCCCATACTGTACACGTTACTGCCATACTGTTACTACGCACACCCACCAATATTGCCAATACTCCCAGTATATAAGTAACAAATAATATCACCACACCATGAGCATTGCCATTACCACCACACAATGACTAATACCGCTACACTGTGACTGAATACAATCCACTATACACAACACTAATATTACCAATAATACCAGAATACACAGGACGAGTAATACCATCGCACCATGCCCACTGCCCTCAGCATACGGTGACTGGATAATACCACTATACCATCACACCATGCCCACTACTCTCAACATACGGTGACTGGATAATACCACTATACTGTCACCAAATAACATCCACTATATAAAGGCCAATATTCTCCCAAAGCAGTGACCATAGAACAGAGGTGTCACCCTCCAGCTGTTACAACACTACAATCCCCATCATGACTGGACAGCTAAAGCATGATGGGAATTGTAGTTTTGCAACACATGGAGGGACGGAGTTTGACACCACTGATACCGCGGTAGATCCTAGCTGTGTAAAGGTTCTGCAGACCTTATAAGTGATTATAGTGCAGTTACATCATGTGACTCACAGTAGGCGTGTTCTCTGCATGAAGAGACGTCCACTTTTCCTTTTCTTCTCCATCTGGCTTCGGCCATCATGAAGGCTTCTCTGGCCATGACTCCTCTCCACGAGATCTGTCAGACAGACATTTTAGGCTTCTTGCTCCAGCAACATCTTCATCTATACATCCCCCCATATAGAATAGCTATCCCCTGCACATCCCCCCATATAGAATAGCCCCCCCCCTGCTGATGTACATCCCGCCATAGAGAATAGCCCCATTGCTGTACATGTACATCCCTCCCATATAGAATAGCCCCCGCTGCTGTGTATGTACATCCCCCCATATAGAATAGCCCCCCCCTGCATCCCCCCAGTGCATCCCCCATATAGAATAGCCCCCCCTGCATCCCCCCATATAGAATAATCCCTCCCTATAGAATATCCCCCCATATAGAATAGCCCCCCTGTGCAATCCCCTCCATATAGAATACCCCCCCCCTGTGCAATCCCCCCATATAGAATAGCCCCCCCCCCCTGTGCAATCCCCCCCATATAGAATAGCCCCCCTGTGCAATCCCCCCATATAGAATAGCCCCCCTGTGCAATCCTCCCATATAGAATAGCCTCCCCTGTGCAATCCCCCCATATAGAATAGCCCCCCTGTGCAATCCTCCCATATAGAATAGCCTCCCCTGTGCAATCCCCCCATATAGAATACTCCCCCCCGTGCAATCCCCCCCATATAGAATAGCCCCCCTGTGCAATCCACCCATATAGAATAGCCTCCCCTGTGCAATCCCCCCATATAGAATACCCCCCCCGTGCAATCCCCCCATATAGAATAGCCCCCCTGTGCAATCCCCTTATATAGAATAGCCCCCCTGTGCAATCCCCCATATGGAATAGCCCCCCTGTGCAATCCCCCATATAGAATAGCCCCCCTGCATAATAACCCCCTGTGCAATCCCCCATATAGAATAGCCCCTCCTGTGCAATCCCCCCATATAGAATAGCCCCCCTGTGCAATCCCCCCCATATAGAATAGCCCCCCTGTGCAATCCCCCCCATATAGAATAGCCCCCTGTGCAATCCCCCCATATAGAATAGCCCCCCTGTGCAATCCCCCCATATAGAATAGCTCCCCTGCATCCCTTCCCCCTCCCCTTATATAGAATAGCCCCCCCTGCATCCCCCATATAGAATAGCCCCCCTGTGCAAACCCCCATCTAGAATAGCCCTCCCTGCATCCCCCCATATAGAATAGCCCCCCTGCACCCCCCATATAGAATAGCCCCCCTGTGCAATCCCCCATATAGAATAGCCCCCCCTGCATCCCTTCCCCCTCCCCTTATATAGAATACCCCCCCTGCATCCCCCATATAGAATAGCCCCCCTGTGCAATCCCCCATATAGAATAGCCCCCCCCGTGCAATCCCCCCCATATAGAATAGCCCCCCTGTGCAATTCCCCCCATATAGAATAGCCCCCCTTCATCCCCCATATAGAATAGCCCCCCTGTGCAATCCCCCATCTAGAATAGCCCTCCCTGCATCCCCCCATATAGAATAGCCCCCCTGCATCCCCCATATAGAATAGCCCCCCTGCATCCCCCATATAGAATAGCCCCCCTGTGCAATCCCCCATATAGAATAGCCCCCCTGCATCCCTTCCCCCTCCCCTTATATAGAATACCCCCCTGCATCCCCCATATAGAATAGCCCCCCTGTGCAATCCCCCATATAGAATAGCCCCCCCCCGTGCAATCCCCCCCATATAGAATAGCCCCTCCCCCATGCAATCCCCCCCATATAGAATAGCCCCCCTGCATCCCTTCCCCCTCCCCTCATATAGAATAGCCCCCCTGTCGCTGTGTGGCCATGTCAAGTAATTAAAAAAAACCAAAACACTCACCTCACCTCGTTCCCAGCAGCTTCTTTCTCCGGATCTCCGGTCCACAGCTGCTTCTTCATCCTGCTGCAGCGCGGCGGCTCTCCTCGCTCTACTCCCAGATCCTCAGCGGTGCGTCAGGGAAGTGACGTCTGCTGCTGGGGGCCTGGTGTAGGTGCCCACAGACGTGCCTGCGCGCGGCACGTCTGCGGCCTCAGCACTTGGGGGGGGGGGGGGGGGAACCAGGCGGCCCGGAAGAGACTGGGTGAATAGCGCGGCGGCCGGGGGCGCTATTCTCTCAGTCTTAACCACCGCAGAGGGCTGGCCGCGGGCAGCACATTGCCCCCAGCCCAGCCTACCCCTGAGCGCGCGGTCCCAGGGGCGGGATGGAGACACGCCACCACAGCCTGCTCCTCTCGGCCTGGCTGGCCCGCTCCTGATATACTCCTCTAATCCAATCAACGAGGGGCCGCAGCAGCCCCACGCTCCTACTCCACGTTGGTTGGATTGGATGAGTATGTCAGGAGCGGGTGGGCAGAGAGAAGCGGGCTGCGGTGACGGGAGCTGGGGCGCAGCGGTGATATATTTTTTTTTCTTATTATGCGGCCCACGGACTGGTAATCCGGCCAGCCCAGCGGGCATTTACCCGGCTTGCCAGGTTACCAGTCCGGGCCTGGATACAGCTAGAGGAGGCAGGGCCTGTAGGTACAGCCGGAGGAGGCAGGGCCTGTAGGTACAGCCGGAGGAGGCGGGGCCTGTAGATACAGCTGGAGGAGGCAGGGCCTAAAGATACAGCCGGAGGCCAGAATACTGGAGGAGCCAAATACCAGATCACACGCAGAGTGGCTGGTAAGTATACACTGCTGCTTGTGATCTGGAAACTGACAGCACAGATGTATACATATCCCATGTACAGTATATTCTATATACATATCTGCCTATGCGGCCGGCAAATGTTTGTGTCTAAAAGGACCCTTACTTGACTTTATATACAGTAAATCGTCATACTCTCTAGATTTCTTGATAACATTCTTTCATCTAATATGAGGCTTTTTTTTCTTCCCCAGTCTCCAGTTCTATGAAGCTGTCGGTGCTTGCGGCTCAGGAGAGATGCTAGATATAGGAAAGAGAGAAATCTCCTATGGATCAGGTACATACGTGAAGTGTAGTTTGGGTCAGTGGTGTTGAGCCTCTTTATAGCTGGTCACTGTCCTCTTTCTATGGGACCACTATATGTAAGCATCTCCCATATAACAGTTTGAAGACTTCAATGGTAAGTGCATGCCCTTGGACCTAACATCTTAGGTGTCTTAGCTCTATATAACAGATTTATGTCCCCTCTGTATGTGCATTAGCCAAATAACCATCACTTATATGTGTTCCAGATGAAAGGCGCTCTATAAGCGTCTTGGAGGATTTTAATGTACGCACTTTATTTGATAAACTTGAAGACCAGAACCTCCATGTAACTTCTCAGTTGGCAAGACACAGGAATGAGACCCTGTCCTTCTATAAGGCCTTCATACACAGGATCCAGGTGCTGAAGGTGAGGGCATCCCCATGATCCCAGATCTAGTCTTCTTCACAAAAGCTTCTGTCTATGGCTTTGCCTTGGTCATACTTGTGTGGTGTGCAACCCAGATAGTGTGGTGACCTTATGTTTAGTGGATGATGGCAGTGTGCTAGGACTTTCAATGCTTGCAGTCACCCAGTATGTTAACCCAATGGCAGACGTTGGTGCACTGGTAATGAGAGTCCCCCAGGGCACACCCTGTGTTAATGTCTGGTAAATGGGGTGCTTGTGGTGTTCTGTAGAATTTATTTACAGACTTTCATAAGAACAGTCTCTTGTTCATAGTAAAGCAATAGTGCATGCAAGGAGGTGCCCCTTTCTATACATAGTGCAAGCTGGTGTGTGTGGCGATTATATTAAGAAGCCAAATCTCTCCCCTTCTCTAGTCTTGGTACAGGTATTAGGAAGACCTGAGATGCTCCACAGAGGGGATCTTTACAGGTTGGCTCCTAGTGGGTAGGATTTTATAGTAATAATACAGTATTCACAGAGGTTGAGCTGCAGTTTTCTAGTCCAGAATGCAGGACTGTATAGAGGTATGACGTGACAGCCACCCAATATATGTCCCTGCGTAGAGATTCACTAGTATGCATCTAATATACACTACACATGACTGGAGGTAGACTAAATGTACACAGCCTTGAGGCCAACTCTACAGTCACTGACTGAATTGGTCTTACTGAGATCCTACCTTCTAACTACACTAAGGACCCTATTCCACCGGACGATTATCGTTTGCATAATCGTTAACGATCTCAAACGACCGTTATTGCGAAAGACCTGAAAACGTTCACTCATTTCCATGGAACGATAATCGTTACTTATGATCGTAATTGCGATAGTTTTTTTTCCGCTATTTCTTCACTATTGCGTTTGTATCTATTGCGAACGACCGAACGACGTCTTATTCAATGCGAGTGATTTTCGAACGTTTTGCGAACGAGCAACGATAAAAATAGGTCCAGGTCCTCTAAAGCGATCAACGATTTCTCGTTCGGTCGTTAATCGTTAACTGCATTTCAACCGAACAATTATCGTTTAGATTCGAACGATTTAACGATAATCTGAACGATAATCGTCCGGTGGAATAGGGCCCTAACTTAGAAGGGTCCTCCCATACAATTTCTAAAATAAAAATTTTGTTAAAGTTAATTCTAATTGTCCATTATGTATCTTACAATGTTGATAAAATATTGGAATCTTGTCACAGGAAATGTTACAGACTCTCGAACTGGGCTCCAATAAATGTGGAGAATGGAGGAAAATTCCACTGGAATGTGAGGAGGAAAGTACGAGAGCCACCATGAGTTCTCAGAGCCAGAGCTCATCCCTGAGCGTGAGCCAGGGCTATAACACCGACCAGACCCAAGGTAAGGCCTGCATCAAAATAGGAATCTTCTGCTATACCTGTAGGGGCAGGCTTCGTAGCTTGGTCCCTTTACATGTACAGATAAATCGCTTATTTAGCGAATTACAAGTGATGATTTTTTCTTTTAAACAATTTAACTGAAAAGATAAAAATCTTTATAAAGAAAACAGTACCAGCTCTACCCTTCAGGCACAGCTTCTATTGGATTGCAAGATGAGGTTGCATATTCTAAAAACACTGTACAGGTTGCTCCTCATGGAATACAAAAACATTTATAAATATATCCGTAGAGGGGAGGGGGGGGGAAGCGCCCTTGCGCGTGAAACAGCTGTGATAGTTTGTGCTAATTAGTGGTTGGCGTCCGAATCCGCTACAGATCAATCTGCTGGAATTTTAAAGTTTATATGAAATAAAGTTTACACATCAGTACGGTGAGTGCCCTCCAACTTTTTTCTCTTCTATGGATATATTTATGAAAAGATAAATCACTACAAAATATTGTTAATAGAGTCGTAAAATAATACATATCCCTGCAAATGACTGAACGACGAGTGTTGAAAAGGCCCTTAAGTCTGGGATTATTTAGGATCCAGCAGAGAATGATATCTCATGGATCTCTCTGTATGTGTAGAAGCATTTAGGTCACTCAGATGAGCAGTTCTCGTAATGCATGCAAATGATGATCTGTATAGAAAGGCCATTATGTTAGGGTATGGACAATTATTTTCTGTTGGCACTCCAGCAAGAAAACTTTGGCCACAACAAAGGTTGTTCGTCTAAAGATTGTGTTGTAGCCATGCCTATGGGGATTGAGTCATAGTGAGTGATAGTAAATTAAAAAAGCAGTCCACATAATTTTTTTATTTCTCCCCCGCTACAGGCTGGCGCATATACTGTACTTACCAATGATGATCGGTGTCCTGAAGCACAGCTTCATTCTGGTCATGCGGCGCTGCTCAAATCCTGCGGGCGCCCACATGACTTCACAGTCAACTGGCCTGCAACTAAGGAGGCCGTAAGTCAGGCTCTCCAATGCATGTCTGTGAGAGCGCCTACATAGGGACACCGACTTCCAGGCTTCAATAGCCCTGGAGAAAGCAGAGGGGTATAGAAGAGCCATGATGTCAGCGTGAGATTTGAACAGCGCCGCAGGACCCCGAATGAAGCTGCACTGTGGGACACCGATCATCATTGGTAAGTATGCTGCCGGGGGACAAATAAAAAAAAAAATTGTTAAATGCTTTTTATTATTTTTTTTTAATTTTTTATATTTATTGGGAAATTTTTAGGTGAATAATTGGATTTTTCACCCATTTTTGGTCTAAGTTCTATTTATGAACCAGTATTCGATGGGCAAATATTTTTTACATGCAACTTTTTTTAATCTTGCATAATCCGGGATTAGTGTCCAATTTATAATTTGCGACAAATGCATGCCTACGTCTAGTCAGTACCAGGTGAATATGCTTCCACAATTTTCTGCTTTTTTGCAACTTTATCTTTACTTTTTACTCAGATGCAGTCACTATGGCAGTGCTGCATTTTAATAAATCAGTCACAAGATATTGGAACAAAATATACACCAATCCTCATTAGAAGAGTCACACAAATTAGTCTCCTTAGTAAATGTCCCTCTTAGGGTCCATTTACACAGAAAGATTATCTGACAGATTATGTGCCAAAGATTTGAAGCCAAAGCCAGGGATGGATCTGATCTCTGTTTTAAATCTGTCTCTGGCCTTGGCTTCAAATCTTTGGCAGATAATCTGTCAGATAATCTTTCTGTGTAAATGGACCCGAAGTCTTTTTGATATAAAATTGATTACAAATTGTCCATATACAATACAATTAGCGTAAAGGTAAGCTTATAGGGCATCAAATAACAATTACAATTTCCATTAATGACAAACATTACATGGTACTTCATGCAAATATACATTATTCCTCAATATCCTAGTCCATACTCTTTGTTCTTATCTGCCAAATCACCCACAAGGGTTCAGTCTTGTGAATAAATATCACCCAGCTTGTTACAGAAGCTTTTGTTTTTAAGGTGACATGCTTCTTTTGTATTTTGAAACACTAACCTCAGTACAATCCACCAATCTCTGGGGATCCGGCCAGGATAGATTTCCGGTTACGGCCGAGTCCATTTATGCATTTTGCAGCACAATCACATCTACTCATATATTAGCATTTCTCTGTGCAGCTGCCCACACATTACCGCAGAAGAAAATAACTGTATTGTAAGGTCCCTTTAGGATATCTAATATGCAGGTAATGTGTTCATGTGTTTTATGAGCTGTCTGGAATAAGTCACTTTATTACAATTTACATGAGATTTTATTGTATCAGTACAAGCACTGCTAATTCTCCGCCTGGCAGATGGCCCAATGGGTCTCATAGCAGTAGGGCCCTTCTATATCCTTTAATCTGAGATTCATGTTAATTAAAGAAGAAGTCTGGCGAAAATTTTTTATTTAAGTATTATATTGGCCTCCAAAAGTTATACAAATCACCAATATACACTTATTATGGGAGATGCCTATAAAGTACTTTTTTCACTGCACTTACTACTGCATCAAGGCTTCACTTCCTGGATAACATGGTGATGTCACTTCCTGGATAAACATGGTGATGTCACTTCCTGGATAACATGGGGATGTCACTTCCTGGATAAAATGGGGATGTCACGACCCGACTCCCAGAGCTGTGCGGGCTGTGGCAGCTGGAGAGTATGATGGCAGAGGGATGCTCAGTGACCCTCCAGTGCCCTGCGCCTTAGTGTCTCCCTGCCATCATCCTCTCCAGCAGCCACAGCCGCACAGCTCTGGGAGTTGGGTTGTGACATCACCATGTTATCCAGGAAGTGACATCACCATGTTATCCAGGAAGTGACATCACCATGTTGCCCAGGAAGTGACATTACCATGTTACCCAGGAAGTGACATCACCATTTTATCCAGGAAGTGACATCCCCATGTTATCCAGAAAGTGACATCCCCTTGTTATCCAGGAAGTGACATCCCCATGTTATCCAGGAAGTGACATCCCCATGTTATCCAGGAAGTGACATCCCCATGTTATCCAGGAAGTGACATCCCCATGTTATCCAGGAAGTGACACCACCATGTTATCCAGGAAGTGACATCCCCATGTTATCCAGGAAGTGAAGCCTTGATGCAGTAGTAAAAGCAGGGAAAAAAAGCTTCATGTGCATTTTCCATAATAAGTGTATATTGGTGATTTGTATAACTTTTGGGGGGCAATACAATACTTTAATAAAAATGTTCACTGGCGTTCTCCTTTAACAGTGCACTTTCTCTGGATTCACACAGTTGGGTTAGAGGTTGAACCTGATGAACCTCTAGTCTTTTTTCAACCCTACTAACTATGACCATGTTTATTTATTTTCTGTTTATTAAATTTTTTTCTACAAATGCCAAAACACATTGATTGTATGTGACGTTATTAGTTTGGGGATTCCCAAACATAAAATAGTTTTTTATTAATTTAAAATATATTTTAAAATATTGCGTTTATTGTATTTGTATTTCATTTACTAGTAAAATGTTTTGAATTATTATTTTTTCTTTTTGCTTTGTTTTGGTGATGTAATGTCATATGCCATGTAAAAAGCACAGACATCCGTTATAGCAAAGCTATTCACAGCCTGCTTCTACATCATGTGATCACCATGCGAGAGAGAGGGTACCTTTCTGCAGTGTACATGTATGCCAGAATATGGGAATGGGTGATATAATATGTTCTGTACTTAGAGTAACCCTAAAATTGCATTGTATACTAAGACATAGACATAGCATTTCAGGCTTTGGTACTCTAGATTTTCTAGGCTGGGACACTGATACAGATGGATTTTCCAATCTGTATTATGGCTGCTAATTCTTGCCTTACTGTGCGTTTGGTGACAGCTGTCAGTTTGGGTCAGTCTGGGACTTGTGTCTGTAATACAATGTGTTAATTCCAGGTATTTTTATGCAAGAAGCCACTGCACTCATGAAGGTTGTGAAGGTCACATTGATGAAAGTCACCTCTGAACCTGCAGCAAAGAAGAACATGTCAGCAATGGAGCAGCACCACCATGTGAAAGGACATAATGAGTCCAGAGGAGCCCGTCCCCTGGAAAAAGACCAGGTCACATTATATTTATCAGTGAAACCTTATGATCCAAATTACTTGTATATTAAAGTAAAATTTCCCCTAAGAAATAATTGAAATGCAGATGGTTTGTTCTCCAACCAAAAAATGAGGTATTTAAAGGGAACCAATCACACTAAAATTGGCTATAAAGCTAAGGAAACGTGCTGGTAGATCAGCCAGCACGCTTCCTAACCATCCCCCTGTCCCCTCCGTCCCCTGTACATAGAGCCCTCAAAGTTAGTTTATTAGTCTCCCGGGCTCTATGCAAATTACCTTGTAAGTAGTCACGGTGGGCGGGCGGCTTCTTCAAGTAGTCACGGTGGGCGGGTGTCTTCTTCAAGTAGTCACTGTCCTGGGCCGGCTCCGGCGCTGTAATCATGCCCCTCTGGGCGTGTGTAGAAAGCGCCGCATGGTGACGTCATTAGGGGGGTCGGCATTACTAAGCTGCGCATGCGCAGTGCAGCCGGAGAAGACGCTGCTGTACTGCGCCTGCGCGGCGTAGTACAGCAGCGGCTTCACCCACAGTACTGCGCATGCACAGCTTAGTAAAGACGTCGGCCAGGCCGACGTGCAATCCCGCCCCCCCCCCAATGACGTCACCATGCGGCGCTTTCTACACACGTCCAGAGGGGCGTGATTACAGCGCCGGAGCCGGCCCAGGACAGTGACTACTTAAAGAAGACACCCGCCCACCGTGACTACTTGAAGAAGCCGCCCGCCCACCGTGACTACTTACAAGGTAATTTGCATAGAGCCTGGGAGACTAATAAACTAACTTTGAGGGCTCTATGTACAGGGGACGGGGGGCAGGGGGATGGTTAGGAAGCGTGCTGGTAGATCAGCCTTAGCTTCCTTAGCTTTATAGCCAATTTTTGTGTGATTGGTTCCCTTTAAGGTGTTCTGTATCAATAAAGAAGACTGTATCAGTAAAGAAGGGGTTAAACAGTTAACTCTTCCTCCACACACAACTCCCCAGGTGGCTGCAATATAACTTTATGGGAAAAGAGTCAGTATAACTTGTAACGTGGATTGAAATTCTTAATCATTCTGTGATAAGGAGTCCAGTGGGCGGTGTCACAATGGCCTGGACTCTTTAGTAGGGATGGTCCAAACCTGCCGAGGTTCGGGTTCGTATGAACCCGAACGCTCGGTAGCAGATTCCCGCTGTCTGCCCGCTCCATGGAGCGGGCGGATACAACGGGAGGAACGCCTGGAAAACTGGGATACAGCCTAAGGCTATGGCTGTATCCCAGTTTTCCAGGCGGCCCTCCCGCTGGATCCGCCCGCTGCACGGAGCGCGCAGACAGCGGGAATCATTACCGAGGGTTTCGGTTCGTACGAACCCGAACTGAACTCTGTTCGTACCATCCCTACTCTTCAGCATGGAAACATCAGAGATTTCAATCAATAAATTACAAGTTATACTGACTCTTTATACAAGTTATACTGACAGGTTGCTTTTAAGTAAGTCGAGTGAGGGTGCGAGCATTATAAAGTGATGGCAGATCCTAGCAGTATAACATAGGAATACCCCTTTAATGATTGATGGCTGATACATCTGGAAGTCCAGGAGCTGGTGACTGCATATTTATTAGATTTATCTCTATGAACGGTGTCTGACAAACTCTTATTATTCTGGTGCAGGATCTGGATCCCATGTGCACATCCTATTAATGTGTTACAAGGTTATCCTGCCCCCGATTTTATTAAACCAATTTCTCTCCCCCTGAGAGTCATCGTATTCTGAATATTGTATTACTATTTTAGGCTTTGACCAATAAGAACGCATACAAAGGTCTCATGAGCGGTAACATCCCGATGCTTTCTTCTGTGGGTATGTGATAGAATAACAAAGACTTTTATGTGAGATTTCATTTAGATCTGGATATTTAGACCTCTTGCTCTTTCTCTCCCAGGCTTGCAGCCACAACCTCTGCTCTTTATGGCAGCGCTGTACAGGGAGGAGAACCTGAAGAAACTCATCACCTCCAGCCCATTAACAAAGACCTTGGAAGAGATCAAAGAAGCCCTTACAAAAAAGGCGGAAGGTGTTCTTTAAAGTCTTCATAAAATATAATTTCTTAGCTTATGACTTTATTTACATAGGCAAAAACACTTGCATGTTCACCTTCATACTAAAGTAGGCAGATTGGCTCTTTACACCCCTGTTCCTGACCATCCAGAACCAATGGTGTATAAAGGACTTAAAGGAGAAGTCCGGTGAAATTTTTTTTAAGTGTTGTATCGCCCCCCAAGAGTTATACAAATCACCAATATACACTTATTACGGGAAATGCACATAAAGTGCTTTTTTCCCTGCACTTACTACTGCATCAAGGCTTCACTTCCTGAATAACATGGTGATGTCACGACCCGACTCCCAGAGCTGTGCAGGCTGTGGCTGCTGGAGAGGATAATGAAAGGGGACATTGAGGGACACAGGGCACTGTAGGGACACTGAGCATCCTTCTGCCACCATCCTCTCCAGCAGCCACAGCCCGCACAGCTCTGGGAGTCGGGTTGTGACATCACCATTTTATCCAGGAAGTGACATCACCATGTTATCCAGGAAGTGACATCACCATGTTATCCAGGAAGTGAAGCCTTGATGCAGTAGTAAGTGCAGGGAAAAAAGCACTTTGTAAGCATTTCCCATAATAAGTGTATATTGGGGATTTGTATGACTTTTGGGGGGCAATAGAATACTTTAATAAAAATTTTCAACGGTCTTCTCCTTTAAGGCCCTATCGTACAAGAACCTCCGACCATGTATTGTGTATGGGTGCCTCCCAAGTTCCTTCCCAGATTCAGAGATGAGAAGGAAAGAGTATAATGAATTTTGGCTATTCCATCCTTCCAATGTACAGTAAAAAAAATTGTGTGAACATAGTCTAATACCACAGCAACATCCTCCTCCTCTTCTCCACTTACATTTTTCAGAGCGAGAAGTTAAGGAAAGCTTAGTGCCAGTAACCGTCGGCAATCTGGTTCCAATGGACATGAGCCAACTCTCTCCTCGCCAGCTGATCGTGTTCCGGTTTGGCTCCGCTCTCCTCCATCTTGTATGTCACGGCTGCTCCCAGTATCCTCTACTGCTACTTATAGCTCAGACGATTCCAATAATCCAGAATCCTGGGCAGCTGAAGAAGGATCTGCATCTTGGAGACTCTTATTATGATACAGAAAACAGAATTTTGTTTGTGCCGTCCTCATGCCTGGATCATGTAGGGGAGCTGGCCGGCGTCATTGTGCATGCAGTGGCACAGATCAGGACAGGTAATGGGGCCATGAACCCCCTGATGTTAGTGGATAAAGCCATTGTAAAATGTGGTGGTTATTGATATCAAGATGTATCAAGTACAGAACACATATGCCATGCTGCGCAATGCTGTTTATATAGTATAATGTTCACACTATGTAATGTAGTTTACCAGGTCAGGTTCCAGTTTTCGACAAGGTTCCCCCAGTCTGAAAACATTGGCCAAGCGAGCGTCAACCTGTCAATTCATTGCTCTCTTCCCCCCTCCTTCCCCAATCACTGCCTGTGCTATTACATGCACTGTCTGCGAGCAGGCAGCAGCTGAAGGGGCTGCCAAAATGATCATTAGATCATTCGGGCTGCCTATTCAGGTCAGCAGCGCTGCACAAATCATTAGTTTTCAGCATATTGAAAGACCATGATCAGCCGACATTGGGCATCCTGGCCTTTCAGCATGTACGATTATCGGTCCGAACAGACGGTAATTGGTTAAGTATGGCCGATAATCGCTTAGTGTAATAGAGCCCTAAGGACATTTATTTATTCTGAAAAATCTTTTATGCAATGCGATACACTGATACTTTTCTGTCTTTCTCTCTTAGGGCTGCATCAAACACCTATTACTACTGAATATCTACAGTGCATAAATAAAGCTGTCAGGGCGATTTCCCGCGCCTTCTTCCAGTCCTGGGGTGCAGAGAGGACGGGTACACTCACAGTAAGTGCTTTTATCTGTCTGTAACTAAGGACCTCAGTGCCGTTTGTCCCTCTTGATTGACAGGGAATGTGCAGTCATCGTCATGTGTTCTACGCAGGTGGCGTCTCACGTATTTCTACAGCTATTATGTTCCAAATACTGACACATGTTCATACAATTACTGCTTGAAACCGCCCCATAGGAAAAACCTGCAACATGGGAAATTCCACCTAGTAAAAGCAAAAGTTTTGGTTAAAGTTTATGAACCCATTACACAATATGGCTATGTTCACACATCGTTTTTTTATTAGTAAAGAACGGACGCTGATTGCAATGGCCTCAGCGTCCGTTCTTTACTGCAGGGGCGGCATTGCATTGAAGTCAATGCAATGCCGCCCGCTGTGTTCACATATCGTTATTATAACGCCTGTTCTTTAAAACGGGCATTAGAATAATGTGCCCGTCAAGTATTTCCAGACGCTGTTCACACAATGTAATGTGCAGTGGCGGCCGTACATTACATTGAGTTGAATGGCTAATTGATTTGCAAGCACACCCGATGGTGCCTGCAAATCAGTTGTGAAAAAATCACAAATGAACTGAGCCCATTCACACGATGTGTGAACATAGCCTATATGTGAATCTAGCATAAGGCTAAGACCAGTAATGCGCACCTTTAACCCTTTCAGGATGCAATAGTTTTGTGCATTAAGGGTGCGTTCACACCTACAGGATCTGCAGCAGATCTGCAGCAGATTTGATGCTGTGTTCAGTTATTTAAATGAAATCTGCTGCAGAAAATAAGCTGCAGATCCTGTAGGTGTGAACGCACCATAAGGATGGACCTTTTTTTAGTTTCCAATCTTTAATCCTCACGTAACAAAAGCAACATTTTTATTGTACCATTTATGCATGCATAGGAGGGCTTGTTGTTTGTGGCAGGAGATTGCCAGACCCGCAGCAATATCACATTTATCAGTGATCAGTGGAGCTCTGGGGCTAAGCCATTTTGGGTACATACAATGTATTTCATCATATTCTATTCCATTTTGGGAGGTGGGATAATCATAAACAGCAGTGTACTTAGAGTGCAGGCTGGGGGTCCTTTCTACAGGGGCGGGGGCAGTGGGCCTCTCCATCTTGAATATGCCAAGTTACACTTTTTAGTGGTAGATCTAGTATTATTTGTCCTGTTTTGTAGGATTCGCACATTTACTTTCTTGTTCCAGGACATAGGAGAGGCACAATCTGACACAAAAACTGCATTCAGAGATCTTCTGAGGATACACAAGTTACCGGATCATTATCAGAAGCAGCGGAGGTAGGTGCCTTACTGTATAATCCCTTGCACAGGTGATGCATTACCAAGATTTAGCTGTTAGGGCATTTGCACCAGCAGGTTGCAGAACGCTACTCTGTTGTTGCAAAACTACAGCTCCCATTATGTACTGACAGGTGAGGCATTGCTACTGCTGGAAGTCTCTCTTTTTCTTTGACATAATAAAGAATGTGTATGAAAATTGTTCCATCTCATGCTGCATGGCAGGGAGTTCCATAGTCTCACTGCTCTTACAGTATCTGCGTCTGTGCTGGTGATAAAACCTTCTTTCCTCTAGACGTAGAGGGATGCCCCCTTATTATGGTTCTAGACCTAGGAGTAAAAAGATCAGAAAGAGTAGAAAGATCTCTGTACTGTATAGTAGAGAGAGGAGAGTGTGAGTTCGACTGCTAGGGTGCACTTCCAACGAGGTTAACCTAAAAATGTTCCTATACCCCAAGGAAAAAGAGAATATATAGAGAAGAGAAGTGTAGGTCCTCTAGTTAGAAGTGTAAATTGGTATTATGAATAAAGAATAGGATATAATATATCAGATGTATAAATTACTAGGTTTCAAATTTATTAATAAGATACTGTCCGCAAATATTGTAGAAAACAAGTAAAAGATACAGTATAATACAATATAATAATTTAGAGATCTATAATTAAAAGACAAAAATTGTATGAAAATCCATAAAAAGAAATCAAAAAGCAAAAAATAAATAAAAAATCAAAATAAAGTATAAAAATCGAAAAAAATAGAAATATTGTAAAGTTCGGATGACCGAGTTCTTATGTTAGTCCTTTATACAATGAAATGATAGACTGATCTCTTGTAGAGACTTATTCACATTCATTCATCCGTAAGTTTGCTAGTATCCTGATTTGGAAAGTAGCAATCATGTATTATAATGAAGCAGTAATGTCTATTAGTTATATATATTAGTTATCCAATTTGGCAATCGTTATGACTTGATCATGCATTCGTAGATATTTGTAAACATGATAAAGACGTGCTTGATTATTAGCAGATGGTCTATAGCGGGTTATTGCACTGTCTGCAATTGCTTGTTTCGTGTTTGTGTTTTTGTTAATCCGCTGTAGATTTGCCGATATTAGTAAAAATGTACTTAATGTCTTAGCGGCATATGAAATATATTTAACAGCATATGTTTTGGTGTCACTGACACCTCTCACCAGTCCTGGGTTGCAGTATGGTCCTCTCACTCGTCCTGGGTTGTGGTACACACGCAGGAGGTGACCGATAGATTGGAGGCTACCAGCGCTTGCCGTTTAAAGGAAGACCAACACCGCTGGGAGGCCACTCCAATCTATAATGAATGAATGTGAATAAGTCTCTACAAGAGATCAGTCTATCATTTCATTGTATAAAGGACTAACATAAGAACTCGATCATCCGAACTTTACAATATTTCTATTTTTTCGATTTTTATACTTAATTTTGATTTTTTATTTATTTTTTGCTTTTTGATTTCTTTTTATGGATTTTCATACAATTTTTGTCTTTTAATTAGAGATCTCTAAATTATATTATATATTGTATTATACTGTATCTTTTACTTGTTTTCTACAATATTTGCAGACTGTATCTTATTAATAAATTTGAAACCTAGTAATTTATACATCTGATATATTATATCCTATTCTTTATTCATAATACCAATTTACACTTCTAACTAGAGGACCTACACTTCTCTTCTCTATAGATTTCTGTACTGTCCATTCATATATTTGTAAATTGTAATCAGATCGTCCCTAAGATGTCTTTTTTCTAAACTAAATAACCCCAAGCTTGATAACCTGTCTTGGTACCCATTCCCTTACTAACCTTGGTCACCTTCCTCTGCACCCGCTCCAGTTCAGCTGTGTCCTTCTTATATACCGGTGCCCAAAACTGTACACAGTATTCCATGTGTGGTCTGACCAGTGATTTATAAAGAGGCAAAACTATGTTCTCATCTTTAGCAACTATGTCTCTTTTGATGCAACCCATGATATTATTAGCCTTGGCAGCTGCTGCCTGGCACTGATCACTAAAGTTGAGTTTACTGTCAACCAATACCCCCAGGTCCTTTTCGCAGTTTTACTTAGTGTTTTATTATTTAGCACATAATTGTACTTATTATTTCTACGGCCCCAGTGCATAACCTTACATTTATCCACATTAATCTTCATTTGCTATTTATCTACCAAAGCCTCCAGCTTCTCCAAATATATCGGTAATATTATATTATCCTCCTCTGTGGTGATTACTTTACCCAGTTAAGCATCATCTGCAAAAATTGACATTCTACTCTGTAGCCCCTCTACAAGGTTATTAATAAATATGATAGGGCATGCAGTTCATAAAACTTTAGGATAATGCTGTAGTGTTCAAAAGACACATCTCAAGCCGTTGCAACACTAATATTCACACATGCTGTGATATTGTCAGGATATAATGGGAGTTGCAGTTTTGCAAGAGCTTGAGAATCTCCACTTGATCCACAGGTTGGGGAATACTGCTGGATCCCAATAAAGCCTTTAGGTGGCACTGATCTCTAAATGTCTGTGAGGCATGCACTCCACCTTCACAGAGTAACCAGAATGGCAGCCCCCACTTACTATCGGGACATAGAGCCTTTAAAACCCTTTAAGGAGGCATGGTAAATGCAGTGTTCCATTTACCGTATGTGTAACAACCTCCATTCTCCTCCACACCTTGTGCATTGTTATACAATCCTGTCCATTTGGTTGGGGCTTTGGGTGCTTAATCCATTTCTGTTCCTTTCATCTTTTACCAGCTGTGAATTTTATAGTAAATTTAAGGACGAGAGAGTCATGGAGAACCTGTTTGTAAAGAATTCAGGACGTCTCAGAGAAAATCCCAAAGAGGAGAATTCAGACCGGATAACTCTGCAAGTGGGTAACAAATTTCCATGCATAATATATGGTATTTACTGCCCGAAATCTCATTATAAGAAAGGAGTACATGGGTTGTTTAGACAGACAGATAAATTCTATGGACCACAGTATTAGGCCCTCTCCACATTTCACATCTTGAAGATTTTAGGACGTCCCATTCTAAACCCTTAGGTATTAATATGGAATTGGGTCCCCCTTTACAGGTATAATAACACCTTCCATTTTTCTGAAAAGACCTTTTACAAGATTTTGGTGGTGTCTGTGTTGCCGAATAATCCAGAAAAACATTTATGAGGTCAGACAATGATGTTCGATGAGGGACCGGATCACAATGTCCATTTTAGGTTTTGATGGGGTTGAGGTCTGGGCTCAGTTTGGCCATTCACGTTATATTGAACCAGCCCCCCCCCCCCCATGCCTATGGCCCTCACTGTGGGCACTGGGGCAAACCCAAAGTGTTCCCACAAAGTTGTAAATAACAATTGTCCACTATGTCTTGTATAATGGTGACATTTTTACACTATGCACGTCAGCATTCGGTGACCCCACTCTACCTTTGCATCGTCAACATATAATGGCTGAGTTTCTGTGGTTCCTTAATGCTTCCACTTCCTTATAATACCACTCACAGCTGGTGGAGTCACAACATTATTCGATGAAGGACTACATTGAAGCCAAGAACAGTGAGACAGAGTAAGCTAGGACATATGGAGAGTGAAGACTGTATAAGAAAACCTACTTTTGACATAACAAAAGTTCTGATCTAGAGAAGTGAACGGTAGCACAGTGCACTCCCAATCTCAATCTAAGCAGTTCTGTTATATGTCTATGGGGTTGTGTGAACAACAATGATTGACAGCAGGGAAGTGATGGCTACACATTAATCTTCCATTTTAATGGACTGGCTGCCATATTGAAGTGGGGCCACATTTTATATTTCATCATTGGGGGGCTACAACTACATGTTGTGCGGCTACTCTCAGGTCACCAGCCAGTCTTACATACTAAGCTTCACAATGTAGAATAAAGGACAAGTCTAAGGATCTGTCCTATAGCATTCTTCTGTTTCATGGCAGGAAGAGGCGATAGATGCCCTCAATGAGGAATTCCTTCAGCTGGTGACACAAGCAATGCAAAACAAGCGAGAATACAGAGAACTGAGTGCCAGGACGGAGAACATCAGAGATCCATCTGTGGTAAGTTCTTATAGGATTATTACAGGTTATAAAGAGCAATAAATGAGTGTGTGGCTCTAGGGAATCTGCCGCTTACTACATTTCCCAGGCTGCAAATCATCAGGGAATGCTGGGAAATTTCCATTATCTCAGTTTGTTAGAAAGAAAAGTTTGTTCTGGAAGGAGGTGATCGGCTCACAGAGGGCAACCTCCTTAGACCACAATGATTGGGAAAAGCCATCACAGAAATCCGGTTGGGTATGGAGGTCTTGTCAAAGTGATGTTCATCTGGAGCGGTTTCACTATATAAAAAGTATCATCAGAAACCACAGTTTTATATTTTTATAGATATCTGTACTGTTTTAACATTGGGACATGTGGGGGCAGTACATCTACAGCAAAACCAGACAGGTGCAGGCTGCAGTCCGTCCTACATTTCAGATATTGACTAGTTTTGAGCAGTGGCACAAAACCAAGCCACGCAGACATGTAAATTTTAATTTTTTTACATTAAATGGTTTATTTAGGTTTACAAAAAAAGTCACTCTTGTCCTCACTTTGTGGTCTGCAGATTAGTTTCATTGAAGTGAATGGCGCCAAGTTGTAACACCACCCACAACCTGAGATAGAGTGGCGCTGTTATTGGAAGAAAACAGCTATATTTTTTCTACTCCTGTATAACCCCTTTTTACAAATTTATTTTTATATGTATCCGAAGGGAAGAACCCAACAAAAGTGCCATTACAGAATCTTTGCGTTTTATAGAGCCGTAAATGTACCCTGTGTCGTAACCTCAGGGTCCAAAGAATATGTCCTTATCACCAAGAGACGGTAAACACTCCGATGGGGCTTCTGTTCATGAGAAATTTCCATGTAAACAACATCTAAATGCAGGGACTGGAAACCAATAAAATTTTACTATGAAGTCAGTCATAAAATGGTTTCAAAATACATTGTCTCATAGAGAGCAGTGAGTTGTGTGTCCTGTACCTTGCTGGATGTACTCGCTGTCTGGTATGATCTAAGCACCAAGGAATTGCCTTTAGTTGAGAGTTTATACTCAGTGGTCACTAAAATCACTAAGGGCAGGGGGTGGGGGGAAATTGAAAAGGCAAATATACTTAGGGCCCTATTCCACAGTAACGATAATCGGCCGGATCTGCCCCATTTTGGCCCGATTCGGCCGATTTATTGTTCTGTGAGATAGAGAGAACGATCGGCCGATGATCGTGTCATCGGCTGTTCGTTCATTTAGGGCCAGACCTAAAATCATCGTTCCCCCACCGCGCATCGCTACGGTTGAATAGTGGTGCGCGGTGGGCGACCAACGATTTGACAAGCAGCAGCAGCAGCATACATTACCTGTCCAGGCTTCATCCCCGGGTCCCGCGCGCTCTATCTTCAGAATGGCCGGTCAGCTGACGGAGCGCTCAGCTCAGGCCGGGACCGCCGCGTGGTCTGTGGCCTGTTAGCTGACTGGTCAATCTGAAGATAGAGCGCGCGGGACCTGGGGATGAAGACAGCGCAGAGAAGAAGCCTGGACAGGTAATGTATGATGCTACATCGGTAACAATGTCCCTGCAGCCCTCGCTCAACGATCAGCAGATCTAGCAGATCGCCGCTCGTTTACATCGTTGATCGGACCCTCCTTGGCCCGTGAAATAGGACCCTTACCGTTCCCTGAGCCGCATCGCAGAACTCCTGGACCCCACTGGCTGTCATCTTCTCCCTAGTTCTGGGTACGTCACAACCCGGGATCCACTTCACAGACGGGTGGAATTTACCCTTCTCAGCCATCCAGTGACTACAGCGTTGTCCCACCCCAGTCACTGACTGGTTGAGAGCGACATCTGCCAGCCGGGTTGTGATGTAGCCGTCTGGGAGCTCAGAAGACAGCTGGTAGGGTCCAGAAGCGGGACAAGGCTCTGCGTGGGTGCCAGGACAGGTACTATTATACGTCCTGGTATTATACTTCCTGGACGGGCTTCTCCTTTAAGGCTATGCTACCAAGCAATATAATATCCGATGTACAGCAGAGATCAGCAGAGCCATTGTACCCCTTTGGTTTATCATGGGGGACCATTGGGTTCCACTGAGGACTCTTGTTTTTGGAATAAGGAATGCATGGTTTCTGCCATTTTTTTTTCTCCATATAAAATGATTGTATTTTGCTTTAGCTCGGTTAGTCACCAGTTTTTAGGACAAATGCTCCATTATGCTAAAAAGCAGCTTAAGTACGTCATGCTTCAATTTACATTATAAAGAATAAACAATACCATACCCCAGGATCTAATTCAGTAATGCTATTGAGTCATTGAGTTTCTAATGAGAAAATTGTGCACAGTTGAGTAAATCCACCTACAGCCGCACCCCAGGTTTAGTAGCACAATTAAGTTTCTAGAAATCGCTGTTGTAGCTTAGTTATTTTCCCTAAACTTATGGAGATTTGTCTTGCAGTTCAATAGGTTGGCAGAGAAGAGGGACCTGGCTGTGCTGCTTGAAATACAGAGGCGCAGCACATCCAAAAAGATCAGCGCTGCAGAATCTGAGCTGCTTTATCTGCATCAGCCTCACACTACATCCTCCACCGTCTAGGAATCAAGTTCCCAAACGCATAAGTAACAGCTATAACAAAAACTACATATACATGAATATTAACATGGATTCTGGCATTAAAGGGGTATAAGGGGAATTCCATCATGATATTAATGGCATATCCACAGAATAGGCCATAAATGTATGATACATATGAGGCCATTAAAGGGTTTCTCTGATTTCGGGTGAAAAAACAAAACAAAAAATTAAATAAAGCGTTGCTTACCTGCTCACCCCAGTTCTAAAATCACCAAAAAACGGTTAGTGTTTGTGGATGTTTTCATCGGTCTGATAAGCATTGTGCTTCCTGGTTGAGCAATTGCTCACTACTACAATACCCAGAATGCACTGATTTCCCTCAGCTCTTCATCACTACCCTCCCACAGCACTGCTGACAACTCTTTGCCCAGATCTGCTCCAGAACATTGCTCTACACAGTGCTACGGAACGGACTTCAGAGCTCCCAACATCATCATTAATGATGATGCCAGAAGCTCTGAAACAGACAAAGCAACATGAAGGTTAAAACTGTTTCAAAAGTCCTTTTTCTTCTAAATACCGGAAAGAGGAGACAGGCGGGCCCCCGAACCGGGAACGGCATGACTACCTCTACAATGCAGTGCCGGTGGTTCAGGGGTGGCAAGGTGCCGGTAGAGAGTAACTCTAAGGAGCAAGCGAGTGTGAACCTGTCAGGTCGTTTGCTCCTTATTCCTGGCTCGCTGTCTGTCCTATTACATGCACAGACACAGGGAGGAGCAGGGGGAGGGGCCACTGGAAGCAGTGGGAGGGGCTGCCCGGACGATCCTTAGATCATCCAAGTAGTTCATAGAAGATTGCGGTGGACTGCTGACGATGCTTCCATTGCTATCATTGTCATTTTAATAGAAGATCTTTTAAGATGATGATCCTTGCCTTTCAACATGTCCTATTACACCAAACGATTATCGGCTGCAACAGCCAGTAATCAATCGGCCAAGTACGACCGATAATTGTATGGTGTTATAGGGCCCTAAGCCTGTCTGTCTGATAACAATACATTTAAATGGCCGCACAATTAATCGAGCCATGTAAAAGTCTTTAATTTTTAATACTAAAAAGTTATATATCTTAGGGTGATAGTCTCATTTAAAATTTAGACTCTTTAACCACTATAGGACTTTATGTAAAGTGTGTGGCTGTTTTCGGAAACCCAACCACCTCCATCCACTAAAACCAGGCTGGTTAGGGCTGGGGCGCAGAGTTAAGAAAAGCTTTCTGTGTCTCCTGTGAAGCAGAGGGGTTGTGAAAGAGCCCTGAGCTTTGTACAGACCCCCCCCAGCCTCAGTCTCACCGATACAGCGGCCTCATACTTGTTCTTCTACCTGAAATCTCCATGTGAACAATAAATCCATCAGATAAGACGTTCACTGAACTCAGCAACCTGATCAGGAGAACTGGCCAAGTCCGCACGGGAGAAAAACACCCAGAACTTGTTCAAGCTGGAGTACAGCCGCCTTTATAAGTGTTTCTCTTATGGATTACTACCTTTTTATTTCCACTTTTTGTCATAATAAAACTGTGTAACGTGTTACTTTGTTCCTGTGATACTTTGTAATAATCTTGTCAGAGTCGTGTTTTAAAAGGATTTATCTCTTCCTCAATCCAGATTGTCAGAAGAATTTCTGAGCTATTGGATGTTAAAGAGGATGTACCATCAGGTACTTTCTCTTTAAGATTACACAAGAATCGAATGGCATCGGATGGAGCCGCGTCATGGAGCGGCGGGGGTTTCCGAGTCATGGAGGGGCAGGCTGGCCTGCCTCCAGTGCTTCACCCCCGTCCGGTAACCATGAATAGACGGGACCTACACGGGAACCGGGCCGCGGTTCAAAAAAAGTACCACGGCATCGGCTTCCCCGGTGCTGTCCGATTCATGTGTAATTTTAAAGAGCGTGTACCTGATGGTACATCCTCTTTAACAGAATATTAACTGTAAATATGAGTCAACGTATAAGAAATTTGTAGAGGTTTTGTATATTGCTGAGCGGAGTTGTTGAACTGTTTGGCAACGCTCTCCGAACCCGAACGCTCAACATTTGATTACCAATGGCTGCCATCTTGGGAAGCCAGAAAAATATGGATACAGCCTAGGCATATGGACTCCCTAGGACAGCATCCAACTTCTCCAGCCACCAGAAGTCAAATGCCAAGCATTATTATTCGGAGAACGTCGCCAAAACCAAACAGTTCAGCAAGCTGCTAGTTTGGTGGTCTCTTCCTTTAGTGCCTGCTGCCCAAGAAACAATAGGATCTAAATGTACATATGTTACTAGTGTCTAAAGCTGCCTATGCCTGTTAGATAGCTGTTGGCCAACAACTATCTCTCCTGATCCCTTCACTCACCTACCTAGGACGTATGCAGAGTCTAAGAACCGTAATAAGATCAAGTTTGGCATTTGCTGTTGGTCTGTTTCTGATGATAAAGGGTTTCTCTGACAATAAGGGTTTTATCAGCTATCCAGAAAATAAACTACCAAAGCAGGGAGAAGGGGTGTGAATAGGAGTCGTGGTGGAACGTGTGTGCTGCCATTTCATTCAATGCCTATGGGGCTGACGGAAACAACTCAGCTCTAATTCTCTTACCTAGGTCTCTTTCATAGACTTTGAAAGCCAAGTATTGGTGTAGAGGAACCTGCTTGGGACGTTATTGGAGACCCCCTTTATAGGCACTTCACTGGTATGGGCAGCTAGTGATCATTGTGTTTCTGCTAATGATAAAGTCTATTGAAGGGGAATAAGAAATAAAGTGACCAAGTAGTCAGGTAGCGAGGCAGGTGAGGTATTAAGAATAAGATGTAGCAAAAAAGGAACCAAGTGACACCGGAGAAGATGTAAAAACCATGAGAAACCGGCACCTGAATACAAGCACTGCTAATGGTGATTATAATAGACCATTATTTTCTTGGTCAGGTCCACACTTAGTACTTGGCTGCTTATATACAGGTATTTTTTAACAATTATACATCTTGTAGATAAAAAACCCATATATCATTTGATATGTTGAGTGATTGCATTATATTGTATGGATGATGTTACAGTTTTAGTATTTTGTGTAGTCATAGCTCTCCTATAGACTTGGTGAATACATTGTATATCTTTTGGCATCCTTCTATGTTTCTTTTAGGCCGCCCAGATTAAATTACTAAATCTCATTAGGAAGGAGGAGAATCTTGTGTAATACAATGTATTCGCTGTGATACGAGATCTACTGTGCAACGCGAAACAGATGCAAGACGTGCATACAGATCTAATGCATTCTTGGCAGCAACATCTAGCAACACCTTGGAGACACGACTGAGTAAAGCCAAGCTGTGTGTGGCCTCTCCATTAATAACCAGGGCTGTTTACTGAGCAATCATTGCTGGCTTGGTAAACAGCAGTAGAGTCAATGGCTGCTAATCTGCTGCCTCCCTGGTGACTGCTGATGTTGTCACTGCTGCCATGACTGGGAACACTCACAATATCAGCTGCTTAGGTAAGCGGCTTTCTACCTTTCTATAGTCACTAGCACTGGAGGCTTCTCTTACTTTATCCATTTAAATTTTTTTTCAGGAACACAACAGAGATGTTCATAACTGTTCTGTATGGAGGTAAGTGGAAATAATGCAGCCCTAAGGGGTTGCTGCCATATGTCTGACAAGTGGGTCGTGGTTCTTGTATGTATACCTTTCTAACGTTTAGTCCGTTTTGGACACAGGATGTGACCCAGTAAGGTCCCTATTACACGGGATGATTATCGTGCGAAAAATCGTTATATAGTTCGAATTTAAACTATAATCGTTCTATGTAATAGCAGGCAACGATCAAAAATTGTTCGTATGTCGTTGATTTAGATCTGAACCTAAAATTATCGTTAGTCATTCCCTGTAATTCCACATTCGATCGCTCAAGTTCCACATTTTCTACTAATCGTTCAGCGTAATTCACATTGTTCATTGTTTTGCTGGGATCAGAAGGAATAAACGATTTTTAGCCTCCTGTTGTTTTTGAAAGATCCGATAATAGCGGTGCACAGAGTTATGGAGTTAGTAGAGGAAGTTGAAAAATTGTCTGGCTTGGCTAGGTAAAATCTGTCTTCATCCCCCTGGATGAGAATTTAAGTCTGGAGTTTCCCCCTCTGAGAGTTTTAGAAAAAGGGGGGTTGTTTAGATACTTAGGGGTACGGGTATCTAGGAGGTTGGAGGAATTAAATATCCTAAACACCAGATCGATTGTAGACGAACTGGCCAAAAAAGTGCGAATTTGGAATAAATTGCCACTGTCAAAAATAGATAGAGTTGCATTAGATCAGTGTGTTTACCTAAACTTCTTTTTCTGTTTGCGCCTCCCCCATATGGATAGATGAGAAATGCTTCAGTAATATAAGAGCCCAGTTTGGGGCCGAAGGAGAGTCCGCATGAAGCTAGAACTCCTTTGTGTTCCACGTGGGCAAGATATTGGCTGTCTTCTCAAATTTACTGGTTGTTATATCATAAAGAAAGTGTTTTTTTTAATTTATTTATTTATTGGGTGAGATTCCAGATAAATGGAGCTGGGATATATTCCAGAAACTTGAAGCCGGAATACTGGAAAGGGGATGGTGGAAAAATTGGGGTATGGTAAAGAACTTAGTGAAGGTATGGAGGGAGTTGAAGAAGAGGCGAGAAATCAGAGGAGTTTGTGACTTCACCCCTTTGTGGAGAAATCAATGTTTAGCGGAGACAATGAAGTTGGAGGTCTCAGAAGTACTGTGGAGAGGAGGGATTCAGAAAATTGGAGATATTTGGGGGGGGGGGGGGCAAGGAAGTTGACAGTTGGGATAGTGTAAGGGTGAAATTTAATATTAATAATGGGGCTTGGCTGCATTATGAGATGTTGAGATCAGCGGATGACAGGGACAGTGATACCAAGAACCAAAAAATAACGGCCATCATTCTGTGTAATATGGTGAACAATTTCAGATTAACTATAAACAATCTTGTTTGCGATCGTTTATCGTTAGTCGTTAATCGTTAAAAATAGCTCCATGAGTGAATGAGATGCTGGTAATTCAAGGTCCTTATACTGCATGCACTTAATGTGATGTCTGTCACTCCGCCAACTCTTCACTCAATGAAATCTACATGTCACTCGGAATTTCTGCCTGTTTTGCTCAGTGTGAACAGGCCATAATAGTCGATTAACTTCTATTTCTTACACACGGATTTACTAAGGCGGCATTTACACGTCCATGTGCGGACAGATTTTTTTTGTGGATGTGTGAATGCCCTCTAAGACTCCATCTTAGAAGTGGTAGATATATGGAAGCTTCTCCCTAATATGATGTCTTATAAAGACCCCCACAGAACCAAGTGTCCACAGTCCTGTAGTATTAAACCACAGTGATTCTGATACAGTGGGACAAAATTGGTAATATGATATGATAAACTGCATGGCACAACAAGTATAGGATCGGAAGTTAGAGGGCAGGGTAAAAAAGGAAATATAATCCTCGCACCCACCCTGCAGCCACCTACATGTATTACAAATAACCATTTCACTGCATTGGAGGCTGTGGCAGAGAAATGGCTCTCTGTTTATCCAGGTGGCGGTGTTTCTTACCTGTGTATCCCTTACTGGGAGCAGTCGGCACTGTGGCATAGCAGTGAAGGGTCCTTGTCGCAGCCACAAGTACTGCCCATGCCATGTCAAGGGTTCTGATCAGTTGAGGTCTGGGTGTTCAGACCCCACCGATCAGTAGATGCAGGGGCGGATTAACTTTACCATAAGCCCTGGGCTGTTCACCAAGCCTGGGCCCCCAATCCCATTGTAAGCAGCACTAGCATGGTGTTTATAGTACAGGATAGATAATGTTATGCAGGGGGCGTAGCTAGGATTCATGGGGCCCCATAGCAAAAAACTATGGGGCCCCCCTACACACTAATATATAGGCAGAATCCTATGGTTACATACATAGGTGCAGGAACAGACTACCTTAACCCTTTATTTACTGCAGTGTGTAAGTGACCCAGTGTTCTCTTACATGCTGCAACACAAAAAGGGTTAATACAGAAGACAATTAGCTCTCTCCTGCACTGATAACCCCTGACCTCTGCAGGAACTCAGAGAACAGAGGTTATCAGAGTAGTCAGGCAGAGAGCTAATTGTCTTCTGTATTAACCCTTTTTTTTGTTTTGCAGCATGTTAGAGAACACTGGGTCACTTACATACTGCAGTAAATAAGGGGTTAAGCAAAAGGACACAGGAGGCTCTTATCTTCCCTGGGCCCCTTCCCTCCATGGGCCCCATAGCAACCGTCTTCCCTGCCTCTATGGTAGCTATGCCACTGATGTTATGATGTCCAGATTTGTGCAAAATTGTGGTAAAAAAGCAGTGATATTTGCTAATCATGGCAGAATTGTAGCCAGGAGACAATACACCACTGAAGGTATAAGTCTTTTGGGGTGCTCATGGGCCCCCAGGAGCTCAGGGCCCCAGGCTACTGCCCGAAACGGACCTATTATAATCCACTACTGAGTAGATGGAGCTGAGGGAAGAACACAGCTGAGGAGGGGGCTGTCTCATTGCAGGAGGAGGGGGCTTCACAGACCAGGAGGGGGCTCCACAAAATCCTGCAATGAGACCAGGAGAGCAGTGAGACAGGGAATAAAGCACTGTCAAGTTTTTTTTCAATTTGCAGTAATGCTTTAAACTTTAATTTCACGCTGTGTGACATCTGTAGACATCTGTTGTCTGTAACCTTTTGCCCTAAAACTGCCTCTGTTTTATCCCGTCATACTAATCCGCTTCCCATTATTGAGGGATCCCAGGAGTGTCTAATACACAGAAATGCATGTTATGTCCACCAGGTTATTATTATTATTTTTTTTTCCAAATTCCACCAAATCCAGATTCAGTAAAAAGCAATTCATTTCTTTGAGTAACTTTCCATCTTCCCTGCACTAACGCCCAGATTTCCTCCGCAGACAGTGAAGAGCTGCTTTTTAACATCAACTGTAAGGTCCAGCTCCTTCTGGAAAGTATCAAGAACTTGTGTCACTATGAAAATGAAGGTATGGAGGAGATGTGGGTGAGAGAATGGATACAGGATGGGGCATTATCATACAGTATGATGTTCTCCAATCATATTGTATCATACTGTATTATGTATTGTGTTATAGTAGCATACAGTGTAACATGCTATAATACAGTAGGAGGATGCATGAGATAGTATTGTGCAATATGCTACTCCCATGATACATTCTGTGTGACAGTGTTCTCCAGCCCACGGCTCTCCACCTGTTACAAAACTACAACTCCCAACAAGCCATTACAGCCATTGGGGATTGTAGTTTTCAGCAGCTGGTGGGACACAGGTGGAGGAACACTACCACCTAGCACAGAACATAAAGGATGTCTGCTGCCGCAGGCCACACAGGACCATTTCTCTGCATTCACCCACATGTATAAATCGTTATTGCAGGTACCATTATGTATGCTGTCAGGACTAATGCTACGAATGGTCATATTGTATTTTGCAGGGGATATAGAGCTTGCAGATGACAGTGGACAGGTGAAGAACCTTCTGGAGAACCAGCAGCGCTATGCCAGTGAGATCCTTGGTGAGAGGGAGACCCTTGTCCTTCTGGCTGTGACTAGTGAGTAATCTACATCTCATTTCATTTAAACCATCTACTGGTGGCACTGGTGTCATTAGTCTCTGTGGTACCAGTGATTGACTATGACACAGCTTGAAAAAGAGACATGATTAACAAATATTACTGTACCAAAAAAGACCAATTGGGGGATATATTAAGAACAGTGTCTCACACCAGCCCTAGAAAGTCCCCTGCCAGTGCACAGGTTTGCCTCTACAAAAATCCAGTACAAACTGTATGGGGGGGGGGGTCTCCCAAGACTCCACAGACAGAAAATGTTGGTGGAAATAGGGATCAGGAGTTAGGCCCTATTCCACCAACAGATCTGACGACAGATTATCTGCCAAAGATTTGAAGCCAAACCCAGGAACAGACTATAATCAGAGAGCAGGTCAAAAGACTTTCAAGGGAAAGACTGGATTTCTCCTCTTTTCAAATCCACTCCTGGGTTTGGCTTCAAATCTTTGGCAGATAATCTGTCGTCAGATCTGTTGGTGGAATAGGGCCTTTATTCCAGACCCCTTTGTTTTCAGAGAGATAAGCCACCAGCAGAGCAGTCTGGTTGCAATTTACCCCACCCCTCCCCTTAGACATCACATGTTCAGCTGACAGTTATTGAAGGTGTCTATCCTTTTCCTATTATCGTGTGATATCACCAGATCTCTTTAAATAATTTCTCCTTCACATTCTGATATATCACCAGACCTACCATATAACAAACCTCTTCTCCTCCTTGTGTGATATAGCCATGAGTTATAAATACAGGCCTGGTCATCATTGCTCTGCCTATTAGTAATATGGAAATGATAACATTTAATTTTACTATAGATTGTCCCTCTATCCTCAGGGTCTCCAGACTCCCCTGATGTCATATTTACCCCATTACTGAATGATGATTCTATTGTGAATGCCAAATTTCTAGGTAAGACTGGGCCTCGGGATTTCACCACCTCACCAACTTCCTGCAGATTGCATTACATTCTGTTCTATATAATATGGCCGCACATCTATATACTTATCATTGATCGCTCTGCTTCTCATCAAAGTGCATAAGCCCACACACCACGTCATGGTTCCTGATACATGTGGGTCCCTAACTAAAAAATGTCGCAGCCCCACGTGGCAACCACCACTGCAGCAACAACAACAGCACCAGAGGAGAAGCGACCCAGTCGCCCAGCAGCTCCAATGCTGCCAGACATAGCCCCTCTGGGTCTGGGCCACACCACCCACCAACACTGCGCCAGCGGAACCACACAGAGCAAAAACAGGATGGAAGAAAACTTACCTTGTGCTTTCAGCCAAGAGGCTGAAGGAAGTCAGACATAGACCCTATATATGAATACTAATTAAAACCACCTGGGGGGGGAGTTCTAGACCCCCCCAAAAAAGAGGCACAGACTATATCAAATAATTTTCTGTTTTTGCTCTGTGTGGTGTGGTTTGGCTGTTAGCTACTGCTGTGGCGGCGGGGTGTGGTGGCTATGTCTGGCAATGATGTTGCAGTGGTAATCGCTGTGTGGGGCTGCGCCATTTTGTTATATCAGGACCCACACGTATCCAGAACCTTAATGTAGTATGTGGGATTATGCACTTGGAATAAAATGTAACTCCTGATGTTATATAGTGCTGAGAAGCAGAGCGATCAGTGAGAAGTATACAGATGTGTGACCATGTCTGTTTTTTCTCCAAAGAATAAGTTCATTCTGTATCATGTTTGTCACATTATCAAGAATATAGCTAAACCCTTAAAGGGAATCTGTATCACCCTGCAACCCCCACAACCGCTGATACTGTTGCATAGCCATGAAAAACCCAAGCCCTGTCTCAGGGTTCATTTGGCTGCTAAACTGTTCAGAATTCTGTCGGTGCCGAAAAAGATGATCGTTGATACATGTTTGGACCTATAATTGCTGGGCGCTGACCGCGCAACGCTACGTGAAATAGGTAATCGATACAGTTTGAGCAAGGGCTGCAAGGACATCGGTAACAATGTCCATGCAGCCCTTGTTAAACGATTATCGGGCCATGTAATAGGCCCAGTAAACGAGTGCCGATCTAACAGTTATTATCGAGCCCCCATCGGCCCGTGTAATAACACCCTAAGGCGTCAGCAGCTGGGACAAGGCTTGGATTTGTGGAGATGGAGGAGGCTCCTCCTGTAGTCAAAAACAGGGCAGTGAAAAGTAAGAAGGGGGATTTGGTAATTTCCTGGGTCACAGAGAGAGGATTTCTTTATATAGTCCAAGGTTTTAAATACATTAAGTGCAGGAATATCAACTAGTAGGGATCCAAGAGGTCAGACCCCCATGGTTATAAATTTATGACATATACTAGCAACACATCACAGCGTTATGAAATGGAAACACTACTTTAAAGGGATTATTCAGGCTTAGAAAAACATGACTGCTTTATTCCAGAAACAGTCCAGCTCTTGTCTCCAGTATGGGTGTGGGTTTTGCAATTCAGTTGCATCGAAATTAATGCAGCTGAATAATAAACCCACACCTGAACTGGAGACAAGAGTCCTGCTGTTGCGGCCATGGTTTTCTAAGCCTAGATAACCCCTTTAAGGGCTTGCTATAGTGGTAGGCATCCTACACAAATCCTTCAACATCGACAAAGAAACTTAGGCGCAGAGATCATGAAAATAGTGATAATAGGGATAAAGCCTAAAGAACATTAAAAAGTTGCTAAACATTTCACTATAAGGCAACTTTTATTACATAGAACCTTCCTTACGTCTATCTCCCTACTACTGCTTCACGTGTGTGAGACTGACTATAGGAAACCAGTAAAATTCTGCAACCTGGAACCAGCTGATGGCAGCTTGTTGGAGGCCGGACCCAAACAAGGTGCCATAAGTCACGATGCCAGAAATAAACAGGGGCGCGGGCTGAGAAATGTCACGTTAAAGTGTTGATTCAGTGACTTCATTGTATATAAAACTACATGGCGGAAAGCTGCCAGGAGTGATGGAGCAGGCTGTGTCCATCAGTCAGAAGTTTATTTTTGATGTATTCATTGCATTGACATATTTCTTCGCATTCATCTTTTTATCCTATTGTGCTGCTCCAAACAGGTTATAAGCTGCTCCCCCCAGGAGCATTGTATAAAGCGAACTTTCCTCCATTATTCACACAGCCTGTCCAGCCTGCCCTACAAACATAATCTCAATATCATCTGTCTTAGTTTGATCACCTGTCTCCTTTGATCCAGTGTAGCAGTTCTATAATGTAATTTATGTATGTATGTATGTCGTGATGTCCCCTGTGATAGCAGCAGCAGATCCTGTAAATCCTGTAAGGTGTGAGGTGCGGCCTCCATGGATCAGACACAGATAGTTACATGGCTGATTAGGTTGGACAAGAGCCTATCAAGATCAACCTATGCTCAATCACATTGAGATCTGGGGAACCTGGAGGCCGAGTCACCACCCTAAACTCTGTCATCTTCCTCATTCCTAAACCATGTCTGCAGTGTGGCCCCCGGGGCATTATCCTGCTGATAGAGGCTGCTGCCATTAAGGGGTCCAGGGGTGGGGACTTGGCCTGTACAATGGTAAGGTAAGTGGTATGTGTCACAGTAACATCCACATGATGCCAGGACACAAGGTTTCCAACAGAACATTGCCCATAACACTGCCCCCAACATCTTTCCATAGTGTATCTTGGTACCATGTCTTCCCCGGGTAAGTGACGCACCTGGCCATCCACATGTTGAAAAACATGATCCATGAGACCAGGCTGCTTCTTACATTGCTCCATGGGTAAGCATGGGTGATTTGACCAGTCTGCAGGGTCTCATATTTAGCATATGTCTCGGAGCCAGCAATACACTTTTCAGCAGTTTGCTCTACAGCAGCTCTTCTGTGGGATTATACCAGATGTGCTAGCCTTCACCCCACACACATCAATAAGACTTGGGTCACATGATCCCATCCCTGGTTGCCCTTCCTTGGAGAAATTTTAGTAGATACTCAACCCTACATACTGGGGACACCCCACAAGACTGGCCGTCCTGGAGATGCTCAAACCTCACCGTCTACACATCTCAGTTTGGCAAAGCAGCTCTGCATGTAATGACTTACTGCTGATACACAATCTAAATCTGTATAAGCATATATAAAGTACAAAGCAGAACACCTATCTGATAGCTGGTGCTGTATTTCTAACAAATATAGTCTCCACAAGACAATGCATCTGTGCTGGGGGGGGGGGGGGGTCACCATTTAGAGATGTGCCCAATGGAGCAGAGCAAGAGCAGCCAACACTAGAGACACTGTACAGCAGGTATGTATTGCTCAAGAGTGGTCACTTACATAGAAGTGTGGAGCCCATGGCTCATATCAATGCAGTTTTTGTTATCAATTTTATAAGCTTCATATTTACTAAAACATGTTTTCCTTTTTTTCTGTAGCAAAGTTGGGAAATTGGGGAGACTCCAAAGTCTCAAGTCGTAAGCTGAAATCCAAAAAGTCTAATAGGAAAGGCACCGTTGTGATTTCCACTCCCCCTGAAGGTAAAGTGCGGTGAATCGGCGAGCAGGGTTCTGCTAGTCAGCCTGGTGGGACGCCATTTGCAGATTGTCTTGGTAGAAGTTTGTCTCTGTTCCCTGTTTGCGATGTGCAACTGTCATTCAAGTGAATAGGAGCTGAGCTGCAGTTACATATCACCACAGTGAACAGAGACCAACTCCACATACTGTTTATGGCTCTGAATAGCTGATGAATTTGGGTGCCAGGTGTTTGCTCCCCACAATTCAGTTATGGCCCTATTCCACGGAACGTTTGTCGCTCATAAATTCGCTAAAAGGACCGCTCGTTAACGATTAATTCACGACTATATTTTGCTAACGACAACATATAACACGTGAACGATAACGATTACTTTGCGGTCGTTACATGCTCGTTTAAAACGTTCGCCGGGGTGATAATTTGAATACAACACACCTAGTTTTTCAACACATTGGGTGAACGATTTCACGATTTCTAATTCAACAAAACGATTAGCGAATTATCGTTGAAAGACTAACGATTTTTTTTCGACATGTTGAAAAACATTTTATAACGACTGAACGACGATTTTGCTGTAGTCGTTCGATCGTTTACATCTATTCCACGGAACGATTATCGTTAACGAGCGGTCGTTTTAGCGAATTTATGAACGACAAACGTTCCGTGGAATAGGGCCATTACTGATGAGTGAATTTACAGTACTAGCTAAAAGAAACGCTTCACTAGGCTTGACGGTTGGCTTGTCAGCCGGCTGCCTTTAAACACCATTACACGTTGCTCCAGGTGCCTGGAAAAGCTGGATCCAGTACTGGGAAACTTATTCCAGTTTCCCAGGACTTGATCCAGCTTTTCCAGGCACCCGGAGAGGAGCAGTATGAAGCGGCACAAAGTTCAACGACAGCCGGCTGACCAGCTGAACGCCGACCTTAGCGAAGCTCTTCTCTTAGCTAGTACTGTAAATTCGCTCTTCTCTACTGATTAGCCATCCTGTGGATAGTTCATCAGTAAATTTTGTCTGGAAAACCCACTTAAAGTGAAGATACTACCAAGTACATCGCTTTGTGTTTTTGTACATGAACATACAGGCGCCGGCATTGGGGTGCCGGTACTGTGGTCCTTTTTTTGAACCGGTTCCCATGCACAGCACCAGTTTATTCCTAAGCACAGGCTCGGCATGTACCTAGTGGTACATTGGCTTTCAGTAGCTTTTTTTTTTTTTGGTGCATTTTATAGGTATTTTACATATGTTTGATATGTTTACACATAATAAAGAGTGCTAAAAAATACACATTAAGTGACTGCATTCCATCCAAAATAAGGACATGTGTACCATGCAGTGTTTTCTCCATTGAATTCAATGTAATTCAAAGGGAATTAATAAAGACAGTAACATTCTGAGGTGTAATACAGATGTAGCCTCACACTGACAGGCTATAAGGCTGCATTCCATACTATCCATTCCAGAGCATTATGTAAGTCATCAAAGAAGTGCTGGTTCTGGTCCCCTAAGGGTACACAAAAAAAAATGAGAAATCTTTTTTCAATAAATTAAATTTTCTTTAAATAGTTTTTAAAAAAATACATATATTAGTATTATTAAAATTGTAGCATCCCATATAATAAATAATAAATTATTTTCAATGCAAATATATATATTTATATATATATATATATATATATTTCTTTTTTTTTTTTTTTTATTACACGTCCCGATTTCTGACTAAAATGTATAAATTTTATGTAAGCTAAATGTCAAGACAGGTGTAAGAATTTACCTCCCTGTTCTCCATCCACATCCCTTTTTCTGCCTACTTGGAAAGTTATACAGATTTGCAATTACTAATATTTAAAAATCTCCAGTCTTCCAATACTTACCAGCTGCTGTATGTCCTGCAGGAAGTGGTGTATTCTTTCCACAGTCTGACACAGTACTCTCTGCTGCCACCTCTGCCCATGTCAGGAACTGTCCAGAGCAGGAGATGTTTTTTATGAGGATTGGCTACTGCTCCTGAGGTGGACAGAGGTAGCAGCAAAGCGCAGACTGTGTCAGACTGGAAATTAAACACCACTTCCTGCAGGACATAGCTGTAACATTTACCCTTTACACCTGTGGAGAGCAGTCAAAATGCAAATAGGGGGTGACAGTGTCACTTTAAGAACTTAAATTGCCCTTTCCACTAACTACTGGGGGAGGGGGGTATATACTCTTCCTTTATGTTTCCCATTTCTTTGTAATCCACTTCTCCCTTTTGGCTTAAAATAAATAACAAAAAAAAAAAAAAAAAAAAAAGAACAACTGCCCCAAAACGCAGTGTAAGAAACCGCCTATAAAGCAGCAGGTTATTAACTATGTGTATGTGTATTGTTGGTTTAGATGTCAGCTCTTGTGGTCTTATGTTGGATTCCAGGATGCAGCTATTAGATAGAGGGTTAAATATATATTTATAGAGGATGTTTTTACCTTTCCTTTTTGCAGCAGTGACAGTAAAGCAGGGTCCGTCTGTCCGGAGACGACCAGTGAAACCCTGAGGGAGAAGCATCGAGCCCCGGATCACTGGGATCCTTATCTGCTTTTGTTGGACTGAAAGATATATTTCATATTTCTACAATGGATTGTGTCATTGCTTCTTTCATTCAGTGAAGGTCTATAGAAGACATCTATGGCAGAGGTAAAGGTTCTGGAAAAGTGAGTGATGGCTGAACCGGGTCTTGGGGTGTATTCACATGCATCTAAATGTCAACGTATCTGCACATAGACCATACATCAAGGACCTCTGTGATGTAACAATTGTCAGCTGTAGGCCTCTGTCCCTGTGAATTTGGTGTCTTTTCAGCACTGAAAATACAACATGGTGGTTTGTAACTATAATTCCTATTTCGGACTGTTATGTTCAAAATACAATAATTTGGTGAGGTGTAACTGCGGGTGTTGCGGTTGTTACTGGGCCTCTAAGCCAGGGGGGCTGTGACTGTAAAGTTGACTGGTGCTCCATGCTGCAGAGGAACCTTCCTCTCCTTCCTCCTTCTCCCCTGGCTGCTCCTCTCAGTATATGGACCGTGCTCTGAAGCCTGAGCAGCATGAGTAGTCAGGGAAGACCGCTCCCTCGAAGTCAGGCAACAGATCCATAGGTCAGATCCTAGGCCTTTCATGATGTCACAAGTGTGGGACAAGACACCACTCTGCTGTAGTCATCAGCAAGTAATAAGTATATATGCTGTCTACTATACATACACCCATCTGTGCACTGTATGCTGCACACACACACACACACAACTCTGCCCTCTACACTACACACACAACTCTGCCCTTTATGCTACACACACAACTCTGCCCTTTATGCTACACACACAACTCTGCCCTTTATGCTACACACACACAACTCTGCCCTTTATGCTACACACACACAACTCTGCCCTTTATGCTACACACACACAACTCTGCCCTTTATGCTACACACACACAACTCTGCCCTTTATGCTACACACACAACTCTGCCCTTTATGCTACACACACAACTCTGCCCTTTATGCTACACACACAACTCTGCCCTCTATACTGCACACACACACAACTTTATACTGCACACACACAACTCTGCCCTTTATGCTACACACACAACTCTGCCCTCTATACTGCACACACACACAACTTTATACTGCACACACAACTCCGCACTCTATACTGCACCCACGCACAACTTTATACTGCACACACACACAAAACTCTGCATTTTATGCTACACACACACACACAACTCTGCACTCTATACTGCACACACACACAACTCCGCACTCTATACTGCACACACACACATACACACACACAACTCTGCACTCTATACTGCACACACACAACTCTGCACTCTATACTGCACACACACAACTCTGCACTCTATACTGCACACACACAACTCTGCACTCTATACTGCACACACACAACTCCGCACTCTATACTGCACACACACACACACACACACACAACTCTGCACTCTATACTGCACACACACAACTCTGCACTCTATACTGCACACACACAACTCTGCACTCTATACTGCACACACACACACACACACACAACTCTGCACTCTATACTGCACACACACAACTCTGCACTCTATACTGCACACACACACACACACACACACACACAACTCTGCACTCTATACTGCACACACAATTACAAATTGAAAAAAAAGGAAAAGGAGACATTTTCCATCAGTCCAGGTACCAACCTTCCCCTGTTCCATTACAGACCTCAGAGAAACTGAAAGGTGTACGTACATAATCTGTAATGTGCCACCTACTCATTCCATCAACCAGCCTAGGATGATCTGCTGGCATCAGCCACTCTATTCCTATATAATGGCAGCGTCCTTCTGTTTGCATAGTATTTTATTTGCTAGTTCACCAGTTTATGGTCCCTATTGTGGAATTTGAATCATAACGGGGCATTTAAATGCTATAGGCAGCTGTATTTGGCCACAGGTCACCCACCTGTTCTAAGGTATGTGCAATTTCTTGCTCTTCTCTCTTGTGTGTATGTTACATGACACTGGACCTTCCTTCCAAATACATTTTTAACGATTAACGACTAATTGTTTATCGTTAATCTGAAATCGTTTACCATATTACACAGAACTTTGGTTGTTAGTTACGATCGTTACTGTGATCGTTATTGCGATCGTTACTATGATCGTTTATTCCTTCTGATCCCAGCAAAACAATGAACAATGTGCAATTACACTGAACGATTAGTGAAAAAATGCGGAACTTGAGCGAACGAATGTGGAATTACAGCGAACGATCAACGATAATTTTAGGTTCAGATCTAAATCAACGATCGACGACATACGAACGATTTTTCGATTGCTGTCTGCAATTACACAGAACGATTATTGTTTAAATTTGAACAATATAACAATTTTTTTCACGATTATCGTCCCGTGTAATAGGGCCCTTACTTCTAGGTACACAAGGATTGCACTCTTATACCGTCAGTGAAACGCCCATGTGCCTCTCCTTCTATGGCTTCTATTGACGTGGAAGCAGCAATCCAAAAGCAGCTGTGATAGTATAGCAGGAATGTCTGATGTCGCTCGGGGACCTTCCGGACTCATCCCCATGAGAGACATCAAACAGCCAAAGGACATAGTGCTGGTATAATTTATTTTCAGGGGCAATAAGTACTGCGGCACCTCTCCAGAGAGTCAGGATGGATGACAACCATGCAACCAACACTGCTGCAATAAATGACATCAAAATTATGCATTAACATGAAATCTCTCCATCTCCGAGAGGCGGCAGATCCTTATCGGGATGATTGGAGTGTAATGAAAGCCTCATGTTCTTTAGTATTAATAGCCGACCATTCAGCAGCCTCAGGAGATTTTCACAGCCAGTTAACAGTTTAGTTGTAAGCTGTTAATCCAGTTATCCCTGAGACGTCAAGGAAAGAAGCAGGTAATGCCGCCTGGACGTCCGCCTCTACTTCACTGGGACTGTATGAATAAAAGATGAGTACACTCACTTCTACCTCAGTCACTCCATAGGGAAAAACAATAACGTCTATTGGTGTAACGATCGTCTTGGCCTCACCTGCTGGATTAAGGGCTATGAATTTTACCACTGTGATATAGTCTTAAAGGGGCTTTTTAACAATAAAAAAAAAACAGTCGTGGAGACTATTCCCTCTAAAATAAAGTACTAAAGCAGTGAATGCAATATCCCACTCTGAATGGCCCCCATCATCCTTCCTTTGAAAGGTTGTAGGGGAGCTGTAAAAACTGTCTGTCTTCCCTAACCAGATCATCTGACTGCCTCCAAGATGCAAGTGACAGCATGACTGATCCTCTTTAAAAGGGGGTTTATAGCAAATTACTTTCATGGTAACTTGTAAGGGTCTGACTACTAGAACCCACACTGATTGTGAGGTGACATTTATAGCGTACCCCTAATATCTAAGATCAAGGGCTCTCAGTGGGTAGGATCATGGCTATTGGTAACAGGGGGTTCACATTCTGGGTGTAGTCAGGTTTGACCAAAGGCTATCTGCTACCTACTGGTAACCTCGCAATTTAGACATGCCGGCCAAGTACTTTAAAAGTCCAATGTGCACAAAAGTCCCAGGAGTGCTGACCCTGGGGTGCCATGACTGACAACCCACTGCATGCAAATCACTTACACACTGTCTAGTGCACTCCCCTGTTTTCTTTCAGGTCGTCTGGTTAGGCTGTATGAGGATTTTTTTTGCATTTTTTTCCAGATGTCCAGGATGTATTTATGACGTACATACTTTACTGTGATGAAAAGTAGCCATCAATCCCAGACCATTGCAGGTCTATATAGCCCAGAGGCAACAGGAAGATCTTCCAGTGCCCATCTCCTTTTGGAGAAGGCATGCAGTAGACCCAAGCCTTGTGCCCTTTGTTGTGTGCCCCTTTTTTATGCATTTGGGTAATGGAGAGCATATTCTAAGAGACTGTTCTTACCAAGCTTTGAAATAATTTCTCACCCAAGCTTACCCAAATAAAGACTCTTCCTTCTGATTCATGAAACCTGTGTCTGTCTTAATTGTTGCACAGTGGATACCATGGGCACCCGGTGGACAAAGACTTTTACTACTACTGCACCCCTCTTCATCCCTGCTGTCGCATACAGGAAAGTGTCCCAGGGTAAGAAGTCCCATTCCTCCTGACCGCAGCACCCCATCCCATCTGACCGCAGCACCATCATCTGCACATTATTGGTGCCCAGTTGTCATAGGAGTTGTCATGACATATTTAGTGTCCTTTGAATGTTGAAGGGGCTGCAGGCTTTTCCTGCTTGTTCATCCATAGAATAAGTCAATCTTCAATATAGATGATTTTTTAGCCCTACACCAGCAGGACTTTCTCAAGTCTAAAGCCTCTAAGAACTTTACTTTAGGCCAAAATCATAACTCTATCAGATACTTCGAGTGAATTCTCTGCCTTGGCCATTATTTCTATGCTGATAATCTTGGGATGGAGCTGGGTCTGGGGCTCGTGGATGTGTAGGGTCCATGTGAAATTCAGATGAGAGAAAGTCAAAAGGTTAAAGATTAAAGATTCTCCCCAGAGGACACAAGGCCAGAACCAGGACCAGGTAGCAAAAAAAACCAGAATCAACCTCTACAGAATCAGTGTGGAGCAATGATCGATAGCATGGTGTCCCCTCATCTGTATCATTGCTGGTGAGTTGAACTTTTTGCCCTCATTTGGAGTAAATGTATATATGCCATATATGCTCTCTTTACTTTCACCATAGATGTTCTCTTTACCTCCACCATAGATGTTCTCTTTACCTTCACCATAGATGTTCTCTTTACCTCCACCATAGATGTTCTCTTTACCTCCACCATAGATGTTCTCTTTACCTCCACCATAGATGTTTTCTTTCCCTTCACCATAGATGTTCTCTTTACCTCCACCATAGATGCTCTCTTTACCTCCACCATAGATGCTCTCTTTACCTTCACCATAGATGTTCTCTTTACCTTCACCATAGATGTTCTCTTTACCTCCACCATAGATGTTCTCTTTACCTCCACCATAGATGTTCTCTTTACCTTCACCATAGATGTCCTCTTTACCTCCACCATAGATGTTCTCTTTACCTTCACCATAGATGTTCTCTTTACCTCCACCATAGATGTTCTCTTTACCTCCACCATAGATGTTCTCTTTACCTCCACCATAGATGTTCTCTTTACCTCCACCATAGATGTCTTCTTGTACCAAGAGCAGTTCAGGAAATACGCTTTAGACTTCTTCTGGTGGTGTTCAAGGGTAAGATATTTTATTCGGTCTTCAGTACTTAAAGAGTTAGTGGTGTAGTAGAGCTAAATGTAATCTTATACTTTTTTGTGCTCTTTAATAATTCCCAATCAGGAATCAGGTTAAGTAGCAAATTTCTAAAACAGACCATGTCCCAGTTTTGCTTGTCCGTATCCACAGCAGCATTATATAAAACGAGAGCAAGGAAAGCTGTTCAGAGGCACGGCCATGTCATCCATTAAGCGCTCTACGTATTTCACAGAAGCTTTTATTACATACTTTCTAATTTTTCTGGGATTTGCTCTAAAGGTAGCAAGACACACAAGGTCTGGCCATACACCTTCAGAAGCTGTGAGTTGAAAGAATATTCTACCATTGTACCAATACAAATGAAAGCTTGGGCCAAGAATGAATGTGCTCTATGTGAAGATGAGAGGGTAGGATGTGGCCAGACTCCGGTGTCCCCTCCATGCTTCTCTGGTGCCAGTATATCTTTACAAGAGTAAAAGAATTAGGCAGATGCCTGATCCTTCTCTTAACCATCAATCTTTTGACATGTCTAATTTCAACTGCCCAATCCAATTGTTCTTGGGAAGACAAACCACTGCCAGAGAAGTCCGGAGGAGACAAAGGAATCTGGCAGTGGCTTACCTGTTCCTGTCTCTATTGGTCCCCGATATACAGTATATCACTGCATGTCCAGCTTCATCAGGTAAATAGCACTCATGGAATAGACCCATCCAACAAGTAATCTCTTTTCTTGTCAAGGTATTTTGAGTATAATCCTTTATATGTGAAAAAGTGGTGACAGCCAATAGGTAAGATGTGATAGGATTTGGTTATGTGAGAGAATTATGTTATACTTACCTAAATCCAGGATTACAATTCCCATTCCTTAGGCATAGTTGATTAGAGTATGTGACAGCGATTGGTTGACATTTCTAAATTCAGCTGATGACAAAGCCACAATGTACTCTGTTTCTATTCACTGTATCTCTATAAACATAGAGTAGGATAGAAGATCTAGAATCTGTTTTCATTGGAGGAGGAGGGATGGGGGTATTGGTGTAAATGGGGGGTGATGGTATTTTTGGATTCTGTTCGGGCAGAAAGAATGTCCGTGATTTCAAAATCTTTCAGAATATGTTTCGAAAGTAGAATATTTTCACTGTACAGTAGTTTCCAGTTTTTCTTGTTGGTTGGGGGTTTTGAGGAAAAGCTCAGATGATTGTAAAGCAGACAGTCTTGGGGTGGAAGGGGCTTTGTTCTCATTGTTACTTAGCAAGGTATAAATGTGTTCACACCAGTCGAGTACTTTTTTTTTTTGAAGATATGAAACCAATATGTTTTTTTATATGCTTTTGTTTTTGCGCTTTTATTAAAAGGCATTCCCGATCTGCCATCCTGTGTCTGACCTCTGCCTGCTTACTGTGCCTTTGCATGGCTCCCCTATGCGTGACCTGGACCACTGACCTTATGCCACCTACCACAAATCATCTGCCAAAAACCAGATGGTGAACCTGTACTGTGCCACAAATCATTAGCCTGAATCTGATGCCAGACTACTACCTACACCAGCCTCACCTCTGTGGTAATGGCATCACATGTCACTTTTCTGATAAGTCATAGGAAGTGTGTATGTGTGTTGCTGTGAGCCACAGATCTGGAGCATGTGAAGATAAAGGGGGAGATTTATCAAACATGGTGTAAAGTAAAACTGGCTCAGTTGCCCCTAGCAACCAATCAGATTCCACCTTTCATTTTCCAAAGAGTCTGCGAGGAATGAAAGGTGGAATCTGATTGGTTGCTAGGGGCAACTGAGACAGTTTCACTTTACACCATGTTTGATAAATCTCCCCCAAAACTCCCAAATATCACAACAGCCTTAGTAAATCTGGCCAGGATCTGCATAAAGTCTAGAACGCATAAAGATCATGCATGTCGGGTCTCCGTTCTAGAGATGCATTGCCTTTGCTGCCTTCATTTGCTTCTTCTTCCTTACTGACTGAGGTCAGATCACTGAGTATGCCATTGAAGAATGTTGCATTTTCTTGCCTTAGTTGTTGTGTTGCTTCTATGGGGTGTTTTGAGTCATTATCATCTATACTTTAACACACTATTCTATCATTTCTGCAGCATTTGGTTGAATCTGAGCAGCAAGTATTGCTGTATACATGGTGGTTAACAAAAAGACTGTGGTAATCCCTACTGTGACCTGCATTCACTGAAATATAATTATGACATCACCTTACTGTACATGATTTATTCTTGACAACATAGAGTAATACCAGGAAACACGCCCTGAGGAGCTTAGAGAAGGTTCTGGTGGACAGGGAGGTATCAACATGAGCGGTATGTCACCGGCTTGTATATATATATATAGCTGTTCTGTAGACTGCACTGGTATGTGACATTTTCCTGTATGCTCCTGTGTCATATATGTAGAAGAAACCCTTCAGGACATGTTAGGGTTAAGCTCAGGTACTTGTACTAAAGTGCTAGTTATTCCCATCTAAGCCACAGAAGTGGGTCAGCTTATAGCATAGGTTTAGTATACACTACCGTTCAAAAGTTTGGGGTCACATTGAAATTTCCTTATTTTTGAAGGAAAAGCACTGTACTTTTCAATGAAGATAACTTTAAACTAGTCCTAACTTTAAACAAATACACTCTATACATTGCTAATGTGGTAAATGACTATTCTAGCTGCAAATGTCTGTTTTTTGGTGCAATATCTACATAGTTGCTGGAAATGGGCCTCTATACACCTATCACTCCAGTGTTCTAATGGTACAATGTGTTTGCTCATTGGCTCAGAAGGCTAATTGATGATTAGAAAACCCTTGTGCAATCATGTTCACACATCTGAAAACAGTCTAGCTCGTTACAGAAGCTACAAAACTGACCTTCCTTTGAGCAGATTGTGTTTCTGGAGCATCACATTTGTGGGCTCAATTAAACGCTCAAAATGGCCAGAAAAAGAGAACTTTCATCTGAAACTCGACAGTCTATTCTTGTTCTTAGAAATGAAGGCTATTCCATGCGAGAAATTGCTAAGAAATTGAAGATTTCCTACAACGGTGTGTACTACTCCCTTCAGAGGACAGCACAAACAGGCTCTAACCAGAGTAGAAAAAGAAGTGGGAGGCCGCGTTGCACAACTAAGCAAGAAGATAAGCACATTAGAGTCTCTAGTTTGAGAAACAGACGCCTCACAGGTCCCCAACTGGCATCTTCATTAAATAGTACCCGCAAAACACCAGTGTCAACATCTACAGTGAAGAGGCGGCTGCTGGATTTTGGGCTTCAGGGCAGAGTGGCAAAGAAAAAAGCCATATCTGAGACTGGCCAATAAAAGAAAACGATTAAGATGGGCAAAAGAACACAGACATTGGACAGAGGAAGACTGGAAAAAAGTGTTGTGGACGGATGAATCCAAGTTTGAGGTGTTTGGATCACAAAGAAGAACGTTTGTGAGACGCAGAACAAATGAAAAGATGCTGGAAGAATGCCTGACGTCATCTGTTAAGCATGGTGGAGGTAATGTGATGGTCTGGGGTTGCTTTGGTGCTGGTAAGGTGGGAGATTTGTACAGGGTAAAAGGGATTCTGAATAAGGAAGGATATCACTCAATTTTGCACCGCCATGCCATACCCAGTGGACAGCGCTTGATTGGAGCCAATTTCATCCTAGGACAATGACCCTAAACACACCTCCAAACTGTGCAAGAACTATTTACAGCAGAAGCAGCAGCTGGTAATCTATCATAGGTAATGGAGTGGCCAGCGCAGTCACCAGATCACCACCCCATTGAGCTGTTGTGGGAGCAGCTTGACCGTATGGTACGCCAGAAGTGCCCATCCAACCAATCCAACTTGTGGGAGCTGCTTCTAGAAGCGTGGGGGGCAATTTCTGCAGCTTACCTCAACAGATTAATAGCTAGAATGCCAAAGGTGTGCAATGCTGGAATTGCTGCAAAAGGAGGATTCTTTGACAAAAGCAAAGTGTGATGTAAGAACAATGTTATTTCAAATACAAATCATTATTTCTAACCTTGTCAATGTCTTGACTCTATTTTCTTTTCATTTCACAACATATGGTGGTGAATAAGTGTGACTTTTCATGGAAAACACAAAATTGTTTGGGTGACCCCAAACTTTTGAACGGTAGTGTATATATGAGGATAGGGACTGATTTGTATAAAGAGTAGAGATAATCGAACATCGGAAAATCATAGGTTCGATCAAACTCGAACCTGCCACATTTGATTGCCTTCATGGTCCGTGGGTGAAGTAGGAGGGTGCCCGTGGACCGCCTGGAATTCTGGGATTCAGTCTATTCAATTTAACCTACAATTTTCCCATGTTCAATCATCTCTAATAAAGAGCAGAGGATCAATTCAGTTTGGCACTAACTGAAATAATTGATTTGGTGGATCTGAAACTTATTATAATTTCAGACAAAGCTTTAAAATGGCGACCACTGTGCATCTTTAGCTTTGTCCATCATATTTCATACTATATTGCTGCTTTTGAAAACATACCCTGCATGGGATAAATATAATATTCTTGAAACCCAGGAGATCTCAGGGTGTCATAAACCACTTTTCAGGGCAATCAAAACACTATTGATTTGGACCAAATCAAATCTGACGGATGATTCTAAAGAAATTGGACCCAGAACAGATTTCTAGAAACCTTTAATAAAGAGAGGAATTAGTCTTGCAGTGTCCCACTGCGTATTTACATGAGATGGGAATGATGGTTGTCAGACATTTACTGTATTATTGCTGCTTTTTGGTGTAATTGCAGTGTTTCATACTGTAATCCTGATTTTGCACTGTTTACATGCAGTTTTAGGCTGCGTTCACACTACGTATATATTTCAGTCAGTATGTTTCAGTCTATTGCAACCAAACCCAGGAGTGAATTAAAAACACAGAAAGGCTCTGTCCACACAATGTTGAAATTGAGTGGATGGCTGCCATTTAATGGCAAATATTTGCTGTTATTTTAGAACAACGGCTGACATATTGAAATAATGGCAGTGATTTACTGTTATATGGCGGCCATCCACTCAATTTCAACATTGTGTGAACAGATCCTTCTGTGTTTTTAATCCACTCCTGGTTTTGGTTGCAATACTGACTGAAATATACGTAGTGTGAACATAGCCTTAGGCTGGGTTCACACTACGTATATTTCAGTCAGTATTGGGGTCCTCATATTGCAACCAAAACCAGGAGTGGATTGAAAACACAGAAAGGATCTGTTCACACAATGTTGAAATTGAGTGGATGGCCGCCATTTAATGGCAAATATTTGCTGTTATTTTAAAACAACGGCTGTTATATTGAAATAATGGCCGTTATTTACTGTTATATGGCGGCCATCCACTCAATTTCAACATTGTGTGGACAGAGCCTTTCTGTGTTTTCAATCCACTCGTGGTTTTGGTTGCAATATGAGGACCACAATACTGACTGAAATATACGTAGTGTGAACCCAGCCTTAGTGTGTATTGTACTCTGCCATCTCCACTGTTGCATTCATTATATACCATTGTTTCAGCTGTAAGTTATTATCAGCCCTTATTCCTTCAGATGGGGAACCTTCGGCCCTCCAGCTGTTGCAAAACTACAATTACCATCATGCCTGGACAGCTAAAGCTTTGGCTGTCCAGGCATGATGGGAATTGTCATTTTGCAACAGCTGGAGGGCGGAAGGTTCCCCATCCCTGCCTTAGTACATTACACTACCTTGAGAAATATTCCAGATAGTGGGTGGTGCCTACTGTAGTCAAGCCACTCCCTAGACAGAGGAGACTAGCTTAGACTAGTTAATCTCTGCTAGTCTCTTAAAGGACAAGTGCCATGAAAAACTTTTTCCCAGTAATTAAAGCACATTACAAAGTTATATAACTCTGTAATATGCTTCAATCACCTATCTGCCTCCTTTCCCTGTCTTTTCCCCCTCCACCCCCCACCAGGAAGTGTCCTGACTCACACAGACCTGATTACTGTTGTCACAGTCACCAAGCTCTTCTCTCAGCTCCTTCTCCTGTTACAGCAGCCCCCCTTCCCCTGCCTTGTCAGGTGACTGAGCTTGCTCAGCTTCCATTGGCTGAACAACTGCAAGCCATCACTTGGACTGGGGAGGGGGGGCTGCTGTAACAGGACCTAGAGCAGCCCTCCTGCTAATGACTCATCCTCACAAGGTGACGGCAGTCATCAGGTCTGTGTGAGTCAGGACACTTCCTGGTGGGGGGTGGAGGGGGGAAAAGACAGGGAAGGGAGGCAGATAGGTGATTGAAGCACATTACAGAGTTATATAACTTTGTAATGTGTTTCAATTACTGGGAAAAAGTTTTTCATGGCACTTGTCCTTTAAGCTTAGTAGATGCAGTGTTAGTAAAGTTCTTGGCAGTCTCTTAGGTTGAGGAGATGCGATTCATATCCATAAAAGAGAGGACCAGCGCCATTTGCAGACTCTGTACCATTGAGGATCATCGGCATTCGTGACCCTTACCACACCGGAGGGGACCAGCATTACTTTTAACTTGTTTCATGCTGAAAAACACACACCATGATAAAGCTTTGACCAGGACCACTTGGAGTATAGTAATTCCTGCAAAGAAAGCATTCCACATCCCAGAACATCACTCCTAGTCCATTCTGTAGAATTGCAGAACAGAGATCGCAAGAGAGACAAGAGCCTGTAAGGAGAAGATGTATGGGGGGCCCATAGCACATCTAGAGCCTGTCAAGGCTTTGGGCTAGGCCTAAAGCTGTCATGGCTGCCACTTCACAGAATTACCTGAAGAACCTGCACCCCACAGTGGGTATTGCAGCTCGGATCAGTGAGTACTAATATTTTGCAAAATCCTCCAGGGGCAAACCAGTGTGCATCCCTTAGTGGAGAATTGCTTTTCTGTGCTCCGGGTGGATTATCAACTGTTTTGGGACTTTTTACACCCTGTTTTCCATAAAGGCTGTTCCTTTGCTCCAAGAGACTGTGCACTGGAAGAGTTATATACGTGTTGTTTTATCTATTTCTGTGTCTTGTTCATTGTCTTCAAGCCTAATATCAAGAGCACCCACTATCCATCTAGCTGGACACTACATTTGCAGCATCACTATCAGCTGTCACACAGACTGTCAGGGCATGCTGATGCTTGTAGTACTGCAGCAGCTAGAGATCCACAGGTTGGGGAGCACTGATCTGTTTGATTCTTCATTGTGTACATTGCATTACCTATTCTTATGCTATGACTGTTCTGGTCTTGCTGCTAACTATAGATATCTTATTTCAGTAAGTTCACATTCCGTTCCTCACTTGGGTAATAAATCATTGTTTCTATATACAGTAGATATGAAAAGTTTTCAGACCCAACACTTTTTCACATTTTGCTTTGTTGCGGCCTTCTGCGGAAAATAAAGTTTTCCCCCGTTATTCTGCACTCAATACCCCATAATGACAAAGGAAGAACAGGCTGTTAAAACTTTTGCTAATTTATTATTAAGAAAAGGTTAAAATCTTGCATTGGCCAAAGTATTTGGAGCAGTTACTTAGCACTTAGTTAAAGTCTGTTTGGCTATGAGACCACAAGGTTTCTACAGTTGGATTTTGGGATTTTCTGCCATTCTTCTCTGCAGATATTTTCACACCTTGTCAGGTTGGAGGGGGACTGTCGGAGGACGCCATTGTCAGGTCTCTCCAGACATGTTCCATTGAGTTCGGGTCAGGGCTGTGCCAGCTGGGCCTCTCAAAGACATTTACAGAGTTGTACCTAAAGGCTGATATTAAAGGAGCAAGCTCCTCCTTCCCGGGGGTCATGGGAAGCTGCGGGAGGGGCTGCCAGGACGATCCGGGTAACATAGAAGAGAGTGGCGATCTGCCACCAGCTGATCATCGCTAACTACATCATTTTCTTTCAACATGTTGAAAGACAACGATCAGCCGACATTGTGCATGTTGACTGATTGTTGCGTTTTAACATTTACCATTTACTGCAGGAGATTATAGGCCGTGCTGGACAATAAATTTGCTCAATCGCTTGGTGTAATAGGACCTTAAGCCGTTCCTGCGCTATCTCGGCTGTATGCTTTGAGCTATCGTTTTGTTGTCAAACCTTTGGCCGAGTCTCCCTCTCCACCCACGGTATGATGCTGCTTCACTGTAGGGATGGTATTGGGCAGGTGATGAGCAGTACCTGGTTTCCTCCTGACACAATTCTCAGTGTTTTTTTTTTTGTTTTGTTTTTTTTTTTTGCAGACTCCAGGCGACATTCTCTCTCTCTCTCTTTTTTTTTTTTTTTTTTTTTTTTTGAGGACTGAACCTGGAAGCACTGTAATACCATGTCAATGCCTGGAGAGGACAGAGCAAGCTCTTTTCTATCTCCCTGTTCTAAAAATCCATGTAATATATGGTCCCCAGGTAGGGGATGTATCAGATATTAAACTGATTAGAACAGATACTACACTTGATTTTAGCCAAAAGGCCGAGAAACGATGAGAGACTTCTTTATGGCCACTCTGCCATTACACGCAGATTGGTGACATTGCTGCAGTGGTGACCTTCCGAACATTCCTCCCATTGGCACACAGGATCTTGGGTTACTATTGAGTTACTATTGGGCTCTTGAGTCCTTCTTTCTTGATGACTTTGTTTGGTAGAGCAACTCTAGGAAGAGTCCTGGTTGTTCCAAACTTGTTCTGTATAAGAATTATGGAGGCCGCTGAGCTCTTGGTAACTTTAAGTGTAGCAGAAATGTTTTTGTCCCCTTCTCCAGATCTCTGCCTTCACACAATCCTGTCTCTGAGCTCTACAGGCTGTTCTTTCCTCCTCATGGCTTTGTGTTTGCTCTGATCTGCATTGTCAGCTGTAAGATCTTCTATACCACAGGGTTGTGACTCTCATGTCCAATCAGCTGGATTTACCCCTGGTGACTCCAATCAAGGTGCAGAAGCATCTTAGCGATGATCCCGAGAAATGGCAGGCCCCGAAGCTAAATGTCACGTGTTATAGCAGAGGCTCTGAATACTAATGACATGAAATAGTGAAAAGTTTTTCATAGATTTTGTAAGATTTCTAAAATTCTGTTTTCACATTCTCATTATGGGATTCTTGCGTGCAGAATGATACTTTTTTTTTATTTTATTTTTTATTTTAGCAAAAGGCTGCAATATAGCAAAACATGAAAAAGGTGAAAGGGTCTGAAGACTTTTCCTGAATGCATTGTAGTACGTCTCTAATCTAAGTAAATATTAGCTGTTATTGGCCATTTACTGAGCACTCGGCAGCTCCACCCATACTTGTTGCCCTGCAGCCAGTTTGAGCTGGTTTAGTGGAGGTGGGTGGAGAGCAGTATAATGGAGAGAATGTGCTGGTACCACTCTCAGTTAACGTCTCTAGCTAAATCAATCAAGTGTCATTCCTGTGTGTGTTGCTGGTACCAGCGCATTCTCTGCTCAGTCCACACCCGGAGGGATGGGATAAATATAATCTACAGTGATGACTATAGATGCGCTGTGTTTTTTCAGCGCTTTACGAGAGGACGGTTATTCACGATTTTGTAAAAATATTTGCATTGAAATTTGTCTATAACGATTTACAAGGGTCGGAGTGTACGGCTGACCTTGAATTGCCCGAGATGTATCACGTTAATAACGGAGATACAGAATGTAATGGTGGGAGTGAGGGAGATGTAAGATGGAGGTAGAGAGCAGATATCTCTTGGCTGGTTTTGGTGGGATCTTATGATGGCTCTATGACCAACCATAGACATAGTAACATACTTCATAAGGGAAAAACAAATACTGATCCCGAGTAAGGCAAACAAACAAATAATACAAAACCCCATGCAGTAGATACCAATTTTTCTCATGCTGTGGAAATTTTTTTTTCTCCACCTCCAAACGTAATATAATGTAATGTAATATTAATACTTAGGCTCCTCCTGATCGCTTGTAGTGATCATCATGATTCTTTCCTCTGGCAGAGAACTCCATGGTCTCACTGCTCTTACAGCAAAGAATCCCTTTTATTTTGCTGTAGAAAACTTCCCTCATTACACCCTCACCCTAATTATGAGATCTCCCAGAAATTGTTCAGGTCTGCCAACAAATATTTCATATCCAGAGACAGAATATTTCTGTAGTCAGATCCTGCTGATTTCAGAATCTATTGCTTGCGTGCCCCTATAGAGCAGCGATTGGGGAAACCTACCTGCGGCCCTCCAGCTGTTACACAACTACAATTTCCATACTGCCTGGACAGGAAAAGCCAAAAAGAAATGGAGTGCATGAAAATTATAAATACCCTATTAAAAAAAGTGGCGTAAAAACATGTCAGCCCTGGATACGTTCATGACACTACGCGTCATGGCTGTAAACCCTGTTACATGGCAAGCATTGTTGAATGTCAATTCACTACGCCACATCATATGGCTTGTCTTTATTTCCCTATTCTGTTCACCTTATTATTTTTTGTTTTAAAAAACAATAAAAAGAAAGTTGATTAAAAAAAAAAAAAAAAAAGTGGCGTAGCTTTGGTGTCCCTGATATATATATTTATATAGAGTGGAGCACAGGTCAGGTTGCATCTAGCCATTTACGATACCAGGTAATAACTCTTCTCTTTCAGATATTCTCTATTAAGAAAATGCGGATAATAACACTTAACTATTTCTCTGTTCTTTCGTACGTCTGGCCTTCATCTGTGAAGATGACCTGTGAGGAATACCTAATTGTAGTCAGCCTTAAATAGAAGTCTCCACTAGGGGGCAGCAGGTAATAAGAACACCTCAGTAACAGTTAGTTAGGTTACAGGTACCAGCACATTCTCCAGTTTCCAACTTCCAAGCAGATCACAAACCTAGATCAACATACAATGGCTGTGTCATCGCCCTGAGTTACCTACACTACACAAACCAGGAGACAGTGATATTTTTATAGAGATCGCGACATGGAGAGAAAGGAACGGCTGCACATCCCATCTATGGCTGATACTAATGCCGCTAGGCCTATTTTAAAATTCAACACCAGGGTGTCTGTATATAATTTGATCAAATCATAATAGCCCCGTGTACCATGTGCAGGTACCCTGGTTCACACGGGTCCCTACGCTAACTCCACACCGTGTCGGTCAGTGACTGCCAACCCCGCAAAGCGTGCACATGCAGGGAAGGGAGGCCATGGAATGGCCCTGCAACCCCAATGTCACAGGACCAAACCCAAAATGCCCCACCAGAACCCGGCCAGCACATGAAGGCTGCCCCCAAACAACACATGTATGAATAAGGTATTACACCACTGCACCACTACACTCACCACTCCCTTTTCTGAACAGCTCACACTCCTTTATAAGACCCACATGACCAAAATTAGAAGGATATGCCTGTGCTCACATGTCAGTACCTTATGTCTTCCCCATTCTGTGTGAGCAGCAGTGGTGAGTCTAATATCATGTTCATACTTGTGTTGTTTGGGGGCAGCCTTCCCCGCTGGTGGTGCTGGCCGGGTTCTAGTGGGGCATTTTTGGTTTGGTCCTGTGACATTGGGGTTGCAGGGCCATTCCATGGCCTCCCTTCCCTGCATGTGCATGCTTTGCGGGGTTGACGGTCACTGACCGACACGGTGTGGAGTTAGTGTAGGGACCCGTGTGAACCGGGGGACATGCACGTGGTACACGGGCTATTATGGTTTGATCAAATTGTATAAAGACACCCTGGTGTTGATTTTTAAAATAGGTGGGATGTGCCGCCGTTCCTTTCTCTCCATGTCGTGTTTTACAGTTCTCCCTTTTCTGAGCAGCTCACACTCCTTTATAAGACCCACATGACCAAAATTAGCAGGATATGCCTGTGCTCACATGTCAGTACCTTATGTCTTCCCCATTCTGTGTGAGCAGCAGTGGTGAGTGTAATACCATGTTTATACTTGTGTTGTTTGGGGGCAGCCTTCCCCGCACGGGGCTATTATGGTTATGTCTCGATTATTATAGAGATGTTGTTATACTTCTATCAGTGTGATAAGCTGCTAAGAAGAAGGCTGCAGCATATTTAATATCCATGATAATGGCAGAGGTGATATGTACTGTATAGTAACATCAGATGAAACAATTGTTTTGACAAGAATTTGTTTTGTAAAGAAGTGAAAACATCCTCATTGACTATAATGTAAAAAAAAAAAAAAAAAAAAAACGGAAGTGCACTTTCCGTTTGTGTTCTGTTTTTTCAAACGGAGGGAAAAAAGCTGCATGCAGGATTTTTTTTTTTCTCTGTTCACAAAAACGGAATACATGCAAACGGAGCACAATAAAAAAGCATAGAAATGAATGGGGTGTTGGACGGATACGTCAGATTCCGTTTATGTTGTTTAAAAAAGGAAAAAAAGGAGGAGAGAAAAACGTCAGTGTGAACCCAGCCTTACCTGCACAGCAACCACATACTCATCTTATACCCATGGAAAGGTGTATCCTGAGGTACTTGAGGACAATGACACAGTTGCATGCTGACACTTTGGGTGCAGGATAATGATACACTGACACTTGCAGGACAATGACCCAAGACCCATGAAGCCAGTGACTGGGCAAGTAATATCTTCAGGGGATTAAATAGAGGTAGCATGGAGGGCCAAAGCAAAGCACTAGACATATTGGAAATAAAATAGATGATCATAGTGTACTAAGGAACTAACTGTGCCCCCTCACATCACTTCATTGTGCCATTGTCACTGCCCCCTACTGAGCCACCATGTCCTAATGAACTGTGCCATTGTCCCCTAATGTACTGTGCAACCATGGCCAAATAATCTATACCCCCGTCACCTAATGATGTGCCACTGTCCTCTAATGTACTGTACAACTGCCCCCTCTAGTGTACTGTGCCATGGTCTCCTTTATTGTACTGTGCCATGACCTTCTTTAATGTACTGTACCACTGCACCCTCTAATGATCTCTGCCACTGTCCTCTAATATACTGTACCACTGTCCTCTCTAATGTTGTCTGCCACTGTCCCCTCTAATGTACTTTACCGCTGTCATTATGTCACAGGCCAGAGTAGTGTGCTCGCCAATCTCCCCGGTTTCCTACGTTCTCTTTCAGGATAATAATTTTTGTGATGTAATGTACAGGCAACTGATCTGACACATTCTTGGAAACAACTTCAACAACCTTTACTTGACTTCTGCAAAATATACAAGAAATACACAAGGGCGTTACATAGTTTTAGAAAATAGATTTCCTTGGTCACTGTCTCTTTAATCACTGCTGCAATAGCCGGTGTACTATATTAGACACAAAATGCTCTCTAGCTTGACTTGTTATTGAGGAACATAGACTGTAATGCACCATGGCTGTGTGATAGCGATGATATGAAGTGATTCGGTCCAGTTACTACCTAGAATGAGATCTTCACAGCTCGGCTTGGAGACAGCTTGAGAAGATTACTCATGGGTTTGATGCTTCAGGTTTGATGACGGCAGGTTGTTCATATTGGTGGGACCATTAAAGGTGTGGAGCAGGCGATGAGGTCCTTGAGAAGCATTACCCTCTGTGACTTAAAGATGACGATATAGCAGTAGATGCTGATGCCCCCCTGGCATGGACTGGAATGACAAATGGGCATGTAGACACTTGGGGCACAGAACAAAGATTTCTGTCTATATTTTAAAACAGGTGTATTTTGGCCAATAGTGCCTCTCGATGTAAATGTGGACGGTGGATGTACTTTGTAGTATCTTCCCAGGCTCTTCTCTCCTAACTCAGCAATCTCCCCTGAGGGAGACACTGATAAGGTGACATTTAAGAGTCATCCTCGCACACTTATCATTGTCAGTCAGGGAAAACTAACCTGAAAAGATGCCTCTCTACAATGACAGCAATGTTCCTCCGCTCAGTCAGGGATCTTATCAGCAGGAAAGTGGAGCAGAACAATGTTTTCCGATCTGAAAAGATTGCAGAAATGAATTCTATCCACTGGGCAGGTGGCAGGTGGAACTGGTGGCGGCATGTATTGCCGCTCTATGATGGACTTTTTTTTCATGTCCAGTCATAGATTATAAAATGTAATAAGCTAATTGGAGGCAATTGTAAGTGTTAGGTTGAACCACAGTAATGTTTTTTTTAATAGAAGTGGATGTGACTCTACCTAGAGATTATGAAACTCTTTGTTTTGAAGGACATTTTTTTCGCAAGGATTCACTTTAATCAGCCAATTAAATCGGCCAATTCAGATTCCTACAGAAGCAGGGACTCCTGTCAAAAGGGTAGATGTCCCTGCTCCTGTAAACTGAGCGACAAGGTGTACACTGTATAACCCACTGCTAAGTTAACATTTCTTGGGTTGAGCGCAGAGTGCCTTGCCCAGCAACTTGACTAAGTAAAAGCAGCCATGCATACAGCATCACTGCTTACATCCAGGCGGCTGCAGATATTTACTGGACCACATACATTGTGCTTGTATGTTTCACAGGGGTCCTTGCTCACGTAAATATTTTCTGTGACACCCTACACTGGGTCTTTGTGGCGAAGCATACACTGTATGCCTCATCGCTCAGTTACATTCTCTGCCCTGGGCTCAGAGCAGCAAGGCATACAGTGTATAAGTTACTGCTCAAGGAACAGGAGCACTGGAATGGTAGGGGCCATTAATAAGTATAGCAGTCCCTGGGTGTTCCCGAGCCACCATGGTGACTGTAAACAGACTGTATTTCCACAACATTTTATGTGTCATTCTCTGAACTTTATAATGTTGTTTTGTTCAGGTGATGCAGCACAGAGTAATCTTAATATGTATTATTTCAATGTCCCCAACCTCCATGTTTAGCTACTAAAGCTTTCTATAGAGATCCCTGTGGTGTGGTACCTTCCGCAGTCTTAAGTAAAGTTTAATGGGTCGGTGTCCATTGTGTGCTGGGCTGTATAAACACATATAAATAGCTTCCATCGTGTTGCTGGTACCAGCACATTCTGTGTCTTCACAGCCGGAGGTGAACTTCTTGGGTGTATACTGAAATTCTGTGAAAACAGATGACTCCGCAGTATAAGCTGCCCTTATCGGCATATTGACCCCCACATCTGTGAGTTAAAGGGAAAATCTTAGCAGAAAATGACCTGTGGTTTAAATTAAATTTTGTACGTTAAACGTATATATATTTTTTGAATATTTGGTGAATATTTCATTCTAATTTTATCAATTATGTTATAAGATAATCCAGAAATCTTGCAGTGTTATTCTGGTCACTCATCCTCAGTCAGGATTACAGTGAAAGGTGACACCAGTATCAGACAGGACCCACCATTCACAATAAGTGTTGGTCAATGCTCACTCCCTGCACAATAACCTCTGCGCAGGTCACAGACCATGGCCACAAAATTCTCCCATGAAAGTCAATGATTCCCTTCAATGTATTGTTTGCTGTGTACATGAGGTTTTCTGTAAATGCTGTGTATAAAGCTCAGGCAATATGGTTGGCCCCAAAATAATCCCCCCCCCCCCCCCCCAAAAAAAAAAAAAGAAACTAGAAACATAAAAAAAAAAGAACATGTTTTAGTACCTGGTTCTAACAAAAGAAATCTAGGTAATACAACCCTTTAAATGTATTAACTTCGCTCTGCATCCACACTTCTCTTATTCTGCAGAGTTACATAATAAAGGAGATATTTCTGTAACCTTAAGAAGGAACGGAAGAGTATGTAGTATGTAGTTTTAGTCACTGAGACTAAAAACTTCAGATACATTGCTTTAATAAAGTTATACTACTTTGTAATATAATGTTATTAAGAAAGGTTTATATTTTTATGTACATATTCACTTCCATTGAGTCCTCTACTTTTTTTTCTAGTGCTGCTACACAACAATATACAGAGCAGGGTCCCATCCCCTCCCCCATGTACTGTATACAGCGATCGTGTCAGACAGTCCTCCCCTCCCTTGTGTAGTGTATGTAAGAGCAAGCCCTCTGTTCTAAAAATCTATTTAATATATGGTCCCCAGATAGGGCACATATAGGATATTAAGCTGATAAGAACACTTGGTCTTTGCCAAAAGGCTAAGAAGAGATGAGAACCAGGCAATCTTAAAGAAAATGCACCCAAAGGGTATTGAATTTCCTTCCTTGAAAGTCCTGATTCAAGCCTTCTTTCAGAAATTCTAAGATGATACAAACGGAATAGAAATTCTATATGTGATTCTAATTCTAATGTGATGCAACTGGAAAAGAAATATGATGAAGATCAGATCAGGGAAGAAACCTTTTCACAATGTGGCTATAAACTTTAGGCGTGGAAGGTCTGGAGCAGCTGACATGATCTGGATAAGATCGTCCAACAAAGTTTCTCCAAAAAAAGGTGACAGTAGAATATCTAATCTCAAAGGGATCTCCCAAAGATGACCCCCAGCCAAAGACAATGCCAGCAAAAACCAGGCCCTCCTCGGCCAGTATGCTATTAGGAATGCTCTTTTTTTTTCTTGATCTACATCAAGACTCTCATGATCAGCTGAAGAGGGAGAAACACATAGACAATCAACGAGATTGACTTGTCATTCATATGGTTGGGGTGATCGACCCATAAATCAAGCAAGAAACTTTGTGGTTGTTTATGGTCGCCATCAAATCCATCTCTGGATTCCAGAACTTTGAGGTCAATAATAAAAACACCTCCAGGTCCAGGCTCCATTCTGCTGGACTTAGCTGATCTCTGCTGAGAATATGAGCCTGGATGTTAAGGGACTCTCTTATGTAAACTGCATGAAGGTCGAGGAGATGATCTTCTGCCAAGGACACAAGCAGCTTGCATTTCTTTATCAACTGCCTTGACTTTGTTCCACCTTGTTTGTTCACATAGGAAATCAATGGAAAGTTGTCCAATTGAATCAGGACACTGCAGTGATGGACCAGAGGTAGGAAATGACACAGGATTAGGTGTATTACTCGCAGTTCCCTCCAATTGGATGAATACTAAGGCCTCCAGTCTGGACCACTTCCCCTGGACCCAGCTGCTGTCCAGGTGGTCCCCTCAACCTATCTTTAAAGTGTCTGTGGTCAGAGCTAGACAAGGGACGATGGATTGAGAATTACCTGGCCAGACCTCAACTACACAAAGCCACCACTCGAGATCCACTCTGGTGGATAGGAATAATACCACCACTCTGTCTAGACTCCACAGTCTCCTGTTCCACTTGGAAAGGATATCATGCTGAATGGGGTTTAGGTGCTTAGATATCATGCTGCAGGGGGCTGGGGAACAGCATCGACCAACAACGTCATGATCCTAGTGTGCTCATAGCTAAATGCATCGTGATCTCTGGCATGAGCTTCTGGATCCTATCGTTTGATGGAAATTGAGTTGATGTTGAAGCTAAGGAATCTGCACATTTTCGAAGATGAGAGGGGTGCTTCTCCCACCTTTTCCAGGTCAACCAGATGTCGTACATCAGTTTCTCTCGTGATGGTGCTTTGATGAGCCAGTTTTCTAGATATGGGATGACATACAGTAGATCCTTTAAAACCGGAGATGAGGTGCTAGGATGATGGCCACCTTGGTAAAGACCCAGGGCGCTGAAGAGCAGAGATGATCGAACATCGGGAAATCTTAGGTTCGATCGAACATAATATTTCCCGTTGTTTGATCATTTCTACTGAAGAGAGGCCAAAGGTGTACTAGTAATGCACCATCTGCCAGTTGTGACCCTCAGAACTAGGGATGGTCCGAACCTGCTTCGGTTCGGATTTGTACGAACCTGAACTCTCGGAAATGATTCCAGCTGTCTGCCCGCTCCGTGGAGAGGGTGGATACAGCGGGAGGACCGCCTGGAAAACTGGGATGCAGCCATAACCATATGCTGTATCCCAGTTTTCCAGGCGGTCCTCCCGCTGTATCCACCCGCTCCACAGAGCGGGCAGACAGCGGGAATCTGATGCTGAGCGTTTGGGTTCATACGAACCCGAACCGAAGCAGGTTCGGACCATCCCTACTCAAAACCTAAGCTTGGAGAATATGGATGTGGAGGCAGGCATTCTTGAGATCCATGGTCCTTCTCTTGCAGGACTGCACATGTAGAATGAATGGACTCCATCTTAAATCGTGTCTTTACCATAAAGGAATTCAGAAAGGTGTAATCTTTGGCCAGTCTTCAGGAATCTGGGCTTCTTGGATAGTTTAGGAAAAGCAACCCTTTTTTTTCCCTTAATGAAGCCTTCCAAGGGTTAAGCTGAGGTCCAAAAAGGTTTCCTGCTCAAAAAGGCAGAAAACTAAAATCAGGTCTCCTAACAATTTCTTCAACCACAATGCCCTCCTGGCTGCAGGGGACAATGCATTTGGCATCAAAAGGGAAATCTGGCAGAAACTCAGGGGCTATTTTGGGGATGTCCCATAGAATTTCATCTTAGCTTACTCCATCTTTCAGGTCTTTAGAGAGCTAACTTTGCCTATACACAGCCCTAAAACTTGACCCCAAATCTGCATTCTTTTTTGGTTTGGCCCCTCTACTTTAAACAAGGAGTCTAGCAGCAGTTGAGCCTGGTTCACCTTCAGTAGCATTTTTTCAATTATATTGAGCAGGAACAGGACCTATTCTTTATGGAACAATTACAAATGTTTCAGAAACTCCAATATCCGGAGGATTCTCCAGCAGCAAAGGCCTCAGAATTTAGAGGGTCAGAGTAACATGGAGGGGAGCATGCTGAGCTTTGGGCAAGTTGCAGCTTTATCTGACCAATGATGGTTCTTTACTTCCAAGAAGGCTTTAGACAGCTGGGATTTGAATAATTTAAACAATGCACAAGGTCATGCACAAGAAGAGGCCCCCACCCACCATAGAGGAGAATAGGCTGCAGCCAAGCCTCAGAGGGGTGGGGAACACCGCACACTCCAGGAGTACACTTGCATGTCTAATTACTTAATTGGGGTGTTAATTAATCATTGTTGTCCTGTTCTTCTGTAAGGGTATGTGCACACTATGGAATCTGCACAGATAACGTTCAGCAGATTCTGTGTTCACTTCCGCTTGAAGTTCCACCCGTACCATAGGCTTCATTCTATGCTCAGGCAGATTCCGCTGTCCGTCCAAAGAATTGACTCCTTTCCCTACCTGCCGATAGGGAAAGCAAGGAAGTCCTGCTCCTCTCCTTTAAAGGACAAGTCTTAGCATCTAGTTCCGGTTGTAGGAAAAGCCTGAGAGTCCTGCTCCTTCTGCCTCCAGCAACAGAGAGAACCTGTGAATCCTGCTCCTTTACCTGCTTATAGGGAAAGCCTGTAAATCTACCTTTCCTGCCCACTCACTGTGATTACCATAGTTCAGTATGTGTCTTTACTTTATACCTAAGTGCGTCATCTCCACCTCCATCTTGTGTTGCCCTAAGATAGGGCCTGTCGGAGCATCTTTAACAACACTACATTTATCAGTCCCCTCTGAACCTCAGAAATCCTTAAATTATGAATATCTTGTGGTTGTTGGTCTAAATGAGACTTTTCTTCTTCCCTTCGGTGTCCATCTTTGTGGATTGAGCACAGAACAGGTGGGTATCTTTTTATTTTGAATTTATTTTTTTCAATCTTTAAGGGGCATAAAAAGGCAATTTTCAGCCAGCTGGTCTGTTTACTGGCCCTGAGTATGCGTTGTCTTAGCTCCCATGCTGACAATTAGGCTTGATCGAACAGCGGAAAAAGCTAGGTTCGATCGAACTGAAACCTAGCCGGACCTTCCAAATTTAATTGCTGATGCCTTCCCGATCCGTGCGGAAGAAGGAGACATCCCGGGGAACACCTGGAATTCAGCCTAGGTAATAGGCTGTATCCCAGAATTCCAGGCAGTCCCCGGGATGACTCCTCCTTCCACACGGACCGGGAAGGCATCAGCAATTAAATGCGGAAGGTCCGGCTAGGTTTCAGTTCGATCGAACCTAGCTTTTTCCGCTGTTCTATCAAGCTTACTGACAATCACTTTGAAGTGTGTTCAAAATGTCATTAGGGCCAGTAAACGGAAGCATTGGAGGTGGACTGGAAGACCAGTGCTGGACCTGACAAGGAGATTATGCTTAATTGTGTTATTTTACACAATATGGGGGGGGGGGGGGGGACTGCCTAGACTTTACTGTTTTTCTGTCCCTCCCTTCACATTTCTTACTGCCCACCCTCCTTTCACTGCCTCTACACCTGACAAGAGTCACATGACTCTGTCCCTATTGCTCCCACCCCACCTGTTGTTTCAGCTTGTGGTCTGGGTTGGATGAATAAGAAGAAAAAAAAATAGTGACTGACTTCATTCACAAAAGATGCCCCCTGTGATTTACTGGATGTAACTATGTTTATATGGTCTGCAGAACCTATGTAATGCCAATATCTGGTCACTGTGTACAGTGGTTTTTATTCACTAACAATATGGTGAGAGTACTTTCCTGTCTGATCTGACATCAGGTGTGGAGCGATACAGCTGTTGGTGACTGACTGTGTCTGTATTAATGAGAATTAAATCTGGGCACAATACTCGGCAGGTGTCGTATAGGGTAGAGATGAACGAACATCGGAAAATCTTAGGTTCGATCAAACTCAAACCTTCTCCATTTGATTCCCGATGCCTTCCCGTTCCGTGGGGAAGGTGGAGCAAGCCCGAGTGCTGCCTGGAAAACAGGGATACAGCCTATTACCTAGGCTGCATCCCTGTTTTCCAGGCTGTGCTCAGGCTTGCTCCACCTTCCCCACGGGAAGGCATCGGGAATCAAATTTGAGTTAGATCAAACCTAAGATTTTCCGATGTTCGATCATCTCTAGTATAGGCCTTCAGTCCTGTGTGCAGTTACGGCTCTCAATGCTGAGGGTGCAAGAAAAGCTAGCTACACCTCTGCATCACAGGCTTTGTATTTAACTTTTTCCCAAATTTGGAAAACCTTTTAAATGGCTTCTGCCACAACAACCTGTTTTCTACATCTAATTTGTTTGTGGGCATGCCAGTATCGTGACTGTAAGGTGAGTTCAAAATACAGAAAAACATGCAAAGGGATGTGTGGAGCTCCAGACATGAACGGAAGCTTTGAGTTCTTATGCCCCTATTCCACGAGTCGTTTGGAGGAGCAAATGAGCGCTATTAGCGCTCGTTTGCTCCTCGTTCCCCGCTCGCTGCCGCCGCTATTCAGCGCGGCGGCAGCGAGCAGGTGAGTGCGGGAGGGGCGGCGGGGAGCTGCTGGGGGGGCTGCCCGGGTGATCGCTGATCGTCCGGGCAGCCCATAGGATACAGCAGCGCCTGCTGCCGACGCTCCTATTCAACGGAGCGACGGTAGCAGATCGCTGCTATATCAGTCGCTTGTTTTTCAACATGTTGATAAACAAGCGACTGCAACGATCAGCCGACATGAACGATGTCGGCTGATTGTTGCACTCTATTCCACAGGAAGAATATCGTTCGTAGCGGCCGATATCGGCCGAATATGAACGATATTGCTCCTCTAAACGACCCGTGGAATAGGGCCATTAGACTAAACTCGGTCTTTGTATTTATTAGAAACTAGAATCATTTTTCAACAACAACAAAAAAAGCACACAAGTAAATTCATGAAAAAAGATTTTATTGACACCGTTTGCTTGAGAAATAAAAAGCTGCATCTATAAACATCTAAACTCTGAGAAACGGAGCAACGCTTTTCTTTTTACATGACACTTTTTTTGTTAAAATAATATTTTTTTTTTATATAACTTTTTACATAACATTTACAATACAATACAAGTTTATCTTCCTGATTTGCTCGACAAACAGGATAGGTATAAAAAGTACAGTCCGCAACACCTGGTAAAGTCCGAAACGGTCCAGCCACCTCAGTAATACATGTTCTTGTCCCACCAGCCTGGAAAAAAGAGAACACGGGTTAATGAAACGTGACTGAAGTCTACGGACCCCCAACCACTGCCCTGTACGGACTGTGACATGTAAGGTAAGTGCAGCAGATCTCCTTGAGTTTTAAAGAACCCATTAGAAGTGGTTCTGACTGAAAAGATGGATTCAAATATGGCATAATCCACCAAAAAATGTGCATGTTTTTCATTTTTATTTTGTTGCTGAATCATTATGGATTTACCCTTTGCAATATACAGGGGCACCGGTGTAACCTGTGGCCATCCAGCTGTTGCAAAACTACAATTATCATCATGCCTGGATTTGGATGTCCAGACATGATGGAAAGTGTAGTTTTTCAACAGCTGAAGGGCCACAGGTTTGACAAGGCGCCTGGGTAAACCCCAGGACTATAGTCATAAAGCATAAAGCTCCAGGCAGAATGTTCAGAGGTTATTAGGACATTCTCAAGCATGCTGGTAGTATTGAGATACAAAGCAGCCCGCAGGCTACAATTACATCGTCTTGGCGTGTGTGTATATAATATACGTTCATACTTACTGCCGGGATAGCGCCTGATGAACAATTTACGGATTTCATCATATACAAAGATCAGAACTGCAAATGGAATGGCCACGAACCAGTACTGAGCCCTAGGCACAAGCAGAGGAGAAGATGACATTATAAAACAGGACAGTGCTAAGAAAAGGAGCCTATTTATACTAATATGGGAAACATTTTCAAAGTGGAGAGGGCAATAAGCTGCTGCCAGACACCTCCAGTGATGTATCTCACATAAAAACAAGGAAAGAGGAATGTTTTAATCCGGAATTCCAGGCCCTTCTTCAGGAAAGATTCAGCCTGCGGGTTGAGCTGACTTATGGCGCCCACAGACACTGACTTGTTGTCTGTGGAACGTCAATTGTTTTGTTTATGGAGGAAGTCAACTCAGGCCTCTTTTGTCCTATTAATGGCAGACCAGTTCAGCCTGCAGACAATAGGACACACTGAAGATACTACTTGTATATCTATATATATATCAGCCCAATGGCCAATATTTGGGTAAAATTATCTGCAGCTGGTCATCCCCACTGCCGCCTCATCATACTAGAACCTATTGCACCTTCTGCCATTTTACATGATGATCTAATCAGCCTTCTTTTTTGTTACTCCAAATTGTTGGTAAATACACATGACCCATTGGTTCAAACAACTTACCTTAATGGAGCAAACTTCAAGGCCTCTGGCATCCCAGGGCAATAAGAGAGAAATGCTCCAATGATAATTTGTGATACCAAACCCATCAGGAGGACTTTATTCCTGGACAAAAATAGAGACAGAAAAGGGTTAGAGGTGCAATAGTCTGCAGGGCAGGATCAGGTAATTCTCCTAATAATGCTTGAGCCATTCTACACATTCCACTGTTGGGCGCAACAGATGTCACTATGTTTCTCTTAGCTCATACTTCATGAGATAAGCAAATGTATGCAAGGAAATTCCAGGTATGTATGCACAACTTATGCAGGCACATCCCATTGGAATATTCATGTCAATGTACCTAAATAGACCTTGCTGAAAAACTGAGTTTCTCCTGGTCTTCCGGATGATAAGATCCACCAGCTGCTGCAAGACAATACTGATAAAGAAAGACGTGTACACCGTCCACTCCAGGAACTGCCTCTGACCGAACGTCTGCAACAAGATAACACATGATCAGCCATAGGCAGGGATCAGGGCTTTTAGACTATTTGACATTCGATATTAATGTAAAAAAAGAAGACACTTGTGGTACTATATCACAATCACCACATGCAGTATCCAGCTTAGCCCAGTACCTTCTTAGCTGGCTTGAAAGGGCTGGGATGCCTGTTGTGAGCCACCAAGGAAAGGTTGCTACTTTTCCAGCTTTCTGTAACCCTGTCATCTATGTAAGCGCTATCTTACTGTAAGTATAGAGCCTGGTATAAGCACTTACCCATTCTTGCCCATAACTGTCCTCCTGGTCCTGATTATAGATGTTTTCCCAGGGAACACGAAGGCCGAGCACTGTATACGGCAGAAATCCTTGTTGAGCCAGAACGGTGAAGTAAGTCAAAAAAGCTCCAACAGACTGGATAATCCCTGTGTTTAGAGAAGGATTCAGGGTTAGACGCAGCCATTTCTCATAGGTTACTTTTATAAACATTATGCCCATCCGGTACACGCACCGATTTGAAGGTAGGCATAGAGCGCCAGCTGCTGGTTCACCAGTCTGTCTATGTTCTTTCTGCGGGGCTTCTTGTTCATAATGTCTCTCTCCGCCTTCTCATAGGCAAAAGAAACTGATGGGATCTGCAGGAACAGTGATCACTTTTAGGAACTTTCTAAAATCTTGATTGCAAAATGGCGTCTATGATCCATGGCAGGTCTGTATGCAACCAATCTGCATGAGTATTGCAGAAGCTGCACATTGGCCAGTTATCCCCACCCTGCACCTTCAATAATAAAAGCCACACTTGTACTTACAATGTCTGTGCCAAGATCAATGAACAAGATGGTGATGGTGCCAATAGGCAGTGGGACATCAGCGATGATGTATATCAGAAATGGGCAGAGCTCTGCGATATTCTTGGTCAGTGTGTAGCCAATGGACTTTTTGATATTGTCAAAAATTAAACGGCCTGTGAAATGAAACAAACAGTGAGGAATATGCCCCACACACTCCATACTGGAATATGTCACTAGTCATAGCCCTGGGGTCAGTTTGGATTTTGCAAACAGCGATCTATGGTTTTATGAGTTTGCTGTTCCAGTGATGTAAACCTGCAAAACTTTTAACTCTCAGATCAGTATCGGCCACAAAACCTGTTAGGCGAATATGTAAGCAAAGTTAGGCTCTGTTAACATGCGGTCTGTATAGGGAGCACGCCCCAGTATATACTGCCAATGGATGGCTCTGACGCATGTCATTGTATACCCATACAAGAAGGTCTATGGATACATTCGGTCTTGTGCTTTACCTTCTTCTACACCGGTGACGATTGAAGCAAAGTTATCGTCTAGCAAAATCATGTCTGCAGCGTTCTTAGCAGCATCTGAACCAGCAATGCCCATAGCAATGCCAATGTCGGCTTTCTTCAGAGCTGGAGAGTCATTAACACCGTCACCAGTCACAGCAACTACAAAGTTCTGAAACACAGAGCGCAGCATGAATCTATCACAGTTATAGATACGGGAATCTCTGCATGTTGTAAATTAAAGGAGAACCCCTCTCACCTGTCTCTGACAGCCTTCCACTATGATCAGCTTCTGCTGAGGGGAAGTCCGGGCGAATACAATCTCTGAGTGATTGGCCAGAATGTCATCCAGCTCTTCCGTGGACATGTCCTTTAGTTCTGTACCGTTCACCACAGCTGCTTTTGCATCACTGTACCAGAAAAAAAACATCAATGTGTCAGGGAAAAAGGGGCACACTTCACTTTGTGGACCACCATTCCCGGTGACCTCGGTTAGGTCTATGTGCATGTGACAAACGCAGAACCTTACCGCTTATTGACCTGCTCCACAGGAATGTTCAGGCGGTTGGCAATATCCTCCACTGTTTCACTTCCAGCTGAAATGATACCGACACTTTTAGCTATAGCCTTTGCTGTTATTGGGTGGTCTCCAGTTACCATTATAACCTGTGTGAAATAAGCCACAGTCCATTACAGTATGCACCACTATAAAGACTGTTCAGAACCTGCATACTGTATATTGTACATTAAAGCTTTGCGGGAAAAGTTTTATCCATCCCTAGAAAGACGCAGACCACCAATTGTATTGACCCCTATAAACGCACACTGTCACTGCCATGTCATGCTCATGCCGTAGGGAATGCATAAGGCAAAATATCAAATGGATGAATCCTACCTTAATTCCTGCAGACCGACATTTTGAAACAGCATCTGGCACTGTTGAGCGAGGGGGATCTATCATGGATGCCAGACCAACAAAGCAGAGGTCTGAGGTTGGAAAATTCATGGATTCTATGTCAAATGCAAAGGATGGAGGATATTTATCTGCTGGGAGAAACAGATGGCAGAATCCTAGAAAAAGACAGGAGAAAAAGTGAGTGATGGTGTAACACCAAAGCATACACATTCACATACACACATCTTATTATACAAATATATATATAGTGTTGTACCCAATACTCTTTCTCCAAGTCCTCCAAGCTCCATGTAAGCTGACTGGAAGGCATCCTTCATGTTCTCATCCAGTGGCAGCTCCTTGCCTTGGATCATTATGGTGGAGCATCTGTCTAATATTCTCTCTGGGGCACCTTTCATGACCAGCAGCAATCTTGGATCTTGAGGATCATCAGTCTCATGTATTGAGAGCTGTAAATAGAAGGATGCTCCATTAGATAACAAGAAATGTGTCCATCACCATAGATTAAGGGCAGTGAAGGAGATGAAGGAGATCTTCTACCTGGAACTTGTTGGTGGAATTGAAGGGTATTTCACAGACTTTCCTGTTCTTATTCCGAATCTCCATTACACTCCCAGTGAGCACCTCTGCGAATTTTAACAGGGCCGTCTCAGAAGCATCTCCCACTACAACTTTCTGTACAGATGAACAGGAGGGTGAGTGATCTATATCATAAGAAGGGTTCCTAACAGCTGCACTAATAGATCTGGCGTACCTTCATGATTGGCACATCTTCCTGATCCGCCTTAAACTCGGCGCGGTTGCACAAAGTCACAATCCTGCATAAAGCTGTCCACGTTTCAGATGTCTGCTCAAATGAGTGATCTGGAAAGGTGAACATCTTGTGATATATCAAGACCTCTGATACAAGTAGTTGATACCAAAGAAGCATTACTGACGTATAAGTCTTCAAGCAGTTTAGAACACAGGAGTCAAACCTGCGATCCTCCAGCTTGGGAACAACAACAGCTCGAGGGCCATGAGTTTGACACCATTAGTCTAGAACAATCTCCAGAAAGCACATAAAGCAAACAGAGTTGCCTTAGTGTTATTTACACACTTACGTGATTGATCTTCACTAGTGTCGGTCGAGTGCGTCTGATCGTCAAACCAGAGATGGGCCACAGTCATTCTGTTCTGTGTCAGGGTTCCTGTTTTGTCAGAGCAGATGATGGAGGTTGAGCCGAGTGTCTCCACAGCCTCTAAGTTCTTCACAAGACAATTCTTCTTTGCCATTCGCTTTGCAGTTAGGGAGAGTGTTACCTGAAAGACGTATAGTGCACTGGTTAAGTCTCCGCCATGGATCTGATGACTTCTTTATATGGGGGATTAGTATATAACACAGTTACATACAGTAGATTGGTCTTTATGCTTGCTGACCTCTGTGATCATTCTAGAAAAAGATAAGGTACTTACGGTGACAGTGGCGAGAAGTCCCTCGGGCACATTTGCCACAATGATGCCAATGAGGAAGATGATGGAGTTGAGAACGCTATACCCCATACACATTGCAATGATGAAGAAAAGAACTCCAACAGACACAGCTACACCGGCCACAATGTGCACAAAGTGTTCAATCTCCACTGCGATCGGGGTCTTTTCATTACCAACTCCTGAGGCCAGAGAAGCAATCCGACCAATAATTGTCCTGTCACCGGTATTTATCACAAAACCTTTAGCTGTCCCTATAGAAGAGAGGAGAACCTGTAAGGCCACATGAGCTTATCCACAGGAATGTCCTTGAAGATCAGTGTGCACAGTGACCACCCTAACAGGTCTGGCACCTCAGGAGATTATGGGTCACGTCCTTACCTTCCAGGCAGAAGGTAGAGTAGAAGGCAATGTTTTTCGTCTCAAGAGGGTTTTCATGTGTATATTCACTGGATCGGGACTGAGCCTCTGACTCACCAGTTAGAGATGAATTGTCCACCTGAAATGCAGCCAAAAGGTGAAATTCTGACTTGTAATATATATATATATAATATAATTACCTATGTTCACCTCCTGAATATTAGTAAACTGCATCCATCTTATAATTTGTAAGGGCTTCCACTGTACACCCCCTAAAGGTGTATAACAAGAATCCTGGGAGCCCCTCTATGACCAGGGGTGTAACTACCACCATAGCAGCCACAGCAACTGCTACGGGCCCCACAAAGTGGAATTGTGGGGGGCTCTACATTACAGTATATGAACTAGACAGTGCTGCTGTGCAGAATATGAAAAGTTCTGTCTGGCAGCAGCTCCCTTATGATGGCAGACACCTGATACTAGATGACACAGCTGTCCCCTCCAGCTAGATGGTGAAAACACTGTACAGCACCCCATAACATTAGTCTATTGGGCTCTACACCTGAGGGCCCATAAGGTTAACTCCTAGCTGTATAAAGAACCCCTGTTCTACACCAAACGCACTTTCCCTGTGTAAAGAGGAAGAGTGGAGTGAAGATTACCTTGCAGCCCTGAGCATATATAATCCTGACATCCGCTGGGATACGATCTCCACCTTTAATATCCACCAAATCTCCCACAACAAGTTCCGTGGCCGGGACCTCTAGCTTTTCTCCATCCCGAGTCACAATCGCTTGCTGGAGACACAAAAATAAGAGTTATTGCCCCAAATTTATCAATGTATTTGAACCTTGTCTGACAACTCTCAGCTCACAATAGTGTTTAATCTGTGCATCCAGATCTAGAGCCAAAGTGAATAGGTGTGTGTGGAGAGGTGTCCAGGGCCCCTGGGATAGTTGTGCACTCACCTGTGGGATCATCCGATTGAAGCTTGCCATGATGTTGGTGCTTTTAGCCTCTTGGAAATAGGCAAAACAGCCAGTAAGGAAGACAACAGCAGCCAGGACAACACCCAGGTACAGCTGAGAAGAAAGGAAACACCACACGTGTTACCCACTGGATAGAGGATATGTACCTGATCTGTGGAGGTCCGACTGCTGGGACCCTCACCAACCATGAGAATGGAGATCAATTATTTTATACTATGACACAATCATTTATACATTTCTAAAATTGACAAAGATTATCCTTCCACTGATAACATATATATATGGATCCAGCCAACAAATCTTTATGGTCTATAGGGAACAAAGGACTTAATGAGAATAAACCTATGGGGTACGTGGTGTGCTGCTTACATTGTCCCGACTTGTAGTGTTGTCCTGAGAGTATTGAATGCCATATGCGATCCAGCAGAGTACAGAACCGGCCCACAACAGGAGAGAGAAGCCGCCAACCATCTGCTTCAGGAACTTAATGATTTCCGGGGTGCCTTTAGGGGGTGTAAGTGCGTTGGGACCATCACGGGCCAGAATCTCTGCAGCTCTTGCACGGGTAAGACCCTGTCAGATTGGAAGAGTAATATAACCTGATTACTACACACAGTATGAGCCTTGTTACAGCGTTTTATGTCTCCCTGGCTGGGAAAGTGTTCGCAAACTGAGGCCAAGGAACAGTAGAACTCTTCACCAAACTCATAGGGTACAGACCGCTCCGGCTTAATGGTTGTGTTCCTGTAACTTGAGATAAAGAGACAAGACCAGGAGGGGACGGCGATAACATCTTTGAAACAGTTTTAGTTTCCATTGACTTTAAACTTATCTTCAGAATGAAGAATTCCCACCGTAACTCTAAGTACTGATTAACCAGCATAGGTCAAGGGGATAACATCCTGCGATTGTATCTCTACAGCGCCAGTTATTGCAGTGGGCAGTCACTAGTGACACGTGTCTCCAAGCAGGGCACAAGCTGGATGAAGCCACTTGTCACAGGCTGATGCCTACAGAATCACAAAGCTGCTGCCAAGCTTATTAAATGGATTATGGCCCAGAGGGCACCGGGTTCTCTCTTACTCACTTTGAGAATACTTGTTTCATATTTTTCTTCTAGTACATCAACATCAAGTTTATGGTCATCCTGAAAGGGGAAGAAAACACAGAATTACTACTACTGAAGACAGACCTAAAGTCTGCAGCTATATGTGGAGTAATAGAGAACGGATCTAGACTGATCGATCTCCAGATTAATACCCTCTTAATATTGCTTGGGATGGCTACAAAGTAACAGCTCTTCAGTAGTTGAGAATATTGTTGTTCAATATTCTACATCACACAATGGACAATGCGGCCCTTTCTTTTACATTCTTCATCGTGAATCGCCCCACAATGTAAACCTCTTGTGACCCACTCATCATTCAGTGAGCACACATATGTCTAGTACATGTCCTGGTATGCTGCAAAGGAGACCAAGACAAACACTGCGCCACATGAAGCTCTGATCTAAGGGCTAGGAAAAGTGTCAGCCTATGAGGAAGACTCCTTCACAATGCATAGAGAACTGTACAAACACTACTCCTGGGGGAAGGAGCCTCGCCTTGTGCGGTGATATGACTTCTATGGAAATATTACTAATAAGAGTGCACCACAAAGTCATCAAACACTGCGGCCATACAAGGAATTATTGATATATAGTTATGGACAATAAAAATCTGATCTAGAGAAACCGAAGTATCTCACCCCATCATCTTATGAGGAACACTGTCATAATGTATAGGGAACTACTGTATAAATAGAACTCCTGGAAGAAGGAGCCTCGCCTTGTGCGGTGACATGGCTTCTATGGAAATATTACTAATTATACCGCACCACAAAGACAACATCAGACACTGCGGCCATACACCGGATTATTGATATAGAATTATAGGCAATAAAGCTTTGGTTAACAGCACAGAACAGTCGGTGTGTATAAATGAACCTTAGGTTGATAGTTCTGTATATACGACCCATGTAATATACAGACACATAGCATAAATTATTTATAGACAATAGAACTGTGTGGCAGAGCAAAGATTTCATCCTCCTCCATTGCACAGAACAGTTATTAGTGTGTATATACATTTCTCTAGATATATGTCCCTCTAATACCCACTCAATATAAAGACTTGATGCTCTACAAGACACTGTAAGAAATGTTGGGCTCACGAGGGAGAATTGCTCACCAGTTCAAGTTCTTGTTTTAGGTCGTCAACCTTCTTGCCGTTCTTTTTCTGTTTCTTCTTCTTCTTCCCATCTTGACCTAGGTCTTCTACCTTTACCTTCTCTGGATTTTGTACGTCCTTTGCCCCCATAATCTCCGTACTGTAAACATCAGACGTCGCCTGCGACACAAACAGAACATGAAGAACGTTCGATCACACCGGCGATAATACAGAGTGATGTCGGAGTGATGGATTGATTTAGTCTTGTGAATTGTCCGGTTAGTGTGAATCTGTATGTGGAGTTTCCAAACAAATCAAAAAATCCTGACACTTTGTAAAGGTAACAAACAAGGTGCAAGAAGATGAGACGTCTCCTGCACATACAGTACATGTACGTGGATATTAAGATATAAAACAAAAGGCAATCATCAGTGGAAACAAACAAAAAACGCCATGCATCAAACTCTGTAATGGTCTGTACTACAACAGAGAGCTCCCAGTGTATTGGGTGCGTACGCCATAGACTGAAATACAATGTATTGTTTATGTACTAACCAGTTACTTAGTATCACAGCTTAATCTGGTGCACCGGCTGTGAGAATACACAGTGTGTCCGGACACATTGGCCACAGTAACTTATCAGAATGTATATGTAAGTGCCATCTATCATCACCAACGTGAGTCACACAAACAATGTTCTCATCACATCCTAAAGTGAATCTATTTGCTCTAGTTTTCGCTTTCTCACCTCGGTTCCCATTGTCTCTTATTCTACTTTGCTTGCAGAAACCTGCTGCCAACTTGTAGAATAACGTCACTAAGACACCAAGACAGGTAATAACACCAGGTCAGCAAAGGGGTCACCCAGCTGGTAGTTAAAATGCAAGAGCTTTAGAGGTTGTGGCTGTCCCAACGAGGAGCCAATGTTAGCTGCAGTCTTCCCCGCACCTTGACATCTTTAGGCAGGACAGGAATACTCTCCAGAGCCCTGTGTCTGAGCATCCAGCTGCTGGTCCTATTTGTAGCTCTGAGGGTGACTCCTCCCTGCAGACCGGTATCTCCTGTAACCCTGCCCCGAATCTTCACCTGGCTGGGCTGGGCAGAAATAACTGCAAGGAAAATAGGTCTCTGCTCAACTCTGCTGGTTGCCCTATGTCGGGACAATCTCTCTCAATATATATATTATTATTATTTTTTTTTGTCTATATACACCCCCCAATACATCTACATACTCTCCACCAGCACATCAACATACAGTACTCTCCAGTGGTCGACAGCAACTACCAACACAATGCTACAACCCACCAAGAGTCCTCCCCTGCTGAGAGCCTGGAGCGCTCTGCGTCATCTTTAGAAGTTTCAATGGAAAGTTCTGGCATTCCGATAAATATTTTACATGACATTTTTTTCTCTTTTTTCTTTACCATTTTCAAATGACCAAAAATGTAATTTATTAAAAAAGAAAATATCCACTCTGCAGCAACTACATATAAGAATACGGTATCTTGCCATATAGCCGCAGCCTCACACAGGATCTGAGCTTTTTCCATCTTTTATATCTACTCCTGAACTTGCTATATAGAAGACAAATGCCCCTATATACCAAGTGGGATTGGGAGAAGCTACAGCACAGGCAGAAAAGCTAACAATCCAGTGTGCAAAAAGGGAGCGAAATAAGTTATTGTTGAAGCCCCAGCCCAAGTAGAAGGCTTCTGATCAATGTTACCCTCTGTATTGGGTTATTTGCCCTGATCTCTATAGCTACTATAGATACTTACAGTCATGCTCCATGCATTTGGTTGTTGTCTGCTGCTTCTCCGCAAGTGTTGTGTATTGAAGTGTCTTTTATACTATACTATAGGGGTCATGTATCGTATGTGTTTGCTCTACAACAGGTAGTACATAGAGCAGTACATAGAGCAGTCATTGTCATTGTAGCCAATGTAACCGGTGTCCATATTCTACACGTTTTCTCGCACAGCAGAACAAAAGTTATACAATGACTACAAACTAAAAATGTATACTAGTCATTTAGGCCATGGATGTTATTCAGTAATACTGTAAGAGACCTTAATGGAGAACATGTGTTAGTTTGTGTAAAATATAAGCTCTAAATCAGAGCTAATACAATAACTCCATGTATCAAAGTATACGCATACTAAACAGGTGTGCATCTCCAGGCCGCAGGCAGGGGGCACTCTTCTCCCAGCAGTAAGGACAGGGTCTATATCAGAAAAGTTATTTGATAAAACACAAGTTAAAAAATATATATTATGTGTTACCTTTTTTATTATCCTAAGTTTTTTAGACCATGATGCTTTGTGGTGGGCACAGGTGGTCTGTCAACATAAAATAAGCTCTGTTATCCTCAGTCACCCTGCAGGGGAAGGAAAGATTTAACTCAATGACATGAGTACATGTAACAGTACATAGTAAGAGGAGATAGATAGATAGATAGATAGATAGATAGATAGATAGATAGATAGATAGATAGATAGATAATTTGTTGCATGCACAACCTCACAAACCCAATTTGGTTGTATGGAAGAGGTGTTTAGGCTGCAGCAATTCCTGCCGTGTATAGATGTAGCCATATAGAGCCCATGAGGTGCCCTATGGCTATACAGTATATCGTTTATACATTTAAAAGTAAAAAATACTTTTAATTTATAATTTTTTTATTGAGAAGAAAAAAAAAGCATAAAGGGATACAAAAGGGAAAAACAAGGGAAAGGGATGAGGAGGATATACTATATCTGTACAGAACAAATGAAGCATTTCCAGACACCTGTTTTTGTTGCCTACCTAAAGGCTTTCTAAGGAATCATTTCTAGGATGTCTTCTGTATGTTTTATGCAATTTGCTTATAATCACTTGACTAGTTTTCATTCCTGTTATGAAATATCTGATATCTATCGCTATAGATCATTTCTCCATTGAGATCCCAAAGGTCCAGGATTAGTTGTTCACTCATTTCTCTATCAGTGTTAGTGTGATCCCCGATGTTAGCAGGATATTCTCTCTAGCTGCAGGGATATCACCGTCCTTGCACACTCCATTACTGTATGTGACCTCTGCCCCTGTATGTGACCTCAGGACAGGACAGACTGTTCTATGTAATCTGTATCTGGGTTGACAGTAAATTTCCCTGCTGTATCATCCAGAAGTTATCTTCCATAATGGAGAGGGTGAAGCTCAGAGTGCCGGCTCTAACAGGAATACAAGGAGTTTCATGACATTGTTCCTAATCATTTTCTTCCAGGTTCCAGACCATTATTGCGCTGCATGGACCAGCCGGGCAGGATCAGCCAGTCTCACTGCATAACTCTCACTACCAGCAGCCATATGAGGAGCTCAGATCCACATTGATTAGAAGTGAGCAAGGGGTCATTGACTCTCCAATCACTATGCAAGCTCCTGCCAAGCAAGGAACACGTCACATTTATATACATTATACTATTGGATATTCAGGGGTTAACCCTTTATGAAAAGAGCAAAATGTCACCTATTGTAATACGTATTGGAAATGAGGACATGAAGAATATGGGGTGCAGGTGATAGACAAGTGAGGACATGAAGGATATGGGGTGCAGGTGATAGACAAGTGAGGACATGAAGGATATGGGGGGCAGGTGATAGAACTGAGGACATGAAGGATATGGGGTGCAGCTGATAGACAAGTGAGGACATGAAGGATATGGGGTGCAGCTGATAGACAAGTGAGGACATGAAGGATATGGGGTGCAGCTGATAGACAAGTGAGGACATGAAGGATATGGGGTGCAGCTGATAGACAAGTGAGGACATGAAGGATATGGGGTGCAGCTGATAGACAAGTGAGGACATGAAGGATATGGGGTGCAGCTGATAGAGAAGTGAGGACATGAAGGATATGGGGTGCAGCTGATAGAGAAGTGAGGACATGAAGGATATGGGGGGCAGCTGATAGAGAAGTGAGGACATGAAGGATATGGGGGGCAGCTGATAGAGAAGTGAGGACATGAAGGATATGGGGTGCAGCTGATAGACAAGTGAGGACATGAAGGATATGGGGTGCAGGCAGTAGCGGGTTATAATGCTCCTTTTCGGGCAGTAGCCTGGGGCCCTGAGCTCCTGGAGGGCCCACAGCCACCCAAAAAGACATACTTTTGGTTCTGTTCTGTCTCCTGATAACATTTCTGCCATGATTTGCAAAAAATCGCTGCTTTTTTACCACAATTTTGCACAAATCAAGGCATCATGATATTATCTATCCTGTACTATGAACACCACGCTTGTGTGGCCATAGGGTAGGGGGGGGCCCAGGCTTGGTGAACAGCCTAGGGCCTATGGTAAAGTTAATCAGCCCCTGGGTGCAGGTGATAGATAATTTCGGACATGAACCATATGGGGGGCAGCTGATAGAGAAGTGAGGACATGAAGCATTTCTATTGGCTAAGGTACATTCTTATATACTGTATATAGTTTTATAGTTTCAATTAAAGTGGAATAGCAGTAATACATCTCTATTCCTCCATATACTGCACATACCCATAATAGGATCTATGACAAATAACCCCTACATCACCATTAGGGTACAAACACACACACCGTATACGCAGCAGATCTGCAGCAGATCTGCAGCAGATTTGATGGTGCAGATTTGATGCTGTGTTCAGTTATTTAGATCTAATCTGCTGCGTATTTGTTGCGTATTTGCTGCGTATCGCAGCAGTTAATACGCTGCGTATATGGTGTGTGTGTTTATACCCCTAGTATTGATAACCGGGGGGAAGGGGAGTCATGCTGGGGACTAATAACAATAGGTGCACACACAATCCAACTCACCTGGTGAGAGCACAGCCAGAGGATATCCCATTCTTTAAAATAGTATAAACGAAAAAAAGAAAAAAGAAGGTCGACATGTCCTGAGAAAATAATCCGGACTTTATTCCATACTTTATTATAGATCTATGATTAAGGGCCACCTAGCCAGAAACGCATATGATCGTACATTTGTTCATGACTTTTTGTACCATGAGATATAACGCATTGGAATGATGCAGTTCTAGGTCATGGATTTTCCTGCATTTGTGTGATCCCAGCATTATACAGAGCTGGGCTGTTCCCTTTTTATTTTTTTTTTATTTTTTTTGCATTTCTCCTAGCTGGGGGTGAATAGGGGAAGGGGGGCAGCTTGGGGTAACAGGGGCAGCTCAGGGTGACGGGGGCAGCTGGGGTGACAGGGGCAAGGGGAGTAGCTGCGGGTTACTGGGGCAGCTCGGAGTGTCAAGGATAGCAGCTGGGGTAAGAGGAAAAGGTGGGCAGCTAGGGGTCATAGGGAAAGCAGCTGGGGTGACGGGGAGCAGCTGGGGTAAATGGGGCAGGAGCTGGGGGTGACAGGGGGAGCAGCTGGAGGTGACGGGAGTCTGGAGGTGATGGGGCAGCTAAAGGTGACGGGGAGCAGCCAAAGGTGACAGAGTAGTCTTGAGGTGACAGGGGCAGGAGCATACGGTGACTGGGGCAGCTGGTGGTGACTGGGACAGCAGCTGGAGGTGAAAGGGGGAGGAGCTAGAGGTGACAGGGGCAGGGGGTGACTTGGGCATCAGCTGGAGGTGACGGGGCAGCTGAAGGGGACAGGGGCAGGAACAGGGGGTGACAGGGGGAGCAGCTAGAGGTGACAGGGGGAGCAGCTAGAGGTGATGGGCAGGAACAGGGGGTGACTGGGGCAGCAGCTGGAGGTGACAGGGGGAGCAGCTAGAGGTGACAGGGGGAGCAGCTAGAGGTGACAGGGGGAGCAGCTAAAGGTGACAGGGGGAGCATCTGGAGGTGACAGGGGGCAGGAACAGGGGGTGACTGGGGCAGCAGCTAAAGGTGACTGGGGCAGCAGCTGGAGGTGACAGGGGGAGCAGCTGTAGGTGACAGGGGGAGCAGCTGTAGGTGACGAGGGAGCAGCTGGAGGTGACGGGCAGGAACAGGGGTGACTGGGGCAGCAGCTGAAGGTGGCAGGGGCAGGGTATCCAT